>NW_028095197.1:0-1200000 GCF_014824575.4 Sturnira hondurensis | reverse complement strand
GAGTTTCTGCACGATTAATTTTTTTCTGCCCTTTCTATCCTACTCTCCCCCTTGACATCCTACAGGACACGGGAGGACTTTTTATAAATGTGGATTTGTATTTACACATTTTCTTATGCCTCACTCTTGAATTCTATCACCATCTTATGTCTTTTAAATTTTTCTCCTTGGTCCAATAATAATGATCCTGGACAGAATTCTCAGTGTGCTCTTCCCCTGGATAGACTCTTTGAAATGTTTCTGTGGTCCTGAACCTTGAATGCTCTTGTGTTCCCATTTTATTAGAAGATGACCAACTTTTCAAGGCAAATATGAACAGCTCTAGCACAGTGCATCCATCAGGGGCATGTTAGGAAAATGGAGTCTGAACCAAGTAGTTTAGGAGGCGGGCTTTAATATGGGGAACAAGTAAGGGAATTGTTAGAACTGGAGACAGAGCCAGCAGCAGAGATTAGCCGCTGCAGGCATTTGCTCTCATTGCTTGAGATGGAAAGACTAAGAGAGAAGGAACTGGTGTTATCGGAGTCTGGGAGACACAGGGAGCTCACCTGTGGAAGCAGGGATCACAGAGAGGATGCAGCCACCAATGGATACATTGTTCAAAGCAAAGAGAAACAGAGAGAGAGAGAGAGAGAGAGAGAGAGAGAGAGAGAGAGAGAGAGAAATTGAAAAAGAGACACCCCGGAATTTTCTTTCCTCCTTTGCTTACATTTCCTGCTAATGCTTCCCATTGGCTGAACTCAACTGAAAACGTGATTTCTAGGCCTCACCACCCCTGGAGTTCAGACCAGAGCAGGAGAAAGCAGAGAATGAATTTTAGGGCAAAGAGGCAAATGTGATACTCAGAATAGGCTTTGTGGAAATATACAAGGCTCACTAAAAAGGTGAGAAAATTTAAAATGAAAGACCAAGCCTTGTTTTAATCAAGGGACTTGAGTATTTATACCTGGTGACCATAGAGAAATTGAAGAGGATACCCCACCTTCTTTTTGAAGCTTGAAAACCCTTTAATAGGAAATGAAACTTTGGTTCCTTTGATATTAAGCAAAGTAACACATACTCCTGGGGAAGAGAAGACTTCTATTATTTCCATTCTTCCGTTCCTTTCTTCCTAGAAGAGCTGGTGTCTGTTATTCAAAGAACACTTTTCTAGGCTACAGAGAAAACTTGAATTTGGCAAAAGTTCCTGCCCTGTTGTAGCATACCGCTTAGAGGTGCATGCATATTAATAGTTACAAGCCTGTAAATAGATGTATAAGCAGTGTGCTGTGAGACCAAAGAGAAATGAACAACTGATACAGAGGCATTTAGTTGAATTGTGAAGAGTGAACAGGAGTTAATTCGTTAGAGTGGGGAAGAGAAGATACAGGAAGTAGAAAGACTGAGATATCATCAGAGAATGGTGAGGAATCCAGGGGGTTTTATGTACACACACACACACACACACACATACAGACACATACACACATCCATATCTTAACTGCACTAATGCTACATTGGCCCCTCTGTTGCCTACCCCACACGACCACACACACCTATAGTCAAAGAAGGCATTCATTTTCAGTTTCAGTATGTTTTCCAAATGAGTTTAGTCACAATCTCAGAGTCCTTCACACAGGGCCACTGACATCTGTTCCTAAGTGACCACTGATTATGTTATAAAATAAAACTCTATGATCTCCTTACAACAGGTTGTCATTGATGGGTGTTTTATATGGTAGAGGGAATAGATAACCGAGAGAGAGTAGGAGGGAAAGAATGTAGCAGGGCACAGGAAGGGAAAGCTAAAGGTTCTGCTATCTGTGGCCTTAGAACAAACATGTGATCAAAACAAAGGCAACATACTTCTTGCAGTGCCTGCGACTGGGCTTTAGGTGTTGAACATCCAACTGTGGTGCACTCTTTGTAATGACTCTTTAAAGTTTATGTCTGAGTCTGTGTGGGTAGGTCTAGGGGAGAGAGTGCCCGCCTATGAAGTTGGTATGATATTCTGACTCTTTCTAGACTGGGGAGTATGACTAGGTGGGAACATCTATAATAAAATAGGGTGACTAGAAGCATTCTGGGTTTCCTCCTACCCTTCCAACTGCCCCTTCTCTGGCTTCTTTGCTATACCATCTTCTTTCAGGTTCCAAAATGTGTATGAACTCCAAAGGAGCAAATTGGGGTAGTACTTTTGCACAGTGAAGAGAACAGACTGAATTTTAGGGTCAATTTTTTTAAAATTGCAAATGTATTTTTCTCCTGGGGTATTAGGTTCAGAAACTCTAGGCTGTGGCCTTGCTGGAAGTTTGCAATGCTTTTAGGTTTGTATATACTCCCGATTCAATAAATCAGCCCCTTGGGATGGACAATATTAGATACAATGAAGAGTTCCTCAAAGTATACTTTTAATGCTATTTTTTCAAATCTTTATTATATTTTTATGTTAACTGGAGATGAGCTAAAAATTCTTATACATATTATTAAGAAAAATGACTTATTGCATCCTCATGCATTACCAGCTGATTTCTGGCAGCCCGTATGCTAAACAATGATGCCAAAGAATGTTAATGAGAAAAAGAATGCTGAATGTACATTGATAATCACATTAGGAACCATCCATTTCTTTTACCCTATTATCATGTCGAATGCCCCCCGGTACCTCTTAGAGGCTGAAATTTGTGTGCACTGTTTTTTTTTCCACATGAGGGCATCGGTGCTCTAAGCAGCTTTAGAATTCACCCTCCCAAGTTTGACTTTAAGAGCTTTATTTTGAGAAAATAAAAACACTTTATGATCCTCATTCATCTTAGACTATATAAAATTAACATGTGGTTTATCTTCCTGGAAAAGTCATCCATTCTCTTCTTTCATTCATCTAGCAGTGTAGTTGTCCCTTCTCTGTGGGGGAAGAAAAGATGACACACCTGTGACATTGCCACTCCCCACGCCAGTTTATGCCTCAGAGTCAACCAGGGTCAATTAGTTTGTTATATTAAAATGACTTGCAGAATGTAGATGCGCAGTAATGCTATAACACATGTTCATTTGCAATGAAAATTAATCTATTTAAAAACTCTATGTGTATGTGTTCATATTTCATGAACTTTTTCTCACGGCCCAGAATACTGTCCTCATGTATTACCCTTGGTTAATTCTAAATTTCACACTTTTAGTTGAGAGTGATACAAGGTAATAATATAGATAAAACTAATATAGACAGATGCAAGGTATATTACTCTCAGTCTAGTTCTTGGCATAAAGACGGAGAATTTGTCAGTGAAAACTTTCAGTGGCTTGACTTTCCCCTACCAATTAAGAGTAAAGTAATCATCTCATCGCTAATGTCCTCTACAAAAAGCCCCAATCTGCTTTTTTAGCCTTATGTCTGCCTATTCCATTCTCAGATGGCAAATGAGTTCCTACTGAAGTGGTAACTCACACAGTGCTTTAAGCACCAGCCAGAGGTATCCTGCCCCTCATCGTCTTTTCTCTTTCTGTCATTTCTGTCTATCCTGGCCTATATCTGCATCTTCAGAATCCTAGCTTTCTTTTGAGGTCCATGATGGATCTCAGATCGTCTACCTTCACTTTGTCCACCCCCTAGGGTGTGATCTCTCTAACAAGACTACCAGGGGCACATTGTCTGGTTCATTCTCACTAATTGGCTCCATTTTATTTTTCACAAATGTAACTGATGTACTCTTAACATCTTTTTTAAAAGATTTTATTTATTTGTTTTTAGAGAGAGGCGAAGGGAGAGAGAAAGAGAGAAACATCGATGTGTGGTTGCCTCTCGCACATCCCCTACTTGAGACCTCACCTGCAACCCAGGCATGTGCCCTGACTGGGAATTGAACCAGTGACCCTTTGATTCACAGGCCAGTGCTCAACCACTGAGCCACACAAGCCAGGGCTCCCTTTAACATCTTACTGTAGAAATGATACCGGGCCTACTTTTTGTTCCTTTAAAGCAGAAGTACATGGCTTTTCATTCAAAAGGATGGAACAAGGAGTTAGTTCCCTTCTGGTATTTCTATGAGGTTCTTCTCTTGCCTCTTCCATGAGCTTTCCCCCACTTCCTCTGCTACCATATGATGTGGCTTTGGAACCTTTAACATCCTATCCAACAGTTATGTTGGAGGTTCTGCTTGGAGTGAATGGTGTAGACTCAGCTTCCTCAGTTCCTTAGTTCTGAGCCCTATTCCCTCTAATTTCTTCTGTGACATTTCTTTTTTTAAAAGATTTTATTTATTTATATTTAGAGAGAGGGGAAGGGAGTGAAAGAGGTAGAGAAACATCGATATGTGGTTGTCTCTTTTGCTGCCCCTACTGGTGGCCTGGCCTGCAACCCAGGCATGTACCCTGACTGGGATTGAACCAGCAACCCTGTGGTTCACAGGCTGGTGCTCAATCCACTGAGCCACATCAGTCAGGGCTTCTTTGACATTTCTGTTATGTGGTTGGAGTAGAGGTGAAGGTGAGTCACCAATTTTACTTTGCAGAACTTGACTAACTTCAGGGAGGGTATGTAACTCATCTAGTGCCAAAAGGAAGCAGAAGAGGAATGGAACAGAGAATATAGTTGTAGGTATCAAAAATGGCACCTCTGGGTTTCACTGGGTTTCCTGAGTTTTGAACCCACGATTTTTCTCTTTGCTAGTATGGAGTGTTTGCCTTTGTAATCTAAAAATTATGACAACAGTTTTTCACTAGAAGATAATAAAAGCAAACAATGACTTCATTGTCAGTGAAGTCCTTCACTACAAGCACAGATTATAACTATAATGATAACTCCTTCTCTTCATAACTTTGTAAGTCAGTTATTCAGTCAGCAAACCATTATCATGCACCTATTGGGTACCAGGTCACCAGTGTTCTTGCCTGTAGGAAGCTTCCATTACCAAGGTTACTTTCATGAGTTTTTGAGTTCCTAATTTCATATCTTCCAGAATGTTTCTTCCAAGGTGAAATATGTTATTCAGAGTCCTGGAAGAACAACACTTTGAAGTACTTTATTTGAAAAAAAAACAAAATAAAAATGCACACACACACAAACCACACACATATGTGTGTATATATGAATATATACATAATATATAAGTATATATAATACTTTATATATTATATATGTACGAATATATGTGTGTGTGTGAGATTTGTCTATATATGTATAGTACATATAAATACTATTTTTATAAAGGCATATTTGAAAATTAGTTTTAATTTCATGTTAAAAGTAACAAATATGGATGATTGAGTGAACCTAATTTGCCATTTCTACCACTTTGGTCTGAGACTAGTAGTTCTGCTCAATACTTTAATCTCAATCAGTTTTTGTGTGTTTTTTTAATAACGTATTCTATTGATTATGTCATTACAGTTGTTCCCTTCCTCCCTTTCATTCCCCTCCACCTTTCATACCCCTTCCCACTCACATCCCCCGCTTTAGGTCATGTCCATGTGTCATAAGTTCTTTAGCTTCTACATTTCCCATACTATTCTTGCCCTCCCCCCTGTCTATTTTCTACCTACCATCTATGCTACTTATTTTCTGTACCTTCTCCCCCCTTCTCCTCCTCCCACTCCTCTGTTGCTAACACTCCATGTGATCTCCATTTCTATGGTTCTGCTCCTGATCTAGATGTCTGCTTAGTCTGCTTTTGTTTTAGGTGTGGTTGTTAATAAGTGTGAATTTGCTGTCCTTTCACTGTTCATATTTTTTATCTTCTTTTTCTTAGATAAGTCCCTTTAACATTTCATATAATAAGGGCTTGGTGATGATGAACTCCTTGAACTTGACCTTATCTGAAAAGCACTTTATCTGCCCTTCCATTCTAAATGAAAGCTTTGCTGGATAAAGCTATCTTGGATGCAGGTCTCTGGATTTCATGACTTGGAATACTTCTTTCCAGCCCCTTCTTGCCTGTAAGGTCTCTTTTGAGAAATCCGCTGACAGTCTGATGGGAACTCCTTTGTAGGTGACTGTCCCCATATCTCTTGCTGCTTCTAGGATTCTCTTCTTCATTTTAACCTTGGCTAATGTAATTATGATGTTCCTTGGTGTGTTCCTGCTTGGGTTCACCTTCTTTGGGACTCTCTGAGCTTCCTGGAATTTCTGGAAGTCTATTTCCTTTGCCAGAGTTGGGGAAGTTCTCTTTTATTATTTGTTCAAATAAGTTTTCCACTTGTTGTTGTTCCTCTCCCCCTTCTGGTACCCCTATAATTCAGATGTTAGAGTGTTTAAAGATGTCCTGGAGGTTCCTAAGCCCCTCCTTATCTTTTTGAATTCTTGTTTCTTCCTTCTTTTCTGTTTGGTTGTTTTTTTCTTCCTTCTGGTCCACTCCATTAATTTGAGTCCCAGTTTTCTTTGCATCACTATTGGTTCCCTGTGCATTTTGCTTCATTTTACTTAGTGTAGCCTTCATTTTTCATCTAATTTGCGACTAAAATCTACCAGTTCTGTAAGCATCCTGATCATCAGTGCATCTGATAGGTTGGCTATCTCCTGGTCACTTAGGAGTATTGGCTCTGGGGCTTTGATCTGTTTTTCCATTGGAGACTTTTTTTTTGGTCTGGTCATATCTGTTATGTAGTGAAGGGCAGAGCCTTAGGAGTTCACCAGGGCTGGGCAACCCAGTTCCTGGGTTGTGACCCTGTATGTGGGGGCAGGGTCAGAGAGGGAACAATGACACTTGCTCTGCTCTCTCTTGGATTTTAGTCCCCTCTGCAGCTTCCCACAAGCAAATTGGGCCTTTCTGATGCTGGTTCCCGGGTGGGTGGGCTTGTGTACATTCTATGGGTGGGTCTCTCCCAGTGAACTCTTCTGTGGGGCTAGGAGTCTCTCCTGGAACCTTTTGTAAAAAAATATTTTATTTTATTTATCTTTCAGTGAGAGGGGACAGGAAGGAGAAAGTGGGAGAGAAACATCAATGGGTGGTTGCCACTCATGTATCCCCTACTGGGAGCTGGCCTGCGAGCCAGGTATGTGCCCTGACTGGGAATCAAACCAGCAACCCTTTGCTTCACAGGCCCATGCTCAATCCATTAAGCTACACAAGCCAGGGCTCCTGGCACCTTTTTAATTGGTGCTTTTAAGCTTTATTTCCCGGCACTGGAGCTCTAGGTTGCACAGTCTGTTTTGCTGCCCATTTTTGCCTAGTTTATCTGTGTGTGAATGTGTGACTGTGGTTCAGCCCTGTGCTGCCCATGCTCCTGGTGTAGCAGCCACCACCTTTTTTTGCCAGGAGCCCTCTTTGATGGCCACCGACTCCGCCCCTTTTACCAGTCTGGTTGAATGGTTGTCGAACTCGCATACAGTTCAATTTTTTGTCTGTTCTGGTTGTGTTTTTGTTTCTAAATCTTTGTTGTCCTTAATTTTGGTTGTGGGAGGAGGCACATTATTTCCACATATGTCTTCCTCTTGTCCGGAAGCCTTCATGTGGTATTAAAGTCTCCCTCAGCTCTATTCCAACTTCATATATTTTCTTATTCAATGCGACTGAGTTTTCTAAGAACTTTTCCTCCTTGGTCTTGAAACGTCTTTCAAAGATTTTGAGAAAGGCTCTGGTTTGTTTAGGAATATTCATGCATAAAGATAAACTGTTTCTGTTTTATGGCTGAGCAACTTCCCTTTTCAGAGCATCTCAGGGGGAATGTGCTTCACTGATGCCATCATTGACTTGTCTCTTTCCTCCTCATCCTCCTCACTCTCCTGATGAACTTTGTGAATTTGAGTATTTTCTGAATATCCTGGTTTATTTTCCCCCCTTAAACTGCTTGTGGATCTTCAAAAACTAGAGGAATGTAAGAAATGAGATATAGTATCCAAATGTTATGTGTAGGTCCTCACTGTACCCTGCTATTGTTTTCTCTATTCTCCCAATTGATTTCTTAGTTGAGATAGGATTTAGATTGGTCAGCAAGCAATGAGCTTCAAGAATTCCAAGTTCTGGCATAAAAACAGACATAAAGATCAATGAAACAGAATAGAGAGCCTGCTAATAAACCCATGCCTATGTGGTCAATTAATATTTGGCAAAGGAGTCAAGAACATTTAATGTGGCAAAGACAGTCTATTCAACATGTGATGATGGGAAAATTAAACAGATACACACACACACACACACACACATGAAATTAGACCACCTTCTTATACCATATATAAGAATAAACTCAAAATGGATTAAACACTTAAATGTAAAACTCAAAACCTTAAAAATTCTAGAAGAAAATATAGACAATAAAATCTCAAACATTTCTCTTAGTAATATAGTTTTTCTGATATATCTCTTTGGGCAAGGGAAACAAAAGAAAAATAAACAAATGGGACTATATCAAACTAAAAAGTTTTCTCACAGCAAAAGAAACCATCAAGACAGCTCACATAATGGGAGGACATATTCATCAATGATATATCTCATCAGGGCTTAATATCCAAAATTTGTAAAGAACTTACACAACTCAACACCAAAAATAAACAGCCCAATTTAAAAATAGGCAAAGGACATGAACAGACACTTCTCCTAAGAGGACATAAAGATGGTCAATAGACATGAAAAGATGCTCAACTTCACTAATTATCACAGAAATGCAAATTAAAGCCCCAGTGAACCCTGATGGATGTGGCTCAGTTGGTTGGGCATCGTCCTACAAAGTAAAAAGTGGCCAGTTCAACTCCTGGTTAGGGTGTGTGCCTGGGCTGTGGGCCCAGTCCCTGACTGTGTGCAGGCATGTATAAAAGGCAACCTACTGATGCCTCTCTCACACATCGGTCTTTCCCTCCCATCCTCTCTCTCTAAAAATAAATAAATAAATAAAATATTTAAAAAACCACAATGGGATATCACATCACACCTGTGAGAATGGCTATCATCAATAAATTGGCAAACAAGTGTTGGCAAGGATGTGGAGAAAAGGAAACCCTTGTGCACTGTTGGTGGGAATAAAGCTTGGTGCAGCCACTGTGGAAAACAGTATGGAGGATTCTCAAAAAACTAAAAAATGGGACTGCCTATGACCTAGTGATTCCACTTCTGGGTATATATCTGAATAAACCCCCACACACTAATTTGAAAGAATATGTGTACCCCTGTGATTATAGAAGCATTATCTACAATAGCCAAGCTATGGGAGTAACACAAGTACCCATTGCTGAATGAGTGGATAAAAAAGCAGTGGTACATATACACCATGAACTATTACTCAGCCATAAAAATGAATGAAATCTTACCATTTGCAACAGCAAGGATGGGCTTAGCGAGTATTATGCTGAGTAAAATAAGTCAGAGCAAGACAAATACTATATGATTTCACTTATATGTGGAATCTAAAAAACAACATAAGTGAACAAACAAAACAGAAATAGATTTGTAGATACAGAGAATGAAGTGATGGCTGCCAGAGTGGAGGTGAGTTGGGGAACTGGGTGAAGAAAGTGAAAAGATTGAGAAGTACAGGTTGGTCGTTACAAACAATCACAGGAATGTAAAGTACGGCATAAGGAACATGGTCAATAATATTGTAAATACTATCTATGGTGCTAGTTGGGTTCTGGAAATATCAGGGGGAACAGTTTGTAAAGTACATGATTGTCTAAGCACTATGCTGTATACCTGATACTAATACAAAGTATTGTTGAATGTAAGCTGTAATTTAAAAAAAAAAGAAAAAAGCAGAATTCCTAGTTTATGGACAAAGAATTCATACTAAGTAGAAAATAACACAAATGTATTTTGTAATTCTAGAACCCTGGGTGTTAGAGGTGGTAGTTGTGTGGAGGAGTAACTACAATCTGGGGCCAGATTTGTCCCAGTAAAATCAAACAATTAAGCAAATTCTCAATGTAAATCATGCAGAAATATTACTACCCTTGCTTTAGTTACCCTTCTGATTGGGTTGTTAACATGAATTGTTGCAATACTCACCATCTCTTTCCTCTCTGCTCTGTTAAGGCATGATCTTTATTTTTTAATTTAATCTTTATTGTATTTTTTGACATAACCTTTTAGTCTCCTTATGCCCCCCTCCCCCCTAGCAATCACCACACTGTTGTCCATGTCCATGAGTCCTTTACCCTTTTTGCTCAATCGGTTGTAGCTTTCTTTTCTGTATTTTGCCTCTCTGACAGATTTGGCCACAGCGAACTGATGCCTACAACTTAGCTCTCTTTTAAAAAATGTGTTGTATTCCCTCCTTCATTTCACTGCTCATTTGCTTAATAGTTTTGTTACTGTATTTCCTGCTATCTATTTTGGTTTCTCAAAGTCATTCCTTTAAATTTTTTCCTGAACCTAACCATTTTCTCTTTTATTCCTGAACTTTTTTCCCTTTTATCCCATCTCTTCTTTTATTATCTTCACTTTGCGTCCCTATCTGGTCATCTATATAGGACCATAGTCCAAAAGCCTCTTGCATGAATGTGTACTTCATATCTGTCCATCCACTGGTTTATAAAATCTTTGCAGGAAGGAGGAAAAAATCAGTTTCCATAATTAACCATAATTGCTCTCCAAAAATCTCAAGTACTCAAGTAGCTTAATGACTCACGAGGGTCCTCAAATCAACAGGCAATAGAGAGAGAAAAAAATATACCCATGGCATGTTGGGTTTTCTAAGAAAACACATCATTCAGTTCTTGCTTTTGACACTAATAAGTTTATTTCTTAACTTTGGCCAGGAGGTCTCCTTCCACTACATAAGGTTTAGAAAATATTAGTTTATGTCACCTGCAGAGGCAGTTGGAAGTTCATCTCATAGCTCTCTTAGCACCACTTCTTACCCAGTATGATTTGTTGCTGCACAATTGAAGGCAGGCCACATGAGATATTTTCTGCAGATAGTGATTGCTGTACACTTGGCCATGGCTCCAATAGAGGAAAAGGGCCTTTCATTTTTGTAGCTACAAAAATAACCCAAGTTTAAGAGAACTTAGAGCACAAGGAAATCAAAGATGCTGTGTTGTGAACTGTGCTAATGAGCATATATCCTGCTTAGTAGCACTGTGTTTGATGAGAAACAATCTGGCTAGTCACTGTGTCAGGGATTGGGGCTATATCTGTGATCAGTCAGGATGGGCTGTGTTATGCAATGATAACAAATAGCTTCAAAATATCAGTAACATAAATCAATATCAGTTTATATCTTACTCATTATATGTGTCCATCATGGACCATCACGCTCCCTGTAGTCCATCAGGCTGACCATTCTGAGTCAGCAGGTAGCCACTATTTTGAGTGTTGACATTTACTGAAAGATAAAGACCATGTAATGTATCAAACCAGCAACTAAATACTCCTTCCTGAAAGTGATTCTCATTACTTCTATTGACAGTTCATTGGTCAAAAGATCACACGAACTCACTCCTCACAAACTGTCAGGAAGTACAATTCTACTATGTGCCTAGAAGGGCAAACAAATAAACATATTGTTGAATGACATCAGTGATTGTCACAAGCTGTAAAAAAATATAAATTTAGTTCTGCTTTCAGTAAGTGTATAGTCAGCAATTTGTGGAAGGGCGAGGGAAGGGGAGGGAAAGTGGTAAGAGTAGATTCAGACATGTGTACAAATCATACAGAGCCACATAATGAAGCCAATAGAATGCCCGATGGGAGTGGTCATACATAAGTGCAGTGCTAGCCCACGGTTACAATCCTAGATAAACCTGAGACCTGAGGTAGGGTACGAGTCAGGCTCATGGCGAAGTATATCATTCCTCATGACAACCTTAAAATGTAGGAACAAATAATCCTCTTTAATAAGTTGTGGCATTGAGACCCAGAGAAATCATGTGGAATCGAAGTCCAGCTCCTTCCACGGCTCCTGCTTCTAAACACTGGGCTAGATCAGAAGGAGGAGCTTTCCCTAGTAGGCATTTTGAAAGGAAAGGGAATAGCAGTTATGTTTATCTTTTAAGAAACCAGGTTAAAAATACCTCCTCGAAAGAACACCTGTGATCTTGATCTAGGTTAATTTTCTATTGCAAAGATGAAGTCACAATTCCATAATATTAATTTGTTACATGCAAAACTATACCTGTCTTGGGGATCAAATCCAGTGGAGCCAATTAAATAGTATTTTTCTTTAAAAGCAATAATTGAGGCTTAGAGTGGAACAAAACAATTCTGGGATTCCACTGTTCGTAAACCTAAGTGAATGAATACAGTAATGGTTTATTTATGCATTGCCAGAGCTGCATGCTACACAGCACCTTATGACACAGGGAACAGACTGAATAAATACAAACACATGAGCCTGCTGTGTATTTCTTCAGTTGGCCTCGAGTTACCAGTGTTTAGAAAAGGATAGTGTCAGTGAAAAAAATTTACTCAAAAAGGTTGATTCAAATCCCCATATGCAGAAGTTTATGAACATAGAAAGCTCTGTACATCAATAAATGTGTCCATCCCCCAAACAGCACTAAAAGAATACAGGGTTGTGCAAGCAGGTCATAAAATCAAGCCAACACACAATTTAGGGTAAGAAGTGCTATATATCTTCTAACACCTAAGAGGCTGGCCCCATGACAACTTCCTAAACATGCTGCCTTGGTATATGAACTAGCCAACAGTGCTTGAAGAAATGCATCATTGGGATGGGGGGTGGGAGGTGGGGTGGGGGGGGTGGAGTAGGAGAAAACAATCTCTCTTCATTTTCAGAAATGTATACAGATCTTTTGTTTGTTTTCTAGGCTTTCTGGTATTAAAAAAGAATTTTATTGCTTCTATGTTGTTCCCTACATTTTCACAGATCAATTTCTTCATTTCATTTCTCTTTGCAGACCTTCAGAGCCAGCCAGCCTAGAAGTGGGGCATCTGCTCAGTGCTTTGAGGCCTGAGGAGGATGCCTATGTTGTCATTTCAGATATAACTGGCAGCCCCAACTGACGACCCGAAATCCCCCTGAGCCTCAGCAGAAGCAACCACCTATTGATTTTCTAATTTTTCATCACCAGAAGGCATGGATTTCCTTTTTTACTAATTATATACTAATTATATAATTATAATTATATATATAATTTGAAATCAGAAAAGGGCAATGGGTAATGCATACTGTGTGTGGGTTAACCTTCTCAGGTCCCTCTTCATGTTGAATATGAGGGTAGAAAATTAAAGAGCACACAGCAGGAGGCAATTTATATCTCCAAAACCCACTAAGAAAAGACCCCGATGAGCTTCAGAAAGGAGCACAAAGGCCCTTAATTCCTCCTTTCAGTTTTGGGATTTGACATAGTTGGAAAGTCTATGATCCCAGGACCTTTGCTCTCATATTGGCCCAAAGTCTCAGGATGGAACTAAATTGTTCTCACATGCAATCGTGGAATAGTAGCATTAGGAATAAACATTACTCTCTGGATCTGGAAATTGATTTTACAGGTGAATACTGTCTTGAACCAGGGGGTACTCTCAGAATGTGAAAGCAGCATTCTAATTTGAAGAGGAAAGAAACTATATTTCTCCTAAGAGTGAGTATATTATATAGGATCCTATCGAATTTCTGGGTAAAATGTCAGACCTATTGAAACCCAGAAGGTTGTCCCTAAGCTTGTAGCCACATTTTTTTTTTAAGTTTTGTGAGCTGGGCAACAAGAGAAGATTTTTATATAGGATAACTTAAGTATTTCCTAGTTAAAGGGAAAGGAAATGGTATGGAGATCATGTTTCCTAGGTTTTAGAGTTTCAGGAATATTGTTTGAATATATTTAAGATTGTGATAACAGAATCATTTTTATGACTGGCATCTTATTACCTTTTCTTATCATACTTCAAGGCTCATTTTGTATTCAAGTCACTATTTCTGCATATGTAAAATGAAACTAGAGTAAAAATTTTAATATACTCATGTTCCAAGAATTATGTCCCATCTTTCCTTTTACATGGCTTCTGTGGTTTTGCAACAGAGTCTATGACTTAAAGCTTGTATCAGGCATTCGAACTTTGAAACTTAGAAAAATGTTGGAGAAAACAGCTCAACCACATGTCATAAAGCGTAAGTTCAAGAATGTCTGAGACCTTTCCATTCATATCCCTTTCTTATGGCACTACTGCTTTTTGTAGTTATCCAGATTTGTCTGCCCACTCCTCAATGCCTTGTGAAGCTGGCCACCTACCATGGTTTATGTCATCGGGGGACACGTTAGCCATTAACTTTCATCTTTGCTGGGATCTGCTGTCACTGGTCACATCTGGGACTCAGGAGAGCTTAACATTAGTGCTGGGTCTGTTTTCATAAGCAATATTATTTTGCTTCATTGGGGATTATGATTTTTGTTTTATAATTCTTCCACATTGCTTGAAGGCTATCTTTTTAAAAAATATATATCAGTTCTCATTTCAGAGGTATTTAAAATTTGATGTGGATTAGTTTTCTATGGCTGCTGAAACAAACTGCCACACATGTGGTGGTTTAAACAGCACACATTTATTATCTCATAGTTCCGGAGGTCAGAGTGTGGCATGAGCCTCAGGGGCTCTCAGGGCTGCCTTTCTTTCAGTAGGCTCTGGGAGGATCATTTCCTTGCCTCTTTCAGCTTCTGCAGGCTGCTGTGTTCCCTGGCCTGTGGCCCCTCCTACATCTTCAAAGCCAGGAGTGGTGAGTTGAGTCCTTCTCACATCATTTTCACATCCAGGGGACCTCACTTCTACCTCCTTCTTCCACGTTAAAGGACCTTGTAATTACCTTTGGTTCTAACGAGTAATCCAGGATTATCTCTTAACTTTAAGATTAGCTCATTAATAATAACTTTCCACCCTGGCTGGTGTAGCTCAGTGGATTGAGCTCAGGCCTGTGAACTAGAGTATTGTGGCACATGCCTGGGTTGCAGGCGAGTTCCCAGCAGGGGACCCACAAGAGGCAACCATACATTGATATTTCTCTCCCTCTCTCCTTCACTTCCTCTCTAAAGATAAATAAATAAAATCTTAAAAAAATAATAATACCTTTCCATCTGTAACCCCCAATTCCCTTTGCCATGTAAGGTGGCTCATTCACAGGTTTTAGTAATTAAGAGGTAGACAGTTTTGAGGATAATCATCTTGCCTACCACACCTAATTAGATATTTTTTAAAAATTATTTCATTAAAATATAGGCACTAAAATTTAAAAAAATGGTAAGCAAAACACTCAATGAATTTTCACAAAGTGAACATACTTATGCAATTTTAAAACAAAGACTCAGATCAAGAAACAGAACATCCCTGTCTTCCCAGAAGCCTTCCTGAAGTTCCTTCTCAACAAGTCACCACTGGCCTTCCCAAAAGTCAACCACTCTCTTGATATTCCATGGCTTTCAGTATATTCAAGGAGGTGTGCAACCGTCATTGCAGTTGATTTTAAAACATTTTCATTAACCCCCAAAGCAACCTCATATCCCCTGGCCATCACTTTTCAACATCTTCTTCCACCCTTAGCCCAAGTAACAACTAATCTATTCTGTTTCTATTGATCTATCTTTTCTGGACATGTTATATAAATTGAATCATACAGTATGTGTTCCTTTGTGACTGGCTTCTTTTATTTAGAATAATGTTTTCAAGGTTCATTCATATTGTAGCATATATCAACAATTCATTTTTTATATTGTTGAAGAATATTCTATTGTGTGGATATGTCACATTTTATTTGTGTGTTCATGTACAAACACACACATTTAGGTTGTTTCCTTATTTTAGATTTTATGAATAATGTTGCTATAAGCATTCATGTATAAGTTTTGGGGCAGGCATACTTTCATTTCTTTTGGGTATATCCCCAGGACAGGAATTGTTAGATCATGGGTTATCTCTATGTGTATGTATTTGAGGAACTACCAAACTATTTTCCAAAGCAGGGGTACCATTTTACATTTCTCCTGGTAGAGTATAACAATCCTGATTTCTCTGTATCCTTGTCCACACTGGCTATTGCCTGTCTTTTCATCTTTTCAATCATAGCTCTCTTAGTGGGTACGAAGTGGTATCTTGTTGTGGTTTTGATTTACCGTTTCCTGATGGCTTATGATACTGAGCACCTTTGTATGTGCTTACTAGCCATTTGTGTATATCTTCTTTGGAGAACTGTCTACTTGCTTTGCCCAATTTTTATATGAATTGTCTTTCTATTATTGAATTGTAACAGTTCATTATGTAAGGTAGAAACAAGTACCTTATCAAAAAGATATGATTTGTGGAAATCTTCTTTCATTCGGTGGCAGTATTTTCACTTTCTTGATGTTGTCCTTTGAAGCACAAAAATGTTTAACTTTGATGGTGTCCAGTTTATTTTTTCTTGTGTTGCTTGTGCTTTTGATATCATAAGTTTAAAAACTGCCTAATCCAAGGTCATGAATATTTATGCCTATATTTTGGCCTTTTATCCATTTGAATATAATTTTTATATATGATGTAAAGTAGGAGTCCTTATTTGTTCTTTTGTGTGTGGATATCTAGTTGTCCTACCGCCATATACCAAAAAAAAAAAAAATCAACAAAAAACAAACCCGAAAAACAAAAATAAAACCCACGATTCCATTTCACTCATTTTAATGCACTACTCTGCTATGTATACTTTTTGCAGGTTTCTTTTACTCAAAATTGTATTGTGAAAATTATCCATGTATTTGCATATAGACTCTATTCTCATGAGCCTCTAGTATTCTGCTATGTGAATATATTATATTTTACTCTTCCATTCTCCCTTTGCTGAGCACTTGGGTAGTGTCTAATTTGGGATTACTAGAGAAGTGCTGACATGAACATTCTAACACATGTCTTTCAGTGAATATCTGGATGTAGTTCTATCTGGCTATCCACCCTAGAAGTGGATTGTTGGACACCTAAACTCTTATACTCCAGCTTTATCATAAGAACAATGACTAATTATCATATACTATAAAAGGAAAAACATTAATTTCAATAAGTTTGGGATTCAACTAGAAATTTTGTAACTCAGTCATTAATATGAATTTTTTTATATCTTAAAGAAGTATCTTATACCACCTGTATTGCATACCTTTAGGGGGAATATTGAGCTTTCGTATAATAGCATGGAGTGATAATGAAAAAGTAGTGGGGGAGACCTGTGTTGTTAGGATTTTTTTTGCCAACAAATATTCATTGCATCTGGGTGTATTGTCCCAGATTTTGAACCAGGCACTGAGAAGAAGCCAATGTAGGGGACAGACATATTATTAGGTAAATAGAAAGTTGTTTTATGGCTTGGTTAATCCTCTGATGTTGTGCGCAGTAGGCACACAAAGTATAACCTTGCCTAATCCTGGCAGTCAGTGAAAGTTCCCAGAACTGATGTATTATCTAAGCTGAGATGTGCATGATGGGTAGGAGCTCCCAGGTATGGGGTGCTGATTGGAAGGGTACAAAGTCCACAGCACAAAAAGGTCAAAACCCCTGGCTTAGAATACAAACTCAAAATCTAATTGTGCTAATAGAGTCAAATGCATTAGTTCTGTTTAAAGGAAGCTGAAGCTACCCCTGAAAACTGGTTACCAAGTGGGAGTTTATCTAAGTCAGGGGTGTCAAACTCATTTTCACTAGGGGCCACATCAGCCTCGAGGTTGCCTTCAAAGGGCCAAAATAATTTTAGGACTGTGTAAATGTAATTACTCCTGAACTGTTAAGGAGTTGAAATTACATTTGGCCCTTTGAAGGCAACTGCGAGGCTGATGTGGCCCCTGGTGAAAATGAGTTTGACATCCCTGATTTAAATCAATAGTTTCTTACCCCTTTCTGGAAAAGATCATAAATAGAGCTGATGCTAATAAATTTCTACAATTGGAGCACCTGGCAGAAAGGAGCAGCTCAAGGTATACAGGTTTGGGGTTTACTTCTGCATAACTGAATCTTCAGACACTTTATTATCCCTGTCTGCAATCCCCTGGTAATAACTTTTACATGGACTCAAGTTCTTCTGAGTCACAGTTTAATTTTCTTTTCTTCAAGTGAAACTAAACCCTGAATAGAAAATGGATTTTTTTCCTTGTAAGGTTGCACAGTAATCTCTATTCTGACTTCTCTGGAAACTATAACCTATAAACCTCTAACCAGTATACATCCAGTTGCAGCAAGAAATTACCTGGACAAGAGATTACAGCAAGAAATTACCTGGAAAGCAGAGGTGGACAGATACACAATCCACCAGCTGTATTTTTCCAAGAGGCTCATCAGTTTCTCCTTGATTGGAGCCTTCCAGCAGGATTACCAGGGAGTCTCTGACATAAAAAATTTGACTTTCTGTATCACATTGGGAAATCAAGTTAGCTTTTTCCTGTTACTTTTAATCAAAACATATGGATTCTGAGTATTTGAATGTAATTTGATTTCCTTACTTAGCATACACTTTGCTCTCAATTACTGGGTATTACTGAAAACCAAACCATACCTTGAGCTCTATCAGGAAGGGTCTGCAAGAGTCAAGCTTCCTCAGTACTGCATTTGGTGTCTAATGTATCTTAGAGAAGGGGCCAATGTTCTACTTTGGCTTTGATAAAAAATAGTCACCCTGTTGTCATCCTGGTAAATAAGAGCTTAGTTACTGAAAGGAGTAGTCTTCCTCTGAATTCTTTTAAGTTTTAGAGAGTAATTGATTTATTCAGACCAGGGATTAGCAAATAATAGTTTATAGGCCAAATGTAGCCCATTTTTTTTTATAAATAAAGTTTTATTGGAACACAGCCCCTCCCATTTGTTTACAATGTGTCTAGGCAACTTTTGCACTACAACAGCAGAGGGTAGTTGAGAGAGACCATATGGCCCATAAAGACTGAAATATTTTTTATTAGGTTTTTTAACAGGAAAACTTCACTTACTTCTGGTGTAGACCACAGTACATCTTTTGTATCAGTTTGCTTATGAGAAAATAATTTTTAATGGCTTAAAAATTATTAGTATTCAATGATCCCAATTTTGGTGTGGTTTGTTCTGAACTCTGAGGCCATCTGATGCATCCAGTTGCTTCTCTGTAAGTCATAAACAGTCCCTATAGCTGTCTGAGATGGCAGGGATGGTGTGCTAGCATCTCTGTCTATGTAGAAGAAGCATGTATTAACCACAACCACAACCCAAAATATGGTACAACCAGAGCTCACAGTCAGACTGACACCTCTGGGTGTCCTGGGAAGCTAATCATTTCTTGTGTCTTCAACTTCATATTCTTTTACTAATTTTTTGTATGTATTTATCAGAGAGATTGAGTGCTGTGGGTAGAAGAGGAAAGACCTGTTTAAGAAGCTTGACAGAGATACTCAAGACATTTTGCTGAGAGTATAACTGAATAACTGTTGGTAAAAACCAGTATCAACAGGTATATTTTGGTCTTTGTGACATTGTACAAATAAAAATTTGATATGACATAGAAAATTCCTCATGGCATTTCTAATGAATAAGATAAAATGCAATGTGTAAAGCATATTGAGGAAGATAAAGTGAATCTCAGCCTGTTCTAGACTGTAGATATTTAGGGAGGGCCAGCAAGTCAAAAAAAGAAAGAAAAGATATCTTCTAAAAGTCAAAATTGTGGGCTTGGAGATATAAAGGGGCTACTAATGATGAGGTCAGAACAGGTCTGGCTGGGAAAGCATATTTAGGCTGGCAGAAAAGGGCATGTGAACAGTCATAAAGCTAGGAGGGAGTGTAAATTTGGAAGACAATATTATCATGACATGCTATACAGTTTTTAGGGTTTAAATTGTTTTTGGGGTTTGATCTTCTTGGCACCCAGATAACAGATGATGCAGACGTTCAGGCTGCTCTGCTTTTTGTAGCAGATCTGAGACCTCAGTGAGAGGCAGTTTGGCAATAGTGGGTATAGAGATATGGCTCAGGAGGAGAAAAGTGACCAGTTGGCAATGGGAAGACAATATAAGGGATATTGCCTCAATGTATATGCTTATTTAAAGAATATCACTATTTGGACTTCTGGCCAAGATGGAAGCATAGGTAGAAACACTGTACCTCCTCACACAACCAAGTTTAAAGACAACAAAGTTTTAGTAACAAAAACGCAGCCAAAACACAGAAAATTGAACTGTTCGCAAGTCGGACAACAACAAACCATTCAGCCAGAGGGGTAAGAGGGGCGGAGTCAGTGGCAGAACTGGGTTGGGCAGGAAAGATTGGCCGCCAACCCAGGCACACTGGAGTGCAGGGGGTTGGTTGGCGGATCCCAGGCATTGGGTGGCAACAGGTGGACCCAGTAAGGGCGCAGGGCAGCTGGCTCACTGCGGTCATACATTCGTGCACAGATAAACCAAGCAAAGGAGCGAGCAGTGAGACAGACTGCTTAGGCTAAGGCCCCACCCAGTGATGGGAATTAGAGACTGAAAGCACCAATTGGAAAGACTTTCGGGGTTGAGGTGACGAGAGAGGCTCGCAGGCTCACAGTTTGTTGGAGAGACCCACAGGGTCCTGGAGGGTGCACAGGCCCATACCACACACCCGGGAGCTGGCACCAGGGGGGTCAGGTTTGCTTGCAGGAAGCAGCAGAGGGGACCAAAATCTAAGAGAGAGTGGAACAAATGCCATTGCCCCTCTCTGACCCCACCCCCACATACCACATCACAACCCGGCGACTGGGTTGCCCCACCCTCGAGAACACCTAAGCCTCCACCCCTCATATGTAACAGGTGTGAACAGACCAAAATATTATGGCCAAGAACAGCTCAAAGCCCCAGAGCCAACAATTCTAAGTGACTATGAGATAGCCAACCTTTTAGATGCATAGTTCAAAATACTGGTGATCAGGATGCTCACAGAACTGGCTGATTTTAGTCACAAATTAGAGGAACAAATGAAGTCTAAACTAAGTGACATGAAGCAAAATGCACAGGGAACCAATAGTGATGGGAAAAAAAAAATTAAAACTCAAATCAATGGAGTAGACCAGAAAGAAGAAAGAAACACAGAAAAGAATGAGGAGATAAGAATTCAAAAAAATGAGGAGAGGCTTAGGAACTTCCAGGACATCTTTAAGCGTTCCAACATCCAAATTATAAGGGTACCAGAAGGGGAAGAGAAAGGGCAACAAGTGGAAAACTTATTTGAACAAATAATAAAGGAGAACTTCCCCAATCTGGCTAAGGAAATAGACTTCCAGGAAATCCAGGAAGCTCAAGAGTCCCAAAGAAGTTGGACCCAAGGAGGAACACACCAAGGAACATCATAATTACATTAGCCAAGATGAAAATGAAGGAGAGAATCCTAGAAGCAGCAAGAGATAAGGGGACAGTCACCTACAAAGGAGTTCTCATCAGACTGTCAGCTGATTTCTCAAAGGAGACCTTACAGGCAAGAAGGGGCTGTCATGAAAGTTATGGCCATGTCATGGACCTGTCATTCCAAGTCATGAAAGGCAAGGGCCTACATTCAAGATTGCTCTATCCAGTGAAGCTTTCATTTAGAATGGAAGGGCAGATAACGTGCTTCTCAGATAAGGTCAAATTCAAGGAGTTCATCATCACCAAGCCCTTATTCTATGAAATATTAAAGGGACTTATCTAAGAAAAAGAAGATAAAACATATGAACAGTGAAAGGACAGCAAACTCACACTTATTAACAACCGCACCTAAAACAAAAGCAATCTAAGAGGGCAGCTAGATCAGGAGGGGAACCATAGAAATGGAGATCACATGGAGGGTTAGCAACAGGGGAGCGGAAGGAGGAGAAGGGGGAGAAGGTACAGAGAATAAGTAGCACAGACAGTAAGTAGAAAATAGACAGGGGGGAGGGCAGGAATACTATGGGAAATATAGAATCTAAAGAACTTGTGACACATGGACATAAACGAAAGGGGGGGAATGGTGGGGGAGGGGTGTGCAGGGTGGAGGGGAATGAAGGGGGAAAATAGGACAACTATAATAGCATAATCAATAAAATATATTTAAAAAAAGAATATCACTATTTACTATACTCACTGAACTGACATTTATCTGTTAAGTGCCTACTGTCACCAGATCCTGTGTGGGTACAGAATACAGGTGGAAATGAAGACATGGAAGGAAAAATCTGCTCATTGCCCTGTGGCACCGGCAGAGGAGAGAAGGCTTAGTTCCATGATTCATGATGACAGGATGCATGCTCAATGCTACGTTTGTTACGGCGGTGTTCTGAGGGTGCTTGGAGTATGGGTCCCTGAGGGAGCTTTAGGAGTTTGGTATGGGGGGTGATCAGGGGAGTCTTCTCAAAGAAATTAAGAAATGAATTTTAAATAATAAGCAGGAGTAAGTCAAGAGTATTCAGGAGGAAGGGAGGCGGCCCTAGTGTGTATACACATCAGATATCTAAGGGATTAATACCCCAGGAACAGATCTTAACAATGTAAGATGGGAATCCATCAATAAATGCTCTTCACTCTTGTCCTTTGGGTAGAGAAGTCTGGAGGCCCCCTGGAGGTGTACCTGAAGGTCCCCAGTGTAGCGAGTCCCTTGGCACACAGCAGGAACTATGATAATGCACCCCTATACTGGCTTTTCTTCTTTTCCTCCCTCACATTTTCTCTCACTCCTTTTTCATTCTAAGCACAACGAACAACTGTCTGAAGGCGCTGAGACGGGAAGTACTACCACATACTCCCAAAGCACCCAGAAATAAATCACTGTGGCTGGAGAGCAGGTGCCTGTGGGCAGGATAAGAGGGGAGCTGTGAGGGCAGGCAAGGGCAGGTCGGATGCTAAGGGGTTGGAGCTTTCCTCTGACGGCAGGGGTGAGCTGCAGCGTTTCTAGCCAAGGAGTAACACGGTAGCATTTCTGTTTAAGCACTTTGCCATAATTAAATGCTATATATAACATACCCTACATGACCTTGTCTACCAGGTGCAGCGTTTGCCAGCAAAAGGCTCCCTGTGTCTCAGGGCATCTCTTCCCACACACGCGGACTGTACCTGAAGCACACGCATCATTATTTATAAAATACATATGGAAAATACAATTGAAAACATTTTAATAGTCTTACAATAGTAAAGGAAAGGTATACTCATTGTAGCAAACTTAGGAAGTAAAAAAGCAAAGCAGTAAAATTAAAATTAGCCTTTATTCTACTGTAAGCAGGTACATTGTTAAAATGTTGGTACAGTATTAATGTTTTAATATATTTTTCTCCAATGGTTAATTTATGTATGTATACTTTGTGTTACATATTATAGTTCATATGCAAAATTGTATCTTTTTTCACTTAACATTATGCATGAATACATCCTGAGGACATTCAATATTTTCAGGCATGACTTATGATGAGCACATAATAGTCTATTATACAGCTATGCCATAATTTAATGAATCTCCAATTGTTGGGCATCCAGTTCATTTCCCACTGTATGCTATTATAAATAATGGAACATTATTTCCTTTGGTCTCAAATCTGTAAATTCATGACTATTTCCTTAGGGAATGCTTATGGAAGGCTCAGACGAGTAATTTTGAATACTTCCTTGGGTAAGACAAGATACAAATAAATAGATTTAATCAGAATGTTTTAGAATCTAAGAATATAAACTTAGAAACTTTAAGATATTCTTGATGTATATATCATTAATAAATAATAATTAATACTAATTAATTAGTAGAAACATTTACCAGTTTATACTTCCCATATTATTTATTTTACATAACTACTTTGCCCAACAGTATTATGAGTACTATTGCAGTATTATGAGTACTATTATTCTTTAAAAATCTTAATTATTTAAAAAGTGAAGAATTTTTCTAGTTAAAATTTGTCTTAAATTTTCAATTTATAATGAAGCTTGGGAAAGTAACTTTTACTTTACCATGGTTTACCTCTAGAATACCTGAATACCTAACATCTAACTGATAATGGTGATAAAACATCTATCATGGTTAAGACAAAACCAAAAATGTCAGAGGTTCTGGAAGGTCCACTATCTCACCTGGTTTAATGAGGGTAACCTAGACATTTCAACAAAACACAAAAGCCCTAAAATTCTGGGACTTGCCACAATAAAAGCTTATGTTTTGCTCAGGTTATGGTTCAATGTGAGTTGGTTTGTAGAGGGGAGAATCTCGAACATACAGTCTCCCGGCAGAAACACTGTGGGCCCCATCCCACACCTTTCAGGCCCCATCTCTGACTGCTGTCTCTGACTGCCGACTGAGAAGTATGAAAGATTCTTGCAGGCAGCAGCTCACCTCCAGCATCCACCCTGTTCCTTGTCCTTGCACTCTCCTCAGGGATCCTTGACTTCCATGATCCCTCAGGAGTTGTGCGAGGAGCTCACTCAGCCTTAGCACAACTTAGAACAGCAGGGGGGTTACTACCCTGAGGGCAGCTCTTAGCTGATGAGAGATGACAGATGAGAGCAGACACACAGATGCTCCTGCCTTCCAACCTATGGGTGGCCAATTCTGGGGGTCAATCTGCAGACCTCTCAGGAGGTGTCTCACTATCTCCCACTTCCTCATCCTGCTTTCTGGGATCACTGTCCTAAAATATCTTCCTAAAAGGAACTTAAGTCCCTTTCTTGAGCTGTGCTTTCAGGGGAAACCAAACTAAGATATTTAGGGATATAGATTCTCTTCCTCTTACAGCTATTCCATTCTCTAAATCTTCCAAAAGCAAGTGCAAGAATGTGGAGGGTTGTAGAGGTGGTGTCTATGGTCAGACCTGGAAGTGGCAGACCTGCTGTCCATATTCGGTTGGCCAGAATTTGATTATGTGGGAGGCTGAGAACTATTACCTACCTTTGTCCCATGAGCAAGAAGAAACAGCAATTGAGGAACAATTGCATTCTCTGCTGAAATACCTTGCTAAGTTTCAAAACTCTTATTTCAGTTTCCTGAGAAGCGAAACAGAGCTTGTCTCTTTTGTCAGTGATGGGAGAGACAAAAGGTAGTTGCTCTGCTTCAGCAGTGTTAAAAATTAGGACTATACCTGGCTGGGGTGGCTCAGTGGATTGAGCACTGGACTGCAAAGCAAAGGGTCACCATCTCAATTCCCAGTCAGGGTACATGCTTGTGTCGCAGGCCAGGTCCCCTATTAATAGGGGGTGCATGAGAAGCAACCACATATTGATGTTTCTCTCCCTTTCTCTCTCCCTCCCTTCCCTTCTCTCTAAATAAATAAATAAAATAATTTAAAAAAAAGAAAATATATTTAAAAAATTAGGACTATATTTTTTCAGTTTAGTAGAAAGTGAAACTTGTTCTACTTCTTTCCCCCTGAAATCCAGATGCTTTAAAAGGAGTTTGCATACACCAACTAGCTTACACAGCTTGTCCCTTGTGATTACAGCTTTTATTATTGCCCTTAAGTACTTGCTCAGTTACTAAAGTGATGGTCTAAGTTCAACACCAGGATACAAGTATAAATTCATTTGTACTAAGTATGAATTTAGTCCAATACTATTTTGAATATCTACAGGGGACTATGTGTCAAGCCATTTAGTGAGGAACAAGCAAAATTTATGTGGATAGAGTCCTAACCTGGTTCTTCAACTCATTAACTGTGTGGACATGAGCAAATCAATGAACTTTGGGACTCAATCTCATTCTACGTAAAAATGAGAATAGTAACATTAATCTTGAATTTTAATTTTTAGTTCTCCACTTATATGAAAGCATCTAGATATATAGCGTGCATTTAAAAAAGTATCCCTTCTGGAATGCCTTAAAATTGTCACTAAGTTATTTGAGGGAGAAGAAATCAGAATTATTATTTGTTAGCCAATTCTCTCTTCTAATGAAGTCTTATTGTAGTAAATTGGGAATTGCAACTAAGGTAAGAACTAAATTGAAAAGGGGCATTGTAAGAGATCATAGAGAAAAAGGGAGAAGGAAGTCATGAAGTGGATGGATGGTGAAGAGGAGGAAACTCTGGGGAAACAAGGAAGTCTGATAAAATTGTTCTTTTAGGTTACAACCATCTGGTATGTGACATGAATTTGTCATCACCATGAAAAAATAGTCAAATTGGCACCAACTATCCAGTGCTTCTAGGGTTGGATTTGTTTGTTCCGGGATATTCTACAGTACAGAGTGGTCTCAAAGTGCACATGAGTAATCCAAACAAAGACCATTCACATGGGCTGCACCCTTGAGACATCTTCTGCCTCTCGAGATTTTCTGCACTGTTGATTTGGAAAGTCTATATCACATTGCTGAAATTCAGATGAGAGATAAAATCCAGAACGTCTCCTCTAAAGATGGGGTAAGGAGTGATAAGACTGAATGGGATTTATTACTTCCTTTGGTCCAAAGCCCATGGAGTCCGCAAATCCATAACAAGCTTATTGGAAAAACTAACATATTCTCTGGAAGCCAGGACCATATAATGGACTACATAAGAGTGTCAAATTTGAAAGTAGTTAGACCTGATCTGAACCCCAGTTCAAGCACTTCTTCTCCGAGTGGCATTGGATAGACTAGGTGACCTCTCTATCCTCAAATTCCTCTTTTATAAAACAAGGACAGGAATACCTACCTTGTAGGGTTTCGGGTGAGAAAGGTTAAATAAGTAAACATAGATAGTGTACTTTTCATCAATTTTGGCATATAGTTAGTAGCACCTTACTATTTATAATAAATGATGATATGTACATCATGTTCTATCATGTTGCATTAACATGATGCTGGACAATGGATGAATTCTGTTTCTATTCTTTAAGGGGAACTGTAGCTATTTTTTGTTACCTATATTCATTCTACTGTACAGATTTGGAACAGGGCCACTATGCAGATGAATTATTTTTATATGACAAACTGGGATATAAGAATTATCCTTGGAGGCCTAAGTCTGAAAAACATATTCATTGGCTATAAAAATGAGAGGTCTGATGCACTCACACCACTTTGTATGTGCACTTGTTGTCAAGGTAATAAGGAGATGTAGGAGAAGGTTAGCATTAAACACAGTGCTTTCATAATTGGATTCTAATTCATTATTTGGTCATCAGAGTGATACAGTTTAATGGATCACAGCACAGAAAAATGCCAGAGTGTTTTACATAATGTTAATGAGTTCTTAACTTGGTAATTATCTATCATTCACCTGGTGCCTTGTGCTTTTGACAGGCATTGCACTTATTTAAAGTGGGCAAGTAATATTCTTTTTCTCCTCCTGGAGGGTGTAGGAACTAGAACTGATTCCTAGCTCCTTGTATTTCATAGTTGAGAACACTAAACAAATGAAGGATGGGAGTGGTAATATCAGATGATCTTTGATCCAATATGAAGTTTTTGTCATGACTACAGATGCCCTTATTCTTACTCATTTCCTCTAGTGAGAGAGATTTCTGTTAGCCAACATTTCACAGTCATTTGTGCTCCAGTTCCTGAACAAAGATAGGAGATTGACATCAACAAAAGTAGGGGGGGATGAGCATACTTTTAGGTAAGAGACTCACATTTACATAGTAGCCTTAATTTTCTACAGTCATCTTACATGTGTATTACTTGACCCCTACCACACTGTGAGAGTGGTAAGAGCAATAATTATCATTTCTGTTCTACAGATGAAGACACTCCATGGCAGTTAACTGACTTATCTAAGACAACTTAGCTAGTAAGTAGCAGATGCCAGTGTCAAATAAAGGACTTCCAGTCTCAAGATCAACATCCTTTTGGCTCTATTACAGAAATCCTGTGCTAACAGTCTTGATTTTGTTGAGTAAGAGGAAGCTGCAGGGCCATCTAATGGGTTTGCTGGTAGACAAAGCTGCCATTATCCCATGGAGCAAGTGTGAAAAAGGCATCCCTTCCTGTGAGTGGATCTAGCCCTGATATAACCAAGGTCAGCGGTTCAGCAAGTGGAGTATGAGCTAGATTTTAGCCATCACTTACCCACTCAGCCACACATGTTTGTGAAACACTAATGGTAGCTTTGCTGGTGGGCAGAGGAAGGAAAGCCGTGACAACTGGCCTCCAAAGATAGTTGTCAACAATTTCTTCAGGTTCTATATGTTCATGATGTGCTTCCATCAAGAAATGGAGTTTACTTCTCTCTTTAAATATGGTTGGTCTTCTGACTATTTTGCCCCATAGAATTCTGTCAAACTGACAGTTTAATCTTCCTAGAACCAGGTCTTTAAAGGATTGTCAGCTTTTGCTTCCTTCCTCTTGAGATGCTTCTTCTTGGAATCAAGACACCATGCTGTAAGGAAGTCCTAATGTTGCAAGAAGAGGCCCACACAGTGGTAAAATATGGTCCCTAGCCACAGCCCTAGTTCAGTCTCCAGGCAGCAACCAGAACCAACTTCTAGCTGTATCCATTAGGCCATTTGGACTTTTCAGTTATTCAAATGCCCTAGCCGATACCAAGTGAAATAGAAGACCTATGTAGTCAGCTTCCAGAATCATGAGAGATAATATTATTTAAGACATTAAGTTTTGGGTTGATTTGTNGTTTACTTCTCTCTTTAAATATGGTTGGTCTTCTGACTATTTTGCCCCATAGAATTCTGTCAAACTGACAGTTTAATCTTCCTAGAACCAGGTCTTTAAAGGATTGTCAGCTTTTGCTTCCTTCCTCTTGAGATGCTTCTTCTTGGAATCAAGACACCATGCTGTAAGGAAGTCCTAATGCTGCAAGAAGAGGCCCACACAGTGGTAAAATATGGTCCCTAGCCACAGCCCTAGTTCAGTCCCCAGGCAGCAACCAGAACCAACTTCTAGCTTGTATGCATTAGGCCATTTGGACTTTTCAGTTATTCAAATGCCCTAGCCGATACCAAGAAGACCTATGTAGTCAGCTTCTAGAATCATGAGAGATAATATTATTTAAGACATTAAGTTTTGGGTTGATTTGTTATACAATAGTAAATAACTGAAAAGGAATTCCCACGGATTAGTGAAAACTGAGGTTTGTGTGATCAGATTTAATGATTCCAGAGTGACTTACCATTTATGTTTTTGAGTTCTCAGAATGCTACACTAAAGTACTACTCTACAAGCCCGATTCCCCATATCCTTTCCCAGTAGAAGCCATTGACTGGAGTAGGGGAGAAACCGAGTAGCTATTATTTGCAATTTTGTTTCAGAGTCCTGACATTAATCATGTCCCTTTTCTTTTGCTTTCTTAACTACATAAAGAGAAAATTAAGAGCTTTACTAGTCTCACAATTAACTCAGCAATAGTAACGAGGTGATTAGTGGACTGAATGGTGTAGTGGACTGAATGGTGACCTTGAAAAAGATGTTGTATTATGCCTGTCCCACCATTGGAAGCAGGGACATTGTGTGATAATTTCAAAAGTCCACGGATAGTGAGGAATGCTTTCACTCTCCCAGAATCCTGTCACCAGCCTGTGAAAAAGCATACGCCAACCTACTGGAGGATTAGAGATATCATGAAGGAGAGCTCAGTGGTCCAAACTGAGCTCTTTCTCAGTGAACTTAGAGACAACAGATACTCAAATATGTGAGCAAGTCCAGCCTACTCAATAGCAGAGTCACATAATCCAACCCCCAGGTGACCAAAGCTCATAGACCTAGTTGACATATAGACTCCCAACTAATAATTAAGCACCTATATTTTGGGATGGTTTGTTAAGAAACAGTTATGCAGTATGCAAGATAACTTTTTCCTAAAGGTTACTAAGAAGACTTTAATTTCCTTGTGATCGAATGAAAGTCTGTCTGGGAAACTCTAGGGTCAGGTATGGGTCCAATATTTCTATATAAAAAGATTTTATGTAAATATCTGCAACCTGAATAGAATAAGGAAGCAAGAGAACTTGTCTTGAAGCTATGTTTGCACAGCAAGCACTTTGTTTTTACTTTGGTATACTTATGCGAAGTTAAAACATGGAATAGTTTTCACAAGGAATTGACAATTACTATGAACTTCAAAAGTTAAGAAATGAGTTGGCTAGAGTAACAAGGTGGAGAGGATGGAGAAAAGGCATTCCAGGTAGAGGTTTCAGCTTGAGCAAAGGTCCAGAGCTCTCCGTCGGTCTTGGCATATTTTTAGTAAATAATCAAGTGTCTACATACCTCTAAATGCTTTGCTTCATTACCACCTTTAAAACAACACCCAAGATGCCTACCATGCCAGCTGTTAGCCTCCCCCTCACTTCCCCTTCCCTTCCTTTAACCTACAAAAACACTGACTGCTGATGAGTTGTAAGTCATTTTGCAGAGGAAATTGGGTGTGCAAATCCTGTGATTAGACAAACATCCCTCATTAAAAGTTGTAATCCACTGGCCTTCCGTGTTGACACCTTAATTCTGAATGCTTAACAGCCTGAGCACACTCAACGGCCCTGAACAACTCCACCTCCTTCATCTCTTTCCCAGCCCCCTTCCCTTCTTGTTCGAATCTCCACCAGAAAATGACACAGTCTTCCAGATGGGGTAATACGGCCTTCCCTTACTTGCAGTGATAATAATGTTTTCTCAGTTTTATTACAGTCTCTTGAGAGTAGGACTAATTTGCATATTCCCTAACACTTAATTAACGATGTCACCTTCCTAGTGCCTTGCAAACAGTTTGCATTTTTTTCTTCCTCTCCGGGCAGACCTCCAACAGTTACCTCCCACATTTTCTGCTGCAGTCCTTTTTATTACTTTAATGACAAATAATTGGACAGATTCTGAGTAATGAGGGTGAGAGCCAAAGGACTGTTGCAAGGGAGACGGCTGCGTGTTACAAGACACTTTTAGTGGTCTCTAAATCAGACAGACAAGTAGAGTAATGATCATCTTGCCGTAATGAGACACAATTAAGAATCACTGCGGCAAATGACAGAGCAGTTCATTGAACAGTAACCTCCTTCTTCATGTCTTCCCCTCCTTTTTTTTTCCGAAGGAGATCGAAGCTTAATTATTGCATTGCCATTTGCAATACTACCATTAAGATTTTGTCACACTTCCAATATAAATCACATATTTTAAGGGTTTATTACTTAAGCCTAAAAACTGGTTACATTTTCAAATTTAAGGAGTCAGATCTTGATCTAAGAGAATCGGAAAATGTGTTTAAATATTAGAAAATGTCTTACAGGTACTCAATTGATATCTGATCTCTGAATGCTAGAATACACTTACTAGATCGGGGTGTTTTTTGCAGAGTTCTCAGGGAAGACTATTTTGTCCAATGTTTCTCAAACTTCAGCATGCATCAGGACCACAGGCAGGACTTGCCCCCACGCCAAGTGTCTGATTCAGTAGATTTCTAAAAAGTTCCCAGGTGATGTTGCTCCTGTTGGTTCAGCCACCACACCTTGGCAACTACTACATCAGTCTTCACTGTGAATAAGGATCAAAAACAAAACCCCAAATCACCAAACCACATATGTCCAAGGTGAGGGATGTTGATTTGCATTTAAGAGACCAAGTTCAAAGTCATGTAGTAACCAAAATGTGCCCCCTTCAGAAATCCACCCCATGATCAAACCCTCACCATTCTAACTGGCAGTTCTTCTCTTCCAGTCAATTCTTCAAAAATAAAAGAGAAATTAAAACCAAATATAAACTTCATGAACCACTGTAATTAAAAAAATATATTCTTTTCATTTTACTCTGCAAGTCTCTTTCTAATGAGAGCCCTTTGGAATGTTTTCTTATTCTCTGTACGAGTTTCCACACTCTTTCCCTAGTCATATCTGTCTCCCCCAATACTGCGTGTTTGGAATGGCTAACACATTCCCAATTAAATAGGTGTAGAAATAGTAATAGGATGTAAATAGTTTTCCCAAAGTCATGGAGATTTTGTGGTAATAGTAGGCATATTTGTATGTGCTCATTCTCCTAATTTATAATCCATATTTTATAATATTTATAAATGGATAGATTCTTTTTTAATTGGTTCATAGCAATGCAGTTTGCTATGGAGTAAGACCAGTGAAGGAAACTGGAAATTAATTCATCATCTGTGTCCTAAATCCTTTCAGGAAAGTGTAGGATTATAAATAAATAATAACAAAATAACTGTCATTCTCTAGTATTAGACACCATGTTGCAACTGGCCAGGTGCATTATGCTACATTTTTTATAATTAATATAAAATAAATTTGGGATAGTGGAAAAATTCTATACCAACTCTGTAAACATCTCTGTGGAGGACCATTCTTAAAGGAAAGTAAGTCTTTTTAAAAATTGAATTTACTAAACCAACTAAATTTTCCAGTGTTGTGAAGATGCCAACTAAAGACAAGCAGTAAATTAAAGGGTGAATAATACAGAAGCTTTCTTGATTAATGGTATTTATGAGATACAAACACCTAAAGTTAACCAGCTGCAAAACTGTGTGGCTGTGTCATATGGAGGAACACAGGAGCCCTGGATGATTATCTCAGTGATTGTACTAGTCAGGATAGGCTGAGTTGTGCTACAGTGACAAAAATCAACAAAACAAACTCAAAGTTTCATAGAGTCTTATTTCCTCCTCATGCAAAATCTGTTGTGGGTCCATGTGACTTTCCGGGGAAATGTTCCTCCATTTAGCAACTCATTTATCCTGGCAGTTTGAATCTTTTGGTTCCACCATCTGAGTTGAGGCCTTCTCAGTCACCTTTGTATGGGAAAAAAATGGTGGAGGGCTTTGCATTGGCAATTAAAGCTTTGGCCCAGTAAAGTCAGCCATCACTTCTGAGGACAAACTATTGGCCTGGAACTAGTCACATAGCTCCATTCAATTCCACACAGTCAGGGAAAGGTAATCCTCTTACCTGTTCAGAAGGAGGGAGAATTGGATCACTATAAGAACTAGAAGTCACAGTGATACGGACAAAATTCCCCTTTTTTCCAATGGTCTCCACAAAATTACGTTCACTACCGAGAATCCATCTTCGCTTCCTAATTTCACAGTATGAGATTTTTATTTGTTGTTATCTGGTTAATTGCCTCTGCTCTGTACTTTTATTATTGAAACATAAACTGAAGCCTTAATCATGTTGAACATATGTGATTTATGAGGTACTTATATTATCTCAGTTACTATAACCCCACAATAATGTATATAGGAAGGCATCATTTTTAGTTACAGGAAATAAACTCAGCAAAGCTTACAAACTTCCTCAAGTTTTTTAGTCTGAAGTGCTGAATATAAGTGCTGAAGATCAGACTAAAACTCAAATCTTCTAACTATTGTCTTATATCTATTGTAATATTATACTGTGTTATTATCTTTGTTGTAATTTTTGTGGTTATTGTGCCCTTATCATGGAAGATTCTGTCTCTGGTTAGAATTTCAGACTCAGTTCAGAGTGCTTATGAGGCCTGGGGTTATTTTGACATGAGGTTGCTGCAGAAATCACTACTCCATAATTTTCTTAAAAGTCTAAAATGCACTCTAATTTTATTCCATTTCATTGGATTTTTACATGTGCTTTTACAATTTTGGGATATTGGCCATTAAATTAATTTTATTAAATATCTGTAATTACAGGGTCTGAGTCAATGCAGTTCTGATATGTGCCATTTGTACTTCTTTACCAGTATATTGAGATCTGTCAACTTTTACGGTGTCATTGTTATACTTCCTCTGACTTTAATAGAACTTTAATGCTTTTTACAGAAACTAAATTCCTTGGAATTAGATGCTTGCCTTTCACCAAGGGAAAAATGAGGCCCAGGGGGAGCCATATTGCAAATTCTCAACTCCAGGCCAGTTGTTTTTCCCAAGGCTCTGGTGGTAAATGACAACATTCTGAGTTTATTTTCCCATATCAAAGTGAACTCTGAATGCAATTGTGAGGTTTATAAATGTTCATCAACAAAATATAAGAAATGTAACTTTTTCCCCCTTAAGTAATTCAGGCTAAATATCTATTTACAAGCCCCTGTTCCACAGGTGCTAGAAACTTAATTTCATTTTATTTAGGGTACCTACCTTGAATACATTCTCTTGGTGCCCCCACCGTATCCCCTTGACATTCATCACTCCCATACATGCCAACATGTCTTACTGCCACTTCTGCAACTCTCTACCCGAGGACTCTCTCAGTCACCCGCAGGGAGGACAAAATGGAAGTACTGACTGGAATCCCTCAGCCAGTTTTGGATGGGAGTTGGAGAATAAATACTCTCACTTTCTAACCCCCCAGCGTGGAAAACTTGGAGGTATATTTCACAACCTCTCCGTAGGTCACTGTTGGGATTGACTCAAGGTTGCCCGCAGCAGTAACCTTTTTATTAATGCATGCAAACTGGTTTTCTTCTCTTCCCTATTTTATTCCCTCACTTCTCTATGAGGGTTTCTGGTAATCACTACACAAATAAGCCTCTTACTTTCACACCCCTACCTCAGGGTCTCTTTGAGGGAGGGGGCGTGAACCAGTCTTTGACATTCACCCTCCCAATTTCTCCAGCACCATATCTAAATTCCATTGGCTCTCAGTGTTGAAGCCCAAGGAAGGGTTGGTTACTGTGTGAGACTGAATCCCAACTGGGTAGAATTCACGAGTCTGGGAAACGAAGGGTGGAACTAGAAGTGGTTGTGTTCTTTTTCACTACCAGAGGCCTTATGGGGGAATTTGTCCTTTCCATTCCTCAAGCACCCAGATGGGATAAGACTGCCACCAGAAGACAGAATTTCACTTAATTTAGAGGTAAGGATGCATCCTGTTCACTCTGAGCTCCTTTGCCAGTAGACCAGCAGGCTCAGAAATGACCCCTACACTGGCAGGGGTAATTGTCTCTGATTATCATATGTAGTAAGGATGCTGCTACATAACGGGGCAGAGGAGAATATGTTTGTTGTTAAGGTAACCCAGTAGGGCATGCTTTGGTATTTCTATGCTTAATTTTACTGTAAATGGTGAAGGAGAGCAACCATGGCCTTATAAGGGACTCAGATCCCTTAGTAGTGAGGATCTGAGTCATGCCGTTACATTGGGCCACTTAAAGAGCACAAATATAAGCCAAGAGCTAGAGAAGTCTAGAATTGATGGTAAAGGATGGAAGTGGTAACATCAGTTGTGGTCTAGAGTATAACTGCAATACCAGGTACTGTAGTTTGACCCACAAATTCCCCTCTTGTAAATTTCTCCAGGAATCGTGACCACAGAATTCTGTAGTAGCTATGCCTAGATGCTAGATAGAGTGAATAGAATGTGCGAAACAAGTGGATTTGGGCAGTCCAAGTGGTGGACTCGGTTTTTGTGCTCCGCCCAATCCTGTTTAGCAGGCTACTGTGAATGATGGCTCACAAATGACCTTCTACTTTGTAGAAATTGCTCTTATTTGAGGGATTTTTAATTATCAGCTTCCACCTATGCAAGGGCCAATTGCTGAGTAATATGAGACTACAAAAGGTAAGCCCTTGCCTCAAGGGAATACAACTCTTTGGTACAATTTATGTTCCAGGGCTTTTGTCGCTCTGAGACCACATTCTTGCTCAGTTTTTACCTCTTCTCTATCCTGCTTCAATCACTTCCTTATGGGACTTTTTCTGTAGAGCACTCCGTCAATTCATCACCTATATTCAAATCCCTGTCACAGAGCATGCTTCAAGGGAATTTGACCTAAGGTACTCAATTACACAAAGTAGGTTATTTCCCGAGATTTACATAATTTTACAGTAAAAAAGCTTTTTCTCATTTTCTGAAAAGACAGGACAAGTCAAAGTTATGATTTACAAGACAGTCTTTCATATAAAATTTTATAATCAGTCATAGTCAAGGTCAGATTTGAGATGTCTTACTTTCTTGGCTAACTGTAGCCCTGCTGGACGGAAACTTTAGCCAAAATAACTGGCCAGGATAATTTTGAAAGGTGGGCCTGAGCGCATCTTAGTTGGTTAGAGATAAGAACTGAAAATAGTCAAGACTATGGGTGCACTCTGCAGGTGTTAGAAAATAAGGGAATATAGATTGGAATGCTTAGAAATTCTTTGCACAAGAGAATGCCTGCCTTGCCCTCTTTGTCTGGATCTCTCTGCCTATCTATCTATCTATATCTATCTATCTATCTATCTATCTATCTATCTATCTATCTATCATCTATCTATCTATCATCTATCTATCTTTACATGTATTTATATCCACAAAGCTTTTTTTTAGGTCAACATAACTATCTATTGCTAATATAAAAGCAGCATATACACTTTAAGAAAAACACTGAGTTTAAAACGTTCAGAAAGTGCCTCAGTGTCATAGTCTACGGGCAGTGGTTAGGGTGATACCGATTGGCTGGGCTGCTTCTCAGCTCTCATCCGGCCGCAATTGCTTGGTTTTATCTGGCTGTAGTTGCAGGCTGATGCCTCGCCTTGACAGTTTTCTTAGTCCCTATTCTTGCCACCGTTCCTTTGCATGCCATGCTCTCTCCTTTTTTGAGACATCTCAACACAGTTCTTAGAAAGTGCCCTGCTGTTTTCATCTTCAAACTTCACACAAATTGTTTACTCCCTCTGCCCCATGCCTCCTTCTACCACCCACCTTGGTACGTGGCTAACTCTCCTTCAAATATCCCAGCCATTAGAAAATCGCTGATTACCTGTAGGTTTCATTTCATTTTACTTACTTAGTTCCTTGTCTTTTAATTGATCAACATTGCTTTTTAAGTTGTCTGTTGATGCTCAAGATTATCCATTCAGTTCTTTATTCACACTGTCAAACACAGAGCCTAACATATAGTAAATGTTTACAAATGGTACTTGATGTCATTACTGGTAAAAGTAGAGACAAAGCATACATCTGAATTTTAATTAAGTTCCCTCAGTTTCAAAAGCTCAGGCACTTTTGCTGCTCGATACTGATGCATAACCATACCTGTAACATCAAAATATTTTTGTGTTTTATTCTCTTACATAGTCTAATGTTGATCAATGGTCCACAATACAATGCACAATCAATATAAATTTACTGCATGGGGAAATTGCAAATTATCTTGCAAACCAGAAATAATTTTATAAAGTTCATTAAAGTGATGTTGGAGAACTACTAGATCAATGAAAAGCCATTGGAAAACATGGCTGTCCAAAAGAAGAGGAGAGAAAGATACGCATACAAAGATGTCTCAATCGGTACCTCAAACAAGAATAACTAATATAATAAAGAATGAAGAGGAACCCTTGGGGAAATCATTGAAATTTTTCAGGGTTTTTGCAAAAGTTACCCACTTTATAGTACCATTATAAAAGTAAAACGTGGCATAATAAATGTTCTATCAATATTTCATATCTTAAAAATTTGCCTCCTAAAGAAAAAAAGGAACCCTATTCTTGAAGTTGGCATAAAGATGCAATTCTTACCTAAATTTTATTAGTGATATAAGATAAATACACTTTTTCTATACTTCAAGTTTTACTTTCAATGTACTGGCCAAATAAAAACATATTTGACTTTTCACCATAAGATTTTGATTACCATTTTAAGTGGATTTACTTTATGTATACTCTTCTTTTTGGGGTACTGAGTATCTTCATATATTGAGAATCTATTATAGTTAATTTCAGGGACAAAACTAGAACTAAAATTTGACATTTGTAGGTAGGTAGCTAGAATACTCTTGAGAGTAAAAGGGAGCACATCTAATAGTCACATCAGGACAATAAGTATAACCTGGAACTGCTCTGGAAAAACCAAAACAAACAGCCAAGCTTCCTTTAGGGAGTTATATATGTTCAACTATTTATGGAAGAAATATCTTCTGATGGTATGAGCAATCTCCTACAATAGTGACTCCCCGGCCATTGAAAGTACTTGATAAGACTCCCCATCAGTAATGATAATAAATGACGTCTGAGATTCTGTTTTCAATTCCTGGGAGTGTTGCTCTTTGATATATACCTAAAGCTGTTATGTAATCTCCCTTGGCTACACAGAGCCCTTTCATCTAAGAAAAAGAAGACATTGTATCTTTGTTTCCTGCCTGTCCTGTGAACCTATCTGATGGATGGTGGTGGTTTTCGGTGTTTGAAGAACTTGTTGTTGGGCTGTTTCAAATTTTATCACATTTCTCACCTGAGTTATCACTATCTATGGTTGAGGCTTTTGTTACCTTAGGCATCCATGCCATGCACTACCCAGCCTCATGGAACTGAATTCACAAAGATGTGAGTGGAAGGAGGGGGCCCTTAATGTCAGAGATTGAAGGTAAAGTGTTACGCATGTTATTTACAGGTGAGTAAGTGGAAGAGTTTACTTATTGATTAGTGCTTTAAAAAGCAGGGGGGATGTTTCTTATGTTGTTTTTAAAAAATATTTATTTATTTTTAAAGTGAGGAAAAGGGAGAGAGAAAGAGAGGGAGAGAAACATCAATTAGTTGCCTCTTGCACACCACAACCTGGGGACCTGGCCTGCAGCCCAGGCCTGTACCCTAATCAGGAATCAAACTTGCAACCCTTAGGTTTATAAGACAATGCCCAGCCCACTGAACCATACCAGTCAGGGCTCTTACTCTTTTTAGTAAAGAAAAAAACTGGATGAAAACTGTCTACTATTTTCTTCAAGCATTGGTGAAAATCAGTATTTCCTAAGAGAAACTTAATAACATATTCTACTAGCCTTCTGGCTTAAAATAGCACCTTGAAAACGTGTGTGGACAAGCTGAGAGGCAATCATTTAGTGCCTGAATATCTACAAAAGCTGGAACAAGGTAGGATTTTTTCCTTGAGCCCTGCCACTAAGATACTTTTCCTAAATTCTGCCAACCATATTTTCAACTTACTTAAGAGATCTTCAGACAAACAAACAAAACAAAGAACGAAATAAAGAGGTAGAAAAAGTATGCCATTCCAAATATAGAACTTCAAATGACTGTGTTTTCATTACCAGTTCTCACTTCTCTTCTCTCCTCCATCTCACTTGCTGCAGCTTACACCTCTCAGGGGTTTTGCTGCTGACGGTATCTTCCTTGTAATCAGCAGGATTCCTCGTGTGTACTCTAGGGGCAACTTCTCTGCTGCGTTTTATCTCTCTTGAGAAAGTTGTTAATAATAGTTCATGCACCGATGGCTTGCTCTCTGCCTGTACACTGTCAAGTGAGGTAGACAAGCCCCATGCACTCACATGGAACTTGTGTTCAGGCTTCCGGATGCCCCACACTTATATGAGTGGCAAAGTAAGAACCACTGGACATTTAAGGAATCCCGAAGTAAGGGAGAGGAAATACAAATATTAGCAAGTATTTATGAAAGGGAAATTTACAAGTAATGCAAGAGAGTTTTTAAAAATGTGATTGAAGACTTTCAGGGTAGACAAGATGGCATAGACCTCCTTATCCTCATATCAACACCTAAGACAGTACAAAAAAGGAAATCTGTACATCGATATTTGAACTTAGATGCAAAAATCCTCAACAAAATATTAACAAATGGAATCTAACAATATATAAAAAGCATTGTATACTATGACAAATTGAGAATGTTCCAGGTATGCAGAGATGGTTCAACATTCAAAAATTGATCAGTGTGATATATCATATCACCAAGCTAAATAAGGAAAAGTATATGATTATCTTAAATGAGGCAGAAAGAACACCTGACAAAATTTCACACATATTAATGACAAAAATAGCAATTTAGGAATGGGGTGAATTAGCTCAGTGTGATAAACAGCATGTATAAAAAATCTACAACTAATATCATGGTGAGAAATGAATGCTTTTCTCTTAAGATCAAGAAAAAGGAAAGAATGTTCTTGCTCACCACTCCTTAAACATTGTTCTACCCATGGAAATGAAGTGAGAAAATGAAGAAGAAGGCTTACAGATTTGAAAGGAAGAGATAAAACTGTCTTCTTTTGCAGATGGCATGATAACGTACGTATAGAATTACAAAGAATCTACAAAACACCCACCTAGAACTAATAAATTAATTCAGTAAGTTCATAGCATGCAAGACTTACACACACAAAAATCAATCCCATTTCTCGTGCAATAAACATGTGAAAATCAAAATAACAAAACACAATGCCATTTACACGCTAAAGAAAATAAAATAGATATTCACTTAATGCAAGATCTATACACTGAAAGTTAAAAATGCTGATGAAAGTAATCAAGAAATAAGTGGAGAGACATGGAGTGTTGATGAATTGAAAGATTCAGCGTAATAAAGATGACAATTTTCCACAAATTGACCTATCGGTTTAATAAAACTCCTATCAAAATCCCAGCAATGGTTTCTGAACACATAGACAAACTTACTCTAAATTTTATATGGAAAGGCATGTGTCCTAGAAGAGCAAAACAACCTGCCGAAGAAAGGTGAAGTGGGAGGAGTCACGATCACATACTGAGGGTTCCTATAAAGCTACAGTAATCAAGACAATGCTATTGACAGAGGGATAGACACATAGATCAATACAACAGAAAAGAACACCCAGAAATAGACCCACACAGATATGCCCAATTGATTTTGGCAAAGGTCCAAAAGCAAGTCAGTAAAGAAAGGACAGCCTTTTGAGCAAATGGCAAATGGGGCCAGAGCAGTCGGACATCCATAGGCAAAAAAAACAAACCAAACCAAACAAAAAACAAGCAAACAAAAAAACCTTGACTGAAACCTCCTATAAAATTTAACTCAAAATGGGCCATAAACTTAAATGTAAAATGTAAATCCATAAAACTTTAAAAAAAGTAAAAATATAGGGAAAAACTTCAATGTCTAAAGACAGGAGGAAATTTCTTAGACTTGACACAAAAAGCATTAAAGAAAAGAGGGATGAGGAAAAGTTGGTAAATGGGAACTCACCACAGCTGAGCACATTTGCTCTGCAAAAGCTGATATAAAGAGGCTGAAAAGGCTAGTTACAGACTGGGAGACATTTTTCCAAACCACACACCCAGTAAGACTAATATTTAGAATGTATAAAAAACTCTCGGACTCAGCATGGAAAACACCAACAACCCAATCAGAAAATGTGCCAAAGATAATAGATACATTTCACTGAAGATGATATTCAGATGGCAAATAAGTATATGAAAAGACATTCATCATTAGCTATCAAGGCAATATGAATTAAAGGTACAATGAGGTATCACTGCCCACCCTATGGGAACAGCTAAAAGAAGAAAATAGGGACAACACAGAAAGCTGGTGAAGATGTGGATAAACCAGATTGTGCATACAGTACTCATGAGAATGCACAATGGCACACCCACTTTGCGAAAGAGTTTGGCAGTTCCGCATAAAACTAGACATGTGACTACCATATATCCCAGCAATGGCACTTTTGGGTATTTACCCCGGAAAAATGAACATGTGTTTACATAAAACCTGTACATCCATATTCCTAGCATCTGTACTCAGAACAGCTAAAAAAAGGAAACAGCCCAGATGTCCTTCGGTGCAGAAATTGTTAAATAAACGGTGTTACATACATATCATAGAATAGTACTCAAAAATAAAATGGGAACAATAATACACTTGGATGAATTTCCAGGTAATTCACACTGAGTGAAAAAAGCAAGTCCCAAAGGTTAATTATATGTGATTTAATTTATATGGCATGATGAGATGACAACATTACAGAACTTGAACACAGATTAGTGAGTGTCAAGCAGAGACAAGGGGAGTTAGGAGGGAGGTGGCAGGTCATAAAAAGGAGGCACAAGGGACAGAACTTCTCAGGGCCTCAGTGTGACAGAGGATACACAAATCTACACATGTGACAAAAGTGGACAGAACTAAATACAGACACATACGTAAATGAGTTTAAATAAAACTGGGGAAATCTGAGTATCAATAGATTGTTAATATCCTGGTGTAATATTATGCCCTAGTTTTACAAATGTTTTTTGGCTAAACTGGATAAAGTATGCTTGGGAAGTCTGTATATTATTTCTTAAAACCGCATGTGAATCCCCATTACCGCCATAAAGATTTCAATAAAAAACTTCTTGAGAAAAATGTGATTGGGATTCTCAAAATAGCATGCCACCTGTAAAGCAACAAGTTGCTAAGGAATGAAAAATCAGGAGGGCACAGTATGATGAGGAACTGAAAACACTATTAACATAATAACAAATTTAATAGAAAAATTGGAAGATTCCAGAATGTAGAGCAGAAATACAAAGAGGAAGAAAACCCTGGGGGAATAATAGAAGATACAGAAGATGAGTTTAGGAGTTCAAGTACTGAACCAATAGGAAGGATATTGGGGGTGGCGGGAAGCAGAGAGAATACAGAGGAGGAAGGCTTTAAAGAAAGAAGAGGACAAAAAATCTAGACCCACGGACAACAGAGATTCAGTGCAGTAAAAAATTCAATAACCAGAAATAGGATGAATTACACAAACAAACAAACAAACCCCCACCCACATGAAGTCACATTCTGAGCTAAACAAAGTCGTCCCAAACGTGCAAGAGCTTACTTCCTGTTCAGAATATCTGAGGAGATGAGGGTATTCTGCAGCACCCAGGAGAGGGAACTTGTTGAAATCAAGAATTCAGTACCAACGAAATACCAACATAGTAGCTGATGAGTAGGTTGACAAAGCAGCACATCCAAATCAGAACACAGAGTTATGGAATACAAGGAAAACATCTTCAAAGGATGGGGATGTATATCAAGGCTGAGGGGATGAGAACCTGCAAAGCATTAGACACATGGTGAGGGACATAATTTTTTCAACTATAAAAAAAGAAAGACAATAAAAAATGCCAGGAAAAAAATACAACTCATGGCCTGGACACAAAACAAACCAAAATATGGCACGGTTTTGATTTATTGATAGAGAGAAAGAAAGGAGAAATATCACCGATCACTTTGATTTTGTCTAGAGTCAGTGACTTTGATAATGGGAACACTGTGATTTAAATGACAGAGAGAGCTGTGTGTCAGTGGAACTGCAGACAATGAAATATAACTCTAGCATGCTCTTTGACTTCACAATAAACAATATTTATAGTTATAATTGTTAAAGCAAACAAAGACAACAGGCCCCAAATGGAGTTGCTACGCCAAGCCCCCTGTCACCAAACCTAGACTTAATTACAGTTTCAGCTCTCCGAGAAATGGAATCTTAAACCACTCAGGAATCACCTGATCCTTACTAGTTAGGTAATCTGCCTGACAGACCGCTGCCTTCCCCTAAAGCAAAGTAACCTTATAATAATTGACCCACTTTTTAAATCGAGTATAATTTCCTTGTTCTCAGGGCCTTCAGCCAATGGAAGGCTTTCATTTGTGCAGTTCCTCCCAGCTCTTTTCTGTCTGCTAGAGTGGATGCTGCCTGATTCAACTTTGTTTTTGTTTAAATAAACAAACATTTTTAAAATATGCCTCAGTTTATCTTTTAATACAACCCTGCTAAGATATGTAGTGGTAGTAAACATTTGTAATCAATCGGTGGTCAAAAGCAGAGCTACAATGGAATGTTTAAAATAATTTGGGAAGTGGGAGGGTAGGGGGTGAGAGAGAGGGAGGGATAGATGACCTTAAAATTCTTATTTTACAAATTGGGATTTAATTTATGTTTTAAAAAACGTATGGAACACAAAATCAGGGAAAATGTATTTCATTATCAGTTTTAAAGGTAACTATTAGAAGCCCTAAAAATAGTGATATAGTCACTAAAAATTAAAAGAAGAAGAGGGTAAGAGGGTGATATTAGTACCCTTTTCAATAATAACAAGAAGTGCAACTAAAATTACGAGGTTTGTACATCCAAAATTAGCCCTAGATGATTCAGATCCACAGTTTACTGGCAAAGGAACCAGAAATGGAAATAGTTAAGTGTGATTGCCCTTGGAGAGGGCAGTGGGAAATTGTGAGGTGACAGACTCAATGTATTTTATAAGCCAGTCTATTCTATTTGATTTTCTGCTACATGCATACATTACATTGATCAAGGGGAAAAAATTACACAAGATGCACTAGCTGTCACCTCCTGGGAAGCCTTGGCCCTGTATCACTCTGCAGAGGGACGTCAAGTCATACAAAAGGTGCACACTTAGGAAACATCTGCCACTGCAGCAAAATGTTGAGGAGGGAACAATAAAAGCCACAAATGAGAACTGCAACCCAAACACCACATGTAGGAACATCTGTGTTAATTCTGACAAATTCTGCCCGTCCCAGTTCGACCTCATCCATCACTGAAAAACACCTAACTCGATCAGGGAAACGACAGCCTCGCCTTTGAGATAGTAATCTCACCTTATCAATACGGGCTCACACACATATTCAGTGTATGATGCAGATTAGGCATCGCTTGGGGCAACTCTGGTGTCATTGCTTTGACAATCCTAAAGCACTCTGTATTTGTAATCGCTGGTTATTCTATTTATGCACTATATCCACTCTCACGAGAGACTAGCTTAAATGATTTCTGCTCTGGCACCTATGCATGTTAAATTAGATTTCTGGAGCCTGTTCATTTGTTTTCAGCCATCCTTTTAGAATATGCACCTTTAGCTACATTTGCAGGTTTTTACCTCTGTCGTGAGTCCCTTCAACTTGTTCACTTCCCGTGGAGAGCTGTGAGAGAATGCAGCCCCTCCGATCTTGGCAGCCTCTTTGATGGCCTGTTTCCCAGGGGGATCCTCCGGGCTGACTGAGGCCCCTGGGAGCAGAGCAGGGGCTGGGTTGTGGGCCAGCTGGGCTCCCAGGTTTCAGGCAACCTCCAGAAGCACGGTAGGTGGAGCTCAGGTGCCGCATAACACTTTGCCTTTGGAGGGACTTGCTGCTGCTTGTAACCAAACAGCCGACTCCCTTGACCCCTTCTGCACTAGAGCTTGCCTCTGAGATGAAGCACACAGATGTGAATAATTATGAGGAGAGAGCAATTGTGGGGGGATGGCTCTTGGCCCATCCTGTCAGAGGAAGATCAGCGAAGGCTCCTTTGGAAGCTGCTCCTGGGAGGATTTGGGGTTATTCGCCCGAAACTACACAAGTGAAAACGGATTCTGACAGCATTTACCATACCCTCTTCTCTCCCAGGAACAGACGTTTATCCTGTATTTTTATTAATCTGTCAAGTTATATATCTGCAAGTTTTGTGTCTTTAGGAGAGCCTTTTGTTTTAAATTCAGGAGCTTGGAGTCGAACTGCTCAGGCTTACCTCCTGGCTCAACCACTGAAGCCCCATGTAACTTGGTACAGGTAGGTTAACCTCTCTCTGCCCTGGTCGTCACATTTGTTGAATGGGGACAATGATAACAACACACACCCTAAGGGAGTATTGCAAGTGTACAAGGCAATCTGTGCGCTGGGTGCTAGTATATAGTCAACAATTCATAATAATTATTTTTCCCCACAAAGTTTACATTAGAAGTTCTATTACATTAAGTTTACATTAAGGTGTGACAAGAATGTCTTGAGATTGAAAATTGCAAATGGGGACTTAGAAGTGGGAGAATAGTGTGGAAATATGTTTTAATATAAAACTCTTGGCTCTGGCTGGTGTAGCTCAGTGGATTGAGTGCGGGCCTGTGAACCAAAGGATCGAGGTTCGATTCCCAGTCAAGGCACATGCCTGGGTTGCAGGCCAGTTCCCAGCAGGGGATCCATGAGAGGCAACCATTGATATTTCTCTCCCTCTCTTACCCTCTAAAGATAAAGAAATAAAATCTTTTAAATAAAGGAAACCTGTAGAAAAAAAACTCTTGGGTTTTTTTTCCACTAGACTTTTTGTATACGACATTTTGCACTTTCTGGCATCAGTCATTTACATGGCCTCAAGGAGAATTAGAATGGCAATGATATAAGGAGAAAGCGAAGCAGTTAATGTTCTGTCTTAGACAGCCAAAATAAGCTTGTGAAGCCAGCCTCAGAAACCTACTTGGATAGCCAAACCTTTCATTTGCAATAACTGATTTTGTGGAAAGAGGGGGAAAAAACCACTCTAAAGAATCCAAGCATAAGTCTCTGAGGGAGGCAAAGAATCAGGTTTGTGCTTGAACAATAGATCACCAGAGAAGGCTGAGGGACTCAAATAATAACCCTCCAGAAAGACTGGACAAGATTAGGGTGACGGCGAAACTCAATCGGGGACAAGATTAGGTTCCTGTTGAGAATAAAAATGACATTATTATTCATTATACTGGGACCACATGAGTGAGGTAGAACATGACCCAGGCAAATTAGCACGTGTGGCCACCTAGCCAAGGTGCAGTGGGAACAGAAAGAGGAAGAGGAGCAGCTGGGTGAGGGAGGGAATAGAAACCCGGGACTACTTGGAGGAAAGCGGGATCAGTGGAAAGAGCCCAACACCATCTCTTGCCAGCACTGAAGAGCTGTGGGGGACTAGCTGGGACTGGCAGCCCATCCATCAGTTCCAGAGTAAACCCCACGCCTCTGTTGCCTGATGAGCCACGCGGCTCTCTCTGGGGAGAGCCTTCCACCTGCAGCCTCCAGCACATTTGCTGGGCATCATACAGCAGAAGTGCCGGCTACTCCTCCCGTGGCCTTGGGTGAGCCACACTCCAACTGTTACACACAGATGCTTTCCCCCCCAATGGGTTAGGAGATGCAGAAACCTCCAGGAGTTGAAAGAGATGCATGGGGGAGTCCTTGGCATCCAGAGTTGGGTGGAATGAGGCCATTCTATGCTGGAACCCACCTTTTGTTACAGCCAATTCCAGCTAAATTTCTTTTACAGTGGGAAACAGCATCTGGGGAGATAATGGTGGGGAGTGGGGAGATACCAGCTTGAAGACTGGGAGGCTTTGAGATCTACCAGAAAAATCTGCATGCCAGCTTTCCCCAGCCCAAATGGAGAACATAGCTTGCCTTAAAAACAACTTAGCCATGAAGAACGAAAGTAGACAAAAGAAAACAGACACTTCAAAATGATCACAGGTAGCCTTTTAGTTTGCAGATAAGGAGATTTCTGCATTTAATTTCCTTAGGTAATTGATTGCTCCTCAAAATTTCCCAGACATAAACATGAAAGTCACATCATTTCACTCTGGTGTCAACATTGTCTTATTTGACCTGAAGGCTACTTCTTACTGGCTCTGGACAGTTCATATTCGTAAGCACTCACTCTTGTACCACGAAGCTTTTGAAAAAGATTTCTTAGGATGAATTATGTATTTATATGTAAAATATCAGCAAACATCCTTTTGGCCATAAATTTTGGGTGTTTTCAAACCAGATTATAGTAAGACAATGTATTTTATTCAGCAGATTTGTTTTAATCTAATTATGTAGGTGAATAAAAATTACTGCATGCTGGTGCATCTAATGTAAGTTATCTATTATTCACACCACATTTACTTTTAATATTCATGCAGATTCCCTTTGACATAACCTACTGTGTCACAGTTAATCCAATAAAGATAAAATACAGCTCAGCAAAACACCAGTCGATTCCAGCTTTCTGGTAATTATTCAAGACTATTTCACACTGGTTCCTTCAGTCGGCGAGTTTCCCCTCGGACAGCATGGTGTTCCTCTTTGAAGCTTCCAATCCTCCCACTGGATTCAGAGGAACACTCAGGCCCCTTTCAGTCTCTGGGTCCCAGAGGCAGTTCAAAGAGCACAACAAGGCTTCACAGGTTTATCCTCAAAGGCTGACAATGTCTGTTTGATGTATGGTGACTTGAAAAGTCATTTCTGGCAAAGCATGTGTTTGCTACCAGTCTATCGAATCAGCCATTTATCAACTTATCTGTATTCAGCCAGTGCACCTGCTAACAACTCAAAGGAGAATACACACTGTCTCCTGCTGGACCGACTATTGATTTGATTCCCTCCTCTAATTTTGTGTTGTTTTGCTGCCCTGTAGATGCAGCAGCTCCTTTGCTGGATGAAATGAACATGGAACCTGTGAACACAGCTTTTGGTTGTTGTTTCCAAGAGCCTGGAGGGCAACAATCTCTTCACAGGGCAAGGACGGCTGAGCTGGCCGAGTGGGTTTCCTGTCCAAGCATGCCTTGCTTTTCACTTTTGTCTACATTGCAGGCATTTCATTGTGTAGACTGTGCTAGGAGATCACAGAGAAATCACTAGGAACTCCCAATCTCACCATCAAAAGCTCAGAATGTCCAACATCTACCAGGGCATGCAGATGGAACCCTGGATTGCAGGTGAGGATACACCAACCCGCTCCCAGTCTAGCCATCCCACCTTCACCGTCTCCATGTTCCAAGGAACATTGTCTTTATCCTTTGCAGTCCTGAGCATGTCATTCCAGCTGAGACTTTTTTCTTTCCTCTTCTCTGTCATTACCTGTTTTTAATTAAAATAAAATGAGGCTACCTCACTGCATCATGATAACCATTATTATCATTTATGAATGTCTTTCTCATCAATTTAATCTCTGGTGTGGTCATATAATTTGATTAACATTGTAAGTAATGCTTCAACTATAGAGAACATTATTTTAATGGATTCTTATAAAAATGACAAAGATCAATATTTTCTGTACAACATTATACATTTCAAGTAGAGCAGTTGCTATTTTGAGATGGCAATAATAGCAGAGTAACTTGTAACATGAGGTGAATGTAAGAGAGATTGTTGTTTATTCCTGATTCCCTTCTTACTTTACAACAAATCTCTCTCTCTCTCTCTCTCTGTCTCTCTTTCTCTCTCTCTCTCTCTCATCATGCACTATATGGATGATGAAATTCATCAACATTCTATCCACAGTATGCTTTTCTTCTTGCTTTGTACACATTCACCAGATGACTGGATTCAATCCTGGGTCCAATTGCCTAAATGTGGAGCGCTCCCTCGAATCTACTTCCAGCTTTGATTTCTCTTCTGAACACCATCCTCTATTGCTCTCTGATGCATATCTACATTTGGATATGTTGTGAGCTCAACATACTCTGTACTGAACTCCTAACTTCTCCCAACTTCTTTGTTAGTACCATTGCTAGTTACCATGTCCCTCATCACTGGAATCAACACTCCAGGTATAATTTGCTTCCAAGTAATATCCATTGAATCTTTTGTGTCTGCACCACCATTGTCACAAGCCCATCTTAGGGACCTGTCGTCTTCAATCTGGACCACTTCAGTAAACTGCGGATTCACCACTCATCTGCTCTATAATTGTTGGTATATTTGTTTAAAGCACAATTTGTCTGTGTTGTTTCCACCTAACATTTTTATTAAAAAACATTAAAAAACCTAATTGCTTGCTTATTGTTTTACTGCCTCCCATTACCCTTCAGGATAAAGTTCAAAATTACCTAGCAATGCACAGCAAACTCAACATAGCCAAGTAATTCATGCAGTGAATCCTGGGTTTTTTGGTAGTTTCATTGGTTAGAGGTAAATGGAGGCCATCCTTATAATCTCCCCACCAGGTGGCACAAAGTAGTGTAAGGATAGGGGAGTAGAACAGTAGAACAAGTAGTCCAAACATAACACATATACATGCCCACTGATTGATTAGATACTGCAGAGTAGAGGAGAAAGGATAACTTTATCAATAAATAATGCTGGGTCAATTTGATATCCACATGGAAAGAAGAATGCATTTTCATCACTCCCTCATACGGTATACACCCTAAATCAGTTGAGGAAGGTTGCACATGTAAATGTAAAACGTAAAACAAAGCTTCTAGAGAAGAGATTTTACATGTGAGGAGGATTTGGTGTGTTGATGCTCTGAGATGTAGGAATTCTGTGTGTGAGGACTAAAGAGGGACCTTGAGGAGCTAAAGGCAGCTTCCAGTTGACAGACAGCAAGGAAACAGGATCCTTAGTCCTGTAACTACAAAGAACCCACGCCTACCACCTACTAGAATGAGTGAGGAAGCAATTTATGTTCCAGAGCCTCTGAGGAAGGTTCCAGGCCAGCTGACACTTTGAATCCAGCCTTGAAAGACTTGGAGGAGAGGAAAAAATTGAGCCCACCTGTACTTCTGACCTGCAGAACTGAGATAAAAAAAAACTTGTATTATTTTAAGTTGCTAAATTTGTAGTCATTTCAACAAAAGAATCTGCTCATTAAGAGAAAATGAAGAAATAAATTGTGATTGATACTCGCAATGGACTAGGATAGAGCAGAAGTCAATAAACTCCGACCCACAGATCAAATCTGACTTACAGTTGCCTTTGTAACTGAAGTTTAACTGGAACAGAGCCAGGCCTCTTTGCTCCTGTATGGTCTGGGCTGCTTTCTCCCTATGGCAGCGGAGTTGAGTTCTTGCAGCAGAGTCCTTAGAGCAGCCACAGCTGAAAATGTTTACTATCTGGTTCTTTAAAGAAAAACTTTGTTGACCCCCTGTGTAGAAGAATGAAAAACAACAAACTCTATACAATACTGTGGATGAGTATCACAAACATAATGGTGACTGGAACCAGAAACAAAAGAATACTTACTGCGCAATTTTGTTTATATAAAGTTTACAATCAACCACTCTGCTTCCAGGAGTCATAGTGGTGCCTTTGGGAAGGAAGGGGGAGAATAGTGACTTAGACCTGGGTGTGAGGAGGCTTCTGGGATGCTGGTGGTCTCTCTTTTTTTTGGTTAGGTTGGTGGTTAAATGGCTTTGTGAAAAATCCGTGAAGCTTGATTTGCTCACTTTTTATGTATGCCATTTTCTTCCACAAAAAGAAAAAAATTAAAAATTTAAAACAGTATGACTTTATCTAGACTCTATATATGTATACATACACACACACACACACACACACACACACACACACACTTTCGAAGTTCTTAGTAATAGGGCCTCAAAATTCCAAATACCTGGTATTTGGAATGTTCTCTAGAGTCCATACAAGATCTTGCACTTGTTTCTAGTGTCTTCTTGTTACTTGTCTTGAACAAGCAGCATTGACGTCACCCAGGGAACTTATTAGAATTGCAGAATCTCAACCCCAACCAAGACCTGCTGAGTTAGAAACTGTACTTTAGTAAGCTCCTAGCTAATTCTTTACACATTGACATTTGAAAAGTACTATTGTTGTGAATTTGCTGTTTCACTGCTAGCATATACATTTGTAAATGATCTAAATGAAGTTCTTGGCAGTCCACACTCCCCAAACTTTTCTCATGGACCTGGGTAGGACTGCGCTGGAAGCTAACATACTTGACCCAAGCTCTTGGGCTAAATGAAACTCTCTGGTTTCTGCAGTACTCTGTCAGACTTCAGGAAATACTGGGGCCTGTATTTCCCTAATTTGCATTTGGATACGTAAATGTATGCTGGGTTTATCTTTTTTATAATAATAAAGGAAACAAACGTGAGAAGTTTACTGGCAATAAACATACCAGCCTCCTTCTCTGTCACCTTCCATTTCAGACCTCAAGGGGAATATAAACATACCTGAGGATTATTTTTATAATCTCACCAGGTCAGTTTTTCATCTTTGGAGAGTCAGCTGGAATGAGAAAAGTTGTCTCTGGGAGAATAATATCTCCATTATGTAGTAAATAAAGCCATCTCTCTTTCTCTAGAAAATTGAAGAAAGGTCGTATATCACAAAACTAGATGTAGAAAAAATAATAACACACATTAGAAAAGAAGAATGGAGAAATGATCCTTGTTGGATATCAGTTCTTATGTAAATGGCTCAGAATCTAAAGTTAGAAAAGGTACACTGGCAATTTCTAGGTGATTGTCCTGTGTTATGAGTGATCCTGGCATTTCTTTCTTACACAAAATACAGCTTTAAAATGACCATTATGTCGAATATCTTTGCCTTTTGTTGTTTTTCTCAATTCTGAAATGTCTTGTGTTACTGGAAAAGTCAAATCACTTAATGGTGCAAAACTTAAAAGCACTGGAGGTGGGGCAAGGGAGGCATCAAAGGAAAGTGACTAAGTCTGCTCTATAAAGTAATACAACCATATGTCATGAAGCCAATAACTCCCCTGTGGCAGAGTGTGAGTAAGTGACCAGATGTGGGGCCTTAGTCTGGGTGGTGGGATGATCAGAATAAGTGGTTTTATGTTAAATATTAGATTCTTGTATTTTGAGATATAAACCCCTCAATATTGCCAGACCTCTAGTAAAGACATTGGATGGGTAAATGAGTGAGTGAGGAAGGAGAAAGGGCAGACAAAAGGGAGGGACGGCGTCCATGCACAGATACTGTGAAAATCGGCGAAAAGACCTGACTTCCACATTAGGGTCAATAGGATGAGGAGAAGGTTTGGGACACATGGGAGGGTGAGACCCACATGTTGCACTGTGGTAAGTCCAGCTGTAGAACTTTGTGTACCCGTTGGAGCCAAAGGGGACATAAAATTACAAGGCCTTCTGAAATTTTCCCCAGTCTCATGGAGGACAAGAGACTTGCCTGTCTTTGGAATCAGAGTTTGAGCCAAACCTCCAGGAGCTAGGAAGCATCAGTGACTCCAGCTGATGTGTGTTCCCTCAACTGAAAAGAGAAGCCTAAAAGTTGCAGCTCAAACTGGTGTATTGGTCATACTGCGGGGTATGAAGTTACCTTGGAGTGATGGGGTTTTCTTGGGTCTATGTGGACAAGAGGCAGTTTTGTCTTTTACAGTCTCTCCCATTCAAGAATAAGAGAATATTAAATATACTGAACGTATATATTAGAATGTATTTCACTTGACAACTATTAAAATCATTATTTTTAAATGAGAAAATGATTTAAATTTGGTTCATTTATGTTATGCTGCCTGTTATGTACTTTAAAGTAGCCCACATAAAGCTAGTATGATATAAACCAATGAGCTGATTTTACTACTCTAAGAGGTAGTGAGTTGTTGTAAATAGAAATCCATACTTCAGGGGCGGTCATCTAATAGTACGTAATAAAGGGCACACTTCAGAGGCATCTTTCTATCCCAAACTACCCAGACTGGTAATTTCGTTAACCGGCACAGTGGGTATTAGAAATAAATTCTTATTGTAGAAACTGGCAACTTCTAATCAGCCCCATAATGGTTATTAGAAATAATGTCTCTCATTGGTGAAATGAATGGTACTGAAGATACGTGGGTTGTAAAGGTAAAGGGATTAAGCAAAAACAACCACCACCACAACAGAAAAGCTCGTAGACACAGACAAAAGTGTGGTGATTCCCAGAGGGCAGCGGGAGGCAGAAGGTAAAGGGGGAATAAATGGTGACAGAAAGAGACTTGATTTGGGGTGGTGAATGCACCATACAATATACAAGCGATTTATTAGAGAATTATACATTTAAAACCTATACAACTTTATTACCAAATGTCACCCCAATAAATTTAATTAAAAATAAGTGAATAAATAATACTTGTCTGAGTATATGACACATTTTGTCTGCAACGTGGTATGAGGGTAAAGTGGAGGAGCTATGTTTCATCCACCTACAGCGTTTCAGCAGCTACCACGTTTCGAAAGCAAATAACTAAGAGTTGTTTATGAGCAACTAGCTAATGTCAGTTTTCCATAATTTTAAAAAACTATTTATATGCATTTTTCACTTTTACTAGTGTCCTTTCACCAGTCTATTGATATCCATGGGGGAAAATGTGCAGACATTGGAGCAGGGGGGGCCATGAGTGACATCCACTTTCAGCAATTCCCTAGGTGACAATAGCTATCATTTCACAATTTGGTTTCCTGATGCATTTCTGCCTACTTAGGCCTATCCCATTAGTCTCCATCTGTGGGGATATGAAGATTAACCTTGCTCAGTGTTATGTTGAAGATTTGAATTGGAGATCAATTTCCTTTAGAGAAGAGACCATCAATCAATGTCAACCTTTTATTTATTCAACACCCACTGTACGCACAGTATTGTTCTAAGTCCCTGGAGAATTATCAAAATGGTGTATGTATTGTAGATGATGATCTCCAGAACTCAGGATCTACAGGGGCATGGACTATAAAAGGGTGTATTTAATTTTGTTATCTGAAAATAACCTTTAGCGACAGCTGTCTGGAATTCACTGCTCAGGCCTGGGACTTGTGCTGGAGCCCATGTTCTTTAAAATTCTCTCTCTCTTTTTATTTCTTTCTTTCTCCATCTTTTCTTTTTTCTCTCTCTCCACCTTTTGCATCCTTCCTCCATTTCCCCCTTTCACCCTCTCTCGCTCATTTCCTTTCCTCTCCCCTCCATCTTTCCTTCCCTTCTTCCTTCTATTCATTACTCCCTCCCTTTCTTTTTTCCTTCTTTCTTTTGCCTGAACAGTTTATTTGAGCATTTCACCCAGGATAGTGAAGTTTTAATCTATTATTTTGTTCTCTTTGTCTTTATATTATAAAGTTTAAATGGTTTTCTTTAAAAACAAGTGACAAGTGTTCTCTCCTGTCTGGGTTTTGAGTACTTCCTCTTTAAGGCCTGCTAAGGGCAATTGGCTCTCTGTTTTCACAGAGCCTTGGTAAATTTCCTAACAGCCTAGATCATCTGAACTCCCCTGCTTGCAGAAGCTCCTTTCCTCATCTTGATACTTTAGATTCCAGGTGTTCTGGGGTTTGGATCTTGGTTCTGCCACATTCTGACTCTGGCACTGGGTGAGGTGTCTAAATTCTCTCAAGCCCAATTTCTTCATCCACAAAGAAGGAGACATAATGTTTAAAAAATAATATATAGTGCATTTTTCCAACTTTGGTTATTGTCATCACTTCTGCTTTATTTTTACCTTAATTCTCAGTTTCTGATCCTATGGACCCTCGACTCTCCACTCCACTGCACTGGGGTGACTTGCCTGTGTTCATTCACCAGGTATCAGATGCAGGTGTGTCTCCTGACCTCCACATCACTGTCTCCATCAGAGCATCTCCACTCCACACCCCTACCATACACACACACACACACACACACACACAGAGACACACACACAGCTGGAGAGATAACAGTGACTTCTGGCTCTTTCTCTAGTCTGTACCTGAATCTGGGCGTCCTGTATGCCAGGAAGATTTGTTTTAATTGGGAAGATAAATAATTTTTCATTTGTTTTCTTTCAATAGTTATAAATTTATATATTTCCCATCCCAGGATATCCTTAGCCTCTAGAATGATACCTACCTAGATGGGAAGATTTAGAAAGCCTAGTCATCAAAATGCTTAAGAATTTAGGACCTGAAGTCAGAAAGACTGGCCTCAAATCCTGACTTTGCTACTTAGTAGACATGTAAATTTGGGCAAGTGTTTTGACAGTTTGAGACCTCAGTTCTAATCCTACCTATTTATTTCAAGATGGCAGGTTCCCTGCAGTGGAAGGAGGATGCTCTGGGGCAGCAGAGGCATCATTTCAAGTCTTGCCTCTACCATTTCCGGTATGAACAATTTTTAGAAAAACCCCTGAGCTTCGGTTCATCATACAAACAATGGGATAATGATGCCCAATGTAGGACTGTGGTGAGGACTAAATGAGGTCAGCTCTTTTTTGCAGCATCTTGGTGGTGATCAGCTTCTTCAGGATAAAGTGGAACAGCTTCTCAGCCCCTGGCTGCCAGAAACGCATCAAAGTGGATGATAAATGCACACTTCATTCTTTTATGGGAAGGGTAGAGACACAAGTTGCTGCTGGTGCTCTGAAGAGTGAAAAGGTTGTGTGCTTCAGCTCAGTGGGGGGAACAAAAAACAAGGTCTCCCCACAAAATGGGCTATCTTGACCCATTGCCATGTCTTCCTACCACTGGGTAAGAGGCATTCCTGTTACAGACCAAAGAGAACTGGAGAAAGAAAATATCAGTCTGTTCAAAGTGGCATTGTACATGCCAATCTGAGTGTACTCAAGTTGGGTGATTATAATAAAAAAGAAAGAAAGGAAAGAAAAGAGAAGGATATCCTTACTGACTGATAACTACTGCACCTTGTGGCTGGGGCCCTAAAGAGCTATCAGAATCTGCAAGTTTCCATCTCTCTTAAGAAGATAATGCCCCTGAACAAAAAAGATAAGAACCCCAGGATCAAAGTGCTCAAGATGCAGTGTTTTGTTACCTCAGGTGTCCTTCAACACAAATGCCAGTATATTGCTCTGAAGAAAAGGCATCCTAAGAAAAATAAGAAAGAAACAGCAGATTATGATAACCTTTGGGCCAAGAGAATGAAGCAGGCCAAAGAAAAATGCCAGAAACAGAGGCAAGAGACAAAGGCTGTCCTTTCGGAGAATTTCTGCTTGTAAGCCCCAGTCCAGTCAAAAATGGGATTTTCTAAGGGTAACAAATAAATAAGATCAGACATTTAAAAAGATTAAGTGAGAGAAAAATCCACAAATAAATTTAATTACAGAAGTCTAGGAAATGTCAGCTCCAGGAAGGTTACCTTTACATAAGGATTCTAATCGGTGTTCAAATGGGTCAAAGACAGGAAGGACACAGCCTCTTTCTTCAACTTGCTTGTCATGATCCTTCTGGCTTTCCTGGGTCTCTCTCATATATTGCTCCTGCCACCTTTTTCTTTTTCTCTCTTCTCTTTCCTGGGGGCAGCTGTGCCACCCAAATCGATAAACAACAATAACAAAACCAACTGTTTTAAGTCTCTCAACTCTTGCTACAGAGGACACCTTCCTGTCTGTGATTTTATTTCCAGGTTCCAACATCTTTGGTCTGAGGTTTTCTGTGAGAGATATCGCTCCCACAGCTGTGCTCACCATGGTGAATGAAGCACTGGGTAGCAGAGCATGTCTGAAAGCCCACTTATCACTGCAGCTGGTCCCAAAGACAAGCCGATTTCAATGGTTGGGCAGCTGGTTGTATGGTTCTTTTGACAGTACAGCCAATGGATTGAATAAGCTGTATGGGCAGGGAAGAGTGCTGAAAAGATTTCTATCTGTGTTTCTATGCAGGACAAGCTCCCAAACAGTCCCAGAACAGGATGCCTTTAGCATCATCTTGATTTAAACCCTGAAGAGAACTTCCCAACGTGGAAACCTGGAGTATGGTGACTCGCAGGCATTCTCTTCAGACAGTGAATAAAGAGTGGGAAGAATAGGTTTCACTTGCAAGGCAAAAGCTGTAATTAGAAATTCTCCCCAAACTTAAACATTGTCAAACACAGAGATTGTTTAAAGAGCAACCTGGAAATGAGTTTGTCCAGAGAGTATATCCTCTCTCAATTTAGAATCTCAGACTGGTCCTGGCTGGCGTGGCTCAGTGGATTGAGCGCGGGCCTGCGAACCACACGATCGCGGTTCGATTTTCTGTTAGGGCACATGCCTGGGTTGCGGACCAGTTCCCGGCAGGGGACATACCAGAGGCAACCATACATTGATATTTCTCTCTCTCTCTCTCTCCTTCCTTTCCCCTCTAAAGATAAATAAATTAAAAATCTAGAAAAAAATTTAAAAAAAAAGAATTTCAGACTGTTATAGCTGGACACTGTAGACTGGGGACCCAAACTCAAATACCAGAAGGAGGCAAGCACGTTGCTCACCTAAGAGAAGTTGCTCAGTGAGGACTCTGGCATTAGGAGAGGACAGAATCTAAATAAGCAGATGCAACTTCACTTCTGGTGATTGTTGCCTTGATGCTCACTGTTGTCAGATTCTCTAGTTTATTAGGAGGAACTGAATTTTAATGTGAAATCCTTTTAAATATTTGCAGTTAATTAGACAAATAAACAAAACACCATGTGGGCCCAGTGGCTGCTGCGTTGTACAATAATTGTAATTCTAATTAAAAGACTTTTATTTTTTTGCAGAAACAGGCTCAGCAATGACAAGTGACTGCTTTGCAGAGAGTTCAGGGACAATTATTTTAGATATGCTGGATAGTAAGGCCCTAGTCTAAATTTTATTTATTAAGGCCAAGTGCATGGCCACTCAACCCCTAAAAATACACTGATGAAGCATAAATGTGGTAGATCAAATAATTATTCATTCCCCTTAAGTGCTATTGTATATTCATGCTATTACCATGGCTTTGTGGTATGTGGAGTGTATTTAACCATGGTTGACTTTGAGCTTGATATTGTGGTCTGATTTGGCTAATGGGATGTTGGTGAACATGACTCAAGCAGAAGCTTGAAAAGTGCTATTGTGGTTGGTTTGCTCTCCTCTGTTATCAGCATAAGTAGAACATGCCCCCAATAGAAACTTGTACTGTAAGAATACCACAGTTGAACTTAACTTGCAAACTAGAACTAGGTCAGATGGAGTTCAGACAAGATTAACTAAACCCCAGCCAGTCTTCTATTGTGTGAATATAAAATAAAATTTATATGCTACTGGAATTTTTGTAATTGTCTGTCGTGTGGAGATAATTGATGAATACACTGAGGATTGTGCTCCCATCCAAGCCTGTGAAAATTTACATCCTTAGTAAAACACCAACCACTCCTTCCTCCATACACGATCTATCATCTATCTATCTATTTATCTGTCATCTGTGTATTTAAGGTAACCAACGCTTTGCCACCCTGAAGCTGCCTTTTTTTGATATTTATTTTAAGGTGTTTATTAAGAGAGAAAACTCAGGAAGAACCTTTGACACACTCCCCATCCCCCAATTTCTTGCTCAAGAGATTCAGATAGAAAAACCTGTTTTAGGGAAATAATCTTAGGATGTTCACCTTAGCCTAATTTTATTAAGTATGGCAAATAGGAGGGTTTCAAGCAGGGGCCTCTTAGCTACATACCCCATGTGCCCGTTGTTTCTGAGTTGCCTAAAAAGAATTTGCCTGCCATGTGTGTTCTGCTCTTCTTCAATTACCTGTGAATCAGCCATTCCCACTTCTGAAATCTAAGACTCTGTTCCCACTTTCATTTTACCCTATGTCTAAACTAGTCACATATACCCTGTGTTGCCTCACTGTTTTTGGAATTTTAATGCTTATGTGAATTCCCCACGCATAAGTACTAAAATTTGATTTTTCTCCTGTTAATCTGTCTGTTAGTTTAATTTTGGCCAGCAGGAAGAACTTAGAAGGTGGGAAGAAAAGCATTAATATATTTTTTAGCTCTTACACTATGGATCTACCTGCCTATCTATCTGTCTGTCTATCAAATTCAATAGATCTAGTTTGCCAGGGCTACATTAACAAAAAACCGCTGAATGGGAGGCTTAAACAACAGAAATAAATTTTTTGCAGTTCTGGAGGCTAGAAATTCAACATCAAGGTGTTGACAGGTCTTCTTTCTTTTGAAGCTTCTCTTCTTGGCTTGCACATGCTGAAAGCTTTACAAGTCTGTGAGCCACAGTGTCTTGCAACGCCACAGCGTCAGTCAGGAGGGATGCTCCATCAGCAGATCTGTAGCGTCCATATTTTGCCACGTATAATGCACACCCATGTTTTTTTGCCCAAACTTGCAGGAAAAAATCTTTTGTTTGAATTTTTTAATTCCATTTTTTACTTATATGTAAAACTGATCATTGTGTTCTAGCATATTATTTTGCACACAAATGCTGTTAATGCTCTCTGGAGTTATGTTACAGAGCCAAGGAGGGGTACGATATGCTATTACCAAAAGGACCCCTCACTAGGTTCGCTATGTTCACCACCAGAGGAATGCCAGAGATTTGTGAAAAGGAAAGGAAATGTTTATTTAACACTATACAGACTTAAAGTAGTGACTCAATGTCTTCATTAAAATATTAAAGTCTTTTAGGACACCCACAGATGCACACAGTCCTTCCTTCTCTCTCTGTCCTAATCTGGGGTACTGTATCTCAGGAAAAAAAGCAGAAGTCTGTGATTCAGGCTGGTGGCACCATCAGCTGTGTCACCACCACAATCTCCAGTTAATCCAAAGCTATGTGTCACCTTCTCATGGCCCACTAGCAAGAGTCCTTTCACCCCTTTTTCTTCCAGGCAAAGTCTCTCCTGCTTCCTAAGCCACATGGGAAAAGGGAGAACCCCAAAGCCCTAGGGTCCCTACCCTGCCAAAGGCACGTGGTTCTCTCTCTAATGGCTGCCTTGTCTGGGTTTAAATCCCAGTGCCGACCTTCCTCTGCAGCCCCATTTCCAACTCCTCCTACAATCAGCTACACTAGCCAGCATTCCCGTATCCTTCCAGCTTTACTGGGCTGCCATGGTGAGTCTGGGTAGGCGTGGCCCCATAGTGTGGAGCCAATCATCTCCAAGCTCTCACACAGGTGCCTATAACTAGGGGCAGTTGCCTCCCAGTTATGTCTTGGTTAGAAGTCGCTTCCATCCCCCTGGCTCAAAGCATGGCCACAGCTATTTAACATATCTGTGAAATCAGTGAAAGGTTATAGATATGTTAAATGACCATGCCATGTGTTAGCTGCAAGGCTGTGGCTGTACAAAACAGCTCTGCATGTTCCTGCTCCATGTGTCCCTTCCCCCAACTCAAACCTGTGGGGGTGGGGGGGTGGGAGGGATGAGGACATCTTATATATTTTTCTAATATTCCCTGGACACCTTGATTTCTAGACCCCATTCTGCCCCTCTCTTGGCTGCACCCTCTTACAGTTACACTTTTAACATATAAGCATAAATAAAAGAACTAAAAACATTTATATAGATATGGAATTAGTGCTATCATGTATAATCCACATCCTTATTTTTCCCTCAAAAATTTGGGCAAAAAACTGTGCATTATACATGGCAAAATACAATAGTTGCAATCTGGACTTCTTTGCTCCATTGGCGCTGGCTCATTTGTAGTCACTATGGCTGGTGGGACTTGGAGGGCCTTGAAGCAAATTCTAACAGAGGGTTAGAATGAGTCGCAGATATTTCACTAGGAACCTAAAGAAAAAGTTTTGCAAGAAAGAGATCCAGACCTGTTGTCTTTCTGTAGTTAGCCTGGGCCAAGCTACATCTGTCTGTGGGCAGTCACCAAAACTCGTAAAGACCTAAGGCAACTGGACATAACTTAGGAATAATAGCACCTTCTGCTGCTGTTGAGTTTTCTCAGTCGCGCTCCCTAAATATAACCATTTTTTGTTATTTAACAAAAAGTTATCATATTAAACTCATAATAATACAGGTGTAGTGGGTTCATTGTGTTCCCCCCAAAAGACGTGTTGAAGTTCTAACACCCCGTACCTCAGAACACCACCTTATTTAGAAATAGGGTCTTTTCAGAGTAAATCAAGTTACAATGAGGTTGTTAGGATGCGTCCAATTCAATAGGACTGGTGTCCTTACAAAAAGAGGGAATTTGAACAGAGGGACAGACATGCACAGAGGGAAGTCCATGTGAAGATGCATTGGGAGAAGATGACCATGTAACCATAGTAACTTATGTACAAGTCAAGAAATATCAAGGATTGCTGGAAAAAAACAGAAGTTAGAAAATACAAAGAAGGATTCTTCCCTAGAGCCATCAGAGAGAGAACACACGCCTGTGGACCCCTGGATTTTGGACTTCTAGCCTCTAGGACAGCGAGACTATAGATTTCCATTGTTTTAAGTCACTTGGTTTTTTGGTACTTTGTTACAGCAGCCCTAGAAAACTTATACAATAAGTAGTACTAAAAATGAATTAGGAAGACATTTTCCAAACTGAACCAAAAAAAACTGGGAAATTCTAAAACCAAATAGCCCATTTGAAAGACTCTTTTTGTGAATAAATGTAAGTACACAGATGCTTAAAATAAAAAACTGAAGAGCTCTTTGCTTAAAGATGTCATATTTTCCAGCATGCAATGAATGGAACTTAGAGTTGTTAGTGGAAATGTGTTTTTCCCTTCAAAATCATTAAAACATAGATTGTTGCTCTTTATGTTAGTTTTATGATGCATGTCAGGATTCTAAATTAAATATTGTTTAGATGCTTATGCACCAAGAATTTTTGTTTCTTAAGGAGACATAAGACTAGATGGGAGAATATCTTTTATACCGAGGCAGTGAATCCTTACTCAATGGCCAAAATGTACTTTAAAGCAGGATTTTATTATGATATCAAAATATTTTGATAGGCAAAAAGACTATGAATGCAGAGAGACATCTGTGTTCTACAAACACCAGTAGCAAGCACATTTGTCAAGATGTTAGTTGCCACCTTTTCAAACATGCTCATATCTTTTGTTTCATTCTTTGCTTCTCTGCCAGTAGACCTGGTAGTGCTAAATACAGGAACCTGGAAACCTTTTCATATTCTTCCTCCCCATAGCCCCAGATGAAAGTATACATGCTAACTTTGCTGAGCTTTTTCATCAGTTCCTGAAGTTTCCACAAAAGCATGTGGCTGACCAGGAAACTGGGTCAGGCAATTGTTCTGTAATAAAGATGATCTTTTGAAGTGTCTCAGCGGCTGCCTACCTTGAACAGGAGTCCCGTGGATCATGCGCTTCACAAATTGAGCCTCAGGGCTCAGATATTTCTCCTGCTATAATAACAATAAAAAAGTTTTGACCTTTTTTTATACCTGCCTTTGGGCTTTTTGATTGATGAACCTATTCACTTAAACAGTTTTAAAAATTGTTTAAAAATACAACCACTTCCTGAAATATATTTGTAAAGAAAAGCTGTCTCTTGAAACTCTGAAGCTAGTACATAAAAAATACTGCCATATTGCCACAGGACACCCACCATTGACTCGGGCAAGATCTCTAAGAGGTGGTTTGAGTGAGATTTGAACAGGATTTGATCTTTCAAAGTCAGAGGTATTTTCCTGGCCTTGGGATTTTCTAACCCCCATCCCCAGCCCTAACAGAGGCATTGTTTCTTTAATTTCCCAGGAAAAAAAATAAATAAGTTGTGGTTTTCTTTTGATAGAAACTGAAAATATAAGCATATTCAGAGTGAAATATGTACAACTCATTGGATCAGATACCCCTTAACAGGAACATGAATTATAAATCAGTGAAAGGAGCTGTCATCAGCTATGTTACCTTGATATTAATAGAATGAACAGTCAAAGTTGGATGTATCTGGGGCACATTTGCCACTCAACCTCTCTTGTCTTTCAAGAATGAGATAGAGGCAGAAGACAGACGGAGGGAGGGGAGCAGGCAGAAGAATGGGCTGGAGAGTTTCAGAGATAATACTATTTATGAGAACATCTTTTTAAGTTTTTGTATGGTTTCAGAGAAAGAGAGGAAGGAGAGAGAAAGAGATCTATTTTTTGTTCCACCTTTTATGCATTCATTGGTTGCTTCTTATATGCACCCTGACTGGGGATTGAACCCACGACCTTGGCATGTCAGAGGACGCTCTAACCAAGTGGGAAACCTGGCAAGGGTAAATAGGGAGATATATTTTAACATCCAGTGGAATTCAAGTAACTCACTTGTTAGAGTACCCAGCTAATGCAGGTTCACTCAGATCATTCAACCTGAGCAGAGAGGCATCATCATTAGATTAACCTTTTTGTCCACAAGAGGCCGGCAGCCTCTTTTTGTCTGGCTTAAGAGCAAAAATGGTTTTTTACATTTTTTAAGGAGCTGATGAAAAATCAAAAGAAGAATATTACTTTGTGACATAAAAATTATATAAAATTCAAACTTCAGTGCCCATAAATAAAGTTTTGCCAGAATACAGCCATGGCTTTATGTAATATCTATGGTTGCTTTAGCATTATAATGCAGAGCTGAGTAATTGTGAGAGTGACAATATGGCCTATTTGTCCCTTTGCAGAAAAAAAGCTCACCGACTTCCTATATATTCAAATACATGCCTTCACATATCTGCACATACATGTGCACACATAAATGTAAATCTACCTATCTATTGATCTCTTCATCTATTATCTACTTAAATTTTTTCTTTTTGCAAAAGTAAACCTTTTCTGGAAGCTTTGCTTTCTTATAATCAAAGTAAGGTAAACCCTGAACCACAGGAGCTGTACATCTCCATCCTCTTATTCTACTTCCATAGTTTAAAACAACACTGGTCAGATACACAAGAGATGTTTTATTCCACTGTGCACTCACCTTGATAAAACTCAAAGTGCTTGATATTTACTCTGGCAGGCAGGGTAGTATATTCACCCAGAGTCTGGACCATCAAAGTATTTGGTATTCCTACAATATCAACTTCAAAGGTAATATAAAACTGTTAGTATAAAATACACTAAAGCCTTAACTGCCCATCTCAGGTGGCAGAATTCATTTTCTATCATCTGTAGTTAAAAAGGGACTTAAATTCAGGCTTTCAGCTGGGAATTATTTAAGCTGTGTTTTAAACGGATGTTCAAGGAAGAGCTTACAGATCATTACTTCCAGTGGGAGCATTTTGATCCTAGGATTGAAGACCCTTCTATTTAATTTTTATAAAGTGACTAATGGGAACTTGAAGGTAGCCAACCCAATTCAATTTGGCAAATGTGTCTCAAATGATGTGATGTCATAAAAGATATAGCTGATCTTTGTTCCTGGTTCCTGACACAGAGCTTCAAAAACCCTTGGAATTTTCCGGATAGGAGTTACCTTTAATTGTTCATAACAAGCCCCTTTGCACCATATCTGAGTTTATGCTACAAAGCTCATAGTGGGCCCCTATAGTTTCAAGGGAGGCTCTGGTCATGCCAAAAATATTAAGCACATGATTAGAGGGTTGGAACTTTTGGTTCCTTCACCCTCGACCTCCAGGGGTACTGAAGAAGGGAAACTGGAGATTGAATTCAAACATGTGGCCGTTGGTTCAGTCATGCCAGTCTGGCGAACTCTCAATAAAAACTCTGAGCAATGAAGTTCATAAAGCATCCAGGTTGGTGAACATATTGTGTAATGTACTGGAGGATGACACAACCTGAGTCCACAGGGCTGGGAGCTCAGCATTCCTCTTCTCAGGACTGGGCCCTGTTTATCTCTTGTACTTGGCTGTTCATAAGCTGAGTCCTTTATACTAAAATGTCAATTGTAAGTACAGTGCTTTCAATGAGTGTTGTAAGTCATTCTAGTAAAGTATCAACCTGAAAGGTATTATGAGAACACCTGCATTTTTGTCTAGCTGAGCAGAGATACAGTTAGATAGCTTGGGGACACCAGAGACTAGTGGCTATCGTCTGAAGTGGGGGACATCTTCTGGATTGGAATCACCTTAACCTGTTAACTCCAGGTAGGTAGTGTCAGAATTTAATTGAATTGGTGAACATCCAGTTGGTGTCACAGAACTGTTGCTGAAACGCATATGGTGACTGCAGACCAGGTCCAATACTGCTGAGGATGGAGAGACGAGTAAGACGGTTCTCACTCTCAAAGTGCTCACAGCCTAGTTGTGTAATTTTTTTCACTTTCAAAACATGATCTTAGCCTAAGAGAGTCAACCTCCTCTCTTAAGAAGGTAGTGAAAAGAGTAAAAATACATAGAGGAAGCAAAGGGTCTTGGTTTTACTGCCATTTATGGAAGAACACTATTTATGGACAAGCAGGAATAAAACTCCTGCTTTCACAGGTAGTCTTTGTGTGTGTGTGTGCTAATTCTCATGTTAGTGAGTTTGTCTTCTGGGAATATTCTTCAGGTGTGTATTTGGGCTGTTCTTCTCTGTGGGATTTGTAGTGGGTGTAACTATTTTACACTAAGAAAAGAGGAAATGATTTTTTCCCAAAGTGAGTGGATCCAGAAGGCCTCACCAGGTTAACTTATTCACTGAGGCTCAGTGAGTGTCTGCAAATCATTTGTAAAGGGCAGTGGACTTCCCGATGAGAAGCTACACGTTTGGGCTGGAGAGCAAACTGAGTGGGGTGGGTTATATAACCCTGGGTAAAGAATGGACAGCCAAGATGTATGGCCCAGACTCTAACTTCTTTTTGGATAAAGGCAACATTACTAATTCAGTTTCCAGTGTAGAATAGGTAGGGTTGCAGGTAAAAGTAAGGGAAGCCAGAGAGGGGGAAGATATTGGCTAGAGAACAAAATGACCACAGCAACAATAAAGCTGCCAAGAAAGGCTGCCAAGGGGATTATAGCAGTAATTTTCTAGCTGTTTTAAGCAGTAAATAATTTAATACCAGGATTTAGGTGCCTGTGAAATTGTGGTTGGGCTGGAGAAAGTGGGCTCCAGATGAGGCCCCTCAGAAAGGGTTCTTAATACAATGTTACACAAATAACATACTCTGGGAGCAGCTACTTCTGCCACCATAAAAGAGCCAAGAACTTAGAGCAACAATGGCCCAGTGATGCCTCCAGCACCCCAACACCCCAACTGCAGTCCATGACTGAAGAAGGTGACTTGTGCCTGAGAGAGCTCTAGCCTTGCAGGCAAAATGGACACTGCCCAAGCCAGTTTGTCACTCTGCATGCTCTCCCTACTTACCTAGTGTGGGTGAACCTAAGTCGTGTCTGCAAGTGAGCTGTAGGGGCATTTGGGATGTATAATTAATAACTTTATAACTTCTGAGTATAGGTGGACATTAGAGCAGATATTAAACAATGAACCAATTGACTATTGTTTCCCTGGGATGGAGAAAGTATACTAGAACAATACAACTTCTTAGTCTTTCCATCATGTGCCTGTACTTGAGAAACTGGTCATTGTTATGTTCCACGAAGTTTTGGAACGCTGCTGTGCCCATGCAGAGAATGAGATTTCAGTCCACACCTGAGCTGGGTTTACAAGAGTGAGTGTGTCTTTTATTGGGGGAGGAGTGCATGCCAGTTCATGGCAGCATAAACAATCTCCCATGGAACAAAAAAGGGGGAAAGAATTGAGGAATGGGCTTATGGTGATCGTTTTCCATCTAGAGGCTCTGGTTCTGAAGCTGCTCTCTGCTTCTATGTCAGATGGATTTGTACTGTTTTAAGAAAAGGGCCACTTCCTCACACTTACCTGTTACGAATGTGACTTATGCTTAGCGCATCACGTCAAACTTCCATCAGGTAAACACTTCTTTGAAGAATTTTAAAGAACCCTGACATGTATAACACAGTAATTAAATAACTGGTACATTTACACATAAACATCTTATTCATTCATCAAGCGTATGCATGATCTTTAATTTTCACCCATTTAACATTAATGAAGCACCTATGTGCTAAGCACATGGAAAAACAGAGACAAAAGAACAGTTCCTGAACTCAAATTGCTCACAGTTTAGTGAGAGATGTGGCAATTAATATGCTAAAACAATGTAACGTTACCAATCAGTGATTGTTAGTTAACATTTACGGAGAACTTAATAATGAATCAGTGCTGTGCTAAGTCCTTTACTTACGTGTTGTGATTAGATCTTTCCAATAATCTTTGAGTATGGTACTATTAATATCCATTTGATACATCAGGAAATGGAGGCACAGAACAATCAATAACTTACTTAGGTTGACGCAGCTAGTAAGTGGGTCATTCAAAACCTGCTATTAGACTGTAGAATTGAGCTCTTGACCACAGGCTGGGCTAGAGACACTGGTGAGAACACTGGCCTGTACTTTTCATTCAGTCTGAGGAAGATGATTCACAGAACTGACTCAGAGTGAGGAGATACAAATTGACATTTTAGGTTGAGGTGAATGAGACTGGCCAGGTAAAAAAGGGGGGAGCCATTTTGGGAGCAGAAGGATGGGTACGGTTGTAGGCCCACAAAAGGGAGAAGGTAAGACATGTTTTGGAATTTGTAAATAGTTTTGCATGGTACAAAGTGTGGGGTTGTGTAAAGGACAGGTGATAGGAAGGCTTTGTAAGTCTTGGCAAGGAATTTCAACTAAGATCAGAGGCATGGAAGGGTTTTAAACATGAGAGATGAGACCTTTAGAATGAACTCTGTGGTAATACCTTACATACACGGGGCACTGATCTTAGAGCAAAAACTCCCAAAAGTAAAATCATTACCAGCTATTCCTGGGCAAGGATTCAGTGCCATATAGATAATGTTAATATGAAACATCCTGATTTTAAAAACTCATTAAAGAACTCAGTCTCCCCATTGATGGCTTTCTAGCACTAATCAAAAACTGAGATGCAGGAAATCCGAGATGGGTAATAGAACAAACATATCTGTTGAGTCTCCAGGATTTACCTACTCTTGTGTCCTACTAAATTGGCTGACTGTTACGATTTCCTCTCTGTGCAGAAACTGAGGTGTGTTGATGAGATCTGGGATGGGGTACACTCTACACACTCTTTCTCATAGCCGCTGCATCCAAGGCACCTAGTGGGCTAGCCCTTCTCCTGTAAGATCTATAAATGACAAAATACCCTCCTTCAGGGAATACTGATTTCAGATGGCCGCTAAGGCAGCTTCAGAAATGAACTGCCCATTCCAGCTCTTCTTGCTTCACTTCTGTAGATGAATCAAATAAAACATAGGCCTGGATTTTTAAAAATGGAGCGGGAGGCTCTGTTGAACAGCAATGCAATACAGGGATTACCTATGCAACCTCTGGACTCACCAGTACACAATTTCAAATATTGGTATCAGCACCCAGTAACAGTGTGACTTTGTATAAGATACTGAACCATCCACCCCTTCACAGCATGTGGGATAATAAAAGAGATAATCCATGTAAATGTTATCACAGTCCCTACCACAAAATAGCTACTCAGTAAAATATTTGTTTATTATTGTGGTGGTGGTGGTGGTAGACAGAAAAAGGAAATGACACAGAGCTGCCTGATTTCTATTCTCTCTCAGTCTACACAGGAAGGATTTTAAGCACGTGAGATAATCTCAGGATCCTGGCATTCTCTTCCTCAAAAACGACACTAAAAACAAAGGCGAAAAGGGCAAATACAGACAAATGGGACTACGTCAAACTTAAGTGCTTCTGCACAGCAAAGACACTATCAATAAAATGAAAAGGCAACCTCTGGAATGGGAAAAAATATCTGTAAACCACATATCCACCAGGAGTTAATATCCAAAATACACAAGGAACTCATACAACTCAACAGCAAACAAAATAGACCAAAACAAACAGAGACAAAAAACATGTTAATTTAAAAATAGGCCAAGAACCTATAAATATTTTTCTGAAGAAGACATACAAGTGGCCAACAGGGACATGAAAATGTTCTCAATCACTATTCAGCAGGGAAATGCAAATCAAGATCACAATGACACATTGTGATCATAGATACACAAGCTGCCTCACACCAGCTTGAATATCTATGATCAAAAAGACAAGAGATAAATGCTGGTGAGGTTGTGGAGAAAAGGGAACTCCTGTGCACTGTTGGTGGGCATGTACACTGTGCAACTACTATGAAAAACAGTATGGAGTTTACCAGAAATTAAAAATAAAACTATCATTTGCTCTGGCAATGCCACTTCTGGGCATATATCCAAAGGAAATGAAATTAGTAGCTCAAAGAGGTATCTCCACTCCCAAGTTCTTTGCAGCATTATTCACAATAGTCAAGGTATAGAAACTACTTAAGTGTTGGTCAATGGATGGCTGGATAAAGAAAATGTTGTGTGTGTATGTGTGCATAATTCAACTTTAAAAAGAAGTAAATCTTGGCATTTGTAACAACACAGATGGATGGTGGGTGGCATTGTGCTAAGTGAATGAAGCCAGGCAGATCATACAGTTAAGAACATATACTATATGGTGTCACATATGTAGAATTTAAGAACATTAAACTCATAGTAACAGAGGATAGAATGATAGTTGCCAGGTTTGGGAGGGTGGGGGAAATGAGAAGAGATTGTTAAAAGGATACAAACTACCAGTCAGAAGATTAATAAGGTCTAAGAATCTGTTCTGAAGTTATCACATGGTGACTACAGTTGAAAGTACTATATTAGATCATTTAAATTTACTAAGAGAGTAAGTAGATCATTAAGTATTATTATTACACCCCAAAAGGTAACTATGTGATGTAATGGATATGTTAATTAACTTGATTATAATCATTTCACAATGCATCGAATTGCACACTTTAATATATATATATATTTTGCAAACAAAAATATATTTTTGTTAATTATACCTTAGTAAACTCAGAAAAAATAAAAGTAACCAAAATAAAAAAATAACCTATTATAATGTTTGCAACCACCCCCCCAAAAAAACAAAGTAAACAACCAAACAAGGATACAAAGACGAAAACAAAAAGCCCACTCTCTGGGAGGGACTTGTGCCTGCAGCAGCTCCTTTTGTCCCCTAATATAAGACTTAACAAAGATTCTAAAATGGATTGTGCTGATCGGAACAAAATTATTTTTGCTCTATTAAGCACCANTTGTTAATTATACCTTAGTAAACTCAGAAAAAATAAAAGTAACCAAAATAAAAAAATAACCTATTATAATGTTTGCAACCACCCCCCCCAAAAAAACAAAGTAAACAACCAAACAAGGATACGAAGACGAAAACAAAAAGCCCACTCTCTGGGAGGGACTTGTGCCTGCAGCAGCTCCTTTTGTCCCCTAATATAAGACTTAAAAAAGATTCTAAAATGGATTGTGCTGATCGGAACAAAATTATTTTTGCTCTATTAAGCACCATATGTACTAAATAAAAATATACTCCATATCTAAGCCTCAGCATATTATTAGTGACTTTTACTTCTTTTTTCAAGGTGAAATGATCATAAACAATATTTCTAGAACTTACTTCTTCCTAGCACTACGGTTGCAAACAGAGGCTGGTATCTGCTCTTCTTTCCATATTTCCACGATAAGATGGTCAGAAACAAAGCTTCAGGATGTCTAAACTCACCCATGTAGAACACACAGGAAGAAATGTCAAAAAAATAGACCAACACACAAAATGGCCGTAAAGTGAGGTCATAGGTAACTGAATTCAAGTGGCAGAAGCCAAAGTAAAAAGAGCCAGCCTCAGAGAAGCATATTAAATAATTTTATCAAATAATTTGCTTCCTAGTGCTCTCTGCATTAAGCATTGTTCAACAAATACAAAGACTGATGACATGCCAGATATGTTAGTTATTTCAAAGAGAAGGGCTTACTTCTCCAAAGAGTTTATAAACTGATGTTCTGTGCTTTGACATCCTGTTAAAATTGACCAGCCCTCTGCCTCACTGCCTCCGGGTCCCAAGGTGAGAAGCCAATCCGGCGACATTCTAAGGTATGAGTGACCTTCTGTGCCTTCTCTTCTCTTTCTATGCAGTGCAATAGAAATCTGAATAAATTATGATAATGTCTTGATTCCAAGGAATGTCTCTAAAAGTTGGTATCAGGCTTGTAGGCCAACATTTATGAACAAATCTTGACTTACCAACTTATATGCAGGGCAGACTTTGAGATGCAGGTAGGATGTCTGGCACTTGGGAAAGTGAGGAGGTTTAGCTCTTTTCAATTAGTCTGCAGAAACACAATTTCAGGCACCATACAGATCTATAGGTGGAAAGTTCTTCATATGTTTTATGAATTCCTGGGAATTCAAACTGGTAGAAGTGACTATTAAGCAGTAGTGATGAGTCACAAGTCAGAATTATAATGCTGATGGTCAAAATGTCTGTGCTTTATGGGAACTTTATTAAATCAATCAAAAGCTGTTCTTTTTATTTTCAAAAATCAGGCATAAAGGAACAACAGTAAGATACCATGGGAAAAGAATGGATTTCAGATTGCAAAGTAAGTGGAAAACAACTTGAATGTGTGTGCAGAAGATGAGGGAAGGAAGGGAGAATACGTTGTAGACTTTGTGATGCTAATGTGGGTCAGGTTATTACAGTGTGTAATGTACAACTTAAGGAATGTGCATTTTGATAGATTGCATTCTGGGATATTTTAAGGGAAGCCACTGACATCTGCATGGTTACCTGCACAGCAACATGTATGGGGACTTCAGTACACGTGTATGTGAAGGGAATGGGAATAAATCATTTTCTGAATTATTGGAATTAAAATATAGAGAAGAAAAGCTTTTATAGATCACAAAGTCTATAAAGAGCATTTTAAGATGGGGATTTCATGGTGAAAGTTTGAATAATGTCACATATTCAAAGGATTTTTTTAATGGATTTCATCTCAGACATATCTGAGTGGACCTAGGCATTTGCATTTTTTAAACAAGCTCATCAGTAAAATAAGTGTAGACTCCTCAGGCCACGTTCTGAGAAGCAAACTAAGATCTGCAATGACTTCCCTGGTGGTCAGCTCTGCTTGCTGTCACATTACTGCACGTGGCAAAAGTGTGAAGGTGGTTCTGAGCTCTGCAGTTTTCTTCTTATCAACAGGCAAAAATAGCTATGCCTTTCCCAAATACTCTCTGTTAGGTTGAAAATTGATATAACTCCCCTCCAGCTTAAAAATGTAACCAAATTGTAATTTGACAATTATCTAGAATGTGACTGTAATAGAATGGACGTGAACATAGCCGATGACTGGGGAATAATAAAATTTTAGAGGAGAATGTAATTTAATCATAGCAAGAAAGATGTCAATGTCACTTTTCAATTTGACTTCCACATTTGGTTCAGCCCACAGCTTCTATGAGTGCTCACACATTATTTTTTAGCCATTTTAATGACTTGCATGCTTATAGTTCTGAGAAGATATCTGAGATGCTCCCAACAAGCAAGAAATGAGGTCCAAAGAATAATTGATTTTTCCATGTAATCCCCTGCATTTTCTAAAGCTATATGATTCTAGATTTGAATCCCTCCCTTTAAAATGTCATAAGTGGTAGACCATAATTTTGGAAAACTAGAAGTTCAAAAAGCAAAGATTTTGACAGTTTTCATACTGATTACCTTCAGGGTAAGGATAATGATATGAGCTGAGTAAAAAAAAAATGTAATTGCATGGAACTCTGAAACTCAGTTTTCTATGAGCACTCGAAACATTGTTCTTATTTCAATGAGAAATCCCTTTGCCTTGAAGTGATAAGAGTAGTTGAATAAAAGCCAGCTTAATGAAATAATGAAAGGAAAACTTATTAAAAGACTCCTGGCCCAATGCATTTGCAAAGGGGTCAGGAGGCAAGAGTGATATTGCTGACAGGGGCATTGCCATTCAAAGCCTAAGGAACAGACGTGAAGGTCAGCAATTGCACCCAGGCAGAATAAAAATGAGAAAGACTATGTGGTACCTCAGAACTAGGTTATGAAATAGAGGAAACAGAAATTAAGCTATAGCATAGATTATATATTTTAAAAGGTGGAAATAGAGCCTGTCTTTTCTGCCTCCTGCTACTGCAAGTTCTGTATCCATAGTTCTAGAGGGCAATTCAGAGCTGCCCTGAGGTAGGTCTTCAAAATTAACTCCCTGCTCCAGACACACTAGAAGGTGGAAGAGGGTAAAGGTTTTTATGGGTTTCTTCCAAACCCTCTTTTTATTGTTGTTCAAGTACAGTTATTTCCATTTTCCTTCCTACACTCCCCCCAACCCCAGCCATCCCCACCTCCCACCCTCAATCCTACCCCTTTGGTTTTGTCCATGTGTCCTTTATAGATGTTTCTGAAAACCTTTCCAAACTCTTGACCTTGGAAATCATCATCTCACATTGGGGCTATCTTCCAAGTACAAATGTTTAGATTTTCTTCTCAGCTTTCTTCTGTTAGATTTTCCAGGCCTTTCCAAGTTTCCCTGTAAAGTTTAACCCAGGATAATAGAGATTCCTGAAAACAGAAATGCCATGATAACTATGGAAATAAACACAAGTGAAAAAGTGGTTTCTAGAGGCAGGTGGCAGGACTGAGAGGACAACCCCACCCTCTTCTGTGGAAGAGGAGAGAGACTCAGAAGTGCAAAACCTGCTCCTCAGATGTCTGAAAGGTCTCACAGGAAAGGAGCACTGGGTTCATTCTGAATGGTTGTCATGGGTCATACCAACCCGGAAGTTACGCATAGAGATTTTTGCTCAGTCTCAAAAAAATTTCGAAAAGCTAGAACATTGTAGTCACCCTGAGTCTCCTTAGGAGAGAGTGTTTAACCACACAAGATGACTATTTGTTGGTATGTTTTAGTAAAAACTTATGAATCACAGGATGGGAAATTGGAAAAAAGGGTTATTTCTGGCCTCTTTAATTCTATGATTACATAATTACATAATTATGATTACATTAATTACATTAATGTAATTACATTATATGATTACATAATTCTATGCTTCTAATAGGCAACAAATATCCTAATCACATGGATATTTCTCTGGATTTAAAAATGATCAAAACTTTACCATTCTCTCCTAGCCTCTTGTTGCTTTCACTAATTTTTAAAAAATGATCAGCATTTCAATCATTACTTTATACTACTGTATAGTAAACCATTTCAAGGGTAATCATTGAAATAACATCAAAAGATCTATTATTATTATTATTATTATTACATGGGGTTATCATGATGTAGGGTCATTAGATGTTCACCTGGAGATGTCATCATGTTGCTGGCCTGAAATACCAATGTGTTTAGCCTGTTTATACATGGGAGATCATATATTATCTCTTGTATCTTCATGATATGTCTTCATAATACTTATTTAATTAAAAAATATGTATGATAATGCCTATTGTTGTAAGATTGTTTTAATAATAAACTTCTTTAGGGAGTGTGAAACTAAATAAAAATTAAATTATAAGCATAACTTATTTTAGCTAAAAAATGATAACCTCAATCTTTATTAATCAGTCAATAGATATTAATAAACACTATGTAGAACATGTTGCACTATATATCATAAGGAGCATGAACACATATCTGACATGAGTGTGATGTCAAGAACATTATAATTTAATTTGAAAAATATGATATTTAGTATTATAAAGCAAAGAATATTAAGTGGGAAATGAGTGACTGACTACTGAAGCTGAGTTATTAGCAAATAAATATTTTTGTTTTTTCATCAAAGAAATATAAACATGTAAAAAATATAGAACCACTTACAAATAAAGATATAGTCACATAAAGCATCCCAAGACCCACTCCCCAGAGTCAATCACTTTGAATCATCTCTGTTCTTTTTTCTTTTGATGTTAATTGTACATCCTAACTATACACACACATACATGATTGATTTATTAACTTTAGACTTTTTATTACATCCTGCTATAGAGAGAATGGTTTAGCTCACTTATAGTACCACCACTCAGTAGTTAAAAACAAGTACAAATTTTTAATATTGAAGTACTTTACATTGAAAACTGAGGTATGCTATTTATTGATTTCTATCATTTCTATTATTCCATATTATGGACTTATGGTTTATTTCCCAAGTGTCCCTTCTAATAAAGCATTGCTGATGAACATGAATGTGACCTTTCTCATTCTTGAACTTATTTATTTATTTACTCAGTAATTTTCATTCAGCAACTATCACATGCCAAGAACTAGGCTAGGTATCAGGAATAAAATCCAGACCTGTATTTTCCTTCATGGAGCTTATTTTCTGATCTGACAGTTTCCTCGTTTTTATGTGTAGTCCAGTTACTGAGATAGTATTGAACAGATCGTTGTAACTGTACTGTGTGTTATGCAGAAGTGTAGGATAATTTACAAGTGTGATAAAAGGGTACCTTCATGTTACCCTGAAGATCAGGCTATTTACACTTGATTAAACCTTTATCACTTTCTCCCAGAATATTACTGCATTTACTGATTTAAGAAATGAGAAAAATTCCAATTATTATATTAATTTTAACTTGATACTATATGATACTAACCCTCCTTCTGAACATTGCATTGAAACTGAGACATGAAGGGTGAAGAGGACGATGGGTGAGGAGTTATAGGCACAGAGGGAAGAGAAGTCCAGACAGAAGGAACAATTAGGAAATTGGAACTAACATGGTGCAGTAGATGAACAGGAAGTGAATTCTTAACCTGGTGAAACTATAAAATCAGAGATTCACTTACTTCATTCTTCAAGTGTTCCTCACCATTCTTCAGTTCTAACTTCTTTAACATAAAACTTGCAAATTAAAATAAAAACATGTCACCTTTCCACTCAGATACTAAAGGAGGTGATAAATGTTACATATTTGTCAGACATCCCTCTGAGCTGTTACAAATACCAGCTTCCTTTTTATGGACAGTCAAACCCATGCATTTGCTTAACAAATGGGTTTGTTACTTTATTGTAGAATAATCCAAATATCTAATGAAAATCATCTGACTTAGAAGCCAAAACCAAAGCTGCACTAAGAATGTCTACTGGAGCAGAAACAATGGCACACCATTCCGAATTCAGCTGAAGCTTTTTGATTTCCTTTATGTCCTTCTGCGTGGCCTATGTGGGGTCTAAGAACCAGAAGAGAGCTGAGCAAGCATGAAAAGAACACTTTTAAACTCCCTTCCTGCCTCTCCCTCCACTTCGCCTCCCTCACCCCAGCGTTGCAGAAGCACTGATGAGAGAGGAGGCTTGTGGATTGAGCATGAGTACCGATGTAGCACTTTTAAGTGCTATCTCCCCTCTTTAAGCATCAGTGAATCCAAGAGATAAGAAAAGGATAGAGTGCAGGTGTGTAACCTGCCACTTTTCCTCTCTCCAAAAACTCTCTGTGATGCTTCTTCTGTGTCCTTCCTTCTGATTTCATATCTAATGTATGAAGAGGTAGAAATAAGAGAAAAGGCTGTCGGCTTTGGATAAACGTAAGCTAGTTCTATCTGCCTACTTACATTTTCTTGGGAAAATTCTGGCAATTTTTATTAGATCAAAGGCCCACACAGAGAAGGAGGTATATACCAAAGAGCTGAGAGGACTGTGACAGATGAAGTTCATGGGCAAAATGGGGTCATGTGGTTATAAGACCCATGGATATCTTATAAATACAGGGACTTATATGCTTACGGCTAAAATGTTTAATTCCCCAATACTGCTTTGTTAAATCTATTTAACAATCTATGATCATTTAATCTTATTCAATAGTTAATCATATTTATTCAGGCAAATTTCTTAAATTTTTATCTAATATTAACTTAATGAAATAGAGTGGAAGGCAGTTTATTCATAATGTCTGGGAAATGCTTGGTCTCCCAGTTAATGCTATTACTGAAGTTTAGCTATCAAAATTCTACAGTAACACTGTCCAGTAATGTAATGTAAGATACATACGTAATTACAAATTTTGTAGCCACATTAAAAATGTAAAAATAAAGATGGAATTACTTGTAAGAGATGTTAATTCATTCCATGTAGCCAAACTGTAATCATTCAACTTTTTTTAACATAAAAAAATAAGAAATTTTACATTTTTTATGCCATCTTTAAAATCTGGTCTGCAGTTTACTCCTAAAACACATCTCAAATTGAATGGTAAATATTCATCAAAATATTTGATTTGTTTTTAGACTTCATAAGATTTATTGTTGAAAAAGTAGATTCATCTGGAGAAAGTAAAAAGATCAGGGGTTGGAGGCAAGGAGGGTCGAATAGGCAGAGCACAGAGCATGTTTAGGGTATTGAAACTATTCTATTTGATACTATAATAATGGTAATTTTACATTTGAGACATGTAATTTTACATTTGTCAAAACCCATAAGAATGTACAACAAGAATAAACCTGTTACTGCTGGAAGGCCATCTGTTACTGGTGGAAGTGGGACTCTTGTAGTATCTTAGGGAAAAGAATTTCCTGAGACCTGCCTGGGGAATGGGGATCTGTGTTACGGTTTATTGATGATGTGCAGTTAAGGAGGTTCCCTTCCTGACTTTCCAATGTCCCATCTCTCTCCATCTCAGGAAAAAAAAAAGTCCCGTCTTGTCCTCAACAGAGATGGGATGTAGGCCACTGCCCAAAGCTTATGTACTCCATATCAAAGCGCAATCCAGTCCAGCATCCAGCTAGCTTAGCAGGTGTTTCCCGTTGTAGTCAATTTGAAGCTCCCTCTTTTTGGCGCCTGCGTGTAGAATTGCATGGCCATGGGCTACAGGGCCGCTAAGGCTGCATGGCCATGGAAGGAGGATGCACAAACGTACTGGGTGAGTGTGGGTCACCCAGTCAAATGAGAGAGCTTTTTTGTTCCCTTGGGGTTGTATTAACTTAGGTTTGTGATGGACCAGGTGCTTCCTCAAAATAACCAATTAACTTCCTAAACTTTTGCGTGCTTTGGGGTGAGTTCATCTCCCAACCAATCCCTTTTTTCCCCATGTTAGACTGACAGGCTTCTGTGGTCCCCCACCACCCCCTGCAGCATTTTGACTTCAACTGCACATGTGCCTGCCTTTCCCTGCTCCCACCTCCAACCTGGTACCAGAAGGGGGAAGGGAGAAGTGTTAATCCTCTTGAAGAAACGTTACAATCCCCTGGAGTGTGAAGCTATAGTTTCCTGGCTGAGCAAGCAAATAGGATTTTGCTTCTCAGTTTATTAAATGCAATGTCTAGTTTCCTTTGCTCTCTTTCCTAGCTAAATATAGCATGAAACACACCCTATTTGTAAATTACGAACTTTGGGTGATAATTAAGTGTCAGTATAGGTTCATCTGGTAGGTTCATCACAGTGGTAACAAATGCCTCACTTTGGTGTGTTATGTTAATAGTAGAAATGGTTCTGTGGAAGGGTGGGGAGTTGGGGCAGGGAGGCCCAGGACATATGGGAGCTCTCTGTACTTTCTATTTAATTTTGTAGTGAAAGCGCCCTAAAAATGATGTCTGTTAAAACAATTAAATTTTGAACTGACCAGTGGATTTTCTCCTTAGACTTTCACCCTAACTTATATCTCTTCTGAGAAAGTTAGTATGTTTAATATAATGCAACACAGAGTTCAACATTTGCATAATGTCTTCTGATTTAAAAATATTTCTTCCCTTTTCGTCTTGTCAACTACTGTAGAAGTAGAAATTTGCAAAGGCCAGAACCTTGTTTCATACATTTGTGTTCATATGTTGTGCTTATTACATTACAACTTACCTTGCACTTTATGATTAGTAGAATAGAGTAGACCATCACCACATAGGTAGTAAACATCACGGGCCCCAGCCACTGAACCAAGAGAGTAGTGAAAAAGGCTTTTTTCTCATCCCTACACTTGCTTTTGTGATGATAAGAGCATATGCTTTAAAATGGATTATTTTTTTTAATTCATTAATACAAAATTTTGGCTCTTAGGAGCCTATAGTATTGAGATTCCTAGTAAAATTCCATTGTTATAACATAAAATGGTGTTGCTCCTTTATCCAAACTCATCACCTCTCAGAGTCTCTGTAGAGTGGAAGTTAGGATACATTTTCTACAGCTTTCCTTAGAGAATTAACATTCCATAGTTATATTTGAAGTAGTAGCTGAAAAAAACGTAGACTTAAGCAAAGAAGAAGCTTAGCAAAATACGTACGTTATTATCTATTATACACTTGCTTCAGGGATTAGCAGTATACCACTACAATTGGATGCCTGGGTGGGTAGCACGTACACTGTGTATCCATGTGTTAAGTAAGGAGTGCTTTCTGGATCCCTTTGTTCTGTTACAGTGATTTCAAATACCGTGTCATCTCCTATCAGGATTCCTCAGACTTGGGATGAACAGAGCAATGAATATCAGGCCATTCAGTTTATTTCAGAGAGCACTGATTGGAAACACAAGACATTGATTTGTGAGCAGTACAGAATAAAAAAGTGTATAACACATAGCCCCTGACTTCAAAGAGCATTGCACATCTTAAAGTTGAATCCCCAAATAAAGATAGGACATTATCAGCATACTTCTATATGAATAGCTTCAAATTCAAAGTTTTAGAAGAAACTCTTCTGTTTTTCCTCTTTATAATAAGAAATGGAAATTAAAATGCTGCATGATGTTTTAGCACATTAGCTTCCATTTCTTGTGTTCTAAAATTATGGGCAGAATTGAATTGGAAAAGCCCTTTCAACTTCCATTATCTTTTGAGTTTAAATCCAAAGTCTTTGCCAAGATCACCAAGTAAACTAAACTAGAAGGTCTCCTCTCTGTCTATCTCTCTAACTTCATCTCTACCTTGTTACATTTCTCTCTGGCTACATCAGTCTCTTGTACCTCCTCAAACACACACAGGGTCTCGTAACTTTTGCGTTTGCTATTCTTTCCGCCTAGAATGGTCTCTTCGTATAGCCGATTCCTTTCATCAGGCAGCTCTATTCCAATATGACCTCTCTTCCAAGAGGCTTTCTCTGACCACCTTCTCTATAGCAGCCCTTCTCATGTCCAGCTTCTCCCTAGCTCCTTTCTTTTTTATTTTCTTCCCAGGACTTATGATTGCCTTCAATCATTCCTTATCTTTAAGGTCCGTGATGAAAAGGACTTTATCTTATGGCATCCACAAAAGAGTAGTACATGTTTCAATTAGGTGCTCAATGGATATTTGTTGAATTAATGAATCTTTTGGTCATTTATTCACTATTCAGAGGGCCCTGGAAAAACCAGTTAACCTCTTTCAATCATAGTTTCTTCATTCAAGGGATTTTTAGCTAGATTTAATAAGATACTACTTGTGAAAAATAATGAAATTCATTAAATATCACACTAATATAATTATGATTTTTCCTACTGAGGTCAGCTGGACCTCCAAGAGCTATTGAACTAGCTTCTGAGCAGAACACTCTTGTGTCTGCTGTGCACAGCAAAAACGAGGTTCTTGCTCTTTATATTTCAGCCAGCAAATGGAAGTGTTGTGGGGGGTGCATGCTATGAGGGTCTCCCACCTCTGTATGACTTTATGCAATGAGTCTTTTAAAGAAGAAACAGACTAGGAAGTTGTAAAATGGTGACTCATCCGGAAGAATCCTGTGGTCTTTTGTTAGTGTGTCTGTTGGGAAGGTAATAACCCTACTGGCATTCCCATAGGCCAGTCTGAATGACTTCCTGTCCACAAAATTACTTTGTATTTAGCCGCTGCATTCTGTGAGCTTGGGCATTATTCAATTTCTGAAAGGCTCATGTAAGAAAATTGAAAATGAAGGGCAACCAGCTACCACTTTTTAGATAATGATAGTAATGATGTGGTAAATTGGTATATTCTTCAAGGAAATGTTCAGGGAGACTCATTTCAAGGAAGCCACCTTGTACTAAATGAGATTTACTTAAAATAATCATGTAGCTCAGGTAGATATGATAGGGGAAAACTAATAACTCTGTAGAGACACTCCAAAAAATGAGGATGGCTAAATTCTAATTTTGAATCTCACCAATATGCATAGGACATATAGGAAAGAAAATAAGGAAATAAAATATTAGCTGACCCGTTAATCACAAAGTCACTAAAATGTTTCCATTCACTTAAACTGATGGTGGTACAAAGCCACATGCTAATAAACAGAGAAGAAACAGCTTGCTGTGTACAGTCACTCCTTACTAAGGTTAACAAACTACATTAACCATTCACTCATCTGTAACTCGTAATTAATCACTCCTTGAAAATTACATTGTATAATAAATGAGGACAGACATGATTCATTAAAACTTCTAATTAATTCTATTTAATACTATTTCATAGTTCATTGATAAGTGCTGAGAGAAGGATTATACTGTAGGATATTTGATGCATTGCTGCTGAAGAAGTAAATAGGGGAAACATTATCTAAAATGAAACATGAATACTTGCAAATGAAAATGTCAGATGTTTATCACCGCAGCACCTGGTTTCATACTTACAGGTCTCTTGGCATTCCCAGTAAAAAACTCCGTTTTCAGGGCTGTGTCAATCGGTTGTAAAAGCTCTTCTCAGTTCAGCATCTCAGGCTGGGAATAATCTGAGTCTGCTTCGTTTCTCTAGTAAATGTTCATGCCTGCTTTGTGGGCTAATGACAAGACTATTGCTAAGCAGGTATTCAGAAATTTGGAAAGAGATCCATTTACATAAAAAGGTAAATACTCAACAGACAATTAGGGTATTGGGTCACTTGATTATATTGTGTGTGTTATATATGTTCCTTGGTTAAACTAGACGTGGAAATAGCAAGACTATTGGTGTAAGAAAATTCCTGCACCTTAACCATAAGGTACTTTTTTCTTTTTTAAAATAAAGATAATTTCAATAATAGCTGACATACAATATTGTATTTGTTTCAGGTATAAAACAAAGTTATTAAACATTTATATAACTACTTTCAAAGAAAAAGAATCAGACAGTGAAATACATAGTTTATAGCCTGGGCTGGAGAAGATAATCACTGCTAATTAGTGAATAATGTTTATTTTAAAATTAAATGATTGAATAATGCATTGCTAACTTTTTTGGCTTTACCAATTACATAATATGCCTCAAAAATGGATTATAGGGATCATTAGTGTTTCCATGATGTAAATAGTGAAAATTCTGAGTGGAGGAAAACATTCACAAAACATATACCTGAAAAAGAACTTGAATCCTGAATTTATTTAAAAAACCCTACAACTCAATAATAAGAAAACAACCCACTCAATAATACAAGAAACTAGGCTAACCGTCATTAATCATTGGGGAGATGATAATTTAGAGTATATCACATTAGTAGCCATTAAACATATTAAAGTAGAAAAACCGATAGTACCAAGTGCTAGCAAATCTGTGAAGCAGCTAGAACGTTCATGCTCAACTGTAGCAGGAGACTGGTGGTGGTCACTGTCGTAAGTAATTGTCAAAACTCAACAAATTTTATATTTTACATGGGTAGAGTGTACTGCATTCAAGTTATTCTTCAATGAAACTGATTTTTAAAAATGAGTTATAAGTTTGGCTTATCCACACACATTGTAATCAAAGTAATAGGACTCTTTCGTGAAATAGTTACTTTGAAGCATCAACTAAATTGTGTCTGCGTGAGCATCAGGTAGGATGAGGAAAGGCAGTAACACAGGGAAGAAAACAAATTCCAAAGAATACATAGCTCCTTTCTAGTCCTGAATGGCTGGGCATCTTGTCAACATGTTTTATCCTTTAGGGAAGGTGATTCTGTAATTCTTCCTCAAAGCGAGTGACTTCTGAAAATGCAAAGTAAACTGTGGCCCCAAATAGGACCCTTCCCCCAATTAAAGAAGAACTGGTTGAGGGAGTGGCCTCTCTGTAGTCCAAAGAACGGCAGCTGGGCCTTAGACCTACACCCTGGGCCTATGAAACACTGACTTCAGCCCTTGACATCTCTGGACACATTTCCCCATCTAAGAAAAAGGGGGTTGGGCTAGCTAACAATTTTATTTATTTTTATTATTTTGTTAACTTTATTGGGGTGACATTGGTTAGTAGGATCATATAGGTTTCAAGTGTACATTTCTTTGATGCCTGACCTACACTTCTTGGAGCCTGATGATTGTGTGTGTTTGTGTGTGAAAACTCACAGGGACTGTAAATGGGGATGAGAGAGAGGGCTTGCAGGGGGCCACTCAACATAATAGGTCTCCAGTTTCTGCATTTAAGGTATCTACCACTGAAAAAATGTCCTTAAGGTGATTATTTCTAGCCCAACATTGTGCAACTCAAAAAAGGGGTGAGACTCACAAAAACAGCTGTTTTCCTGACTTCTCATTGTTTGGGGGGCCATGTTCAACAACGCAGGGTTTCAACTAATATCATTTTAAATAATACTGTCAAATTTAACATTTTCCTAGGAGAAAAGCAGGTAGCCTCAGAGTTCTTCAGTGGTTTACTTTGCAGAACACTTTAAACGCAGATTTTGAGGTTCCTAAAGCCAGAAAAAGTGCTTTTGAAAACTTGAATAAAAGCATAGAATATTAAAAAGACAGTAAATTTTATATGATGCTAAATTACTTAGTTCACCTATTTTTCTCTTATTATAGGATTGACCTTTTAGTGGACTGGATTATCTACTCATTTTTAATTAAGTTTCCATATGGCAAATTGAAGCTGACCCTGTTACAATTACAAAACTACACAGACGGAAGGAAGCCAAGATATTGTGAGAGAAGTTATATTTTGTACATTTTGTATTTACTTTTCTAACCAAGAAAAAGAAAAAAAGAAGGATAATGAAAAGAAATGGAGAGCTGCTACAAATACATTGGAAAAAATAGACAGTTAAGTGCCTAAATAATTATAAATGCATCTCCTACCATTGGTATTATTTGTTCCAGTTGCCTGGATTACTGATGTAATTTTTCTGTGTGGGGTGTAAAGATATTTTATTTAGTTTCCAAGTATTTTAACCAAATTTAATTGTTATTAAATTTGGTTAAATTTAACAACAACGCAGTCTCTGTTCCTGCCTAGCCCATCACTGGCACTTAACTAACAAATTTTTAAAAAAGAATTAATCTAGTAGCTCAACAGATTAATATTAATTAATAAGGAGAAACTGGTTTGCTACTATCCAATGAGGGCAAGGGGGGATATATCTGTAATGTAGTGGATTCTTTGTCATAGTTTTTCATGCTGACTAGTGAATGTTATAATGAAAAAATATCAACAACAACAACAAAAGGCTGATACTTGAAGACTTGAGGACTTGGATTATTAGGGAATGAAGTTTTGGATCAGTAAAAAAAAAAAACTGGCCAGCTGAAGCTCTGGCTAAGAGCAAGGCAATTGGGGAATGGGGATGAAAGAATGAGAGCCCTTGGATACGCCATAAAATCAGTTTCTTATCAGAACCAATTATGTTAGCAATCAGTTATTAAATTTAGCTAATTCAATTACCACTGAATCCTTTCTTTGTTAAATACTGAGTTTTGCTTCCCTACTTATGCCAACTCTACTACAACCACTGTATATGTGAATGAAAATGAACATCAATTCTGATGTAATGAGCATACTCACCTTAAAAACTATGTTATATGGTAGCTGCCCCATGGGGTATCAGCTACTGCTTGAAGAGGGAAATCATGCAACAGAGCACAGCCTAGGAGGAAAGATTTGAATAAGGGGAAAGCCAAAAAGTAATGCAGAAGAGCTAAATACTTGTTCTACTTTGTAATCTCTATCCAATTGTCCGTGGGAGATTTCTCTTGAAAAAGTAAGTCCAAAACAAAGAAACATTAACCAAAGCTGCAACCCTCTGTTCCTGTTTTTCACACTGCAAGATCTTGGGAAGAAACAGGCATTGTAATTCCAGCTAAGGCATCTACGAGGGGAGTGCTCCACTGAAAACACGAATCCTCAAGTCAGAGCATTTTGGGCTTGTCTACCTAGTGTTTGTTGTCCACTAATTTTTTTCTGTGATTATAGAAATTTTTATAACCATACTGTCCTATATGCTGGCACTAGCCATATGTGGCCGTGGAGCACTTAAAATATGGCCGACCCACAAAGAAACCAGTTTTAACTGGATTTAATTATAATTAATTATATTTTAAATATAAATAGCCATACATGGTTAGTAGCTACTGTACTGCACATTGTAGTTTTAAACCCTGAAGATAAATTAAAGGAAAAGGGAAATATTTTAATAAAGTTTTAAAAAGCGATGACAATGGTAGAGTATGCTACATGTTGTGCTTGTCTCCCCCAAATCCTGTCCTTGTAACACTTGACCTTGTCCCAGTAACCTGTTTTCTTTAGACCATCTCCTCATGACATCCTAGTCATGAAGACTGGTTCAGGGATGGTCCAATGAGCACAAAGCTCATTGATTGTGGGAAGCCTCTTAGACTTCATGGGAGAGTTCCTAGATAAACAGGAAAAGAACATAGATTATCTGGAATATGATCTTGGCAGTCAGAGGAATTAGAGGAGCTGGCCCATGGGGACAGCTGTTAGAAAAGTCTGCTCAAGGGTCAGGAAAAGAAACTTACCTTCTGAAGGCAGCACAGAAATTCTTCCCATTTTAGTAGGTCCCAATGTTAATTACTTCTCCCACCCCTCAATTAGGAACAAGATGCAGGAGGTTGCATTGATGTGAGCAGCCAGCTTAGCTGGCAGAAAAAGGAAAAGTAGCAAGAATTAAAGAAAAGTGGAGTCATGTCTTGATCATGCTTGAAACTCATTCTCTCTGCTTTTTTTTTGCATTTTCCAACAGGTTGCTAGGATCATATTTCCTTTTCTACTGTTCCCACTCCATCCTTCACCACAGGCCAATCAACCAAGAATATTTCTTAGGTGAAGATCACATGACTTTTTTTACTGTACACATTGTTCAAATTCATGCTGAATTTCAGATTCACATTGGCTGTGTGATGTTTTGTGTAGCATTTCCTCCCCTTTCAGATTGCTTTGCTTTTTTCCTTAGGAGATGATACATATACTGTTGTCATTATATTCTCAATAACCTCATTTTTATTTATTTTGTATTGTCCTAAAATATTTTCCTTTTTCTTGAAAATATTTTAGGTGGAGGCCACTGAGTAACTAATGCCCTGGGTAACTTGCCAAATATTTAAATCATTGAATTATCAATTTTTAGGGAATTTATATTTCCTGTATGAAAGTTCATTATTTGCTCTTCTCTTATTCCTATCTTGCCCCTGCTTTGACTCTTGCCAGTTTGTACAGAAAAAAGTAAGTGGACGCCACACTAACACTGTTTACTGGCTTTTCTATTTTCCTGAACTCATGCCCTGTCTTTGCCCCTGCTGTGGCAAAACCACCATGACACAGTGTTTCAGACCAAGGCAGTAGAAAAGAAGAACATAAGTCATCAAAACACCCCAGAGGATTGTGTTTAAGGGAAGGCTCACCCAATCAAATAAGGGGTCAGTGGCTGTAGCAACATAAAGGCTTCAAAAGAGGCAATCCTACCATCTGCAACATGAATAGACTTGGAGGACTTTACTAAGTGAAATAAGCCCGTCACAGAAGGACAAGTACTGCTTGATCCCACTTATATGAGGTGTCTAGAAGAGTCAAACTTAAACAATCAGAGAATTGATTAGTAGTTTCCAGAGAGTGATGGGACAGAAATGGAATGTTGTGCAACCGATGCAAAGCTACAGTCATATAAGATGAATGAGTTCTAGAAATCTGCTGTACCGCATGCTGCCTGTAGCCAACAGTGCAACGTTGTACACTTATGGATTTAAATGGGTAGATCTCTGGTTAGGCGTTCTTAGTGAAAACAGAAACCAAGGGACACAAAAAATCTTTTGGAGGTGAGAGGTGATTGATGCATTTATTAACTTGCTTGTGGTGATGACTTCATGGATTTATGGGTATATCCAAACTCATCAAGAGGTATACATCAGCTCTGGCCAGTTCATTGGAGCATTGTCTTATAACCAGAAGGTTGTTGGTTTGATTCCCAGTGAGGGCACATACCTGGGTTGTGGGTTTGATCCCTGCTCAGGCTGTATGCAGGGGATGAGAGGTAATCAATTGATATTTCTCTCTCTCCCTTCCTCTCTTTCTAAAAGCAATGAAAAATTTCCTTGGGTGAAGAAAAAAAGGTATACATTAAATACATGCAACATTTTGTAAATAAATTGTACCTCAATAAAGTTGAAAAATATTTAAAGAGAGACTTCAAAATAAATTTCTAATTGTTCATCAAATCGGCCTTTTGGTGATTTTGTCTGTTTCTACTTTCATTTGGACTAGTTGTCCCAGGCCACCTTCTTGGGATTTTTCTTGTGTTATCTCAGATGCTTCTTGATCCCATTTCTTCCTTTTGGTGTTCATATGTACCTTCCTTCAGTTCAACAACTCTAAGCATCCTCTTCTGAAAGGATTCCAGAGAAGTAACATTATAAGATGTGCTTTTATCCCAGACAAGAAAAAGCTAAAGGAATTCATCACCACCAATACCAATATTAAGATAAATATTAAAGGAAATTCTTTAAGAAGAAGAAAAAAGATAAAAAAGATGAATAATAAAATGACAACAACTATATACTTATCAATAATTTTTTAATGTAAGTGGATTAAATGGTTCAGTGAAAAGATATGGATGACTGAATGGATAGGAAAACAAGACCCATGTATATGCTGCCTACAAGAGATACACTTTAGCTCAAAATACACACACAAACTGAAAGTAAGGAATGAAAAAAAGATATTTTACATAAATGGACACACAAAAAGAGCTAGGGTAGCAATACTTATATCCCACAAAATAGTCTTTAAAACAAAGGCTATAACAAGAGACAAAGGACACAGCAATTTCATTTCTGAGTATTTATGAGGAGAAACCCAAACACTAAACTCTAATGAGGAGAGACCCAAGACACTAATTCCTGTGTTCATTGAGGCATTTTTTATAATAGACAAGCTATGGAAGCAACCTAATTATCCATCAGTAGATGGATGGATAAGGAGGAGATGGAATATGTATACAATAGAATATACTCAGACGTAAAAAAGAATGAAATCTTACCATTTGCAACAACATAGATAGACATAGAGAGTATTAAGCTAAATGAAATAAGTCAGGCAGAGGAAAACAAATAGCAAGTGAGTTCACTTATACATGGAATCTAAAAAACAAAACAAATGTATAAATGAAACAGAAACAAACTCATAAATGCAGAGAACATTTTGATGGTTGTCACCTGGGAGGAGGGTTGGGGGAATGGCTGAAAAAAGGGAGGGATTAAGATGTGCAAATTGACAGTTACAAAAACAGTTATGGAGATATAAAGAACAGCATAGGGAATATAGTCAATAATTTGCAATAGCTATGTATTATCTCACTGGGTACTAGACTTATCAGGCTGGTCATTTTGTAAGTTCTATAAATGTCTAATGACTAGGTTGTGCACCCAACACTAACCTAATGTTGTATATCAACTGTAATTGAGAACTAAACAATTAATTTTTTTAAAAGATGTTTTACTGAAAAGAACTTCATTTCCCCCTCACAATCAATTGAGAATTGGCCAGGTTTTGAATTTCAGGTTTTAAATCATTTTACCTCCAAAGTTTGAAAGGCAGAATCACTTCCTTTTAGTACATAATTCTTCTGATAGAAAATTTGGGGCCAATCAGACTCACATTTGTCTGTGACATTTGTCACATTTGTTTCATACTTCAAGAACTTCAGTCTCTCATCTGCAGACATCCCATTTTGGCTTCTGTCACTTATAGGAGTTGCTGTTAGGGAAAAGAGGAGACAAATGCATGCGTTCAGTCTGCACTTTGAAATACTGACTTCTGATTTTCTTAATTAAATCAGTTCCTTTGACTTGCATAGTGTATAGTAGTGATTAAATGTCTACATTAAACAACAGATTATGTGACATTGGAAAGAAAATTAGGTGGCTTTTGATCAATCAAATTGGATCAATTTGAAATCAGATTGTCTTGGAAGGAAAGTTGAAGTAAAGAACTGAAAGATGAAAGAAGAGTTAACGGGTACATCAGGAAAGGCACTGAGAAAAAGTAAGTTGAAGTCAAGCCAAGCCAAGCAGTGATCTTGTGGTGTTCATGTTTTGATCAATATTTATGTTGGTCCCTGGTTGAACAATAATTGCACTGGTCCATGAGGGAAAGATAAATAGAAATAAGGAAGAAGTAGTATTTAACTGTAAATTATATCTTATTTCAAAAATTGCTCCATCCAAATAATTTGCTTGCTATGAGTTCTCACCAGATTGAATGCAAATGAGCTGTAGCAAAAGCAAACTGGGAAAAGAAGTCCTGAGTTTACAAAAAAGCACCTGTTCCTTAACAAGTTGTGAGCTCTTTCTCAGTCAGTCCAGATCTAGCTTCCCTTCATTGAAAAAAAAATTTCCACTTTAAAATAGAAAGAGGGCATGGTATTCCTTGATGTAACATTATATCCTGAGTTCTAGAAACATTTCCCTTCCATTTTCCAGTAAAAGCCCACTTACATTGATTAATTAAAAGAGAGAAGTTTTCTTTTGGCAATGGAAACACTGGATGGCCTTATTTAGTGCCTTATTAATAAGAAATACTAGGCATGACATGCACATTAGCAGAACAACATTTCAGCACTAGGGCAAGGCTTTTGGCCTCATGCCTTTTTGAATTGCTGGCCTCCTAAGTTCTAACTGGCTGAGGTCCTTTCTGTGACTGAGAGAAACTTCTGAGAGCTGGTGGAGTCAGGAGCAAGGAAAGGCCATACTCCATTGTCCATTCAAAGATTGACAAACAGATTTGAGAGGCAGAAAGCAAAACACCCAGAAGCTATGCTGGGAGGGTTGGGTGCCATCAAGCAGAAAGTTGCATGAGGAAATGTAAGTGAGAAAGAAAAATTAAAACTTGAAAAAGAGTTTCTAGTACAAGAGAAAAACAAAATCAACTCCCACAGCCTCCAGAGTGACCTTTCAGCAGGAACTGGGAAGACCAAAAGAAACACAAATATCTGGGCCGTAGCTACGGTAATTGTACTGGAATCTACCTGGGAAGAGTAAGGCGTAGAAGGATCACGACAGAGAAAGAGGCTGTGAGTGGATTACAGAAACAGACGTCTGTTGTTGGAGCTGCAGCCTCTCCTCACCCCTGGGTCACTCCTACGGTTCACAGCAGAAGAAACAACATTTTCGTTTTGCTTGTTCTGACCAGGGTCATGGGTGACGTGCAGACATATATATATATATATATATATATATATATATATATATATATTCATAAAGTACAATTACCATGCCTCCAAAGTAGCACCATTTGTGACTGCTTTCCTCCCAATATATTTGTGCATAGAGCATTATAACTGCATTAACTTTATGACTATGTCAAAAAGAAATATTAAATTACAAGCTCAGTACTATTAAATATTACTCTATGTTATCAGAATTTTACCTAATAAAAATAATTAAATGTGCTTAAATACTCAATGTAGGTCATCCACATAAATCATGCACAGTTTACTTACAAACTAAGGAATTTATTTTGTCATTTAAAATTATCTTTAGGGAGAGCTTCTAACATGGCTCTTTTAAATGGTATATTAAAAAAACAGTATACTCAATTGTGTATATGGAAACAACCTAAGCATCTTTGATGGATAAATAGATAAAGAAGATGTAGAACATATATACAATTGAGTACATATATGCATATGTATACATATATACGATGGAAGGAAGAAAGGAAAAAAGAAAGAAAAGAAACAAAACTCAGAGATAAGGACAACCGACCTGTGGTTATCAGAAGGGAGAGCTGGAGTCTACGGCCATACCACCCTGAACGCGCCCGATCTCGTCTGATCTCGGAAGCTAAGCAGGGTCGGGCCTGGTTAGTACTTGGATGGGAGAAGGGAGAGCTGGAGATAGGGTGAATGGGTAAGAAGGTTGAATGTACGGTGAGGATGGAAACTAGAGTTTGGGTGGTGACCATGCTACAGTGTCAATAGATTCTGAATTATATTGTTGTATACCTGAAAGTTATATGATATTATAAACCAGTATTACCTCAATAAAAAAACCATAATCTCAAATAGATGAAAAACACATAAACAAATGTACCAAAATATTATTGTAAAAATAGATGATTTAAAATTTATAAAAACTTTTCTTCTCCAATCTATTGTGATGAAATTCTAATATTGCTATGGTTAGAAAAAATCTTGATTTTATCTACTATAAATAAAACTGGGTGTTTTTGCCTATTTCTTTTCACAAGAGTAAGTAGTTTTTATTCATCAACTCCACTTTGGCAGATGTTCTTAGACCTTAGAAAGCTGATATTAATTCAGTAGACAAGAATCATTAAGGTTAAGGCCAGCTTTGAATTCATCGTGGGCTGGTTAGTTTTATTCCATGCCCAGGATGCAGAATTCATCCTGCATTCTAAGCAGATATTCCAAACAAGGGGAAAAGTGAAAATGTGTGAAGTCCCTGACAAATCTTCTCCCATTATACCAGCATTTTCTTTCCTGTATACGGTTCAGAGATGTCCAACTTGAGGCCCATGGGCTACGTGATGCTCAGGATGACTGTGAATGTGGCCCAACCCCAAATCATAAATTTACTTAAAACATTATGAGATTTTTTGTGATTACATGTTGCAGTGTATTTAATGTACAGCCCAAGACAACTCTTCTTCTCCCAGTGTGGCCCAAAGACTCCAAAAGGTGGGGCACCCCTGGGAGATTTATCTTCGAGAGTTTAACTCTGAAGCACAAAAACATCAGTGTTAAAATTGACGCTGTTCAGAACCACCCTGAGGGACTCATTGGAAGGTCTGCTGAAATATAATACATTTAAAGGCAATAGGATGCCATTTAGTATGGATGGCACGGGAGGAAAAATGTATCTGGTGGGGTCATGAATCGCCTGAAAGAATTACTTTCCTTTCCTTTTTTCTTTTCTTCTCTTTTCTTTTTCTGTATTTCTTTGTTTTTATTATTATTTTTTTTATATTTTACAAAAGCAGAGAGAGTTAAAAGAAGATTACAAGGAAATTTGGGAGGAAAGAACCTTTCTTTGAGTTTTGATTTTGTTTTATAATCAACCCCAAACATCCCCTAGATGTGTGTGGGAACCCTGGCAGGACCGAAGGGTAGGCCACAGGTACGCTGACTGCACTCAGGTACCACAGGTGGGACTGTGCACAGGTCGGAGTCACAGGAGTGAAAAAGAGCCATGGGAGTAAAAACAGAGCACCCTAGCTTGCTTCCATTAACCTCTCTTAATGTGGGCACTCAAAGACGAACACCACCATTATGTCACCTTTCTCCCAAATATTAATCCTAGATCCATTTACTCAAGATTGTGGCTTTTTGTTGACACCATGAAAAACAATGAAAATCTCCAAAACATGTTTTGTGTTTCTTCCTGAACCACGGAGTTAGTCTCTTATTTGGACCACTGTGGAATAGAAAGATGTAAGTTGGGGGTGATGATACATGCTTTATAAGATTGTGGTAAGATTTGGGGATAAGGTTTGGGGATAAAGCGTCTCCAGGTTGAGGTCCTCTTGTACATTCAGATCTAAATATGAGTGCTATGTCTCTGCTCCTTGTTGTATAGAAGGGGAAAACGTTCTTCAGGATTCTCAGGCACTCCAAGGGCTACCACTATTTTATGTCTGCTCTATGTCTGGGGTTCGGTTCCTGCTGAATCCCACAAATTTCTCATGCCCTCTCCAGTGACTCCATTCTGACTTGCAGAACTCAAGTCCTTGATCTCACAGGTTGGGAAAATGAAGGGACTTTACATATTTATATAGTTTGCTAAGCTACCTGGCTCTAAATGTTCCTTATATAATTACCCTTTCCATTTTTCTGCACTCCTCAAACTTGGATCCTCTGGGAAGACACTTCATCTTAGCTTATTATCGTTCCTTCCACTTGAATGGAGACCTATTAAACTTATTTAGTGATTCATACCTCTAACCCAGTCTTTTCTTTGCATCTCTGGAAGAGACTAAAATTTCCATCCTCCCGTGTCCCCTTTTCTACCAGTCTCTGAAAGAGAAAAGAAAGAGTAGACAGATTTAACCACTTATCCATGCTGTGAACTAAACCACCCATTTGAGGAGGTGCTGTGGGTTGATCTGGGTTCTGAATAGCAGTGTGTTGGCTCCGTATACTAGAAACGTCCACAGAAGCCCTTGGCAGCTCCTGCGTCTGTGGGCGGCACTCAGTAAATGGTGTTTATGATGATTTTTCTCTCTTCATCACACTCCAGAATCTCCCTTATGTGGTTGCTATTTAATATTGCTACCAAATTTCTCGTTTTATGTTCTCACTTAAACAAAATCACCTCTAGCTACAGGGAACTTTCTAGTTTATTACAAACGATAGTCAATAAAAAATGGAATAAATCCCATTACATTCCAACCCCCACATTTTATAGATTAGGAAAACCTGAAGACCAAAAACTTCCAACCTGCCCAAGCACACAAGTAGTTGGTGGCACTAGGAAGGAAATACTGGGGCTCTTAGCCTACCTTATTGGGATCTGCTGATCAGACTAAGACACAGAGGGTGCTTTGAATCAAGACTCATGGCTTGTGTTGTTCTTTTTCTGTTAGTAAACTTATCATGTGCCAAAGCCTGGCCAGTTTTTTATCTACCTACCATTTAAAAATACATCACGTTATGATGAGTTGGCAAAATATGTGAAAATCTTATTTTTTACTGGAATCATGTTGCTTTTGCACATCAATTAATTATATAGGGAGGCTTTAAAATGGGTGTCTGCAAGATTTCAGTCACCTTTGTGGGAAGAAAAAAATGACAAGGAAAATATTAAAATTTAAAAAATTTGGCCTATGTAGAGTACAAGGTAACCTGTGTAAGACAGTTAAATGTGAGGACAAGCCAGTGGTTTATGACTTCAGATTTTGAGAAGGAATCTGTGTCAAGTGCAGGTGACAGCACCTTTTTTTCACCGTAAGCAAACATTAGTGGTTGGAAAACCTCCGCCTGGAATCTCTCCATCCTGGAGAGTGAGCACGCACACACACTCGGAGCACTGCTGCGCATTAGGAAGTCCCTGGGGCTGACTCTCCTTCTTGTTCCTCTGGTTGTTTCCTGCCAAATGGTGTTCCCACGTCTGGCTGCCTGGCCGCACAGCTCAATCTGTTTATCTTCCATTCCCTGACTATTGCGAGTAGAGGCTCATGGGATCCAGTTATTACCGTTTCTTCCGCCCTGACAGAGTCGTTAAACCTATGAGCAGTGGGCAGCCTCCATAGGATTCTTGGGGAATATTTGAATTCAAAGACTAGAATTCAGCTCCTATCCAGGGATAAGGAAAAAGGACATCACCAGAAAAGAAAGGCCTGAACTACCTATTAAAGCGTCAGAACCCCTAGAATTGGTGAAGTGAGATGTCGCACTCCAGATTTTTGCCCTAGCATTTTCCACTTAAAGCAATCTTTCACCTTGCTCATTTAGCTCTAGGGTTAATCCCTTTTTTAAAAGCTTAGATGACTTTTATTCTTATGTTTGAGACGAGGATGTTAATTTCTATTTTTCTCTTTTTGATACATATGAAAAATGAGCTTATTAGTTCCAGCATAAAAGAACAGTTGGTGTTTGTCCAATTAAAACACGTGCTGTAATCTCTGACACCCCCTCCTCTACCTGAGGGTGACTTGGTGCTTGCTAAGTGGGCATTTTGGCTCTGTGAGGTGGTGCTTGTTCTGAGATTTGGACTTGCAGTTGTAAGGAATGGGGTATACGGAGAGCAAGTATCAGACTAAAGCATGACTTCCTCTATGTGTAGTGGGACCTGAGATACTGATTCACTTTATTATTTTCAGTTAAGTTGCCCTCAATTTAAGTTGTCTACTTGGTAATGTGAGCTTCGTGCAGGGTCCTGGAACTTGAATTAACGCCTAGGGTTTGCAAGTGGGAATTTAATAATACTTAGTAAAACAATGAAAAAACAGTCCAACTAAGGACTTCTTGAGGCTTTTGCTGATGATTTGAATTTTTTTTTTTTCAGTAAGAAAGGTCCTGCCAGTTAGCCACCTAATTAAGCAAAATGACTTGTCTGATAAATTTGATCCTCTTAATGACGACCAGATGCCCACCAAAGCCTCTTGAGATTTCATGAGTAATGATTATTAAAAACCGTTATTAACTGTTTCACACTAGGATTTTCTGTTCTCTGTTGTGACTAGGATTACATTTTTAAATAAAAGAAGAGAACAGGAAAATAAGTTTAAAAATACAGTTTTGCATGATGTAAGAATAAAAGCCCAAATCCCCCAAACCAGATGAGCACTGTGTGAGGTGTGGCTGTTTAGACACAAGACTAAGTAATGTCTCAAACTATTCATATTCAATTCAATTCAACTGTAGTCTCCATACAATGAGGCATTATTTCAAAAGAGGAAGTGGTAGGGCTCCTCTAATGGACTCGCCACTTAATTGGTACCTTGTTTTCCCAGTGGATACAATGAGGTAATAATTGTTACATTATTTGTTGACATTTTGCAGAAGGGAAATATTGAGTTCTGTAGCATGTTAGGATGTCATAGAAATTATACAGGCATATAAAGAGATTTCTCACTGTGTTATGATTTCCTGTGGCAAGAATAACTTACGTGATTGAATGGATAGTTTTGCGTTATACTTGGCCTGAATGCTCACCCAGGAAACTAGTACAAGCTCTCTGCTGAACAAAATTAAAAGAATGGTATAAACATATTTATATTTAAGTGTAAGATAGTTTTATTCTTACTTGAGATGGGGGAAGAGTGGGCGAAAAAAAAACTATCGGGTACCATGACTTGTCATAGTATGCAAAACTCCAACTTCCAAGGCTCAATGTGCCTGGGAACAACTGTGTCTCCTCCCCGTGGCTGTCCACCAGGTGTGACCTTTCTCTGTCTCTGTTTCTGTCTCTGTCTGTCTCTGAAATGAGGCTGGATGCCTTCATCCAGAGGTTTGATTTTGTTATTTTCCAGATTTCTGGCGTGCTTGCGTTCCCTCATCTGCTTTCATTAAGCCAGGAGGAGAATGGATGAATCATGTTGAATTTTCTGAGACAAGATGCAATTACCTTTGGCCAGCCTGGATGAAGCAAGGTTCTCGTTGTACACAGTCTGTAGAAACATAGTAGTCCCTGTTGGTATATCCTTTCTCCCAGCTCTGTGCACCCAGTCTTTGCTTCTAATGACTGACACCTGCAGCTTTCAGTGGTGGGTACTGGAGCCCACCACCCAATGCAGAGAGAGCAACGGGCTCAGAATTTTGTTAACTCCCCTCCTCCAAAGCCAAAAGCTATGTAGTAGTGGATAGCAGTACAGAAGGGGACACCAAAGCTAAGTTCCCAGGATTTGAGCCCATGCTGTGATGTAACGTGTGTTCCTGGGGTGCTATGGCTTTTCTGAAATCGCACCTTTGCTTTGTTTCTTCCCCATCCCTATCCTGCTTCACATGGTTTCTTGAGGTCCACTTCCATAATAAATCTCTTGCACAGGAATCCTCATTTAGAGGCTGCTTCTGGACTTCTGGGAGAAACTTAGCAAAGGGGCCAGGGAGGAAGGCTTAGGGAAAAAGGGATGAGGAGGAGGAATGCTCTCTGGTCACTTCTACTGCATGAGCGTGGAGGTGGCAGGTGGTGATTAGCAAAGCTCACAATTCTTGTTTTTACCAAATAAGAGTGTATTGACAGTAGCTTTTAATGACTCTGCATACCTTTATTCGTTATTTAGAGATTCCGCTGTGCGCTGTAGACAAAGGGATTTGCTTCAGGACCTAATTCTATGGCAAAGCTACAACTACAACAAGGTTCTCCAGACTTTTTTTGGCCCCAGGTTTCCACCCAAATTGGAGTCAGACAGAACAGTGTTTAAATCTCAGCTCAGCTACTTACTCATTTTGTAACCAGCAGTGCACAGGTAAATGCTTCAAAATCAGTGTTCAGGGAAGGGAGGCACACTGATCTGCAGCATCTGGTATGTCCCATGGTGTAAACACTTTCACGGCGGCCACTTTCAAGCTACCACTTGAGGTAACTGAACACGAAGATGGGAGAGTTGTACACAATTAGCTCTCTCTCGTAGGGTGGTGCGAATCAGCTCCAACACATCCCTGTTTGCAGTTTTTTCCTAAACCTCTTTTTTCTATGCCTTTATCTGTAATGTTAATATATACTCAACCCTATTTTATGAGGATTAATGTTATGCTAATTGCCAACACTGCTCGATAAAATATTTGTTATATGTTATGCTATTATAGCCAATACTACTTGCTAAAATACTTGATGAAAAAAATTTGTAAGGAAGGGAAAATATAAATGATACTTAATAACAACAACAGTAGCAATGCCTTATATTGTTTTCTACTCTGTCATTTGACAGACTTGAGGTTGTTACCTAGACTGGTCATTTGTGTCAGAGGTCACACCTAGCTTAGGTCCATGTGTCTCTGAAATATACAACTTAACAATTGTCAATGCCAATTTACAGTTAGTAAACAGTTACTAAACTGTTGAGTAACAGTTTACACATAAAATATATAATATAAGACATATAAAGAGGTATTCTTGTTCCCAAGATCAAATGGTAGCAAATATCATGTTGTCACTATTAATGGGGTTTCCACTGGAGACAATTCAGTTTGTATTATAGCAACTAGTAACAACTACGTCAAAATATCAAGGAAGATAGGAGATCCTTTTTCATCACTGCCATGAGATGGAAATACCAAGAAGCCCCAAACAAATGCAGGGCACTATTGCAAAACTTGTTGTGCTAATAGAAATCATTATGTAAGCATTGTGTCAGTGATTAGGAAGTTGTTAGTATTCATAAAGTGCATGAAATTGCCCCTTGGAGATTTGCTTGTATTCTGAAAGTGTATTTTCCAGGGAAAAGAGTAAGACATGAGGTCATCAGGGGCTGGGCATACCTCAGAGGAATCCACTCACCTTCCTTCCTCCAGAGCTGAATTAGAGGTGCTGATCACTAGCTGTATTTGCACAAATCTCACCTTTTTCTTGAGCACTGTAGAATTTGGCTTTATTCCTTCCCTAGGAACCTTCTTCTATCTTGATTTACTGCATAGAAACATTGATTAGAATTTGCCCTCAAGGCGGGCAATAAAAACAACGCAGCCTAGCAAAACGGAGAGGATGAGACAAAGAATGTGTGCATGCTGTTGGTCCAAGGCCAAGTCTTGTTCATCAAAAATATTTGCTGAGAGAAAAGAAATGTTCTTTTCTCCTGAATTGTTTCCACTAGCATTTATTTTCAGGTACTATATTTGTTTCATGACCACCATCCTGCCTGCAACTTGTTATCTTTACTTGGATGGTGATTTCAACAGGAGTTGAAGAAAGAAGAGGTTGCCAAGGCACAAAGCAGATTGGAGATAACGTGGCAATTTGAAGGAAGGGTTTCTGTGAGGTAGCATGGAGTCAGCCTCTCCTTTCCAGAAGAAAATTCTTATAGAAATCCTGTTCAGGGAGAGGAGTTGGTTACTGAGGATGAGTCGTCTTTCTTTCCCTTAATAGAAATTCTACATTTTTACGATGTACATGATGTCTTCATACAGATGCACACTGAAATTATTACTATAGTCAAGCTAACTGGTATCTCTGCCTCTCCACACAGCATTTTTCATATGTGTGGTGAAAGCACCTGAGATCTACTTTCTCAGCAAATTTCTGGGTTTCTGTGTAGGGTTACTGACTACAGTTGCCATGGTGTGCGCTAGGTCTCTGGATGTGGTTGTTCTACAAAACTGAAACATTGAGGTCTTTACGAACATCTCCCTGTTTTCGCCATGCCCCCAGCCTCTTCAACTATTACTCTTTGGTGTTATGAGTTCAACTTTTCTAGATTCCAAATACAAGTGAGATCATGCATTCTATTTCTTTGTGTGTCTGGCTTATTTCACTTAGGATAATGTCCTCCAGATTCATCTACATGATTGCAAATGGTAGGATCTCCTCCTTTACTGGGACTGAATAGTATTTCTATACGTGTGTGTGCTGTTTATCCATCAGTGAGCACAAAGGGAACCTTTACATGGTATTGGAGGGAATGTGGGTTGGTGCAGCCATTATGAAAAACAATAAATAGGTTCCTTATAAAAATTAAAAATAGAACTACTTTATGATCCAGAAATCTCATTTCTAGCTATATATCCAAAGAAAATAAAATTGGTACCTCAAGGAGATATCTATGGCCAGCCCCATGTGCATTGCAGTGTCATTCACAATAGCCAAGATATAGAAAAACAGCCTTTTGATTGGTCTTTTAAAAATGTTTCTCAAATAAAATCAGCAATGTTTACCAACCTTTCATAAGAATTGGAGGAAAGTGTTATTACGTGAGAAAATAAAAGAAGGAAAAAAAATAAAGGAGCCAGGTACTGGGGCCTCTGCCTGCATTTCCACCCAGTGGGATCCAGGTACTCACACAGGGATGACTCTTGCCAGTTTCCTTGGGGTTATATGCCAAAAACGAAACAAAACCCCACATCTCTACTTGCTCTCTCTCTTACCCTCTGTCCTCACCCTTTGGGGGCTGAAACACTGTCCTTCTGTTTCCCGTGGTGTGCAATGGGTCATTCAGGCTGCCTCAGGCATCTGCCAGTGAGCAGAACAGCGGGTCTAGCTTTCTGTCATGCCCCATCTCTCCCAGCTCCTTAGAGGCCTGTGGAGAAAGGGCCCAGCTGGCAGGAGCACAGGCTGCTGCTGTCTGTCTCTCGGTGGCTCCTCTTCTCACACAGTGGCCAGAGGCTGTTATCTGTGCTGAAACGGAGAGGGGCCAACAATTTCTGTTTATAGTTGGCTCTTCTCTGTCCCAGCAATGTTGAGAAAGCATGACACATTTTTTCCTTCTTGTCTCTACTTTTTGGTGGAGATGTGCTCCTTGTATTTTCAGGTCAGGAAACTCAGTGACAAACTCCACAATCTACTCTAGGTACAACCTGAATCGTGTAACCAGCATGTATTGAGCATGGAGCACCTCCAGGCGCTGTGCTAGGTGAGGGGATACAGCATGTAGAAAATCTGGCCCTGACCCTCAAATTGGAGCTCTTAGAGTGGAAACAAATCTATTGCCGAAAGCATGACAACTTAAATGCAGAGTGTAAGGTAAAGGGATTGAGAAGTACAGATCGGCAGTTACAAAATAGTCACAGGGATGTAAAGTACAGCACAGGGAATATAGTTCATGATTTTGTAATAACTACATAGGGGCACTAGCAATATTGAGGGGAATACTTTGTAAAGAATGTGATTATCTAAACACTATGCTGTACACCTGAAATTAGTACAAAATAATATTGAATGCAAACTGTAATTGAAAAAATAATAAGAAGCAGTTTCTGAAAAGGAGCATGGAATGGGGCGTTTAGTAAGGCCTCTGAATGACAAGTGGTTAGCCTAGTCACATGTGTGTGTGGGGAGAGCACCTGGGAGCAGTTTCCCTGCAGAGAGAGCTCCCTTCTACTTTACACTCCCGTCCTGGCTATGATGGCTGTGCCTTACACACAGTCAGTGTGCAGTATGCCTGCATGAAGTAAGGAGCAAGCCGGTCAGAGCCTATTCTCAGGTCTCCATGGCTCTCTCCATGCCTGTCTCTTTCTCTGGTCAGCACTGTGTCCTGCTGTCCTCTGTGTTGGTTTCAGGCTCAGGGAGGCCTTTCCATGTGAGAGCCACCCAAGCTTTAAGCCATTCTCATAATCTCCAGGAAGCCACCTCAGCAGAACCAGAGCCAGAGTTTCCAGAAGTCCCAGCAAAGGGCTTCTGATAGCCATTCCTGTAACAAGCCTGAGGCAGGAAACACCTGATTGTCAGGTGTGACTCAATCTCACCTCAATAAGGAGACTGAGCTGGTGCCCTGAGGGACAAACAGGCTTCAGTTAACAAAATGAATAGGAATAGGCAAAAATCAAAACTTAACTTGTACTTAGCTCTGGGCCTCTGTTTCTCTATCCATTAAATCAGGTAAATGCTCTTTAGGAAAATCTAGACAGAGGAAAAGGCAGGGGCTGGAAAGAGGACAAAAATCAGGAACGAAGGGAATGATCCTATTGATAAAGCACAGTAAAGATGGCAAACAACCTTATAACAATCGAAGTGTTTCAGACTTGTCAAATTTCCTTTTTAATTTTATCCACCAGCTCCAACTCGTGTATTTGGAGCACCTAGTACATCCTGGGCACAACTGCAGATGCTGTGGAAGAGGAAGCACCATGCTCTCATGGAGTTTAGATTCTAATGGGGATGTAGATAGAGGTTGGATAGATAGATAGATATTGAGACAGACAGATATATGGCATTACATGCAGAAAGAGGAAAAGGAAGACAAAACATAGTGGAAGCACTAGCCTTGACTTTAGGTATATTATTTTTCTAGGAAGAAACTAAGCATATGTAGTAAAATAGCTCAAGACAGTAGCCCAATACCATAAAAATTATATGAAAGTGCAATAGATATGATATATGTGGAGCCTGGAAATTTTTTAAAGGAGAAAGCAGATTTGGCTGAAGTTATTTGAGAAAGGTTTCCAGCCTTGCATCTTTGTTTGGTAAAGTTGAAAAACATCCAAGCATTGTAAGAAAAAGGGAACAAATACTGGCCAGTGTTTCCCAAACTTGCTTGACAGTAAGACTCATCTCAAGAGTTTTGAAAAATCAGACTCTTGGGCCCTACCCAAACCTTCTGATTTATCTCTTCCCCAGGATAGGCTGGGTAATCTGTACTTTAACAAGCACCCTGGTTGCTTCTTAGCCTCGGGGAAGTATGGGAACCCTTGCCTAGAGGGCTGGCAGGTGTAAAGCAAGGTGGAGCCCAGGTGTGGGATGTCCTATGGCCCTTATTCATTCTCAGCACTCCTTCTTTTGTCCGCTTCTGGCAAGGACAACAGAACTGTTGCTAAAGAGCATCCTTCCTTTGTTTTATAGAATATGAGGGTGCACGAAGATAAGAGAGGGTTATTGGATATAGTAGGAGGTACAGAGAATAAATCCCAAATGCCTGCAGGTCATGTGAAAGCCAACAGATATTTTCTGACAAAGAGAGGGCTGCAAAAACGGCAGATTAGAATATCTAGAGTGTGTGCTTCTAATTCAATTAAGTCCCTCTGCTTTTCATCCAGCCCTCTTCCCAGGTGCTCCACTAGCATATGCTGCTGCACTAACAACGCTTTGTGGACGCACAGCCCTCCCCACTGTGGGAAAGGACAGCTGCTTCATAGTCACAGTGCACAGCAGGGCAGAGGGGGGAAGAACAAGCTCTGGATATGGCTTGGGAGGCCCTAGGTAGACCACAGGGAACACTCCTGACAAGACAGAAACCAGAATGGAAATTCTACTAAGACTATTCCTGTACTCCGCATCTATAATCTGTCAGGAAATGTCTTGATTGTTTGTAACTATAAATAACTAAGACCTTAGGGCTTCCTAACTAAGCCTGTGGGAATTAATAACCTCACTACTTGCTGCTGCAGGTGGGGCCTTACTTTGGAACCTTCCTCCTGATTCCTGGGTAGTTTGTGAGATTCAAGGTGGTCGAGATAACACTGCTAAAGATGAAGCCATGACCAAAGGAGTGGACATTAGCACTGTCCTCAGAAGGACGTTTAGTTCTAACTGGGTGTGCAGCCGGATTGCACTACTCTACTCCCCGGAAGTTGGATGGGGCCCTTTGATTTACTTTGGCCAATACCATGTCATGAACTGAAATTTCCAAGCACGCTTTGAAAGCTAGTGTATGATTGTTCACTTTCTCTTTCCTTCTACACAGTGGAAGAGGAACAGTGGGAACGGTGGCAGCGATGGCTGCTCGTTAAGCCTGATCCTAGAGGCAGTATGCTACAGAACAATGCCCTCAGCTGACCACTGGTGGACAAGTAATGTGAGTGATGTGTGGTTTTAAGCCACTGAGGTTTTGGGGTTATGTGTTACTGCAACACAACCTAGTCTATGGTAATTAGTGCTTCCCCCATTCAGACATAGCAGTCACAGGTTGCTCTATCAGACAGACAGGAAGAAAGCTATTGTTAGCCAGTGATACATTAGCAAACACAATGCAGGCAGAAGCTTGAATAGTGTTTGTGCATTGGCGTTTGCCTTCTCTTGCTGCTTTTGAAACCTTGGGATTGCCACCATGTGAAGAAGCCTGGGCTAGCCTGCTCAATGACTAGAGGCATGTGGCCCTGGTTGTCTCCAATGCCCAGGCTGACAACCTGCCGACCACTACACATGTGAATGGGGCCATCTAGGATTACCCAGCTGACCTGCCAGCCCATCACAGATTCATAAGAAAATTCAGCCGAGAACATCCAAGGCAGCCCAGACCAGAAGAACAGCCCAGTCAACCCAGAGATCCATGAGCTAAATAAGCAGTCGCTGCTTAAAAACAAAACATAACAAATCCTTAGGACTGTAACCCCCACATCATATTTGGCTAAAAGCAAGATAAATCATTTGTTATTTGCCAATAAAAATGTGGCTTTTAATTAAAGTCAAACAAATAGGTTTCTAACCATGCTATCATGGTACTTTCATTAGTTTCTCCAACCTAATTTGGTTTTGCTTGCTGGTTTCTTGAGTCTGTCCACTATTATTTCTTGCCTAGATTGCTACATCAGTGTCCTAGCTGGCATCTCTGCCTCTGTGACTTTTCTCTCTTCACCCTGTTTCTAGGGTGTTTTATATTATTTTCAACCCCAGAATTGAAGAATTGACATTCCTGCTTCAAACTCCACTACAGCTTCCCATTGCCTTTAAGATAGCACACTGTGGCATACAAAAAATGAGGCAGATTTTTCATTTTTGCTTATGAATGGTCTAATTTTCTTTAGTAACTCACACACAGAGACAATGACAAGCATAAGAAGAAGCTGAATCATCTCTTAGCACAATGTTTGAGTAAAGACCGTAACTTTCTCCCAAGTTCCCAAGAGTTGCTTCAGAGCCAGATGAACCTCAGTCAAAGTCCAGGCTCACGGGGCCCCATTGAGCCCTCCATGAATTTGGGACAATTTAAAATTCCAGGAATTTGAATGTCTTATATGTTCTCACAATACACCACTGTACATGCAACCTTTGAAAACCTTTTCTTGTGGCTGAAGGAGCTCACTAACACCCATTTAGTCTTACTGATGGGTTGAGGTACTGAAAGCCAGAGTGTTTTTGGAATTAGTAACCTCGTTGTGGGTCTATACTAGGTGCAGGCTGATTGATTCAACTTTATTCAACAAATGGATTTTGTATTATGCTCTAGTGAGTGTATACAAGTCACCAAAGTCATCTATACATTTTAAATTCCCTGATTTTATTAAAAAAACAAGGTTTGTTATTTTTTACTAATTAAGCAATAGATCAAGTATATTTACTATGAAAAATAGAAATTATATTGTAGAAGAAAAAAGTAAAACATAAATCTTACATTGTCTCACCACCAAAAGAAAGTTTGTAATATTATTTTGGATTGGGGATATTTCTTTTCAGTCTTTTCTTTCTTTCGATGCATAAGAATCTCATTCCATACTACTCCTCACCTTTCAGACTATGGACAAACTACAAATACAAACACATATCCCAAAGGCTGGCAATCTTAATGGCCCTCAATTAGATGAAATGCATCGTCTACAAGCCCAACTTTTAATCTCTCTTACCAGCACAGGTTCAGTTAAGGAAACAAAGCTCCCGTGAATATTATGGAAATTAGACCCTATACAGGTATAGAGTCATGTTGGGAGAATGAAGATCTGGAAGTGAAATTTGAAAGATCAGAGAAAGAATTAGTAATACATCTTCCTGATACCCACTGGCAAGCTCCTGGAATCAAGAGCTTGAAGAGAAATACGAGAAGCCCAGCACATCCTACCACCAAATTACGACAACAAAAAAGGAAGCTTACAGAGCTGTCCCCAGAAAACTGTCACCTCTGTGTAGCTGCTGCCTCTGTGGGTGCACAGCAGACAATGGGAGGTGGGCTTAGAGCGGGGACTACAGGCCTTGGTGAGCAGAATTTATATAGTCGATTCTATGCATCACCTCCATCCTTGCTGACACGGCCACAGAGTTATTAATTAGCCCAATGAGCAAGGACAGGAGTGGCTAAGAGGAGGCTGACCAACAGCCACAGAACAGGTTGTCTTGCCCTTCTGATTGTGCAGACTCTTTCATATTTTGCCTGTTCTGAGAGATCTACCCATAGATGTCTCCCCTGACCTCCTTGCCACCAATTTTTAAGGTGTCTTTCTCTAAGTCCCTGACCATCTAAACAGACCATAATCAGTATAGGTCCCTGCCATGTTCTCTGTCCTTCTAGGCAAAAATGAATAACCCAGGTGCACTGCTGCGAGGGTCTGCCTGCTGGCAGGATGTCCCCTCCCCAAGATTCTTTGGGCCACCCCTAGGTTAGGCTGTGGTATCATAACCATCTACATTTAGATGCTGCCAGCTTATTGCATAGACCCATCTATAAAGCAAGCTTGACTTTTTTTCTTTCTCAGTCATCTAGTCATAGAGAACTTCTACAGAGTCCCTAAAGGTGGGTTGAGAGAAAGGAGGGAATGTAGCAAAGGTAGGAACTGTGAAAATCTGAGCCATGTGCTCATGGAGTCTCCTATGTAGCATTTCCACCGGGTGATTGAGCTCTGCTGTGCCACCCAACTCGGTGGCTCGGTGCATTAGCCTCACACTGTTTCTGAGTTCCTGGTCAGAAGCACTGCTTTGTGGAATGACACAATGGTGACACGGTATTCTGCAAGTCTCTGGAGTGCCGCCTATCATCAAGCATTCAGTCTCTATGGGGGCTGAGCAGCCAACCAGCAGCTGCTCCTCAAGAGAATTGTTAACTGCAGAGTATGTCCTAGCTTTGGTCTTAAATCTTAAAAGTCTGCACTGTGATTTTCCTAAAGGGAGCCAAGGCTCCATACCCTGTCCCTGCCTGCCAAGGAAGCTCCCTCTCTTCAAACTGCATGAAAGAATGCCCTTTTCTAAGCCGTCTTCTTCAGGCTATAGGGTTGTGTAGAACTTTATTGCTGTCATTGTGACACCTGCTTCCAGTGGGAGCTGTTTTCCATTCCTGTTCTATCATATAATGGAGCAACCACCTGGGAAAACCCTGCAGTGGAGTGAAGCTGAAAGATCACACTTCACTAGGGCTATGAGAGGACGAAACGCAAAACGAGTTTTTCTTAAAATAGAGTCCTCTGGGATCCCCAAGGCCTCTGTCTGTAAAGAGCAGCTTTGACGCCTGTCATTTGGTCCTCAAAAGCAGGAGTGGGAGGGATGGTGTCTATAAATCCTGCCTTTAGACTGGCAGGTAAGCCTCACACGATAACATAATTCAGAAGCTAAGGTTAGAAGGGACTTCTAAAGATCATCAAACACTCAATAAAGTGGAAAAGACATTAGCCCAGGGAGAAGAAAGCCATGTTTGTCCCAGCTTTGCATAAACCAGACGACAGAGAACTGGGGAATCTGGCCTGACTCGCACCTTTGTCTATAATGGAAGTGAGGGATGCTGGTTCTTTGAACATCTTTTTGGATACCACAACAGTCAGGGAAGCTGGACTCAAAGCTCCAGGTTCCGAGGTGTTACCTTTTCTATCACCTGTGTCAGGAAGGTGTGGGTATGACACACAGTATTTCTGCTCTGATTGAAATTTCAGCCTCCTCTGGGCCCAGTCAAAAGGACTGGGGAACATCTGCATTTGGAGAAGGTGCGACAAAGTGATTTAATCTCTGTCAAAGCGCTGGGTTGAGATCAGACGTCAGCTCTCCTGGAAAAGCTCCCTCTGTGCCCCAGCTGGAAAGTGCTGTTGCTTTCTGAGTGCCCTCAAAGTCTGTTGCTTGTGTTTCTGCTAAGCCCTTCTTTCAATCTGCCTGGATTGCAGTTAATAGCTGGGATGTCAGCATTCTCCTTTCACTAGGTCAGTTCTCATCTGGGACATCAAAACCCAGGATGTAGCCATCAGCAGTGAAGTGTATTGTAATTTATAACGAATGGTAGGTAACATAACAACAGGCAAATGATTCAGGGTGACATCTCTGATGTGTTTTGAACTGTTTAATACTCTTTTAACTCTCTAGCATTCAAGTGCAATTTCTTAAATATAGGAGACATGGGAAGGGAAAGCAAATTGTGCCAGGAATTGTTTATAACTTCAACCTTGCTCTTGAGAGTGTCTGCACATATTAATGTCATCCATTTTGTTAGTCGAGATAAAAATACTGAGGACTGCAGTGTTAGGATGAGTGCTCCTTAAGAGACATTTCTCTGATTCACCAGTCTCTGTATTAACCATGTTGCCCAGCACAATGATATTTACTTAATAACAGGTGAAATAAAGTAAAAAAGCTAAAGAAAAGTGAAAGACCAAAGTATAAATGACAATTATGTTACAGTGGGGTGCAGGAGAGTAGGGGGAAAAGAAAATTGTAGTTTCCTGATGGAAAATGAACCAATTATTTATGTGACTTTATAAGCAGTCACAAAACCGTATAACAATAAGCAATAGACATGTATTACCCATGTGTCTGGGGTAAGCTAGGCTTTGGTTAGGTGTCTGCTGATCTGGGTGAGGCTCACTCATGGTTCTGGAGGGTCAGCTGTCTCTCAGCTATTCTGTCTGGCCTTGATTGGGACAACTAGGGTGTCCCAGAACTGCTCCATGTTCCATCTTTTAACAGGCTAGAGCCCAAGCACATTCCCCTGGTGATAGCCAGGGTACAAGAGAGATTAACAGGTAACATGCAAGAACTTAGAGGTGTAGACTCAAAGGTGGCCCGCCATTGCTCTACATACCCTATTGGCCTAGAAAGTTGTAAGAGCAGCTCACATTCAAGAAATGGAGCAAGATACACTGCATTTTAAGTAAGGGCAGCAATTTTACATAAGAAAGTTTAGATACAGAGACTGTGAAGTAATGTCACTGTGACTGACATTAAAGTATGAGAAGATTTTGCTCACACAGGAAGATTAGAGCCAAGGACTGAGGACTTGGTTTAACAAAGTTTCATCACTTACCAGACTTTGCTGGCACAACTTCTGGGGTTGGAATGTTCCTCAATTGTGATGCCCAGTACTCTGCACAGATCATATCAGTAAATGCAAAAGACAGTGACCCTTTTCCGTTAGACTCTCTGTCTACAAGGACTTAGCAAGCAAACACTGGGATGAGAAGGGGTCACGGTTCCTGGGCCCTGCCCCATTGTAAGCACGGCCCCTGTGCATGAGTACTCCTGCCCCTGGCAAAGGACTGCAACCACAGCCCTGTAGCCATTTCTGGATCATTGTTCCTTTTAAGGGCTCCTGGGAGGAGTCAGAGAAATAAATCAGGATAGATGAGATAGTCCCTCCAGCAGCTCTTGGGCAGCAAATACGTGTAGTAGTGGAAATGCTCCTGATTGCTCTCCATTTATTTCTGCAGCTCCCAGTTTTCCCCTTGCTTGTTGTAAAGTTTAAAACAACATCAATTTTTAAGGACCTGAAAGTGCTTTTCTATTTAAAATCAAACAAGACGAGCATCATTTTCATTCTGGGACTGTGCTTTGCTTCTTGAAGTGTGCTGAATATATAGACACCCACTGAAAAATAATAATACTAAAAAAGCTAAGTGATGGAAATGAGTAATTGCTTGGCAGCGAGTCGGCAGGGAGAGCACTGACACCACACGGCACATATTTCATGAATAATGAGAGGAGTCTGAGAGCCGTGCAATCACTGCCTATTGGGTCAGAAATTTCACATTAGTGGATTCATCAGAGCAGATCAGTGTCATAAAGACACTCTTTCCCGAGGTAAACACACCTTTCCCTTCATTGAGCTGCCATCTCTTAGTTGTATAGTTGATACAGCTAAGACCTTCTGGGAGAGAGGGGGGATGTGACTGCATTAGAAGTGGTTTATATCATTCTACCTGAGTACATGGATAGACAGAAACTGTTTTTAGCAGAGATGAGCTAGTAAATCTGTGGTTAACAAAGGGTTTCATGATGCATTAAGGAAATAGACTCGAAATGCACACCTAGTTCTAAGAAATTTCACTCCGAAGCTGCAAGAGAGACTTTGGATCCTTTGTTCTGTGGATGCCTTGGTGTGGTAGTCACTAGTGCTTTTCACCAGCTTTCCTGTTCTCCTTTCTGGTTTGTTGGGATTTTACTTCCTGTCTTCATGGACTTAGGTGTAGTCATATGACTTGAATTGGCCAATAAAATGTGTACCAAAGTGCTGTGTCTCTTCTGCATGAAGCTTTATGATTCAATGGGCAATAAAGAACAGACTGACAGTGACCAGAGGGGAGGGAGAGAGGGATGATAGGGGGATGAAGGGGAAGGGTTAAGTCAAGAAACATGAATAAAGGACCCATGGACAAAGACAACAGGATAGGCGGGATTGCATGTGAAAGATGAGGGGTGGGTTGGGCAGGGGAGAGTAGTGGGGGAAAACAGGGACAACTGTAATTGAACAACAATGAAAAATTTTTTTAAAAAGATTCAGAGTGTAATCTGCCATCCAGCTTCTTTTCATGTACCAGTGTACTGGGACCTCAGTCCGCATGGCGGCTACTCCATCCATTTGGGTTTTAGAGAGGGAATAGCATGATTGGAAAATAAATATTTAAAGTGGTAAAATTTGGGTTGTTCGTTATTGCAGCATACCTTAGCCTAGCCTAACAGATATACTAAGTACCTTTTTTTTGCTCCAAGCATCCTAGATATGGCATGGTGGTGAATATGTTATTTTGCAGTCAGAATTAGTTTCGAAAGATGGTTTAAAGTGACTATGAGCTCATTTAAATAGGAGTGATAGTTTTTTTAGGATTAAGATCTTTAGTGCAGTGTCTACAGAGAATAATCTTTCCAATTATCAGTAACACACACTATTAGGCAAGTCAAAAGCAATTCTACTAAACTAGGAGGCAAACATAGCCCTAAGATATAAGTGATATTCTTTAATTCAAAGGATATACATTTCATAATCTCCAAAATTCTACTTTGTCTTCTCGTACCCTTAATGGGACCATGGAATAAGAGGATATGGGACACCTTAGTTACAATTGCATCTATACCCTTGAAAAACTGAGGTCCAGAGAGGTGAGGGATTTATACAGAGACACATGCCTATTTAGTGGAGGAGGCAGGGTTAGGACAGGGCCACCATATCATTTATTATCCCAAAAGGACACTTTGGGAAGTGAAGGGAGAACACTGTTAGTAACTATGCCAGAAGAACAGGTGGAAACTGGACTTTTCCAGGCAAACCGGAACATATGGTCGCCCTAATTAGGATTTACTTTTCCCGACTCTACATCCCGTGTCACTTTCCTTCCTAGCAGACAGCTCAGACAGCTTAATCGTTGGCGTAAGGAACTTTTGCCTGGCATCCAGGGGGCTTTAGTGAAAGGGAGCCCCTGGGAGGAGCTTGGAGGGCAGGAGAGGAGTGCACTGGGGATNAAAGGACACTTTGGGAAGTGAAGGGAGAACACTGTTAGTAACTATGCCAGAAGAACAGGTGGAAACTGGACTTTTCCAGGCAAACCGGAACATATGGTCGCCCTAATTAGGATTTACTTTTCCCGACTCTACGTCCCGTGTCACTTTCCTTCCTAGCAGACAGCTCAGACAGCTTAATCGTTGGCGTAAGGAACTTCAACATTCTTTCTAATGGCTTAAGGAAGGAAGAAAGAAACAATAAAACACTCTTTGCCTTTCTGACATTCTTTATAAATCATCTTTACTTTCATTCTTTTCTCCCTCCCTGCTTTCTTTGGCTTTGTGTCTTTGTCACTTGTAAGTTTAACTACTCACCTCAGTCACTGCTTTGCTTTAAGTAGTAATGGCTGCCGTTATGCGTTTGAAAAAAAATCGTCAATAAAGGCTATTGAACCTGCATTTGAAAGAAGTTTTCATTACATGGCAGAGCCCAGAGGCAAATGGATAAACAATGAAAACACCTGTCAGATACTTTCAGATAATAATAAACATAGAGGAGAGCATAGCCAAAGCAGGAACAGAAATGAGTGTGGAGTTTCTCCAGAAACAAGGCACACACTTGTCCATACTCTGACACTTCGAAAACAGACTGGCCCTCTCGTTGTTTGTGGCCAGAAGAGAAACCATATTTTTGGAAATACTGGAAATTAACCCGCAAGTAAAACTAGAGGCCCAGAAAACATATTCTGGGGTTCTGTCCAAGTTTCATTCCAAAGGTGAAAATAGGACATGTGGGAGCAAAAGACTATGTGAATAGCTTAGATGTGGGGACCCTTCTCTGTTCCCGAACCAGTGTATACCTCCTGCCTCCTCATGTGTAAATGTGCTGCATGCTTTTGGCCAAGTAGTCTGTTGTGTCCTGTTTTTGAAATTCAAGCTGCCCATCCTATAGTAGAGCCTTAGAGAGAATATGTTGGTAAACATGGCTTTTTAGACTTTTACCTGTCAAAACTGTAAAAAGAAATGCAACTATGTTGGATAACAAAAAGAGAAGGGCAGGGGAGATGTATCTTGAGCAGCTTCACTGTGATTTACGTGCACTCCTGAGGCACCTTAATATCATTGGCTATCCTTGCCCTGTGGTTTCTATCAGCTGAATTAAATGCAAGATTAACACATGAAGACTGTATTTGACAAGACTTTGAACTTCCCATGACAAATGTGCTTTGGTTCATTATTTGGAGCCTGGAGATGTAGTCACGAGTTCCTCACAAGGCCCTGTGGCCTGTTCCCTCCCTTCCTGAGCAGTCTCCAGCTTTGCTATCTGGACTCATGCCCTCCAGCCACACCACCTTCTTCGTACTCCTCACTGACGTCAAGCGTGGTCAGACTTCCAGGACTTTTGCTTTAGTTCTCTCTCTACCTGGGATGTTCTCTCTAGTGATTATCTCGTGACTGGCTATTATTTGTCGTTTAAAATTCAGAGACTTCCCCTGACTATAATCCCTGTGCAAGTTATGAATTTCTAAAGGTTCTATACAAAATACAGCTGGACAAAGGTATTTGGAATGCTTACAAAAAAGAATGATCCAGGTGGATGGGAATGTGGATGACCCTGACTTTCTGGGGCATCCTACTTAGGCACATCCTTTGCTGTACCTGCTTTGTCTCCTCTCCAGGTCTGCTCTAGTCTTATTCTCTATCTCATCTCAGTCCTCAAATTACCAAATGCATCCTAACTTTCACTGTTTCTCGAAACCAAATGCTTTTGAAAAGGTGCTTCATCTCTAAGCCACTTAACAAAAGTCTTTAAAATGATACTTCACTAGAGCTGGCTGACTCTCAGAAATATCTACAGTCTTTTTAGCTCTCTGGACAGAGATCTTTCTATGCTTACTTTTTAGGAACGAAATGTCTTTTTCTTCCGTCTCTTGATCAAAGAGAAAAGGCTCTGGCTCAAAGTGGATTGGGCACATGGAATGATGAAGCTCTAAATCAGGGTGTCAAACTCATTTTCACTGTGGGCCATATCAGTCTCACAGTTGCCTTCAAAGGGCCAAATGTAATTTTAGGACTGTATAAATGTAACTACTCTTTAAGAGTTAAGCAAGAGCTTGGCACTGCCACTGGGTAGAAACAATGTGTCGGGCTGGATAAAACAAGATGGAGGGCCAGATTCAGCCTGGGGGACTTGTGTTTGCCACCTGTGCTCTAAATGATGTATACATTTTATCAAAAGTGTTTTAGCTTGCTGAGAAGTATGCCAAGTTCAAGTTCAGGAAGAGATAATATGCCTCTGAGTTCCAAGCAATGGCAGTCTTTGTCTTGCATGCCTACTTCAGGTACTTGGGAGGGGAAAGCACTGATGGAGCTACTCTATCATCACGCTTAAGGTCATAAATTTCACACGAGGAAGGGTCTGTGACATCAGGTAGTCCAAAGTTTTCGTTTTATGGGTGACAGAAACAGAGAGTTGAAGTAATGGCTTAGTAAATGATCTGCAATGGTTTAAGTGATGACCTAAATTTTCTTGACTCCATTATACTATTTAATTTTTCCTCTCTTCTCTCTCTCTCTCTTTCCCCTTTTACTTTCTTTTTTTTCTTCTACTTTCAACTAGTCTAGTCTCTAAGCTCCTAAAATGCATAGATGTGCCCTTCCTTTTGCTTTGTTTTGACTTCACTACGCATACTGCAAAGCTTCGGAGATGAAGAAGTGCTGACCATCAGACCAGTCGGGTGATCCGCTGGATCTCTTCTGTTTGTCCCTGTTCTGCCTTTCTCCACCTTGATTTATGCCCCAGGCAGCTGACCTTCAAGAACCCACCAACAGGCTTTTTGCCTGGCATCAGGGGGCTTTAGTGAAAGGGAGCCCCTGGGAGGAGCTTGGAGGGCAGGAGAGGAGTGCACTGGGGATATTTTTCCCGTGGTTGGCTGGTCCCAGCCAGGTCACCGTGGTTGGCTGGGACCCTCTATGGAAGGCTTCTAGCATGTAGCAAATCGTCTCTTGCCCTTAAATCCTAGAGGGGCTAAGGAATCCCAGCTGTTACTAATCCTGAGGCACATGGCTATCCCTTGTTAGTTTGCTAAACCCTGCTAGCACCTATGGAAACGGTCCCTTTATTCAACTCTCCTTGAATCACCAAATGTGGCTTTATAATCCATTTCCTGCTTTGTCTCTGGTTAAAAAACAGGTGGGGAGATAGAGGCAGCTGTTTGTCTCCAGTATAAAGTGTTCATTTCCTTGGTTCCAAGCCTCTGTTATGATCTCTCCATACCTACTTGTTTTTAAAACTGGCAATAACTGTCTGAATCAGATATTATTGAGCCCATTTTACAGGTTGGAGAACTGAATCCCAGAGAGGTTGTATAGCGTGGCAAGGGTCACACAGTTGATAGACACTATTCTGAGATCTCCATAGAAGCCCGTTGACCCTCAAAGCTTTTACAATGACTACATTTGTGGTGCAGATAGCTCCTCATAAACAGGGAGGGGTTAGAAATTGGCGCAAGATTAAGTACACAAGGAGTAAGGTACATGTCGGAGAGCCTGACCTATCTGTCCCTCTGGAATCTGCCTGCCAGGTGAGGAAACAGAGGCTGCAGCCTCTTTCACCAACAGCAGTGCTAGGCAAGCAAATGCTGGGGTGCCTCACCAGCACCGAAAGTTTCGGGCCACTCGGGGGTCTTTGAGAAGGTTCCTGCTGGTCTTCGGCCCTTACTGGTCACCTTCTGAAGAGGCACGTCTACTTTCCATGCCGTCCCACCCCCCCGCCTTGGAGCCTGCACAGAAGCACAACTTCGAGGCCCCAATTTAATCCTGGCAGTGAGCCCCCTTCACCCCCACCCTCCCCCGCCGCACACACCGTCTCCGGGAGTGTAGAGCTCAGCGCTGCCTGAAATTCCCATCTCTGATGGAAAGCTCTGAATTATTCATCAGCCTGATAATGGCAGGTGATGAGATCTTTTCCCGATATGTCCCTGTCAGTGGGTGTTTATTAATCTGTTTCACCAGCCGTCCTGCTCTGACTCTGGGGCCAGAAGAACCCCAACGCGTGCCTGACATGTATCGGCAGAGACAGCACTTTAAAGACTCCCTTTTGCCTGGGAGGTCATCTGAAGGTTATTAGGAACAAATTATTTCTTCATTTCCGCTGACTGAGTAGATAGCCTTAATGATCTGTCACCTAGCAATAGCCTGCCTGTTCAAACATAAAGAATGGCAGGCTGATGGGCTTATAACTAGAATCAGTTCATTTTAGCTATTCTCTTGTCAAGCATGTTTCCAAGATACATATAGTATTTACATATTCATGAGCCTCTGCCGACATTGATGCCGTGAGGGGGCCTGTCTGATAATGTGATACAAGTTTGTACTGTGTCCTCAGGCACTTAAAGTCTATTAAGTGAATAAAGTCTACCCAGGGCCTCTCTTCTTGGAGGTGCTCTCTATTTTAAACAGGAGATGCTATCCCAACTCCATGAACTCATCTCCCTCTCCTCCTCCTTTTCCCTGCCCCACAACATACATCCATCAGAATCCACCCAGCCTACCTCTCACTGAGAGAAGCTCTGATTTAAAGAAAGTGTGAAGGCCAGGGGCCGTTTTTCCTCCTCCCGGCAGGGAAAACTCATCCATGAGATGTTTGCTTTAAGTTCCTTTAGGTTTTGTATAGGTGACTCAAATGACCTTCCATAAAGCCAAGTGAAGCTTCAGCTGGCTTTGCAAATTTTGGACTTTGACAGCATTTTCTGGTCTCCTTGGGCTACTTGTAGCTAATTACTATTTCATGCCTTTGACTTCATAATGGCCTATGGTCTTGTCTCAGTCTATCTAGTGGAGGAAGGTGCCCCAGGCATAAATCTTGCTATGAAACTAAATCACCTGGGGAGGACCTGAATATGTCATTTGGAGAGAGATTCTTATTATTCCATCTCTAATCTCCATCTTATATCCTAGCAAAAACAATCCTCTTAATCTTACTGTGATTCTTAAAAGAAAAAAATGTAATTAGTATGTATGTTGCTATGCCTAGTTTTACATCTCTCTGCTAAATAAATTATATCTGTCTGTCTGTATGCCTATCATCTATCTCTCTGCCTAGCAGTCCAGGGGTTGTGTCATTAAACCCTGAGAAGCCCAGAAATAGAAACTTCCCTTTAATTCTAGGAAGTCTGAGTCCAGTTTGGGTTTGTTCAGTTACACTGAGTATCCAAGTTCTATCTTCACGAATAGTTAGGTGTCAAAGAAAGAAAATTGCTTTTTAAAGTATTGCCGAGATGTCCTTGAGTATAGGAACCTTAATTACTTACAGAGAGTGACGAGTACCAGAAAAAATAACATCTCATAGGGGAGTTGCTTGGGATTCTTCAGCAAGCCACTCACCTTCTTTAAGAGTCAGTTTCTCTGCATGTAAAATGGGCACAAAAACTTGAGTCCTGTTTGCTACTCACAAAGTCACTAGAAAGATTAATGAAACAAAGTGTTGGTGAGTGTCCTGGGAATTCCTTGAAAAGTGGGCATTAAAATGGACTCAAACCATAATTGTTTGACAGATAAATAATGATTCCATCAAGCAGTTTCATGCATTTGGAAATTTGTCACCGCACTTCGACTTAGATTTTACAGAAGCTTCAAGGGATGCCTCGCCATGGGCATGGACTCCGTCTGGGTAACAGAGAAACTATAGCATCAAATGGAAGTTCATGTATAAAGGTTTATGGGGAGAATTTACCACCCATTTTTTCAGATGTACTTACTGAGTTTTGTTTTGCTGTCCTGATTCTTCTCTCTCTTTTAACAGAAACACTTGGTGAAATTCACAAACTGAGCTCCCATGATGTGTATTATAAGTTTGATGCTATGTTACGAGACGACATGTTTTCACCACGTATTGCTAGTAGGATTCCCATCTGTGACTCCAGGCTCCAGAGGTTTAAAGGGAAAAGAGAACTAAGTTTTCCCAGGGAGCAGTAAGGCTGTTTGATAAACGGGTCCCAGCCAGGGGCCTCTCATCCTTGTGAGTGACTGGAGATTATTCATAGAGCCTTGAATCTCAGCTGAAATGACTGTCCTCAACACCGCAAAGCAAATTTTTTAAAACTTAATATTCCAAAGAGAAGAGAGAATGAAGGAAGATACCACAAAATCTTTTTCTTTAAAAACAAAACAAAACAAAAAAAGCAAGTCTCAATGGTTGAAAGGCAGGATAGGAGAAAAAGTTTAGGCTGAAAGAGCCAACTAACATCTACATGAAAAATAACCAATTTTAAGATATGATGTGCTCACCTCCTCCCAGTATTCATTTTTGAAGACCTGATGTAATGTAACAGTCCAGGCCCGATACTAGGTTATAATATTATAGCAAATAATTCAGGCCTTGCCAAAATTTGTTTAACTATTAGACTGGTTCCCAGAGAGCACTTTAATACCAGAGAAACTATCTGGTATTAACTCAGATAGTTTCATTTTGACAATATAAAAACTGTCAAATATTTTAAAATGACATTTAAAATTTGCTTTGGTTATTTACCACTTTTATTGTGTGCTTCAATAACTTTTTGTATTTAGATAAAATGCACATGCCATAAAATTCTCCATTTTAAATGTGTAACTGATTGGTATTTATATTCATACTCACAAGGTAGTGCAATCTTCATACTATCTAATTTCAGAACTTTATTATTATACTTTCTGTAAAAAAATACTTATATTTGTTAGCAGTCATTCCCTATTACTTGTCCCCATTACCTGTCCCCATCTCCTGACAACCACCAATCTGCTTTCTCTCTTTGTGGATTAGCCTGTTCTGGCCATTTTACCTAAATCCCCACACTTGTGACCTGTACATAAAAACTCTTTAAATTCATATATATATTTTTCTATTATAGATTGGGAAGTATTTCTTCCCAGGTAAACATCTCTACATGTGTATCTATTTTACCTTGCAGAGTCAATGGTCCATGTTGTATCGCTTTGGTTTTTATCTTTTGAATTAATGCTACTTAATAGCTAATATCTACTCCTTTTTTTTTCATTTTGCCTCTCTCCTCTATTACTTGGATTACAGGTGAACCCTTTTACTTACCCTGACTGATCAGAAAAATGTCTCTGTAGTCTGGTCATTTAGTCAGATTCTGGGTGTTTTAATCTCCTTGTCTTTGAGATATTTACCAAAGCTTTCCCGGAAAGCTCTAATGTGTTGGGGACCACTTTGTGTGGTATTGGAGACTGCAGCCCCATGCGAGTAAGGCCTTGAAAGAGGCCTGTAAGTCCTCTTACAGGAATGCTGGAGGCAGGCACAACCGGATATCAGCAATGAGGGTTCCCCTGGGAGATCAGGCTTAAAGAATGCCTTATACACCTTTGAGGCTTGCTTTGCTTTGTATGGCCCCATTACTGAGAGTCAGATATCTAAATCCCAAAGCAGAAGGAGTGAACCCCTTATCTCACGAAACTCTCCTTAACTACTATCTGGGGTCAGCTTGTCTAACAGACCCTGACCTGAGGCAAATCTCTGAGTTTCCTTAATTGCTATCTATAGATAATATCTGTTTTTCTGTAACTATAGCCTTTAGACATTGGTTGATGGACGTTGCATGCATGCTATATACCCCTGCACATGCCAATCCCAATAAAATCTGTATCAGAGGTGGGCTTGGGGCATTCTCTGCTAGAAAGAGTCACCACCCGTTTTCCACCGGAACAACAGATTGTGTCCAGAGGAACCAACACATTTCCTCTGTGACCTGGAGGGCTCCTCGGCACAGGATTCCTCTCACTAATGCTTCTGCTATTTGTGTTACTTATTCGTGTATCCTTCTACTAAAGGATGGTAGCATCCCTAGTACATATTAAGTACCATGTGCTGGGAAAATGCTGGGAAAACAGGAATGCATTCAAGCACTAGTTTTCTCTAAGTCACATGAGCAAATAGGAAATTGACATGGAGCGAGAGAAGGGCTAAAACAGGAAATAGGACCTGGTGCTTTGGAAGCACTCGAAGTGCCCCCAGCTCACAGTCTTGGAGGTTTTCAGTAATTCCCTGAAATAATTATCTAAGGCAAAATCAACGGGGTGAATAGGAGATAGATGGTAAGGGGAGAGAGAGATAAAAGTGAAGATAACTCAACAAATATTTCCTTGGATTCTACCTACATTCATTTAATACATTTAAATTTCTACTTACTTTGAGTAAAGTACTATAGGGGATACAGAGATAAATGTAGCTATAATGTAGATTATATGAGAATGCATATAAAGTGAACATTTTTGAATCAGGAATGCATAAATGCATCCCAGCCTATGTCATGAAGGATTTTCCAACTTAGCAGAGGAATGTTTGCCCCCTCTACTCCTCAGCACTCACAAAAGATGAGTGGAGACCAAGAGTGTGTGTCAATGATCACGACAATGATCAACATGGAAATCGGCTCTTGAAAAAATGTTTTATAAAGAATGTAGAAATGCGTACACTTAGGGCACCAGGGAATGAAAGCTGATGAATTAGTCAGGCTAACCTCACACAATAATCATAAAACAAATGAATTCTGAAATGTCAGGGGTTCAGCGCAACAGGAATTTATAACTTGTTCCTGTCACAGTCTGATGTGGATTGGGAAGGTTTCCTCCACGTTTTTCAGCTACCAGAGGATTGTGAATCTAAGCTGCCTCCACCTTTTCTCCCCCTCCCTGAGCTTTATTAAAGTTTATGTGACAAATACAATTTTAACGTATTTAAGGCATACAACCTGTTGATTTGGATATGTATATGTATATGTTGTGAAAGAATTCCCACAATCAAATTAGTTAACACATCCCTTACCTCACATATTTACCTTTTTTGAGGGGGAGTGTGAGAATACTTTAATTCTCTGCACATTTCAATTATACAATACAGTAAATCAACTATAGCCATCCTGTTATGAATTAGATCCTTAGGTCTTTGTGTCTTATAACTGAAAATGTGTACATTTTTATCAGTCTCTCCCTTCTTGCCACACCCCTGAGACTCTGGCAACCATCATCCTACTCACTGTTTCTGAGAGTTTGTTTTATTTTAAGATTCCACATATAAGTGATACCATGCAGCATTTGTCTTTTCCTGCCTGGTTTAATTCACTTAGTATATGTTTCTTTCTTTTTCTAAAAACTGAGTAATATTCCATTGCTTATATATGTATGTTATCATACTTTCCTTATCCATTTATCCACTGACAAATGCTTAGGTTATTTCTATACCTTGGCTATTGTGATTAATGCTGCAATGCACATGGAAGTAGAAATATCTCTTTAAGATGATGATTTTGTTTATTTTGGATACCAACCTAGAGGTAGGATTGCTGGATCACATGCTATTGCTACTCTTAACTACTTGCAGAACCTCCATAGTGTTTTCCATAGTGTCTGCATCAGTCTACAATCTCACCACCAGTGTACAAGGGGTCCCTTTTCCCTACAATGTCCCCAGCATTGGTCATTCCTTGTCTTTTTGATAATAGAAAGACATCCTAACAGGTGGGAAGTGATATCTCCTTGTGGTTTTTATTTGCACTTCTCTGTTTATGTCCTTTGCCCATTTTAATGGATTTTTTTTCCTATTAAGTTGTAGGAGCAACTTGTATATTTTGAATATTAATCTGTTATTGGGTGTGTGGTTGGCAAACATTTTCTCCCATGCCAGAGGTTGTCTTTTATTTTGTTGATGATTTCCTTTGCTGTGCAGAACCTTTTTGGCTTGATGTGGTGTCACTTGTTACTTTGGTAACCTTTGCCTTTGGTGTCAAGTCCAAAATCATTGTCACAGTCAAGGTTAAGGAACTTACTCCCTGTTTTCTTCTGGGAGTTTATGGTTTTAGTTCTTACATTCAAGCTTTTAATTCATGTTGAACAGACTTTTGTGTACGACGTAAGATAGGTTTTAATTTTATTCCTTTGTATGTGGCTGTCCTGTTTTCCCAAGATCATTTATTAAAGAGACTATCTTTTCCCCATTGTATATTCTTGACTCCTTTATTGAAAACTGATCATATGTGCATGGTATATTTCTGTGCTATCCATTCCACTGATCTATGTGTCTATTTTCATGCCAGTTTTGATTACTATAGCTTTGAAATTATAACATGAGTTCTGGCTGGCTAGCTAGTTAATTAGAGCATTGTCTTAGTATGCCAAGGTTGTGGTTTCAATTCCTGGTCAGGGCATATACAGGAATAATCAATGAATGCATAAACAAGTAGAACAACAAATCAACATTTCCCAAAAGAAAAAAAGAAGAAAAATTAGGACATGTGATGCCAACAGCTTTGTTTTGCTTTCTCAGTATTGTTTTGGCTATTTGTGGTCTTTTGGGGTTCCATGTGAAATTTAGTATTGTTTTTTTCCTTTCTGTGAAAAATGTCATTGAAATTTTGATATTGCATTAAATCTGTAGAGTTCTTCCAGTAGTATGAACATATTAACAATATTAATTTTTTAAATCCATGAGCACGAGCCCTGGCTGGTGTGGCTCAGTGGATTGGTTGCAGCCTGCTAACCAGAGGATTGCCAGTTTGATTCCTAGTCAGGGCACATACCTGGGTTGCAGGCCAGGTCCCCAGAAGGGAGCATGTGAGAGGCAACCACACCTTGATGTTTCTCCCCCTTTCTTTCTCCCTCCCTTCCCCTCTCCAAAAATAAATAAAAAAATCAATGCACATAAAATATTTTTCCATTTATTTATGTCTTCTTCAGTATCTTTCTTAATTGTACAGATCTTCAGATCTTAGTAGACAGCTTGTAGAATGGAGTCCAATGATCCCTATCTCAAATTACTCACACCCTTCCTTTGAGTGTGGGATGAATCTAAGTATTCACTTCTAATAAATAAAATATAGAAAATTGATAGGAAGTCCCTTCTGAGATTAGGTTATACAAAGACTATAACTTTGGTCTTGGTAACCCTCTTTTCTCCACCTCCCTTCTCTTGGAGCCCTCATTCAGGGAGAAGGAAGTTGCCATGATGTGGGAGCCTCATAAAGGACCCATATAACAAAGAACTGATGCCTTCAGCCAAGAGTCACTGATGCTCTGAGTCCTGCCAACAGGCACATGAGTAAACTTGGAAGCAGATTTACTCTTCAGTGGAGCCTTGAGATGACTGCAGCTGCTGGTGAACATAACCTTCTGAGAGACTCCTGATTCCTGACCCATGGGAATTAAGATTGTTTAAGCCACTAAATTCTTCAGTAATTTTTTGCAGAACATATATAACTTATAATAGAAGAAACAATTAGAAGATCAAGTGGAATGTTGTTTTAAAATCCAGGCCTGGAAGTGGCTTTGATCATTGCCACTCATATCCATTAGCTTCAGCACAATCACCCTGCTGCAATCTACCTGCAAAGAGGTTGGGGCCTATAGAGTAGCATATGGATATTTTGATACTATACTTGATGTTCAAGGTTTAGGAGGGATTGACTGGTCCAACTGTAACCTTGAAACAGGATTCAGTCATATGTGAAATATGTGAAGTCATCATACATCTAAGTGGGAATTTACTAAAGAGTTCCTCGTTGCAACTGAATTACTACTGGGAGTCAAACAAGTTGCTGATTCCAACCTATTATCAGTTGATTGAGTGATAAATTATAATATTTAGGGAAACAAGTACATGTTTGCAAATTGTACAAACACTAGAACATCTTTATTTGTGAGTAGTGTTCAAACTACTGATAAAATCTTCCAGAATGATAAAATCAGAGGAATCACTTATCCTGGCCTCTAGAAAACCAAGAAATCATTCCAGCATCTGCATCCTACTCTAACACACCTCAGACTCGTGGGAAATCATGAAGGAGAAAGAGATCTGACACAGTCAAAATGCTCTGTGCATAAAACTGGTCTAACATTATAACTTTTAGAACTAGAGGTACAGTTTTAAAGTTGCAAGTCAACGAATAAGTAATCCATAAAATGGGATGTTAAGCATGTCAGTGTATCATTTTGACTTTGCAGAACACTGGACAAGAATTCCTGGCTCCTAACTTTATTGGCACAGTGCAGACTGAACCTCAGTTACCTCATTAATAGAAAAACTGGACTCATTTGTAAAAAACAATTACTATATTTATTGATTTTTATAAAGGTTAAACTTTGGATAACAAAAGAAAAAGAGCAGAGTTTCCTAATAGTGTGTAGAGTAATGATTCTCCCTTTCATATATGTTTCAAGAGCAATTCCGCTAAGTGATACAAGTTGACATATACCAGCCATTTCTGTCACATTGTAGCAGATTAAAGGGTAAAGGGGCTAGGGAGGGCTGACTATTTGGAAAATAGAAGTGATTAATTATCCACAATGCTTAGAATGAAGAACATTTTGGTCATTTTTTTTGGCCAAATTGCCCTTGGAGACACTACAAGCATCAGTCAGCCTCTGAGGGCAGTCAGCTCTCTTTCTTTTTCCTTAAGAAGAACCAATATAATGGGCTATGCTTATAAAAACAGCAGCAGTGAATTTCCAAGAGAAGTCTTTGGTGTTATTCACTTTTGAGCTTTATGAAGGCCTTTGAGGCTATCTTGGCAAATGTCAAATGAAAGAGGAAAGTGAGGGAATTATCAGGTAATGCAAGGAATAAACTCAGTGTTTTTATCATAATTAACTAGAGCTTTTCAAGAAAAGAAGCTAGTTGCCTCAAATAACTAGTTAATTGCTGAAATCTTCCACTTTTCTTGAGAATACACATTTGACCTTAATTAAAAATTCACACCATTTGACAGATGGGTTGATTTAAATGCATGCTGCATTGAGATGGTTGTCTTTTTTTATATCAGATTCTGAAATTTTCCTTTTCCTTTGTAACCTGCTATTTCAAGTGTTTTGGCTATCAGAATGATAGTCTTAATAACCTTATATTTGACTAAGGACACATTTTCTTTCTCTATTTTGTTGGTATGCCCTTCATAAAAGTAGGATGGTGACATAATATTTTGTGTGTCTATAAAGGTGTTAACAGTAAACCATCCCAATCCCTTCCCCACATTATGCTTCTTATCCTGGTTTAGAAGACTTCTGATTTTAACCATTTTATTCAGAGTTAACCTAAGAATCCTCACTAGCTGTAGTGAGGTGGCTGGAAATCATGGTTTTGTAACTTGACCGTGCTCTCCCCCTCTCTCGCTGGCATCCCTGGCCCAGTCTCACTCCCCTGTGATACGTCCTCTGTATGAAATGGTGTTTCTAAATCACCAGTCTAACTGGTCTGTCATGTTTATGACCCTTCAGTGGATTCCCTTTGCCCCCTAAATGATGAAAACAAACTTCCTGGCAAAGCCCAGAAGGCCATCGGTGATCTGCCCGATTTCTCTCTCCAGGCCCCTGCTCACCTCTCCCCTGCTGCATTCAGTAGCCAACACTCACTGAACCGTACTCTCTCTCTCTTTCTCCATATCAGGTGTGTGAACATTCAGATCCTTTTCTCAGAAATTCTCCATTCCCACTTTGCCTTCCCACTTTTCTTCCTGAAGAGAGCTCTTAATGTTTCTGCTTAAATTCTACTTTTTCAGAGACACCTTCCTTAACCTCTCAAAACTGGTGTATGCACCATTTTATTTTCATAGAATTTTCTATTTGTAACTTTTTTCCACCACCAAGCTGTCATCTCCTGGTAAGGCAGTTTTTATATCTCATCCATGTGTTTTAGAAAGCATTGATGAATAAATGTGTTTTAATAGGCATAGCTCATAAAGGGATCACTTTATAAATAACTAACTCCTTAGAAATATAATGTGTAATAGACCACTGGTTACCAATCAGTAAACTTGTTATAGAAAATGCTTATTATCCCCTGTTATCCCTAATACCTTTCTTACATTTAAGAATAGATACCACGTCCAAGCAAAGTTTCACTGAATTCTTGACTACCCAGCTAGAGACCACATTTCCCAGCCTCCTTTGAGAGGAACTTAGCCTCCTTTGCAGCTAAGTATGGTCCTGTAAATTCAAACTAATGAGATGCGTTCAACTTGTAAGTAACAACCTTATAACGAAAGCTTTTTATACTCACAAAGAGGCTTTATAATGCAGATTAAAATATACTGAGGTACTATTTCTCATCTACCAGAGGTACATCTGTGGGAAAATCAGCACTTTCATACACTGCTGGTAGAAAAGTAATTTGAAGGGAAATTTGGCAGTTACTAAAGAAACTACACACATGCTTATTTTTTGACCCAGCTGTCCCTTCCTATGAACTTACCCTGAAGATGCCTCTCCAACAACACAAAAACACATGTGGGCAGGATTATTCATTGCAGTGTTGTTTTTAATTGCAAATTAGTGGGACCATGTTAAACACCTAACATTGGAGATTATCTAAATAAGCTCAGCTTTATCTACAAAATGGAGTAATATTAAGGAATAAAAAATAATGAAGCAATTTTCTGGATACATTGGAAAGTGACAAAATTAAGAGCAAAAGAGATGTGTAATATGGTTTCTTTTTGTGTTAGAAATAAACATACCTTTACTTATTTTTGCAATAAGAAGCAGATGGAAGCAGAAACTAATGTGATTGTTAGAAGGCAATGGTAGGAACGAGGTTGAAGCGATATGGGGTAACGTTTCTTGTGTATAACTGTTGGTAGTGTATTAAGTTTTGAAGTCATGTTATGATTTTACATACTCAAGGCAAAACAAACAAAGAAACAAAAACCTAAATCAATAAGAATGAAGGTAAAAAATATAAAATGGAATACCAACAAAAAATTAAATTAACTGTATTTCTTATGAATAACACAAACACATCAAAGAAGAAAAACTCAAATAATTTTTCATTACAGTGCTCTGAATTTATATCCTTAGCCCAAAACAAAAAAGAACTGTATCAATGTATTTAATCTATTTAGTAGATTAGTTTTTCATACTGGTATAGGCTAGCGATTCTAAAACTAACTCTCTATGTGTTGTACATTTGGGCTGAGTGCTGAGAATAAAGTAGGTATTCAATAAGAATACACTGCTTCATCATTATTTTCTTCCAAATGTTGATTATACAATTATTCTGACTCTTTGTTTACAGTTCACTGGCTGATCTGGAATGATGAAAACATTGGAGATCACATGTCTGATTTAGCCAGATTGGTAAAACAACTGCAAAAAATATACTATACACATAAAAAATTCCACTCCTCTTTTTCTCTTCAACATATCACAGCTAAAATGATTTTAACTTCACAATTTAATCACAGTATATCTATGGTTGGTTAACCTATACTACTCTCCTGAATTTGTATGATATTTTATATGGAGGTATTTAAAACATGTAAGCTATGGGAAGATCTCAAACTAATTCATAAATTCTAAGAAAATTCAAATTCCAACAGGGTTGTTTTGTCAAAGTTGAAAAGTTAATGGCTAAACTCATATACAAGTATGTAAGCCCCCAAGTATCTAAGACTGTTCTTTTATATTTAAAAAACCAAACTTTTTCAAAAGTCTTACTTTAAAACTTATGATAAAGTGATACTATTAAGATAATATAAAAATAACACATTGTCATTTACTCTTGATTTAGATCAATAAGAAAAAAGCAAGAATCGTCAGAGACCCATCCATATTTGAAAATTCTTAGCTGGTGGAAGCAACATTTCAAAAACAGGAATAAGGTACTGCTCCATAGCTGGAATTAGAACATGCTGCTTTCTATGTGGAAAGGGAAAAAATCAGATTTCTATGCTACTTCACACATGAAAATTGATTCCTGGTGAAATAGAGATCTACATTGGAACAATAAAATTACTGGTCACTAAATTTGGAAAATATCTTCACAACCAAAAGATGGGAAATAATTTCTTAAGCAATACACATAAGCACTTAACCTTGAAGGTAAACTGATAAATATTACAGTGTGAAAATTAAAGCTTCTATAGGGCACAAAGAACCAGAGTTAATATGAAAAGATTACGACAAGACCTTTGTAATATAGAGGATGGTTAAACAAGTATCTGGAAAATGTCGGAAAGGTTTACAAACAAATTAGAGAGGGTCAAAGAGGAAATGGAAATTCATAGAGGAAAAAGCATACGGGAAATATACGTGTGGCAATGTACTCAACTTCACTAGACATCAAGGAATTGTACCATCACAAATAAGTCTTTCACACCAGTTAGCTTGGCAACAATATAGCTTTACAGTGTCAGTCAAGGTTTAGAGAGAATGTGGTAACTCTGGAGTTCTTGTATTCTGATAGAGAGCACATTCATTAGTATGGCCACTTTGTGAGGCAACCTGGCAGTTTCAAGCAAAATTGAAAATTACATAACATGGCCTAGTAACCTCCCATCTAGGTAAATACTCAAAAGAGAGAATTGCACCTGCGGACAATGCTGTATGCACAAAGTTGCACACAGCAACAATAGAAGAACGAGTATGTAAAACATGATGTAATCATATGACATCCTACTATACAGCAGTTAAAATACCTGAAAAAGTTGGTATGGATCACAATAATAGTTCTCATAAATGATGTACAAAAACCTGCAGACAGTATTTTTCTAAAAGTAAAACATTCATGTTCATTATTTACTTTCATATATAAATGTACAAAAAGTAAATAAGTGATGAAATGGCAAACAAAGCATAAACAGGAAAGGGAAGACATCAAATTCAAGATGCCTATCACCTTTGTGAAGAGAGAAAGTTGAATGGGATTGGGAGTAATATTGGTGAACTTTATTTTTCCTGTAATTATTTCTTTTTATTTTTTATTTTATCATTTTTTAAATTTATTTTAATTGTTCAAGTACAGTTTCTGTCTTTTACTCCCATCCCAGCTCACCCCCCCCAGTGCTTTCCACCTCCTTCCCATTGATTCCTGGTGAAATAGAGATCTACATTGGAACAATAAAATTACTGGTCACTAAATTTGGAAAATATCTTCACAACCAAAAGATGGGAAATAATTTCTTAAGCAATACACATAAGCACTTAACCTTGAAGGTAAACTGATAAATATTACAGTGTGAAAATTAAAGCTTCTATAGGGCACAAAGAACCAGAGTTAATATGAAAAGATTACGACAAGACCTTTGTAATATAGAGGATGGTTAAACAAGTATCTGGAAAATGTCGGAAAGGCATTATAACCTTAGTTTTCATCCATGTGTCCTTTATACTTGTTCCTGTAAACCCATCCCCTTTCCCCCTGAAATTCCCTTCCCTCTCCCCCCTGGTTGCTGTCATTATTTATTTTTTTTAAAATTTAAGAAAATACACTGTGATATCAACGTATATAAAATTTGGGTGGTGATGAAAGGGTTAGTTTTCACATTAAACACTTTACTTTTATAATCCATAACATTTCCCTGAAATATTAAAAATAACTACATATACAAATCTATAAGTAAAATATAAAAGTATGGCATTTGAAAAAATATTATTTTATATTTTAAGATTTATTAATCTGTCTTCATTTTTTCTTAAGAGCAATTTCCCATGGATCAAAACTTAACTCCTTAAACATCTTAAATTTTGTCCCAGAAGTTCTTAGAATTACGGGTAAACTACAGAGGGAAAGAGAACCGAAAGCAGAGGGCAGCAGTCTTCCTTTGACTACGGTTAAAGCTGCGTCGCTACGTTGTTAAATACTAGAGAATTCAGAATTATAACCACCCCTGCTTAAAAAACAGTTTACTATGTTACTTGGAAGTTTTTCATATTCGTTAAATTTTTTTCTTTATAAACTCAACATATAACACATCAACGTCCAGGATCACTCCTTGTGTTTATTTGCAATGTCCTATTAAAAAAACTTACTGCTGGGCCCTGGCTGGCGTAGCTCAGTGGATTGAGCACAGGCCTGAGAACCAGAGGATCTCGGTTCAATTCCCAGTCAGGGCACACGCCTGGGTTCCCTGCAGGCCAGTTCCCTGCAGGCCAACTCACAGCAGGGGATGCACGAAAGGCAACCATACATTGATGTCTCTCTCCCTCTCTCCTTCCCCTCTAAAGATACATAAATAAATAAAATTAAAAAACAAAAACAAAAAAACTTACTGCTGTTTTGTTCCTTCCATTTCAAACAAGTTGACTCTTCATCTTCAGTTAGTCTAAATTTTCCCCCCTACATGCATTTTTAGCCTTGAATAACCTCTCCACCCAGTCTGGTCAGTTTCCTCTCTTTTGCATTCAAAGAACACTTCAGTTCTTGTTCCAGAAGCTTCTACTTCTTCTTAGGAGATTGGGTGTAATTATATTTAACAAGCAGCTTCTTTTGCCCTACCAAGTGAGTTCATCAAATAACAATAACTTCACTAGTATTTAATTAACAATTTATTGATTTGTGTTTTCATGACATCTTTAGTTTATAAACAAACAAGTTTCCTTCTGATTAGTTCCTTTTTGTACAGTGACCGAGTCTGCTTTATTGACATTGGAGTTTTGGTGTTTATAGAAGGTACTGGACTAATGATACCAGCAGGTACATGACTCGATCCAGGGTCCTGTTAATGATGGTATAGCTAAAAATTTCATCACTCAATCTTCACCAAGTCAGAGACAACATAATGGTAAAAACAGCTCAAAAGTTTCTACATAGGAAGAGCTTAGACTTGGCAATTGGTTTAAAGATGAAAACAGGATAGTGGTGTTTTCTGTTTTTTAAGGTTTTATTTATTTGTTTTTAGAGAGAGGGGAAGGGAGGGAGAAGGAGAGAAACATCAATATGTGGTTGCCTCTCACATGCCCCCTCCTGGGGACCTGGCCTGCAACCCAGGCATGTGCCCTGACTGGGAATCGAACTTGAGACCCTTTGGTTCACAGGCCAGTGCTCAATCCACTGAGCCACATCAGTCTGGGTGGATAGTGGTGTTTCTTGAGGACTTGCATAGGTTGAGCAAATGCCAGATCTTTGTGTCAGGGGAAGGCTGAGGTAGATTTTCAAAGAGGTAACACCATCCCACATGAACCTATCCCATGGCAATTCTGCTGTCAGCCTGATTACAGAAAAGGATGATTACAGACATGGATGCTAGGGAAAGTCTTCATTACATAAACCTCATTAAACGAGAGGAGTGAAAATGAGAGCTGGAATGGTGGATGTCCCAGGGATCATGCCTTTACCCAGAAAAAGAGAAAGACACTTTCCTAGTCTTTCTTTCCATCATTCTTCTTTCTGAAAAAGTGCTGGAACCTTGCTTTTACCAGATGTTGTATCAGTCACAATACAGAAAGAAACAATTCACCCAGGTAACCCAAATGAAGAGACTCTAATCAGGCTCTAGTTACAGAGGGGTGGGCAGGCTGAAAGGAAAAACAAGGGATGGTGAGGCACCCTGAGACTAGCACCACAGGAAGCTGCTACCACCTCTTTCTATTCAAAAGGTCAAAGGGGGAAAGAGAGTTAATAAAGCCCAGGTAAATATGGAAAAGCAGAGGAGGGCTTAGGACTCAGACTTTACTTGTAGAGGAAAGCATTTGGCATGCAGGGAGGGGGCAGGAAAGAAACCTCTCCCCACCAATTCCTCATGTTTCTTTCTCTTGTTCTCTAATTTCAGACTTAGAGGGCCTGCAAAATTCTCAGTTCTGCCTTCCCAGAACTCTGAGCTGGGCGGAAAAGTGTAGAGAATGGATCTAAGGCAGAAAATACTTATCTCCACTGTATTCTAGTAAAATTTTATTTTACACCCAAATGATATCTATATTTATATTCATTTTGTAGCTCCTTATGTGTTAGCAAATATTGTACATATTTTTTTCCTCTTAGCAAATGTGAGAGATAAACATCATTGGGAAATTTAGAAACGGTAGGTTGTAGACAATTCCCGATGTCCTAAAACTTAAAGTGGCTGAGTCAGGGTGCAAACTAAAGTCCAGCAGATACAAAGCCCGTGTTCTTTCCTTTTCATCTTAGTGGTCTCGACGGAAAAGGATAAGAGTCATGTACTGTCACCCATGAAGAAACAGGAATTGCAAAGTGCTAAGGAGTGGTTTCTCCTGCAGAGTTGGAATTCGGTCGCATGTCTCCTGAACTCCCAGTCAGTGTTGTTGTTTGTGTTTCTATCACATCAACTTTACAGTTATCAGTATCTTCTCCTAACATTTTTTGGAGACTATTTGTACTTGTTGCATAATCAAATCATTTAGAATAGCAGACTGAGTCACTGCATTCATCCCTTCTACTTCACAAAATGCCAATACAGGGCCTAATTAACATAGGACAAGAAATACCATCAAATTTCTAGAATATGCAAAAAGGCTGGAATTTTCAACTGATGAAGCTAAGAAGTAGAAATCAGAGTCTTGACTATAAAGGCAAAGGCCTCTGAGAGTAAAGCAGCTGATTTTTCCCAGTAGAACCTTGACAAAGCTCCCAACTCCAATTTGCAAGTACGATGAGGCATGAGTGAAAAATGGACCTAAAACCATAGGGAATAACTAATCAGAAGTCTATGTCGAACAGTAAACAGCCCCATATTGAATTACGAAGGGCTGAAAGCCAGGCATTTCAATCTCAGTCCAAACGAACCTCGACTGTTTTTGTCCCAAATGAGTTGAACAAATTGTCTTGGATGATTTAGGAGCAGCCAGTTGGATGACTGTGCCCCGGAACAGTATCCCTCGTTTTCCACCACTTGCAGAGCCTGTTATTGACTTTGCTTTTCTAAAAAGTAACCCAGGCAGTTATAAAGTTTCTCTCCATAACACAGGACTCCCAGCCAATCCTCCTATTGCATTATTCTTATGCATGACTGGATAACCAATTTCAATTAAATATTTGAGAACAGGCTAAAACAGAAAAAATACTGGTCATAAACAAATAGAAAGGCTAATTTCTGATAAGAACAGAACTTAAACTAATAGAAAACTTATCCCTGGCTTCAAACACAGAAATGAACTTAAACAAGCAAATCAACAAAAATAATAATTGGAAAAGAACACTGCTCTTATTACTATACTCAAGAAAACTGAGAAGCTAGAAACTCCCAAATCAAGGAAATGCTACAAACCTGGAACAATTGCATAATGAAAGATCTTGAAACCGAAAAATATGGTTGCTAAAATAAAATATCAGTACAGTAAAGTAAATAAATTTCCTTAAAACGGAGAGCAAAAAGACAAATAACCCTAAAATGTGATAGAAAATAAAATATATTTAAGTTCAGTTCAAGAGATACAACATCAGAATGATGCTTGGGGAAGGAAGGCCTGAGTGCCAGAGTACCTGCAACAGTACCCATCCCCAGGCGCAGCAGCGTGACTTTTTGGTTCAGGAGATCATAACAGTCATAAAAGCATCCTCCAGAGAGCAAAAACTGATCACCTTAAAGAACCAAGAACCAAGGTATCAAAATCCTCAGTGACAAAACTGGAGCAATGCCTTTTATTTCGTAATGAAAAATTACCAAGTAATTTTAACTTGTGTCTGTCTTTATTCAAATTGTTAGGTTTTTTAAATTTGTTTTCTGTTCTTTGTTTTGTTTTGAGATCAGAATAAAGGCAGTTCACACATGTGAAGAATAAACATGTTACTCTTACTCCTCCCGAAGCACGCTTTGCTATGTGGTTATGAAAGGAAATAAGTAATCCCAGGCGGAAGTTATACGATCTAAGAGACAGTTCTCCCATACGAGGAGAACAGGAAAGGGTGCCATGAGAGGCCCAGAAAGAAATTGATCCAAATTTAAGCGGAAGAACCAAGGACTCTTGAATAATGAATCAGTAAAATAAATTCAAAATGTGGTAAAGGCAGAGAACAACAACAACAACAAGACATTAAATACTTATGAAAGAAAGAATAGCATACTGCGCAAAAATGTCATGATCCAAACTGAAATGGGAAGTGAGTGGGCTTCAGGGAAAATAGCTGAATGGACTCTACCAGTAGGAAAAGATGTAAGCCTTGGAAAATATAAAGATATGGTTAAATACTGCATATGTGTCCTCTTCATGCAAAGGAAGCAAACACCAGTGAGAAACCCTGTAAACAAGGGATAAAAGTGCTTGAGAAAGGCATGGTTCAAATGTAAAGAAAATGCAGCATCCTTAGAGTGGCTACTGGCGTATAAAACTGTAAAACCTTTTGGACAGTTTTCTTTGGGTATGCAGATGGTTATATATTTAACTGAGAAGAAGTAAATGTAATCAGAGCACAATTTATGATTCTCCAGTGAATAATATTAGACAGCCATCTTACTGCAAATATAAAATGTAGGGCCAACCTAGAAGCAGAGGATAGGAGACTTTTTCAGAAATGTGACTTTAGAGCACAATGTTGTCGGCATTGGCAACATAAAAATAAATGTACATCTAGATTTAGAAAGGTGATAAAAATAGATATAAGTAATAAATCAAGAGATAAAATAAAATAGAATCATAATCATAAAAACATCCAGCAGACCCAAGAGAAAACAGAGGGGAAAAAAAGAACAAACAAAAATCTGGCACAAGTATAAACTTTAATCCAACTATATTAATAATGCTTTAACATAAATGATCTAAACACACCATTTAAAAGACAAATTTTGAGAATGGATAAAAACAAGACAGAATATGTTATCTATAAAAATTCACTTTAAATATAAAAGAAGAAAAAGGAAACCTAAAAAATATTTTGAAATTAAGTAATGTACTTCTAAATTACCTATGGGTCAAGGAGGAAGTTTTAAGAAAATTTTTCAAAAATTATTTTACACTTAATTAAAATAGAAATTAAATTTATTGAAATTGGTACAGTACAATTGAAACAGTGCTCAGAGGTAAATTTATGGCAGTAAATGCTTATATTAGAAAATCAAAAAAGATCTAAAAATTGGTAGCCTAAGTTACCAACTTGAGAAAATAAAAGAGAAATTAAACCTAAAACAGCAAGGAAGGAAGTAATAAACATTATCATCAAAATAAATAAAACTGAAAACAGAAAAAACAATAGAGAACAATCAATGAATCCCACAGCTGGTTCTTGTAAAAATAATTAAAATGAACAACTCTTTAGCCAGAATGACCAAAATATAAAAGAAAAAGACACAAAAGACTAATATCAGGAAAAAAGGAGAGGACCTCACCCCTGACCTAACGGATCAAGAGCATAATAAGATTACTGAGAACAAATCTCTGTCCATAAATTCTACAGCAAGCTAAGTGAACCGATTCCTTCAAAGACACTAACTATGAAAATGCTTAAGAGGAAATAGTCGTGTGTCTATCAAATAAATTAAATCAGTAATTAATAATTTTCCACAAAAGAATACTGTATTCCTAGACATCTTCACTTACTATTTCTTTAGGGAAATAAAAATTAAAAGTATAATAAAATATAACTCTCAGAATAACTAACATTAAAAACAAAACAAAACTCCCCAATCCTGACAATACTAAACACCAGAGATAATGCCGAATGATAATTTTTAAGGTAATATTTGCATAGTCTTTTTATATGGCAATTTTAGAAACTATCATTCATTGCTGATGGAAATGCAAAATGGCTGCACCGCTTTGGGGGGGTTTGGCAATTTTCTTATACATGCACACTTACAATAGCAGTCATATTCCCAAGTGAATTATAGTTTTATGTTCACACAGAAACTTGCGTTCATGATCACCCAAAACTGGAAACAACCTGTTGTAGACTGCTCTGCCTGGTTCTAGGAATTGTATCTGTACCCCTTGTGGCTAAGAGTGAGGGACGACCTTTGGAATGCAAGCTGCAGAGACAAAGCTTGTCTCTGGTAGCAAACGCTGCCTCAGTTTCCTCTTCCTGCCCCCAAAGCTTGGTCGGAAGTCAATGATGGGTAAGACCCCTCACAGCGTGGGGCAACCTAAGCCAGACTCAATCACTTGGGAGGCCTTCATGGAAGGATTCGAGGGAGGGGGGGGTGCAACAAAGAGCAATGGGCTCTCGCCCCCCCCCCCGCCCCGCCCCCGGCTTTGACAAAGCCTGAGCCCTCATGTTCTCTGGGAGAAGCACTTCCTGGCTCTAATTCCCTGAAGCCTGAATACCTGTTGGGGAGAGGTGCAGCTCCTTGCCTTGCTAGAGTGTGTCCTGGGGAAAAATCTGGCACCACAAAGATTTCCTGATAAACCTACGAAATCTGCTCTGCTAAGAGTGCTTTCATTCATATGTTAAGAGTTCAAGCAGGAAACCCTAAAACTCTGTTCCTGATGGACTCTGAAGCCCTCAGATTTCTTTGAAATGTTATCTACTGTTTGATCCTTGCTGTCCTGTATTCCTGTGTATTACAACCCAATAAAAGGCCCTGGAGGAGGGGGCTCCAGGCTTTTTTCTCCTCAGAGAAACTGGCCGCTGCTGGCCTTTTTCTCCTGAGAAATTTGCCACTGCTCATAGCCTTTATCCTCTGGGAAACTGGCCACCTCTCCTCCCCAAGCAGATCACATCATGTCTCAGTCATATGTACTCTCATCCATGCCACACGGGGGGACTTGCAAGGAAAGTCACCCCCACAATAACCCAGAAGTCCTTCAGTGGGAGAATGGATAAACAAATTGGGTGCATCCACACAATGGAATATTACTCAGCAATTACAAGAAATAAACTTCTAATTCACTCAACAACATGGATGAATTATAAATGTATTTTGCTAAGTGAAAAATGCCAGATGCAAAAGTCTACACATTGTGCGATTTAATTTATAAAACATTTTAGTAAAGGCAAAACTATAGGGATGGAAACAAGATCAGGTGGGTGACAGGAAGGAGGGATGGGGAAGGGGGTTACCACAAGTGAGTTGCAAGGCAGCATTCAAGGCAGTGTAACTCCTTCATGTTGTCATGTGATGGTGGATCTGTGACTTGGCCACAAACCACAGTATTCGACAATAGCTGCCGAGGACAATGAGCTCATTGAAGGGGATCAGGAAGAAAGAAGCTAAGTAATTTTGAAAAACTGTAGGGCTCGATTTTCTAAATCTAAATAAAAAATAGTGTTTGGTGTTTAGTACACAGACACTAAATTCTCATTTATAAATTTGCTTCTTATGAATGATTTAGTAATTCTGAAACTACTCTATCTTTACTGTAAGTTCAATAAGTAAGTAAATATATTGTAGATTATAAAAGCCCAGTCACTTCCAGTAGGAGAAAGAAGGTACAAATAACAGGTTGAAAATGCTAGACTGAAACCTATGGTGCCAGATGAGAGTCTGAGATATTAGTGTGAACTCATGTTTACACACAAGAGACAGGTACAGCAATAAATATAGATATTTATATACACACGGGTTAGTGTGCATAGTCCATTTGTAGCTCTGTCCACTGAAAGGAGTTACAAGCAGTGATCCTCATTCACAATAAGTATACCCAGTGCCTCGGTATTTGCTTCTGAACACCCTTCTTTAATAAAAGGAACCAGTGAAACCTCAGAGAATTTCTGATTCCAGGGCTGGAGTAGGAAAAATGAATCTAAACTATCATTTTTTAAAATAAAAAGAGTGGGTTATGTCATGTCAAAAACACATAAAAGTGCATGAGTTAATCTGAAACAGCTGCCAATAATTAAAGCTGAAACAATTTAAGTGAGAAAATAAATTATATTATTGGATCATAACATAAAGAAAAATAAATATCCATGAGCCCACAATGATATAAATAATGTTTGAATATATAGGTATATACATATATACATACATACATACATGACTAAACAGAAGAGGGGAGACAAGTCTTCCTTATAGAAGAGTTTTGATTCACAAATGAAGCAAGAATTAAGGAAATAGGAAATCACCATTAGAATATCACAGTAACAATTACTGCAGGCAAGATCCATAGACAAATTTTAAAGTATCAGGAGAATCTTGAAGGCAATATTTGTGTAGTCTCAAAGTATCTTCTCCCCAAATATTTTGTGGTGATTTTAGTATACACCCACAAGCTTTTTTATACTTATGGTTGCAGGAGTTGAAGCTTATTTCTTCTGCCCTTGAGAATACCTGTCCTTAGTGACTCACTTCTAATGAATAGCTCATGGGAGGGAAAAAAGGTAATTTAGAATGGAGAAATGTGCCCAAGGGTCGTTATCCAAAAAATCAGGGTTAACATCTCCAGCAATAAATCCATTGATATCAAGTACCCCTGATATGATGAGAAAGGGTATCTCTGGTATGCTTCCCCAAGATCCATTACTTTAGTATAATCATGATAAAAACAGCCAGAAAACCCCCTTACAACTACTCTTTGAAACTTTTAAGGTTAAAGAAATCCAGGAAGACTTAGAAACTCAAATACGGGAGGAAAGTCAGAAAACAAGTCAACTAAATATAATGTGATGTCCAGGGTTGGATCATGAAATGGAAAAAGAATACATTAAGAGAAAAATAAAGTCTCTCACTTAGTTGATAGTAGTGCACCAATGTTAGTTTCTTCATTTTGATTAATGAACTAGGTCAGATAAGGTGTTAACTGTGGGGGAAGTTGGGTGAAGAGCATATGGAATCTCTCTGTGCTATCTTTGCAACTCTTTTGTATATCTAAAATTATTTTTAAATAAAAGGTACAAAAGGTGGATGGCATCAGAAATAGTTTTGTGTGTATTCAATTAGTTACAAAGGCAATCATTAGGGTGACTAAAAATAATTATACAACTATTTTAAGAAAAGGGTGGGCCCTGGCTGGTGTGGCTCAGTGGATTGAGTATGGGCCTGCAAACCACACGATCGCCGTTCGATTCCCGGTCAGGGCACATGCCTGGGTTGCAGGCCAGTTCCCGGTTCTGGCAGGGGACGCATGAGAGGCAATCATACATTGATATCTCTCTCTCTCTCTCTCTCTTCTTCCCTTCCCCTCTAAGATAAATAAATAAAAATCTTTAAAAAAAAAAGAAAAGGGTGGGAAGTGGATACTGTGCAAATAAACTAAAAATCCCAACCTATCAATTTAGATGGTCAAAAGTTCATTTTCAAAATTGATAAATCAGTAAATAACTTTTTAAGTGTGTTATTTAGAAAAACTAGATAATCACCAGAAAATCCTTTTAAATTAAAAAAAAGTTTTTAATTGTTTTTCAAATACAATTGTCTCCATTTTCCCCATTCCACTCCCCACCCTGCCCCATCCATCCCCACCTCCCCCACTTGATCCTCCCCCCTTTGGCTTTGTCCACGCGTCTTTTATACATGTTCCTTGATGACCCTTCCCCTCTTTCCCCATTATCCCTCTCCCCTCTTCCCTCTGTTTACCATCAGTCTGTTCTTTGTTTTAACGTCTATGTTTATATTTTGCAACAAAATAAAACTCGACCTTCAACTTATACCATAGACAAACATAAAATCAAAGCAGATAAAAGACTTAAATATAAGTCACAACACCATAAAAATCCCAAAGGAGAACATAGGCAGAAAAATCTCAGACGCATTCTACACAGCAATATTTCCACCAATACATTCCCTAAAGCATAGGTGGCAAACACAAGGCCCAGGGGCCAAATCTGGCCCTTCACCTTGTTTTATCTGGCCTAGCACCTTGTTTCTACCCAGCGGCAGTGCTGAGCTCTTACTTAACTGTTAAAAAGTAGTTACATTTATATAGTCTTAACATTACATTCAGCCCTTTGAAGGTAACCACAAGGCTGATGTGGCCCCTGGTGAAAATGAGTTTGACACTCCTGCCTTAGGGCAAGGGACATAAAAGATAGACTAAATTAATGAGACTTCATCAAAATAAATAGCTTCTGGCCCTGGCTGGTGTAGCTCAGTGGATTTAGCGCAGGGCTTTGAACCAGATGATTATGGTTCGATTCCCAGTCAGGGAACAAGCCTGGGTTGCAGGCCAGTTCCCAGCGGGGGACACATGAGAGGCAACCATACATTGATATTTCTCTCCCTCTCTCCTTCCTTTCCCCTCGAAAAGTAAATGAATAAAATTTTTAAAAAAAATAATAAAAGTAAAAAGCTTCTGTATGGTTAAAGAAAACATTGGTGAAATGAAAAGGGAATCAACCATTTGGCAAAATATATTTGCAAATGGTACCTTGGACAAGGGGTACCTTGATCTCCAAAATATATAAAGAACTCACATGACTCCACTTCAGAAGACAAACAACCCAATTAAGAAACAGTCAAAGAATTTGAACAAATATTTCTCTGAGGAGGACATACAGAGGATGCAGAGACATATGAAAGGATGCTCAACATTACTAGCCAGCAGAGAGATGCAAATTAAAACCACAATGAGATAGCACTTCACACTGGTCAGAATCATAAACAAATCAACAAACAATAAGTGATGGCGAGGATGGGGAGAAAAAGGAACCCTAGTGCCCTGTTCATGGGAATACAGACTAGTGCAGTCACTGTGGAAAACAGTATGGAATTTCCTCAGGAAACTAAAAACAGAACTGCCTTTTGACCTAGCAATTTCATTGCTGGGATTATACCCTAAGAACCCTGAAAGACCAATTCAAGAGAATCAATGCACCCCCATGTTCATAGCTGCGCAATTTACAATACCAAATGCTGGAAGCAACCTAAATGCCCATCTGTAAATAAGTGGATCAAAGAACTCTGGTACATTTACATAATGGAATACTACACAGCAAAAAGAAAAAAGGAGCTCCTACTCTTCGCAACAGCGTAGATGGAACTGGAGAGCATTATGCTAAGTGAAACAAGCCGGATGGTGAAAGACAAAATATAAACAGAAACTCTCTTTTTAAAATGAGGTTTTATAGTTAAATGTTGTAAAGAGAATTCACCTCTATGTATCTTCAATTGTTAGGTAAAAGTCATGTGACTTGGAATACAATTAAGTTCACAGTTGGGTATTTTATAATACAGTTTTCCTGTGTATTTTTTTACTAGAAAATTTTTAAATAGTCTTTGTTAAAGAAATTTTCTCATTAAAATAAAAGTATTTTTCCAGAAAAGGGGGTCAGAGACTATGGTTGTAATTACCATTTCATCCTTAATGTCTGATTTTGTAACAATATGCATAAGTTATTTTGATAAAAATTACAAAATAGTGTCATTCCCTAAAGGGGATTCCTTGGTCAGTTCATCTGCAACATATTTAATACTTTTCTTCTCTTTTAGAGATTCCCAACACACATTTGTACATTAAAAATTCTGAGAAATTATAAATTAAAAATGAAAACTTTCTGTAAAGTAGCATTTTTTGAACTTATCTAACTACAGATACAGGTATTAAACTTAGAGCAGCTATCACAAAATAGAATGCAGTTGAGAAATGCTGCACTCTGTCTCCTGGAAGAGCAAAAGAAAAACACAAGTGAGAAATGGATGTAAAGCCTTCTAACTGGTGGCCCAGATGAGTTCCTACCACTCTCTGGAGCCCTTTAATTACTAAGCTCATTATTGTCATTTCTGTCTGTCTGTGTTACCTGCCCCAAATACCCTGATAATGGGGTGCAATTTTGCTTTCTTAGATTCGGTGTCCTCATTGCTACTTTATCATTTTGGAGGTCTGTACCAACCTCATTCTGATTCTTGAGATACAGTATGTAAATGACTCTTGAAGCATAAGTCTTGCGCTATTCCCCAGGCTAAGAAAGTGAGACAGAGCTCTGGGATTCCTCCCTTGGATGTCACCTCTCCTATGTGGGACACAGATTACACTGTACCTTGAAAGTCTGTAATCAAAAAGGTAGGTTTTTGTCCTCTGGGTCCTTCAAAGCCTCTAGTGCTGTGGGGGAATGAGAGGCTCTCTGCCTTACCTGGATTTTGGTCCTAAGGGATAGTTTCTAGGAGCCAGTCAAAATCTACGACTGTAGCTGTTATAATTTACATGGTCCTGAATCACGGCAGGTAGATTATGCATTCTCTTTGTTTCTACTGTGGATTTACAGGAGGGAAGGGTTATTTTTCCTCTGTCCAAATATCTTAAATCATTCAGAGGCAGCATTAGACTTTAAGTAGAGAAATGCAAATGTAACTGGGACACTTACAATGACCTAAATACATGCTGATTACCTTTTCTGTTATTTTCTGCCCTTAAATAAAGAAAATAATATAAATGTCAGCAGTAAGAAAAATGAAAGTAGGTCAGACCACAGAACCATTAGATCAAAAGCAGTTAGAGCCAAGCACACCTTCCCCAAGTGGGAAATGAGAAATCAACATGTAAATGAAAAGCATTTGAAGAGTTGTAGCAGTTCCTCTATTAGCCTTGGCAATTATCAGGAGGGCATTAAATTATTCTGGCAACTGCCTCTTGTAACTGGAACAAAGCAGAAATGCTGGTAATGTTACTGAAAGAGGTGAGTCACTCCAAAGGAAGACTTCCACCGGTTGGGACTCGCATTCTTTAGAAAATGAGGTAATGGAGAATGGACAATGAAGGATGGTCCCTGCTGAGACGATGAGGGAGAACAGTTTGATTTTGCCGTGTGTGCCAGGTTCATGTGTGTGTATGTGTTCATGCACCTGTAAAGGTTTGCTGATTCTTTTCAGCCAGTAGTAAGTGAAAGTCCATTGTTAACACCACATGTGACAATATGGCTGTGGAATCCTGCTGGAGACATACTGATTGTACTCATTCCTATTTATGATTGTTATAATCTTTGTTGAAATTTTGCCTTTAATGTCCCATTATATGGGGTCTGGTTAACACACTCATCCTTGTCCTACGCAGTTTATCAGAATCAATACAATACTGTCTGCACATGCACTGAGCTAAATAAATGTGGATCGTGCCTGTTAATTAAAAGTTTCCCATAAAATAACTGTTTTGGGAATGAGATAAGATTTCTGAAGACACCTCTGAAAGGAGGAATGGGAGCGGTTCTGTGAATTTAGGCAGGTAATGCAACAATAAGGAAGGTTGTAAGAACTGATGGAAGATTTTGGAAAATAAACAGAAAGAGTAATCCACTACCTATATTAATTCTTTTAAGAATTTGAACCATGTTTGGTCCTAATATAGACAGTCCACTTAATACATTTATTCTTCTATAATGCCCAATTTACTATGAATCTACAGAGAATCTTAAATTTTGCTTAAAAATTCAGTTACCACTTCAAGAGGGAAACCCAAAAAACTTTGAATTTCAGAAAGAGATTTTTCTCGGATTCCCTGTGCTCTGTCTATAGGAGAAAAAAATGAAGTCCCATCTCCACTACCAGTTGGTAGCTTTTAGAATGTACTATTTATCATACTGTTCAAGAAAAATGCAGGAGACACAACAGAGCCGAGCAGTCCACAATGATCTAGACAGTGTGCTATTGGCAAAAGAATAGACAAATAGATCAATGGAATAAAGAGCTCGAGAACAGACCACACAAATACAGCTAACTAATCTTTGACAAATGAGCAAATGCAATCCAATGAAGAAACAATAGTCTTTTCAACAAATGGTGCTAGAACAGCTGGATATCCAGGGGCAAAGCAGAACAAAAATAAACAAAAAGCAAAAAATAAATTAAAAAGAAATAATTTATACACAGACCTTACATCTTTCACAAAAATTTCTCAAAACAGATCACAAGCCTAAGTGGATAAATATCACCCTATAAAAATGTTAGAAGATTATGTAAGTGAAAATCTAGATGACCTTGGCAATGACTTTTTGGATACAACACCAAGAACAATTCATGAAAGAAAGCGTTGAATTTCATTAAGATAAGTTGAATTTCATTAAAACCAAATAAAAACCTTCTGCTCTGCAAAAGACATTGTTAAGAAAATGAAAAGAAAGTTAAAGTGCAAATATTTTTATTTGAAAAATGCACATTTGATAAAAGACTTACATCCAAAATATACAAAGAGCTCATACAACTCAACAATAGGAAATAAAGAAACTGAATAAAAATGGATGAAAGAGATGAACAGATACCTAATTGCAGAGGATATAAAAATGGCAAATAAACATATGAATAGATGCTCAACATCATGTGTCATTAGAGAAATGCAAATTTAGCTGAAAATAAGGTATCACTACATTCCTACTAGAATAGCTAAAATCCAAAATTCTGACAATATCAAATACCGACCAGGATGTGGATCAACAGAAACTTTCATTCATTGCTGGTAGAATCTAAAAAGAAACAGTCCTAGTGAACAGTCAATAACCAATCATGTGTCCTGATAGTTATGGAAATGAGTTAAAAACTTATAAGCTGAAAACATGACCATATGGAAATCTGCACACAAATGTTACCAAAACTTGAAAGAACCCAAAGTGTCCTTTGATGGGTGAATGGGTAAACAAAACGTGCATATCCATAAAATGAAATATTATTCAGTGATAACAGATGAACTATTGGGCCACACATGCAAAAAAAAAAAAAAGACACTGAGAAACTTTATATATGTATGCTAAGTGGAAGAATCCAGTTAAAAAAGTCTACCTGGTATATATCTCCAACTATAACATTCTGGAAAAGAAAAAACTGTGGAGATAGTGGAAAAATTAGTGGTTGCCAGGGATTAGGAGGGAGGGAAAGATAACTAGGCGGGGCATAAGAAGATGTTTAGGGCAGTGAAACTATTCTGTATGACACTATACTAGTGGATACACGGTATTATGCATTTGCCAAAACCCATAGCAGTGTACAACATGGACTGAACTCTAATATAAACTATTGGTTTTAGTTAGTAATAATGTATCAATATTGGTTCACCAGCTATAACACATATACCACACTAATGTAAAAGGTTAATAACAGAGAAATCGTTATTAATGATTGGGGGAAGAGGGCACTAGGTGTATGAGATCTCCCTATATTCTTTCCTGAATTTTTCTGTAAACTTAAAACTGCTCTAAAAATAGTCTGTTAATGTAAATAAATAAGTAAAACAATGCTTTAAAAATCATCACTTTTCTAATGAAGAAATCTGGCACGTGCTTCCTCCATGACAGTTAATGACCTTCTGCCTCAGCAAACTGCTTTCCCTTCCTCCCCAAGTCTTATCCCACACACTGTCAGCTGGACTCCCATTAATACCGAGACCTGGGCAAGTGATATTCTGAGGCAGGCTGTATGACAGGAAGACATAACCATCCTATGATTATAAATGAAAAAGGAAACATAGTCAACTAGTGCATGTTTTTGGAACATGTGACTAGAGATGGAGAGATGGCGTGTGTGAGAACACCCTCCACTCACCTGCCCTCACTGGGATTTGAGAGGATGCCACCTTCTCCTTTGTGCACTGTGAACAGGAGATAGATACATCTGTCTTAGTTTTCCAATATAGCGGAGTCATGGAATAATTCACCGGTGGCTCCCAGAACTTTAAGCCTGTATATGTAGTGACCAACACTATTATATTCTGTCCAAAGCAAAAAACAAACCAAAAAACCAGCACAACAAATTGTTTACAATTTATAACCCACGATATGGATAAGAAATATTGGAAGGTTGAGGCAGAGTGTTACACTGACCACTCCATTCAGATTGTCAACCTGTTTCCTAGCAGCGATCGTGTGTGTGGTGTATCCATAAACTGGATACATGCTTCTTAACTGCCAACAGTCTTGGAGAGATGACACTCTCATCTGTAAGTCAACCCGTTCTTCCCTTTCCTTGCACTTGGCTACGCAGAAAGCTGGAGGACTTGAGCAGTGGAAGCTTGACTTCATGTGGTGCAAGTCTTGCGCCATTGCTTTAAGGCAAAAATATTAAATTAATTTTACTCCATTCTAACCTGCATCATCGGCCAAATAAATTGAATACAGCATCTCAAATAACATAAAATTCAATTGGCCCTTAAACAATGTGGGGTTTAGGAGCACTAAACCCCCTGGACAGTTGAAAATCCATGTATGACTTCTGACTCCCCCAAATTTAGTTGTATCTACAAAGGATTGGTTCCAGGACCTCTCACAGATACCAAATCCACACACATTCAAACATTCTATATCAAGTGGTTCAGATCACTGCATACAGTCAGCCTTTCACATTCATGGACTCCTAACTACAAGTTGAAAACAGTGCAGGCATTTGTTTTAAAAAAGCCCTGTGTATAAGTGGACCCGAACATTTCAAACCCCTGTTGTTCAAGGGTCAACTGTATAGAAATTTAGAGCCATGCATTAATAGATTATCTTTTCAGTTTCTTTTTTTCCTAAGAAATATTTACACCCTTCTGTGGTGGGCATCCTCTGGGATAAACAGAAAAGAAAAACCGGGCTGCACATTTTTTAATGATATAATATACTATTGTATAATATATGCACTGGCACACAGAAACCCTAACTAATATTTGTGGGCCTCTAAGAATTTCAGTTCTAGCTAATATCCTAGAAACATTCACACAGAGAATGGTCACCCATGTGCCCTGCCCCTCAGATATCACATCCCACTCCAAATTAAACTGGCAAAGAGTTTAGGGATTTCCACTTGTGGCTGGCCACTAAGAATTATGTCTATATTTTTATCTTCCTAGGTATATGTAAACACATTACATCCCAATTTTTCAAGGTGACAGACAGATGTGAGGACATTGGGTCAAATTCTTGGGGAATCTAGAACTCCTGGGACCAACGAATGAGTCTGGCCCTTGGGGCCATGGAGTGTTGGTTTGCCTTGCTGATAATTTGAAATATGAAAATGTGAGTTTACATTCCATGAGTATCTCTTGCTGGGCAAAACTTACAATAGACCCTCTTACTACTGCTTGTTTACCCCTTACATCTTTTTTTCCTCATGAGGGAGCTCATGTTGTACAACGAAAGAACTTGTTTCTCGGGCACATATTGTAACCAAAATCACTCCCTGGAGTGCTCCTATAAGCTCCAACTTGGCAAAAAGACAAAGCCTGACTTGCTTCTGGAATTTTGGAATGCTAAAACATGGAAATCCTTCCTCAAATGTTGAGCTAGGTTGCATTGTTCCCATATCCACCCAAGAAATCAAGTGCTTCCCAGTTAGAGTCTTGCTAGACTTAATTTAATGTATTACTTAAAAGGATGTAAGGAGGAAAAATATTTCATATAAGCTGTTAGTGAAAGAATAAAGAAAAAAATCATTCCAAGATGCTCATTGCAGTTCGATGCTTTGAAAACAATTTTCAGAATGTCAAGTAAGCAAGCATCATTTTTCTACCTGTCAATAGGAAACAAACTTGAAATGATACTCAGCCAAACTTTGCAAGTGCTTCCCAATGAGCAGAACATAAACCAATCATGGTATAATCACCTGGCAAAAAATTTCTATTTGCAAGGGAAAATGGATTTTTTTCTTCCATAATATCCTTATTAAGTCCTCTGAAAGAACAAAGAGTGATGATGGCTTGCCATCTTTCGTGACTTTCAAGTTTACCCGTGAGCACCTTCTCCCTGAACTTGCCATTGTTTCACACAACGTGGGGTTCCCTCATCCAATGGGAAGATAGAATTAAGTGTCATAACGAATATTTACTTATTGAACTTTTCCCCTTGCAATCAGAAATTTAGAAAAAGTGTGGCTGTCTTTTCTCTACTGTTACAAATAATTTTGGTTATTTAGAGTTTTTTTTCAGCTTATAAATGCTCTTACAGAAGACCTCTAGCAGGGGGTTCCTTAATTAGCACTGAGAAAAAATGTTTTGTTCATCTACATTGTGTGCTTTAAGGAGATCATGCTTTGTTTATGAAAAAGTAATTCTGATTCCAAGTTTTACAAAGTCTATGATTTTTTCCTTTATGTTTGCAGAGTTGCATGAAACTGTTCTTTACTGTTGCCGTTGAGGTTTAATTCTGCAAAAATACATAGAAACCCAGAAAAGCTGATAGAATACTATGAGAAAATGGTATTCATAGACCTCCCAGGGGAAAAAGTTTGGAGGAAGAAGGAGGAAAGAAAAGAGAAATCCTGTTGGCCCAGGACTCCCAGCCCCATTCTAGGAATTTTGTCTTGGGAACAAAGATAATCTGTGAACCTATGGGCACATATTTAAAGTCACTTAGACCTACACATTTTCTGGTTGTCTTTGTCTGATTAAACAAACCTCACAGACATGATGAATAATTTATGATAAATCAATGTCCACACAGCATAAAAGCACATTTTAAAAGGATTGTTTTATGTTTAATTCCTAAGTGAATACTAAGCTTGTCCTCTTTTTGTGTGAGCTATTTTATTACGATTGTCTTAGTTTTACATTTTTCTATTTCAAAAATAATTAAGGAAGAGAAGTAAATACTCAATAGTTCTTATACAGACTGCAAAGTAAGCCTCAAATGTTATGCCACTGAAGTTTCACAACACTGTTGGTTATCAGTATCAGAAGTGTAAGAGATACCAGCTCCACAGAAGAGTAAATGGAGACTTATGTTATATAACTCCACCAAAACGTCATGCCTATTTCAAGCAGCACAAAATTCCCACTGAATATTTGATCATCCAACTCTGAGCCCTTTCCATTCCAGAAAGCCTCATTTTTAAGAGAACTTTCTTAGACTGTGGAACAGACCCAGGCATGTACTCCACACAGTCTTCAAAGGTATCATGGGAGCCACAGAGACCTCCCACCGAGTGTTATTTTAACATGCATTTATTCCTGCATCACAATGGACTCTCAGTGGGATGTTTATGGGGTGTAGGAAGGCTCTGTGGAAACAGGAACTCTGTATCTTGCTTGCATTCTCTTAATATGAGACAGCTGAGTCCTCTCAATTCACTCCCTTAATTCACTCCCAGATACAGGTATTCTGGAAGGAAGTAGGTCCTGAAAAATCAAGAGTATCATAAAAATCTATTATACTGCCTCCTCTTCCTAGAGTCCAATGACTTCAAGTGGTTATTTGTAAAGGCAGTGTGGCCTCCCTTCTTTCTTCCTATGCATGCTGGCAAGGAGGTACGGGAAGCACATACAACAGAAGCATTTAGGCATGCAGGACCTCCTAGGGTGTGTTGAAGCATTTGGTTGCTGAGCTTTAGGCAAAAACTACTGAATGTGTGTTTAGTTTCTAGCTCTTCTTGCCTCCAAACATCAATCCTACTGATGCACAGTTAAAAGCATTACTTCCTCCTGGCCTTTAATTATCAAGAGTTCACTGGACAGTAGCGTTAGCTTTGCCATTTCTTGGGAACCTACCTTGTACAAAGTGTAAGAGCTGCCAGACTGCCCTAATAACCTAAGGCGCCAAGGAAGGTTAGAGGTGCCAGACTGCCCTAATAACCTAAGGCGCCAAGGAAGGTTAGAGGAACTGGGGAATGGAGATAAAGAGCCTGCTTAATCTTAAGGCGTTAATGACAGTTGCTCACCACTCAGGTTTGCCCGCCAACAAGAGCCCCCACCAATCAAAACCTCTGCCTTTGTTCAATCGAGCCAATAGCTAACCGCTACATCTGCTTCTGTATCCCCAGCTTGCTTGCCTGCTCTTATAAAAACCTAACAGTCTGTAAGCCAGGCGCGACTTCCATTTTGGCGGCTCTGCGTAGCCGCGGGACTGCGGTCTCATGTGGGAAGTTCGCCCCTGCGCAGGTTAAAACTTGGCCAATAAATATACCATCAAGTTGCTCTCAGTTTCTGTGGACTCCTTTCACTCGCAATTTGCATATAACACAAAGCGCTTGTGAGACATGTGACATAACACAGAATTAGTTAGGCCACTTCAACCACTTTGAGAAGAGACACCCCCACCTCCACATTTGTCATCATCTCCACTACTTCTCCTGTATGCTGCAGTCAGGCTAGAGGAAATAGATGTGGTCTGGCTACCAACAGTATTGTGCAGAACATATCTAGTCAGCATCCATAAATGGGTCCAATCAGAATTTGTTTGGGTGTTACTAACTGGTAATAGTGATATCCACCTTCTTGGGTCTTTTAAAGGGAAAGTGACATAATGTATGTAAGAATAAAACAGTGCCTGAAACACAATAAATATTTGTAAAATGATAGCTATTACAGTTTTATACACTATTATGGTCACACTCCAGAAGGAAGTTGAAGCGATGAGGTGGTGGGAAGTAGGGCCAGTGCAAGTACTGCCATTGAGAGTTTGAACTTGAGAAAGTAGAAGGTATTTCTCCCTGAGCACACTGACAGCTACTGAGGACTTTGTGATCAAAAGGAACTCGGGATCTTGCTTTTTGGTGTCACTGGTGGTTTCTAACGAACTACTTGATCTAATACACAGGGACTTAACTCAGTGGCTGCTCCTGAATCCTTAACAGGTTCTTTGAAGTACGACATTTCAGAGAAATTGAGGTTTGTCTGAAGTGCTTGGCAACATGTATTAGCTCTTCAGATGCCCCATGCTTGCATATTTCACATCTTTCAAATCAAGATACATGGGAGAATCAGTGGAAAGGATTGCAGCAATGATGAGCCTAAAGAAAGGACTTCCACTCAATCTCAAAATTCAACAATTGCTTTTGAATACCTTCCAGGCAGAAGGAAAGAAAAATTGGGAAGGTACTCTCTTCTTGGACGTGGGGAGGAACACAACTATGATAGATATTTCATAGTGGAGGCACAGATAGCTAGAATTTCCATGGAAGGGAAAACAGTGTTAACTCTGAGAGCCAGGACCTGGAAAGCAGATGCAAAGCAGGTGGCCTAGGTTGTGAAGGCTGGTAAATGGAAGACGAAGAAGAATCCTTGAAACAGAAAGAAGAAAACGTGAACAGAGGCACACCACTGGGCAACAGAGGAAACAACTAGAGAGCTTCAGATTGAATAAATTTATATGACATTTGAGGGGCATGACCAAAAGGAGATTCTGGTAACATTTTCCCAATAAGAAGGGAGAAACACAGGGCTTCTCGATCAAGAGTACAGACATCCGTAAGTGGACAATGTCACTTTCTGTCTGCCCTGTAGTGGGTGTAAGTAATGATCCATCTGCCCACCCAGCCACTGGGGACCACGGCAGTTCCTGGAGCTCAGATGGTCCACTAGCTGCACAGGAGAAAGGAAGCTGTGTAATTGACAGTTTTCCAGAAACCAAGGATCTCCTCCCTTAATTGTCCTCTCTTTGCCATCACCTGGCAATTTACAGTATTTGGGTGTGGATCAAAGGAATGAGTCTGAGTTCTTTATTGAAAAGAAAATTTAAAGATGCATACATAGATTCAAATGCCTTTGCTCAACAAGTGTTGTGTTAACTCTTTCCCTGAAGGTCCACTTTACGCTGACCGGAGTCAGAGTATCATCATTTTTAAGGGTTTTTTTAAAGATTTATTTATTTATCTTTAGAGGAGAAGGGAAGGAGAGAAATATCAATGTATGGTTGCCTCTCGTGAGTCCCCTGGCCTGCAACCCAGGCGTGTGCCCTGACTGGGAATCGAACCGTGATCATGTGGTTCACAGGCCCATGCTCAATCCACTGAGCTACACCAGCCAGGGCTCATCATTTTTTTTAATGCTCCTATCATGCCTTCCCTCTAAGAACCTTAAAGAATCTTTCCTATGTTTAAATTGCTTTGCAGGAGCAATTTATTTATTAGGTACAGTAGGCACATTGCTGAGGATCCTTTTAGGGAGCCACAAACATATTTTAATTTCTTTTAAAATCAGGAGAAAAAATACACTTTTAGAGTTGAATAAAAAGTTTGATTTTCAGATGGAAAACTGTACTTGGACAATAATTAAATAAAAAACGTAAAAAAGTTTGATTTTCTTCAAATGAAAATTTAATGGAAATTAACATTTTAGGGTTCTTGAAAGTCTATTAATTTTGCTTCCAGTAGGACAAAATTTTAAAGTATTTAAAGTTATGTCAAAAGCAATGTTTAGCATGAACGTTATAATGGAAGAGGGGTCCCACAAAGGCAAAAGTGCCCAGGGCCTACAAAGGTCACCACGTGCCCCCTCCTGCTCTGTTCACCCGACAGAAGTCCTCTTCCCTTTCTAACAAAACGCCCCACCTCACTGAAACACTACAATGGAAAAGTGCTGGAACTTAAAATACGTAGCTCAGATTTGAATACACTTTTGCACTTACTCTCTCTGTGAACTCAGGCAAGTTGTTAGCCTCTCCCAACTTCAGCTTGTTTATCAGTGAACAAATATCACGACTATGGTCCCTCACACCACTGGTCCTGCTGTATTCAATCAGCTCAGCTCTTCATGTTCACTGCTTCAGAGAAGGAAAACATGATCAGAAATAAAAGAAAACTTGAATCAGTTTTTTTTGGCATTCCCAAATCCTAGGCTCCCAGAAGAATAGAAATGTGTGTACATTGAAAATAACTGAATGGACTGAGTAATAATAAGAAAAAATATTCGGTCCTCAAACTAGGTGGCAAATTTTAAAGTCCCACTGCCCCCAACACTGACTCCTAGGGAAGCACTGATCTATACTATACTTTTGCCTTTTCCCTAATGTCGCATAAATGGAATCATACAGTTTGTAACCTTTAGAGATTAGCTTCTGTCACTCAGCATAATGTCTTTGTGTATATCAGCAGTCTGTTTCTTTCATTTTGCTGTATGTTATTCTGTTGTCTTGATGTGCCATAGCTTGTATCCAATCACTTGTTAAAGGACCCTTATGTCATTTCCAGTTTCTGGGTATTAAGAATCAAGCTGTTGCCCTGGGTGGGTGGCTCAATTGTTTGGAGCATCATGTACACCAGAAGTTTGCAGGTTCTATCCCCAGTCGGGACACACACCTAGATTGCAGGATCGATCCCCAGTTGAGGCACATATGGTAGGAAACCAGTTGATGTTTTTTGTTTACATTGATGCCTCTCCCCCAATCCCCTTATCTCTCTCTAAAATCAATACATATATCCTTGGGTGAGGGTTTTAAAAAGAATCAAGCTGTTACAACTAATCAAGCTTTATTAACATTCATTTATAAGTTTTTGTGTGCATCTAAGTTTCAATATGTCTAAGGTGAATACCTAGAAGTGAGATCACTGGCTGGGTCATATAATACCTAAACATGTAATTTTTAAAGAAAATGCCAAACTGTTTTGCTTAGTGGTTTTACCATTCTGCATTGCCAAGAGCAATATATGAAAGTTCCAGGTGTTCCATATCCTCTGTAGCATTTGGTATTATTAGTATTACTTATTTTAACCATTCTAATAGATCTGTAGAAATATATCATTATGCTATGAATTTCAATTTTTCTAGAGGTTAATGATGCTGAACATCTTTTTATAGGCTTGTTTTGCATCCATATACCCTCTTTGCTATCCATTCAAAGCTTTTAAAAATTCCTCAGTTGGGGTGTTTGTTTTCTTACTGTTGAGTTTTGAGAGTTCTTTGTATGTTATAGATACAAGTCCTTTGTCATGTATGTGAATTGCAAATATTTTATCCCTATCTGTAGCTTGCCTCTTTTATTCTTGTAACAATGTTTTCAACTGAGCAAAAAGTTTTAAATTCAATTCATCAAGTTTTTCTTTTATAGATTATGCCTTGGTGCCCCATCTAAGAACTGTATCTCCAGATAATGAAATTTTCCTCTATGTTTTCTTTAAACATGTATTTGTGATCTTTTTTACTTAACATTTTACATAAATCATGAGCTTTACTTCAAGATTCCTTTATGTTTTGCCTGTGAATGTCCAATCATTCTAATACCATTTGTCGAAAAGACTATTACTTTTCCACTGAATTGCTTTTGCATCTCTGTTGAAAACCAAATGGCTATATTTGTGTGACTCATTCTGTTCCACTGGTGCATGTATTTATCTCTAGACCAAGACTCTATTATAGTAAGTACTCACTGTAGTTTCATAGAAATTTGTGTGATTTCTCCAACTTTTCTTCTTTCAAAAATAGTTTAGCTACAGTATTTTACTTCCTTTGCCTTTATTTATGCATTTTAGGATAGGCTTGTGTGTATGTCCAAAACACCCCTGTGCAGATTTGATTGAAATTATTTTTATTCATTCTTTAGATTGATTAGGGTAGAATCGATCTTCGCTATGTTGAGTCTCCTGTGAGCACAGCATGTTTGCATTTATTTAGATCTTCAGATTCTTTCAGTAGCACGCTATGGTTCTAAGTATATAGGTCCAGATTATGTTTTGTTTGTTTTATAGCTATGTATTTCCTTTTTAAGAAATATTGTAAATGTCTATCTTCAAGTTTTTAGTTTTTAATTATAGATTGTTAGTATATGAAATATGATGGAATTTTTGTGTCTGTATTTACTGTGTGTCCTGTGACCTTGCTCAACTCACCTTTTAGTTTTAGAGAAAAATTATTTGCAAATTTTGTGAGATTTTCTCTAATAATGTCATCCATGAACAGGGATAGTTTTAATTTTTTCTTATGTGTTTATGTATTATTTATTTTTGTGGCCTTATTGTAATGGCAAAGACTTTCACTATGATGTCAAATAGGGGTAATGAGAGAGACATTCTCACCTTGCTCCTGATCTTGGGGAGAAACAGTCTTTCACTACTAAGTGTGATCTTGGCTATAGGTTTTTTTTTTTTTTAAGATTTTATTTATTTATTTATTTATAGAGGGGAAGGAGAGAGGGAGAGAAACATCAATGTATGGTTGCCTTTTGTGCGTCTCCTGCTGGTAGTTAGCCTGCAAGGAACCAGCCCGCAACCCAGGCATGTTCCCTGACTGGGAATCGAACCTCGATCATCTGGTTTGCAGGCCCGCGCTTAATCCACTGAGCTACGCCAGCCAGGGTTGGCTATAGGTTTTAATGTTTGTTTTGTAACCCATACTATGATCTCCCCTGGTGAATATTTCATGTGTACTTAAAAATATATATATTTTGCTATTGTTTGGGATATTTTATAGATGTCAATTTATAATCACAATGGTGAATTACAGTATATGTGTCAATTGTATCTGTTGGTTACTAATATTGCTCAGTTCTTTTATCTAGTGTTGAAGTCTGCAACCATAATTGCAGATTTGTCTACTTATCTTCTCAGTTTTGTGCTTTACTTCATGTATTTTTGCATTTGTATTAGTTTCCTACCACTGCTATAACAAAGAAGCACACACTGGGTGGTTCTTTGAAATTTATTTTCTCATAGTTCTGGAAACTAAAAGTCCAAGACCAAGGTGTTGGCAAAGTTGTTTCTTCTGAGACCTCTCTTCTAGACTATGGATGGTTGTCTTCTCCATTTGTCTTCTTATGGTTCTCACTCTTCTATGTGGCTCTGTGCCTTAATCTCCTTTTCTAATAAAGATACCTGTCCTACTGGCTTAGGGCTCATCCCAATGACCTCATTTAAACTAGGTGTCTCTTAAGAGACCTTATCTCTAAATACAACCACATTTTGAGGTACTGAGGGTTAGGATTTCAATATACGGATTTTGGGGGTACACAATTCAACCCATTATACTCCTTCTATTATTTTCCCCAAATCCACGTACTTCCACATGCAAAATACATTCACCCCATTGCAATAGTTCTCAAGTCTTAACTTATTCCTGTATGAAATCTAAGTCCCAAGACTCATCTGAATGTTATCTAAATCAAGTATGGGTGAGATTTGGAGTATGATTAATTCATTATGAGGTAAAATTTCTCTTTGAGCCCACTAGTGTGGCAGCCCTGCCATCTAGGTTTTGGGATATATATATACATTTTGGATTCTTATATTTTCTTGGTGAACTGACCCTTTGTTATTATAAAAGTCCATTCCTGCTCTGAGTTCTTTAATTTTTATGAGTGATACTTAATGATTATTTTATCTGCTAGGTCTGGGCTAGATTAGGACCTTTAGAATCCCTCAGAATTAGTAATATTATGTTACCTCTAATATTTATTTCACATTTATTGTATAATAAAACTATGTAATAAAGTAATATTAGCCTTTCAAATATGAAAACACCTGTATGCTAAAATTAAAACTAGCTATTTTCTAGAAATAAGCACACTCATTTAAGCTAAAATTTCTCATTTGCTGGTACCCAAAATGAATTTCTTGTCTTCCATTAGGTAATTAACCACTGCCAAAAAGTGTTCTTGTAGAGTATAGCCAAAAATGGTCCTTTGACCAATCAATTTGAGAAAAGTTAAATACAATATCTCTACAATACTTATTAGCCTATTAAATTCTTTCAGAGGTCCCAAATAAATTAAAAAATTAAAATTACTTAACTCCATATATTATAATTAATATGACCACAGAATAATTTTTCATATAATGCTTAGTAATGTCCCATAAAATAAATGTTCCTTTCAACACACTTTGGAAAATAATTCAGAAATACTGCATCATTTTCTAAGCCTTTATTGTGTGTTGGGGACTATTCTAAAAGATTTACATGCTTTATATGATTTACAACATATCAGAGTGGAGTAAATACAATAAGGCAAATATATCTTCATTTTATAGATGAAGAAATTAAATGAGGTCACACAGCTTTTAGTAATGGAGCTATGATTCAGACTCCGTTCATGCCACTCCATAATTTAGCCAGCATGGAGCACAACCCTTAGTCACTTTCCCAGTAGCTGATGTCACATTCTCTTCTCACAGCTTTGATTCAGCCTCAGAGCCCCACCTCTTATCCACATATATAATGATAGTGGACTTCTGCCCTCTGATTCATCAAGTCCTCATCCTTTTGTTCCCATGCAGCTCTGATTTAAAATTCATTCTCTCATTTTCAAATGAGACTAAGACACTAGGAAAAAGCATGGTTTGTATAATTCACCTCTGGCCTTCCTATAAACAAATATCACCTTCTCTAGAGGCCTGAAGAGAGTTTCTGTGGTGAAGAGGGCAAGAGGAAGGGAAGAAGAGTAAATACATAAGGTAGATGTCGAGAGAGAATGAGATAACAGTGGACTGCCTCTGATGGCTTGGATATAAAATATTTTCAGTTATCACTCCAAATTGGAGGAGAAAAGAATTTGACTTGACAGAATCATAAAAGCAGATCGTTAACCAGTAATCCTGGGCATTTCAAAATATTTGCGGGACTCTCAACAAGTCTTTTCCACGGGGTGAGATATAGCATTTGTTGACAACCTTGTAATATGACTTTCATCTTATAAAGTATACAATTTAATTGTGATTTTGTAAATTGCTATGTCTATAATATTCATTTATTTGTATACATCCATTAATAAAAATATTTTGGCACTATTTCCTTAGCAAACCCCACAAATAATAAATGTAGTTTCTCTAATAGGGAAATAATTAAGTCCACTGAATAGTATTCAGCTCTGCTGGAGCCTAATGATTCATTAATTTATTCATTGTAAAATGCATTGGGTATCTTCTAAGTTATAGCTTCTAGAAGCTTAGTTAGCCATTAAAAGTTTCAGCTGCTTGAATATAAAATTTTGAAGGTGTTAAGGTCATATAATATCATAGCTAGAATTTTAGCTAGATTAATACCTTATGCCCAAGTGAGGAAGGCTTTCTATCTGTCACAGACTCATGATTCTTCAGAGAGCAGGCAAAGGGGTGGATAAGTTAAAGAAATGGGTGGGAGAAAAGTAGAAATAAATCCAGCTCTAAGGGAAACAAGCCAACCAACAAGCCACATTAAATAAGTCTGAAAAGGCAAGAATTGGACCTGCTGCCTGATTTAGAGCACTGTGCACTCAGATATGGAGAGTTTGTTTCCCTCCTGTAGGCCCTACCATGTACAGAATGAAGTCTTGATTCATCTTTACACTGCCAATGAACTTGGTTGAGCAAACACTCATTTGTTTACCCTCTGAGGAGCTTCCTTAGCTTGTGTTGGATTGGGAATGCATAAACCTAAGAGCCTGAAGTCTTGGGGGTAGTAGGAAGAGAAAGGTCAAATTTGGAAGAGTAAACAAAATACCCACAAACCTGGATAAGGAGAGAGACAATCACTTTTAAAGGATCACTATTTTTAAAGGAAGTATGTGTTAGACAGTACACCTTCAATAGAGAGACCTAACTGGATGAACAGATAAACAAGATTAGTTTTGCACAAACACAAGGCTAGGATGAAGAGCACACTTTTGGATTTTCAAGGAGATGGAATAAAAATTAGTTTTCTAACACTGTCAATCATTTTAGAGTTATATGGCTGGACACTGTTATTTTTTTACCAGCTTTATTAAATTAGGGTTAACATACAATTATCTGCATTATTTAGATAGTATAGTTTGATAAGTCATAGCATATCTATACCTGTGAAGCCATCTCACAATCAAGATAGTGAACATAGCCATCACTCCCCAAATTTTTTCATGCCCCCTTGTAATCTTTTATCCTCCTTTACTTCTTGCCCCAGCTCAATTCCATTCCCAGGCAGTCACTGATCTTTCTTCCTCTGTAAATCAGTTTGCGTTTTTTAGAATTCATATAATGGACTTTCAGAGTGTGTAATCTTTTCTGGCTTCTAACCCTTTAATTATTACTTTGAGACTCATCCATGCTGTGGTTCAATAGTTCATTCTTATTGATGTGTAGTCTTTCATTGTATGGATATACCATATTGTTTTTCCACTCACCTATTAATGGACACTTGGGTTTGTATCAGTTATCTGTTGTTGTGTAACAAATGACTCTAAACACGAGAAGGTTCAGACAACAAAACATTTGTTACCTCACAGTTTATGTGGGTCAGGAATCTGAGTGCAGCTTAGCACTCAGGGTCCCTTAATAGGCTACAATTTTTGTTTTAGCCAGGGCTATGGTAATCTTAAAACTCAGTGGAGGGAATCCCACTTCCAAGCTCACTCACTCGGCAGGCCATGTTGGCAGGCCTCAGCTTCCCTAGTGAGACAGAGTCAGTGGCCAAGACAATAAAATTGACTTTAGGCCCTGATCACTGTCAGACACAGACTGGATAGGTGTTACATATATGTAGCTCTGTGACCTAGGACATGTGGCCTACAGGATTGTCACAGAGGGGAGAGAGTATTGCATGATCATGAAGGATGTTTTCTGAGGGCCAGGCCTAGAAGCGCCTCACACCACATCCACCTCTATCATATTGTCAGAATCCAGTCCTGTGACCACCACCTAACTGTGAGGGGAACTAAGCAAGTAAGTGTTGATGAGCATTAACTGATAGATGCAGTGTCTCTAACATGAGCTTCATTAGGATGGAGTCTTTGCATTTCTCCTTTAGTTCATATTCCATTCTGGGCACATAATAGATGCTCAACAGATATTTGTATTACGCTTCCATTTATATTATTTTAACACCTCTATGAGGCAATTCTTTTTAAAAAAATATTTTATTTATTTATCTTTAGAGGAGAAGGGAAGGAGAGAAGGAGAGAAACATCAATGTATGGTTGCCTCTTGTGCGTCCCCTGCTGGGAACTGGCCTGCAACCCAGGCATGTGTCCTGACTGGGAATCGAACCATGATTGTGTGGTTCACAGGCCCGCGCTCAATCCATTGAACTACGCCAGCCAGGGCTATGAGGCAATTCTTATAATTCACATTTGCACATGAAAAACCTGAGGCTCAGAAAAGTTACATAAGAGACCTAAACTCACACATTGGTCAGTCACTGAATTCAATTCTGATTTTGTACTTTCACATTCAGTGAACTTTACCAGATGCCACTGGTTTCTCTTAGTGGGGTCAGATCCCTTGTTCAGTCCTGTGTTGAGTCAATTCTAATGTTCTATTCTGAGGGTATAGCCAGGGGGCGCCAATGGAGACTAAGCCCATGCTGTCTACCACAAACCCTCTGCTCATTTTTTGAGAGTTGCCCTAGCCCCCTCCCCTTCAGCTTCTGCCACAAGGAACTGAGAGTGAGCTTGGAAACTGCCCCCAACCACCATGGCCTTTTGTTCTCTCAGGTTGCTGGGATGATACCCAGTTGCAGTCACAGCTCTGCCACCTCTGTGCTCCCCCCATTACAGCTGGGGGTTCTCACATGTCATTTCTTGAAGATGTACTTTCCAGCCTCTGAGCAGGCAGCCTCCCCAGTGGCTGAACCAGTGAACTCCCTTCAAAGTCACAATCTTTCTCCTAGAAGATTAAACGGTTTCTTCGTTCTTTGGATTGTTCCCTGGTCTTCTTTCTTTTTGTGCCTGTACCAGTGTCCCATCCCATGAAGAGGTGAGTATCAGCCCTCATTCACCAGTAACCCATAAAGTACTCAGTATGAAGCCCCTCCTTTAAGCTCTACTCCTTCAGAGACCAATTCCGTTCTCTTTCCAAAAGTCACACCCTCCCCCATACCACTTACAATAGACACACACACACACACACACACACACACACACACATGCACTTCTCATTATTCTTTGAAGTTAAGTCTTACATTTCACTTTTTAAAGCTGTCACTTCACAATGTTTTTATGCTGGGTCACACCTGTATCAAATGAATGGATTTCTGAAGATTTGGAACAACATTGTTGATGCCCTGAATCTTCAGGCTTTCCTTCACTCTTTCTCCTCTTCTTTCTCTTCTTCTCAACTCCTCCACCCACCATGACTTCTTTCTCCTGGCCTATTGAGTGATATTTTATTGCAACTCCATCAGTGATGGTTATGGTTATTTAGTATTTCTAGTGATTTATATTTTATATCACTTTGCAGTCATAATTCTCTTGATTCTCAAAAACTGGGTCAGTGAATTTCCCATTTCATCACGTAGTGCACAAAGAGAGATGGTAGCTCAAAGCAGGGTCACTTAGAGGGTCGGGCGCATGTATGGGATGGGAAATTCTGACAACCTGCTTTTTACTTACTGGAGGCTGACTCGTGCTGCAGAAATTGCCCCTCTCTCTCTCTATTGGATTATTTATAATCACTCAACAAGATGGTATTATTATAACAGCAGCCATGGCACACAGGAGCACCACAATGAGTAGATTACAAGCAAATGGAAACCTGAAGAATGGGTGGTGAATGTTGTCATACTTCATCACCAAGAGCCAACTTCCTCACAGTGCTTTGAGAAAAGGGTTAATGCAAAAGCCATGCCAGTCCAGGACAACTTAGGGTGGTGACCAGAGAAATACACACCTACCTGCTGTCCCTCACTACACAAGTGAGCACTACTTTATCAAAGGCTGGATGTGTGGTTTATGTTTGATTACCCAGGTCAGAAAAAGTATAAATTTGGAGGCCATATATTACAATTTTCCCCTGTCTTGAACTGTTAACAGCGTGTCTCTGGCTTGAGTCAAAGCTTTGAAAAATCTATGAGCTCTTTTCTACTTCACTAGAGCATCAAAACTGTACTGGCCCAAGAGCTAGCAAACGCAATTATCAGAATACCCAAGTTTTGTTATACCATTCTGCAGAGACCCTCGTAAGTTTGCATTGAAAGAAGGATTTTGCATACACTACCCTGCTTACCGTAACTTAGTCTGTGTTTTGAGACTCTTCCTTATAGTTGATGAATTATCCTATAGTTGAAATAGCCTTGGGTTTTTACTTTGTTCACTATAAATTGTATAATTTAGATATTTTTAAATTTGCTGACAGATTGACAATCAAAAATAATGGCCCACTCTTTAAAGCTACGGCTGAATTGTAGGATTGGGGATTCTAAAGCATTTGTGTTTAGAATGTCAGTCAATTTGAGAAGTAACCACTTTTAAGAGTTACAAATGCTTTCATCCTAATATAGTACCTTTTATTTTTTATCAAAAGTTATCTGTTATGAGCTGACTTGTGTGTCTCTGAAAATCATATATTGGAGCCTTACCCACCAGTCCCTCAGGGTGTGACTGTTTGGAGATAGGGCCTTTGAAGAGATGATTAAGTTAAAATGAGGCTGTTACAGTGGATACTAATCCAATTTCACAAAAACATACCAGAGGTGTATGTGCATAGATAAAAGACCATGTGAGGACACAGCAAGAAGGCAGCCATCTGTAAGCTTTTGAGAGAGGCCTCAAAAGAAAGCAAACCTGCCAACACCTTGATCTTGGACTTCTAGCCTCTGGAAATATGAGAAAATAAATTTCTCTTACTTAAACCATACAATCTGTGTATTTTGCTATGGAAACCGTAGCAAAGTAGCACACTACCCCGAACCAAAGTCTGATTAACTCTTAACTAGGTTAAAACCCTAAAATTTTGTTAGGGAATGATTTGCACATCTAGAAATTGTTTAAAATAAACTCTACCAGTAGGGTGTTGGTTATTCCTGATGGATGGACATTGATGTATACCTTTTGTTCATTCATTTAGCAAATTTTAATTCAGAACTTATTGCAAGGCACCAAAAGTGATGCAACTATACAATAAAATATGTGATACATTGAAATTACTATAATATATAGAAACATAAGTGGGGTATGAGTTCAGAGTGAGGAGAGAGAACTTCTGGCAAGGTCACTTGGAGTATGACATTTGCAATAGCAGAAGTGAAGTTGGAACTGAGGACAGAGAGCAGACACGAATAGACCAAATGGCAAGAAGAGCACTTTGGCAGGAGTGTAAGATTCAGAGCATCAGTTACCAAAGATAACACTGGTGGTGCGGTTCACTGGGGACAGAGAAAGGAATGTCATGGTTTCTAGAGTCAGATGTGAAACTGACCTACATGATTACATCCATTGGTTTTGCTAAGACCAAGAAGATTTATGAGCATGAAACGAAGTAATGTAACTAAGAGCCTTCCCTTCAGAGTAGACAAATCTGGTTCTATTCTTAGCCTTACGTTGACCTAGCTTTATGGAAGTGGTTAGTGTTGCTTAACCTCTTTAGGTCTCAATTTCATCTTTTGTAGAAAGTATAGGTAGTAACACTAGCCTACCTTATAGAGTAGTTATTAGGAATATCTATATTTAGCTTGTACTGGGTGCCTTGCCCAAAGTAAGCACTCAATATATTTAATGTTTATGATGATCAGAAAGATGATTATTTTTTTCTTTTAGGAAGATTACTCTTAAAGTGACATTATTAAGGAGTTTTTTTATTTAGTAAAATATCTAAAATGTTCTAGGTATGTTACTTTTTCTTTTAATATTTATATTTCTTAAGATACTTTTACTTTGAAAGTAAGGGAAAAAAGATAGGAAACCAAATAACTTGGTTCACCAAATAAACAGACCAGGTGCAAAAATAAAAAGCAGTGCCTATGCAACGCTAGACATCCAAATGAAAACAAAAATGTAGAGGGTCAGAGACCCAGGTTGAGCATAAGCTCACCATCAAACAAGGAGATATTTGAAATGTCAGCAATCTAAACAATATTTTTGACATTTTTGTGTCGTTTATTTTCTTTCAATTTTGAATGTTCAGTTCATCGGGTGCAGAGCCCAGGAGGAGGATTTGAATGAGGAGGATTTGGAATGGGCAGAAAATAGACTAACCTTTATGTAATCTCATAAAAGCCATTGTTCTCAGATCGAAACAAAATTCTAGGTTGGGGTGCATGTCACCCTTCAAAAGAACATTGGACCACTTCCTGAGCTTGGCACCCACGCTCTTTTTGTTGGCCTCTTCACTTGACAGATTCTGGTTATGGGGCCATGCATTTCCTTCATCGCGAGTCCAATGGCAAAGTGGAACCTGAGAGGCATCTGTGCCCTGGCTTTCAGTGTTTTCTCTCTTGGGAGAAGTTTTGGAGAGAGAACATCCTCTCAGACAAAAGCTGTTCTTTATTAAAGCAAAGATGAATTGATGGCTTCAGCAGCAGTGGGCCCAACTGGAGCTCTGCCAAGGGAGGCTGAAGACCTTGTCAGATGAGTGCAGCCAGTAGACAGCTGTGAGGCAACCCTTGACCTGAGCACTCCACCACGGTGATTAGCGTTGTAAATGAGTCAAGCTCACTGCAGCATATGCTCACATCTAAAACAGCACCCTCAGTCACTCCCCGGGCGTTATGATGATCACCAGTGCAGTTAAAGTGTGAGAAATGCATTCTGAAAGGGTTAACAAAGCAATAACAAAGAAGCTAGCAACTGTCTCCCCAAACTCCCACTTCCCCGCCCCAGATGATTTCCCAAACCCATTTAAAATAGAGATGGATTCAAGTGAGTCTCCTATACCACAGACTGATCTTTGGCTGTATAAGATTACTTTTCAACAATATAAGATGCATAAGTGCCTTTTCATTGTATGAAGAAAGCATGCCCACTGGCAAATGAATCATATTATAAAAATTGATTGTATCCCAAAAGGGAAAAATGTTATTGAAGATCCAATGGCCTGGGATGATACACCATTGATCATTGTAAGAAATACTTCCAGAAACTGTTTTTAATCTTTCCGCCAGAGCATTAGCAATTATTCTTTAGCCCATGGTGAGTAATGACTTGAGTTTCCCAGCTTCTCAATCGATAAAACATTTACCCTACCGCTACAAATGTGCTCTTCGCTTAGACAAGCAGAATTTTTCTTCCAATTACTCTTTTTTTTAGTGTGACCTCATAAAATATTTTTAAGCATATTTCATGCCTTTTTTTTTAAAAAGGAAAAGAACACTATTTTTCTATGGGCTTATTTTTTTTCCTTTTTCTTCTTTTGAAAAATAAGTCATGAAGAGTTCATAATTATTTGGATAGCTGGGGCTACTGTCTTATCATCCCTCAAACTTAAGGTGTGGTTGGAGTCCAGACAACTGTTACCTTTTGGGGTTGGTCAATAATAAAACACCCCCCTTCCCACTTTGCCTGAACAAAAGTGGTTGTCCGAATTCCTTTGAAAGCTAACAACAAAATAACACTCCCAAGGAGGTTGAGCTCCTCCTTCACTCTCTTTGTATGGCTCATAAAACTATAGCGTGGACTAATGGAGAGCAGACATAAAACACATTGTTACCAGGGTAACAGATAGCTGTGCAGAAAATTAGAGATAAAGACAAATGTCCAGAAATGCCCTTTGATGACCGAAAAGTTAACGTTCCATCACCTTCTCCTTTCCAAAGAATTCATGCTTTCTTTCCACTTGAAATTACTTCAACTCAAGCAAAAGTGCCAACTTCGATTTCTTATTAAAGTTGCTTTCTGTCTAGAACAAAGTCTGCTTGGGCATATTTACTCAACTAAGTTTCTTATACAAAGAAATTTGCAACTCCTACAAGAAGGCTGATTCTTGCTGGGTTTGGGGTGAAGGTTTGGTTTGTAATCAAAAGAAGCTTTTTTCTCCCCCATTACGTGGGGAAGTCGAATCCAGCACCAATCCTGCATTCTCAGTTCTTTTGCCCACGGTTTTAAAAGGTGTGTGCCTGTGCTGAGTAACCAAGTTAGAAAAGAGTAGGATTTCATCTATTGTGATATGTTTAAGATGTTGCTGGTAAGTTCAGAGCCTCATTGGCTTTAGAAGCCCAGTTGTAGAAGAACCAAGGTGCTTTTGATTTTGGAGAGGGAGTTTTACTGGGATATACACCTTGTTGGTATTAACCTATGGAAAATGACGCAGTAGAGAAAATTGCAGACTTTTCAGCTGCTATTCCTCTGATCAGGTTTTGCTCAGAATGAAGAAGTTCTATTTTATAAATCAGGCACAGCTGGCCAGAGTAGACAATTATAAAAATACGCACTACCTAAGTGTTCCACATCAGGTCTGTGATATGATGATCACATCAAGCTAATGATGACGACAACTCTTGGCTAAGGAGTTAGCAGCAATTTTATTTGAAAAATGCCCAGTTTAAATATGTATTTCATGAGTTTCTGACATACATTTGATCAAAGATGGCCTCAGTGGGTTTAATTATTTTATGGTGATTCTTCTTGCTTCTTTATTCTATTCATGCATTTACTCAGCAAACACAGTGTGAGTACATACAAAGTGCTAGGTGTTTTACTTGCCCTGCCCAGTTGGAACTTATTGTCTCATAAGGAAGAGATCATGAAAACCACATAAATGACTTAAAACATGGTAATTACATCATTGGTACACTAGCACAGACAGAACAAATAATACTGTCTGGGAAAAACTCATGGTGAATGCGGTGTTGAACTGAGTCCTGAAGGACAAGCAGGGTTTTCTTCAATGTACAGATATGGAGTCAAGGGCTAAGGGGTGGTAAATACAAAATTACACTTTTCTTGAGAGATGAGAAAACTACTTCTGATTAGTCCACAGTCATTTCTTAGTAGCATACTGAATGCGACAGCTATCACTGAGTGTCTAGGGAAACCATTGGCTTGGGACGCACACTCACTGAAGTAGCAAGTTTCAACTTTTGACTTAACTACTAAATAATGCTACATTTTCCAGTAGAATTAAACCATTCTCATAACCCTGATAGATTTTAATTCTAACTGTACCTGGGGTCCCAGAAACAGAAGTCACCTGTGTTTTCTTTGACCCATGTTTTCAGATGTCTTCAAACCACATGGTTTTTTATCTACCTCTCACCTTCCCAGCATCCCCCTCCTGCCCCCAATGATGTGCGTTCCTTCTTCAAGGTTTGTACCTCAAGAAAATGTGAAACACCAGGGCAAGAAGGAAGTGCATTGACAGGTAATGGGGATTTTGTAATTGGGAACGTGACCTTCCATTCTAACCTTTTGACGCAAAGAAACGTGGTGACATCAAAGGCAGTGCTGGTACCCTTGAAGCGTTATGCACTCCATAAAGCACCACGTGCACATAAGGGATTATCGTATTGTAATGAATATTTTGCAGGAAATAAATGCCCAGGTTGGCGAGGTTCTTCCCCCAAAGGCTTGCTTGCTATCGTGTAGCCCCAGCCTACATTTGTTATCCTAAGTCAGCACCCTGCCTGTGAATTTTCCTGCGTCCCTCGAAGAATGCCATGTCAAGTAGCTGCAGACCCCCGGCTGCCTCTCTTTCTCTACCTGGAAGGTTAATCAAACATGATCAAATGTAAGCATTTCCTCATTCTGGAGCAGGCATCCTGGGGGCATACAATTGGGGATTAGTGCCTGACCCTGCTGTTCATTCTGACAGCACACACTGCAAATTGCACTCTGCTTTTAATAAGCAGAGGTGGTAGGAAAAAAGGCAAGAGTCATTAACTAAAAGTTAGCAGAGGCTTGAAACAGCACCTTTGCTTTTCCAAGAAGCCCTTTGTGAAAGAAACCTTTTGTCCCCAGCAAGCATGTAACAGTGTCTCTAAGGATTTTGTGAAAATTTGTCTTGACCTTTAGCAAAATAAAATCTTATACAATATTTGAGCCACGTATATTTTCTTGGTCACTTGCCTGTTATTTTATGCCTGCCATTGTTGGAGAGAATGAGCTTAGGAGAGTGAGAAAGGCTTATGCAATAAAGCTTTTTTTATGGAGTTCCATGACATACTCAAAATGTGAAGGATTAAGCCTCGCAAGCGGTTGTCAGTGATGTATATTTAAAACCTCCCTCCTTGGGCTTTAGATGCAACTGAATAGTATTCCTTGGAGAACTCATTGCTCGGTTCTTTATTTCTTTCTTGGCTTTCTTGCCCCAACGCCACAAGTCAACACTTCCCCTCCCTCTTGGGTTCTGGCTTGCTTGATCTTACTGTGGAAATGACACCGTGTTTGGGTATGAGTTTGAGTGACTGGACTTTAGTTTTATGCTTCTTGCTGTTCAAGTGGTCTCACTCCATAGCTATTTTTTTTTAAGATTTTATTTATCTTTAGAGGGGAAGGAGAGAGGGAGAGAAACATCAATGTATGGTTGCCTTTTGTGCATCCCCTGCTGGTAGTTAGCCTGCAAGGAACCGGCCTGCAACCCAGGCATGTGCCCTGACCGGGAATCGAACCGCGATTGTCTGGTTCGCAGGCCCAAGCTCAATCCACTGAGCTATGCCAGCCAGGGCTCCATAGCTATTAAGACATGTTTTTCTACAATCTTTTTCTGCAGGTTGATTTTAATGCGTCAGTAATTAATTTGATCACAAGACATTAATGTGGGCAAATGTTTTACGTATGGTGTGAGCTAAACAAAATATTTCCAAAGAATTCAATTTACTCATGATCAATAGCTGGAGGAATAGAAAAATTCTGATCTCAGGTTTCAATCTTCAGCTAACTTTTGTACACTGAGCCCTCTGAGGGCCTCCCCTGGAATGGTGCAGTGTATCACCTTCACAGAGGCACAAAGATATCTTTGGGGAGTGAGCTTGCACCCTTACCTGGTGGGAGAAAAAGCACTTAAAAGGTAAACCCTCTGGCTACTTTCCCTACATGTTTCATGGTCTTTCTGCTTCATCTAACAACTTTTCGTCATACTGTGAAAACTACTATAACATATTACAGTAGAGAAATGATTAGAAGAGTGTCTTTTTGAAAAATGTGCTTGGAGGTAGTCAGGAAAATGTGCTAGTGTGGTAGTCAGAATTCCCAAAGAGATTTTACTAGACACCCTAATTTTGGGAACCCCTGAATATATTACCACACCTGGAGAATGTGATTAAGAACCTTGAGATGGAGAGATTTAGCTGGGTTATCTGGGTCTGGATGGGCCTAATTTAATCACACGGACCCTTAAAAGCAGAGAATTTCTCAGGGCTGTGATCAGAGAGAGATGTTATGCTGGAAGAAAAGTCCAAGAGACCCTATTACTGGCTTTGAAGATGAAGGAAAAGGCCTGGGGCCAAGGAATGCAGGTAGACTCCAGCAGCTGAAAAAGGCAAGGAAATGAATTCTCCTCTAGCATTTCTGGAAAGGAATGCAGCTCTGTCCCTGTTTTGATTTTAGCCCAGTGAGGCCCCTTGTCTGACGTCTAACCCACAGATCTGTGAGACAACGAATATGTGTTGTTTCAAGCCGCCGGTATTGTGGTGATTTGTAACAACAGCACTAGGAAACTAATACAGATAGCTCCTTCTCCCTCTTATTCTTCCAGCCCTCCATATGCTTCTGCCAACGATGAACATAGTTTGCACATGTGGAATAAGTAAGAGAGTGGTTTAAGCAGGGGTCAGTAAACTGTGGTGCCAAATGGTAAATTCTGCCATAGTAGCTGAAAAAGCATCCTTAGATGTTATGCAGGGGCAGGCAAAAGCAGGTTTACAGTTTTGAGTACACCAAACAGTTTATTCTTGTATTATACTATTTATGAATTATTGTATTATTTATGTGTGTTACAACTATAAACCTGCTTTTGCCCACCTGTGTACAAATCCATGGGAATGGTTGTGTTCCAATAAAGCTTGGTTTACAAACACAAGATGTTCACCCATGGGCAGTAAGTACATAGTTTGCCATTCTTTGGGTTAGAGCCTGCCTGGGACCACCAAAATGTGGTCCCCAGACCAGCAGCAGTCCCCGAGAGCTTGTGAGAAATGCAGAATCTCAGATCTCACTCTAGACCTACTGAACCAGAATCTGCAATTTAACAAGATCTCCACGTGATTCACACGAACATTTAAGCTTAAGAAGTATTGGTTTGGAAGATTTAGCGTTCTAGGGATAAAACAAAATTATCAGACCCAGTGATATTATTAACAAACATCCTGTTTCTGGCTGCAGAGCACCATGAAGGTAAGGGAAACAGATGTCAGACTTTAAAGGAAAGATAGGAGCATTTGTTAGGCATCTACTATATACAAACCCCTTTTAGATACGTTTGTCTGTTTAATGCTCATAATAACTCTTCCTGTCATTTTTCCCCGGTTGTTCTAGATGATTCCATGGTGTCTGATCAGTGAGAGCAAAGACCCAAAGCTCAGTTGCTTAGACTCTGAAGCTCAAGCTCTTCCTACCATCCCACACCAAAGTCTCTATTTTCCAGACCCTGTTTAATACTTGCAACAAAAGCAGTTTGGGGTTTTAAAAGTTCCTAAAACATGTGAGGTCTGGCAAAAAAATGACATCACTGGAACTTGGGGTACATATGGTGTACTTTGTTCTGTATTACAAAAATATTTCAAGATCGTTCACATCTTTCGACCACTCCCATCATGAACTGAAAGACTCCTGGCATTCTGTTGGACAGGCTTGATCATTTAATTAGCATCAGCAAAGTAGGAAGTCTTGTGGCCTATGATTTTAAGGTTAACTATAATAGTTGTTATTTGTGATTTATAAGACATTCCCGTAGCTTAACTTCTGGATACAGTTACCAAATGGATATGCAGTTAATTAATTCTCAGCCACTTCAGTCTTAGCTCTACCCCTCCAGTCAGCCTCTTCACATCCATCAAAAGACTGTCTGATGTAACAGATGGCTTTAGCACACAGTCCTGAAGGACAGCTTTGGTGGAAATGAAGGGGGGAGCAATTTCCGAGCTATGCACCCTCCATGGAGACACTAAAAACAGTACCATCTTCAGACCTAAATTCCATAAACCTAGAGGCTACTGGTCCTTCTAAGAGGAAGGTATCATACACACAAAAGATACTATCAAATGTACCCAGGATTATAGGAACTAAGTGATGCTCATGCAGAAAATTGGAAGCCAGGTTTGAGTTTTATGAGAACTATGGAGATTGGATTCCCACATAAAACGAACGAGTTTTGCAGCTCTCACTGCTCTATAGAAGGATTCTTTCCTTTCTGGCTGATGGTGCAGGTTGGAAAATCTGAACTGGCCAGCAATGTATTTTCCACTTCCAGCAAATGGGACTCTGTTTACAACAGCAAGTTAGAGGAGACTCATTCCTGTGCCAGGGGACAGGATTCTGTCCGCTCATGGCCATTAACGCCTTCTGTAGTCACCTACCTGGAGGACTTTCAGAAGCAGGCCACCTTGAGCTCCTTGCTCTGGACTCTCTCCTCTCTAGATTCAATGGGTGCTGCCCACCTTGCAAAAGTAAGCAGGGGGTTTCTTTATTTGGCAGATTGCTCTTTTCTGTTAAAGAGCAAGCTCACTGAGGACCAGGAGATTGGAACTCAAATTCTGGTCTCTAGATGGCAGTCTAGCCCTGCTAAATTTGACGACTCCCCAGTCCTGGGCAGATTGAAGTCACAGTTAAACACAAAATTTAACCAAAGAAAATCTATGGAGAGGGCATAACAAGATTCAGATTATTAATTTTTGGTTGGTGGAAAATAAATACTTGGGGTTGAGCATTAGGTTGAAAAAAAAACCATGTGTCTAGAAACATGCTTTAAAATGCTGTCTGTAGTCCTAATTTGACTGTGTAAAATTCACAAGTGATAAATGTGGGCAGTTTTATTACGAAATGAGCAGCCTAATTACAGAGAAATGTCTGGAATAGTGTTGTACACGAAAAAGACAAGAACCTGGCCATCACCAAGTTACTAAGACCTCTCTACAAATTACCTGTTTATACCAAAATCATTTAGTCAATAAAATCTGGGTAGGATATTTAGCCTGATAAAGAACGTTCTCAGTTTCTTGGGGGAAAGTGGCAAGCCAGAATAGCTGTTGACATTAGTCATGACTAAAACTTAAAATTCGTCGTGATTGATTCTCATTTCAAGCAGTTGTACTGACCTTGTATAGATGCAGCTGATAGGTTCAGTTTGAACTCAAGTTAGAACTTAGCTGAGCTTTACAGAATTTTGATCTGAAAGAGACCCTACGGGTCATTTATGTCCAACTTTCTTACTGTACAGACAACAGAACCAAGGCCTAGACAACCCCCAAGGCACAAATATTTGGTGGCTGAGCTGGCTTTCAAGAGACTCTAAGTGGAGCTTTGGACTTGGGACAATATGTGGTCCCGTATGCATGGTTTACTTTTAGTCATATATAACTGTTATGTTTCAAAACATCTCTCTATTGTGTTGAAATAGTACTAATGTATTCAAAGCTATTTTGATTTATCTATTCGTTCAAAATATGTTTTTGAAATTTTAAAAATATAGATACTTGTACATATTCAGTGTTTCTAGGAGTTCTGACAGCAGCCCATGGGGTGCCTTAGACAAGGCAGTGGAATAAGAATAAACAAATGCCCCCAACTAATTTGCTGCAGAATTCTGGACCAGCTTTCCTTGCCTCAATATTCTCACCTGTAAAATAGCAGTAATAAGGGCATCCCTGCCTGCTTTATAATATTGTTGTGAGGGTCTAATCGTAGGAGATATAAGGGGAGTAAATCTACTCCATAGAGAGCTATTATGTAGAGAGTATAATTACTGATATCCAAAAGAAGGCACTTTGAATCACAAAGCAAAGCATGGTACAAAATATAAACTATATTTTTCCTTTGTAAACCTTGGCAAACAAAAGAGGCCGGACACAAAAGGCCACCCGTGGTATTATTTCTTTTATGTGAAATACCCAGAATAGGTAAATGGATGGAGACAGAAAGCAGATTGGTGGTTGCCAAGGGTCCTGGGAGAAAGAGGGGAGTGTGACTGCTCTAAGATGTGGGATTTCCTTTTAGGATGATGAAAATGTCTAGGAGCTAAATAAGGATTGTGCTTGCTTAAGGTGTCAATGTATTAAATGATTTTGAATTTTTCACTGTAAAATGATTCATTGGATGTTATGTGAATAAGCAAATCAAAAAGACTTGGGTGTTGGTGGCGGGAATGGGGCAGGGGGTTGTGCCAGGCCTGTTGGGCCAGATGATTTTGTGAATGAAATCTCAGATGCTTACTAATAAGCTCCTTTACAAAAGAACATTTGTGAAGTTTACTTTGAGTTGCTGGAAGTATTTGACTATCACCATGAAACTAGCCTAGCAAATCCTGTCCATGCAATTGTTTGGGTTCCAAAGATGATACATTTGGTGAATTCCACAGATGCTTAGGCAAATGCCCTCTGGCCTACTAACCAGTTTCTTTTAGAGGTGTTTAAGACAAAAGATATGGAAAAGAAAGTATGGTTTCATTAGCTTTCCTAGACTTATTCTTGACAATTTATCACTGCTAGAAATGACATTTTTTTGCTTGAAATGGCTTCAGATGCTGACTCCCCCACCCCGCCCCCCGTAGTTGTCAAATCTTGACTTTTGCGTGTTTAACTTTCCTCGTTGGACCTCTACTCTGAGCTTCAAAGAGAATTGTGATTTCATGGTATCAATTTTCTCGCTGTAGGACATTGCCTTCTGATCTTTGCAAAGGCCCAGCTTCTAATCCAAACCTATGGGGTATTTGCAAAGGCTGTCAATTAATATCAGAGGGTTTTTTTCACCTTTATTTGCAACAAATATTAAGAAGTAATTAGTCAAGTTATCAACATGCTTCTATTTGTACCTGCATAATGATGTGTTACATTTATGATTTGAAGTGGAAAGTTTCAAATAATGACTTATATACTATTTTTCATGAATAGTCTGGTAGACTGGGGGAAATTTAGCTAGAGAAAAATGGAAGAGAAGAACCTAGGTTATGCCACATGTCCTAGGATCAGAGTCTGAATGCTGCAATAGACTTTATGTATCTTTCAACCAATTGTGTGATATTTGAATATCACTCACCAAGTCCCTGTCAGATTGTGTCTGCCCCAAGCCTGATGGGAACTATTTGAACATTAAAAAATGCTTACCTTTGTCCATGGGCGGGGGGGTGGGGTGGGAAATGGAGACAACTCTACTTGAACAACAATTTTAAAAAGATAGAAAGAGAAAAAGAAAGATGCTTTCCTCTACATCAGTGTCAAAAATTTTTCCCTAAAAGGAACCAAATTTAATCACTTTGCAAGTTTTATTACTTAGTCTTAGGTGTAACACTTGCAAGCATTTGAGATGAGTCGTATTCATCTTGTACGTGATGTATTGTAAGTCATAAGAAGCAGCTAAATCTTTTTCCTGTTATTTTAAAATAAACATATACAGTTCTTTCAACTGACATGTATGTGCAAAGCTTGAATTCCATGGTTCTCTTATTATTATCCTCTGTATAGACTTGTGTTTATTCATTTCCCTATGAGAATTGGGCACCCCGAATCAAATACAGCATATCAGGTGTATACAGAGGAGAGACTGTAAACCTGACTGTCTTTCTAAACCATAGGCTTTTATGAGTGAGTCAAGTTAACTGTATGTATGTGTTCCAGTTAGCACATCTCATTTTGTAAAATGATTGGTTGCCATTATGTTTCCATCATTACAATATTTATTAGTGGGAAAAAGCTAAGTGATTGAAATCAGAGGTCTTGGAAAATGTACCAAGCAAACAAATAAGCAGACAAACCTAGAGGCATGATGTTCTGTTAAATGAAAATTTTTAGAACCATTAAGAATGCTGTTTTTTGGGTTCTATAAGAAGCTGACTTTGCCATTTGGGACACATAAAGCTTTCACCGAATATGGTTCCCAAACTGTAAACAGATCCCTTTAATAAAACCAGGGAATCTGGTTATCAGACAATGTTGTCTCCATGTGGATGAAAATATCATCTGGCATGGAGCAGAGTTCAGGGAAATAACTTGCAGAAAATGATAACCCTTGATGCTTTTGAGATAGACTATGTTACTCAGTACAGTAGGAGGTCAGTGGTTTAAAGGGCTCCAAAGACTGGACCAGGCTGAGCCTCCTTGTCCCCAGAAGCCTGCCCTGTTTTGACGTCTGTTCCTGGAAACTTCAGGCAGATTCAAGTCTGGATCTGTCAAGTGACTTTCCATGTGGGTACTGATATGTCAGGCGCCAGTTACCCTCCACCTGGTGGAAAACGTCTGCTACAGTTTGCTGGGAGTTGTCTTTCTCCAAGGGAAAAGATTCTGAAATAATATGATCTGAGAAAACTTTGCAGAGTCTTTCAAGTCTGGGTTTTTACTATATCACTAATTGAACCTGTTCATATTTTATGTCCTTTTCACTCCCCAAAACTCTTGGCCCTCTAATGCTTGCAAGAGTCTGATATGAAAAAAGCGGGGGCGGAGGGATGTAAAAGTCCTGAAAACTAAAATCCCTCCATTCAGTTTTCATTGCTTTGTATTCTGAAAGCAGAGCTGTGAAACATATTAGCAAATGTTAGGATTTCCCGACATTCGCCTGGCCCTGGAGAGCCCCAAAGGTCCCTAACTGCTTCAAATGGAGTTTGAACTTCAAGAATAAATATGTAATTAAAGATCAACCCAACATCTACCTTTTTTCCATCCTTCCCTTCCCCCAGTTCTCTTTTCTTTCACCATCTTTCACAGCCAAATCATGCTTCGAGAAGATAAATACTTGCAGACACAATCTTATCTACTGAAGAAGCAGCAGCTGATCTTGAAATGGCAGTGAATTTCTGGAGGCTGTGTCCTTATCTGTCCAGGAGACTTCTTGGCTTCTGGAAAGAGACAAGGGTAGGTAGGTATAGTTTGACCTGTTAGGGGGACTGGGGCATTAGAGCAAACGAAAATATTAAACACATATGCAACATAATGAGCAAAGCCTTGCTGTTCACAATGGCCCAACAGCAACTACATTCCTTTCACTGCCTCATCTTGAACTAGGCCCACGTGGCTGGAACAAACCAGTGCATCTGTTTAACATCAACAGAAAACACACAGAAGTGCTGTCATCTCTTCCAGTTTCAAAAAGATAAAGACAGTTAATCCAGAAATGGCAAGCTCCTAAGTGCTTTCTTGTGGGAGAAATCCTGAAGGAGCCCCTTTCTCCAGGAGCAGCTGGGACAGGACTTTGAAGTAGGAACAGCACCCCGCCTCCACCCACTCACCCATGTCCGTTTATTTTGGACATGCTACAGCAAATCCTCCTGGAGACACGTGTTGCTCATGTTTCATGGTGGAGCAAACACAGCTTCTGTTTGTTTGGTGATATCCCTCCTGACCATTGACCCTTGGATTTGCACTGCCCTTCAAAAGAAAGGGGCTCTGTGGGGTGATTTGTTTGTGTTTACCAGTATGTGGTGTTGCTTGTTCCTGACCATAAACTCACCCCGCTTGGACAGTAGAGTTTCTACTGAGTAAACTTGACCCCGGGCATTCGAGTGTGTGAGTCCAAATCTCCAGGACTTGGGAAGGGACACCTAGAGAGGCCTCCTGAGTTGGCAGGCCTTCTGGGCACAGTCCTGGGAAAGTGCAACTTATGCCCACAGCTTCCCAGGCTTGTTGTGGGAATGCCTGGTATGCTGGAGGGCTATCTTTACTGTAACGTTGGATTATAAAGTCAGAAGTGGTTATGGCAGCTAAGCCTGTTCTCTCCCAATCTCCACTCCAGAGCAATTGCTTAGCCTTCTGAGTAAGCAAGGTTAAGATTCCCAGTACTGAGCACAGTGGCCTTAATCTTCTGGGAGACTCAGATGAGTCACTGTCTTCCAGGATAAGCTTATCTACCTGCTTCCAAGGAAAAACCAGGAGCTGGGTGCTGTGGGTATGCCTAAGGCATAGCACCTCCGGTTTATATCTCCCAATCCTTTGTGCTCTGGATCACTTTAAGTTTAAACATCATTAAAAAAAGAAAAAAAGAACCTGAGGGAAATAGTGATAGTGATAGTGATAATAGCTGTTAATATATGAATAGACAGTCTCACACCTATGACCTGTTATATGGAGAGGAAGGGAAATGATAACACTAAATAAAACAGCAGGGCAGAGAGAAAACCTAAAGAAGCTCTTGTTTCACAATGAATTTTAGAACCAGGAAATTGCTAATGTAAATATTGCATAGAATCTAATTCCATTCTCTAGGCTTGTATGTGAAAGTCCAAGGTCTGAAAAGCACATAGGGGTCTACCTACAGGTTTCTTATTCTGTCAGGGCAAGCCCTTGTTATGTGCACGGTATGTTAATATCACACCCCCACACTAGGTGTAGAAAGCTGGGGTGCAGAAAGAAAATAAGCCTGAATTAAGCCACCTGAGTATGATGGTATGTTAATACGCTACCCTCAGATCAGAAATAGTAAGAGGAAAACAGCCTGAATTAAACCACATCAGTATGGAGACCCTTTCATTGCTCTCTCTGTGCTTAAGTCTAACAACGCAATGGGAAATGCCATCCATTTTTCATGGTGCTTCAGAGCTTGCTATAGCTGGAGCTCTACCTGAAGCTAAATAAACAAACATCATAATTTCCTATTTTTTTTTTCAGCTCAAATACAGTAGTTACTTCTGAGGGCACTGCGAAGGAGGGCAGGTATATCTGCATTATGCTTGCGGATCCGCTGCCAAACACACCATCTTGCTGTTGATACAAGAGCCAGCTTTGCCTGGCAAGGCAGACATCAAAGCCCCCCTCCTGGAAAAGCAGCCCTAAACCTGGAAGAGGCCTTTTATAATTTCCAACCATTTCATTATGGCATTAAGGTGCATTAATTGCTTCATAGCCTTGTGGATATAGAGTTATATTCATTAACTTAAGTCGACAACTTCCTTTTTGCTAAAGCTAGTTAGGAAAAAGCGCTTCAAATGGGTTTCTAATGATCTCATAAACACTGTGTTTCATCTGATTGCTAAGTAGCTTCCTTTTCTTTCTTCTCTTGGTAATTCTCAGCTTCCAGTTCCTCTTCGTTATGTTATGAACAGCTGAACTTAGGCTCTGAAGTGATGATATTTTTCCAGTCTTCTCAGAAACGTAGTGACTTTATCGGTGATTATGGACAGAAGGATAGTCACTGAATGAGAGGCAGTCAGAAATTACTTGGATTCCAACTAAAATTGAAGCATTTTTTTAACCAACGGCAGGAAACTTTCTTACTCAATGTGTGGATAGTGCCATGTCCCAAAAGAAGTACTTGAAAACTTCAAGTTCTTCATGTAATAAATGTCCATTGCAAACCAGAAAGAAACTCAAAAACTGTAATTGCATTAAGAAAGGCATGCATTAGAAAGCCAATAAACCTGGCACTTTAAACTTCTTAAAGTTGAATCAATTTGGCTGAATCAAATTGACTCTATCGATAATTTGACAAATTGGACAGAACACTGTTATTCCTCTGATTATGTAGGGTGGGTGGACTATTTGATCAAAATGGCAAAGGAGTATAGTCACGAAATAACACAGCTTCCGTGTGATGCTATCACCAGATGCTGAGAGAAATAAAGGCCATGAACAACCAAGTACTGCATGTGCCCTTACAATTCTTTGTTTTGAAACCTCAGTTCAGGCAGAGAAGATGCCATCCATTAGCAAAAAGGTAAGAGTTCAAAAGCATGGCCACTTGAAGACCCTCGAGTTTTTAACCTTTGCAAGCACAACTAAAAATGCAATAGTGTGAAGAAGATGGCATCTATTTTATTAAAGATGTTTCTCATGTATCTTTGTAAGAAGTTATTTTTCTAAAAATACACACCTTCTGCCAACTTTCTATGATATTTACGCAGACTCTACTGAGGATTAAATGTTTTCCAAGAACTTAGCATTTCCTGGCAGAGTTTCAGACAATCCCTGCTGACAGCTGAGTACAGAAGCCCAGCCACCACTGTCATGGATGACCTCCGGTGTTTGGGACCTCAAGAGCAAACACACCTTTACTCTAAAGGAACACAGTCCTGGACAGAACATGAACTTGGCTATGTTTCATCTTCTCATAACAATTTACTGAAAACTAATGTGGTAGTCACCCAGCCACTACCTTCTTTAGAAAGTATATTTAACCAGGACTTTCCAGGACTTAACACACACACACACACACACACACACACACACACTACTCTTGGATGCTAACAGAGGAAAGAGAAGTTTAAATTTAAAATCATATACTTCATTTTTCCCCCTGAATGTTTGTTTTACCTTTCAGGTCAATAGTTTCCATAAATTCCCTGTGTCTTAACAGTATAGAGGATATTTTTAAACATAGCTCTTATGCTGGAGTGTACATTAAATATTTATTCAGCTGATTAAAACAGTTCTACATTTATTTAATGTTTGAAGAGTAAACAGTTTATTGAAAACTGAAATGTCTTCTTACACATATACGTATGCTCACACAGACACACCTTTCAGAAGAGGGGCTTCTGTGATGAGGTTTCTCAACTTATACTGCTGAGTATAAGCAGCCCTGAGATAAACCCCATCATCAGACAGAGTTGCCTTCCAGGGAGACTTAGGCTTCTGGTGGAGACTGGTCCAGCAGGGTGGGCAGCCAGGTGGTCAGGGGCAGCCCTGGTAAAGAGGCTTAAAACCAGAAGAGCTTCATGCTGACACACACATGCATCTTAGGGGGAGGAAAACACATCCTCCCATATTAAAGACAGCTCAGACATATGTCAGTAGTAGTATTTTCTGCCCTTTACCCTGGTTTGTTGAAACAGAAGATACTTTGGCCTCAGATAAATGGGGAAAGGTTGAGATTACTTGGAGGAATGACAAACAGATGGAAGATAAACCTTGAAGCAGTGCCTTTGCTTTGTCATCTGTGGAGCCTGGGTGACCCAGAAAGGAAATAGTCACACTGTTTATGTTAGCTTCTGCAATCACCAGTCACGAGGAGACTGTAGATATTACCCTATGAATTCTCACCATATCTCTGGCTCGGAAGATATGTGTATACATTCAGTACATTCTGTTATGGAACATGGTGCAATGCAGTGTGTCGATTAAGCAAGAGATAGCTGTTTTTTTCATATGTAAACTGACAACTTTGAGGGTTAAAATGTAAGGTTTTAAAATTACTTATCTGATAACTGTCAGAGGGGGGAGTATTTGGGGGCTGGGTAAAAAGGGTAAAGGGAGTAAAACAAAAACTCATAGACACAGACAATAGTATGGTGATTACTAGAGGGAAAGGAGGGTAGAGGTAGGTACCAGGGGAAAAGGAGTATAAATGGGGATAGAAGGAGACAACCGGTGGTGGGGGACACACAATAAAATATAAAGATGATGTATTATAGAAATGTACACCTGAAACCTACATAATTTTATTAGTGTCACCCCAATAAATTCAATAAAAAACAAAGTAAAATTTCATCACTGCAAAAGTAGAAAATAAAATAATCATGGCATCAACTATATTGAGCAAAATTTAATCTTCTCTGGTTATTCATTGATATTTTAATATCATGTCACATTTCAGATTCTGCATTCTGAGCAATATCACTATAACATAGGTTTGTGAGTTTACAATTAAGTGAGACTCTTCTTTTTGAAGCAGACAAATGTGTATCAGGATAACCACTGATTTCTTATGTGGTAGCACATAAAAAAAAGTGTGATCTAAAAGCCTGTTCATGGAGAAATGGCAAAATGAGGTAAAAATAAAGTGAAATATTATGTAGTATTTATAAGGAATAAGGTGTGTATAATGTAAGGGCATGTCTAAGATACATTTTTTAATGAAAAAAACAGTAAGTCACAAAGGACTGTGTCTGGTAAAGGCCACTTTTGCTGAAAAGAGGGCACTTACCCAGATCCCCCAGGCTCATAGAGGCCTGGGGAATTTCTGGAAAGATAAACAAGAAACTGTTAACAAGGGTTAGATGTAGAGAGTGAACATGTGGGCAGGATGGAACTTTAACTTTTTGCCTTAAAAAATATTTCAAAAATAATGTTAATCAGTAAGAACTCACTTCACATACTAAAGTAACCACTTCTCTTTCAAGACAAATTAAGTTTCAAGGCCTTTTGCATGTGAATCCGAAGTGACATTATACAGATGACTAATACGTACACAAACATTGTTAAGGCAAACAGTCTGTAGAACATGTAAATATAGGCTCTTGTTTTTTGGAGTTTTCTTAAAAATTTTATACAGAGATATTTACAGTTTGGCTTCCTTCTTTTAACTATAAATAAATATAAGTAGCTTTTTATCAAGTAGCTTTGACTTAGTGGAGATAACTTGAAATACTTTACTCTTTCCAACCATTGCCTAACCACATTCAGTTCAAACGCTCCAAATGTCCTTTAATGGATGCTTTGGGAATATGGATGACTATCAAGGTCCTTCCACCTAAGTCCAGCTTATAATTCTCTTCATGTATTTCACTTTTGTGTTATTTCCTTCCCTAACTTTAGTGCCACCTCTAGCACTAAACATACCCTAATTTGAATTTGAACTTGCCCTTCTACTATCAAAATCCTGATTCCTGTGGTGATGAAGTAGAGGAAGGCATGAGGAGACAAAGCGTAGTAACTCTCTTTTGACTTAACTGTCTATGGCTGTGGTCCCTTCTCTGTGGGTTGTTGTTGATTTTCTGACCAATCCTGGGTGGCTGTGGAAGGCCTCAGTGTACAGTCACTCAAATACACAGGGAGCAGGTATGAGTTTCTGCAGGGCCCTTCGGGGCTCCCCGTTTGGTTCCCTGCTGGAGTGCGAATCCAGCTCCACCTCCATCTTCATGCCTCCCTACACCTTTCACCACCAACAAGCTCCCATCGTTGACTCTCCACCCCACGATTGCTTGCTTCTAGTATTCCACTGCCTGTCTAGAGGACTTCTTGGCTGCAGTCCAGATACCTTACTCAGTGCCCATTGGAGAGAAAGCAGGCTGCTCCCCTATGTCCTCTTCTCTTCATCCTGCCACCCCTCAGTCCACTTTTTTTTAGTTCATAGGAAAAGAAAAGGCAAAGCAGCAAGTTCAATTTGAAGCCTCCATAGCCAAAAGGAAAATGATACGTGGGATCTCATTCTTACAGACACCTCCATTTTTTACAAGTGTCTGTCTTGGAGGGCCTCTTATTTGGCTTTAAGGAAGTACAAAAAACATCTTAACACAATCTCATTATGTGGCACAAGGCGGTTGCCACCACTCTGATTCTCAGCACTTTCTCTCTCTGTCCCTCCCCCAGCCTCCTGCTTATATGTGTGTAGAGGAGCTGAAGTGAAGGATGGGGTTGTAGCACCCGGTATTTTTAAGCTAACTCTAAGTAAGCCCTGCAGGTGAGGGGCCCCAATTGTGGGATTCTTTGTCTTCAGCTTTGGACTCCAAATGCCAACTCCAAGGTAACTGAAAAGTGCCATTCAAAATGTTTTACATTCATTTATAAGACACTTCTTCAGGATCAAAACAGTGGTCATGATTTAAATGTTCAAACACAACTGGCATTTCCGTCTCATGGTGATAGGGAGAGTCATGACTTTGGTGCATAGAATTGTTCACATTCATGAAAATTTGTAGATTGAAATCTCATAGAAAGAGAAACTTTTACACCTACTTACTCAATGGAGCGCTACTTTTACACCAACCACTGGGCATGTTGCAGAGGTTAGAGATGGGTGGGGAGAGATAAAGTGAAGTCATATTGTTCTTGGGCCACCCATTCTTCACAAAGTGTGCTGCTCAGCAAAGCAAAGCAATAAATGCTCAGGGGATGTAGAGTCAAGGGGCAACCTGAATCCATGGTGTGGATGAGGAATACTTTAACATAGGAAGTGAGTGTGTTTTTTGTTTGATAGAACACATACCTTTACAGAAGTGACTCGAGTATCACTTCAAAATGGCAAGGAAGGCAAGGGGGACCTCAGGAGGCAGAGAAGAGGTCCCTCTTTCCTTGTTTAAACAGAGCAGCTCTGCTTCTACCAGTTTTACATAATCAATTTCTATTTACAATTCCATTTTCTGAGAAGACTTTTTTAATGTGAAAATGACTGGGTTATGAAATAGATAGGCATGAGATGCATGGCCAAGGACATATGTACAGATGGGTTAGTTGGATGTTGAGCAGAATTACCATGTTTGGGAACAATGAGATGATGGGATGGGCTAAAGTGGTGTGAGTATTGGGGGGCTAAATGGGTGTGTGTGGGAGGGATGGAAGTCAGTTGAGAAAGGGTTGAATAGATGACTTCAGAATTTGATTTGAAAACTTATGCCACTAAAGGGTTTTGATCAAAAGATGTCAAAAATAGTGTTTAAGAAAGATCACTCTAGCTGTGCACGGCATTTGTGTGTGTCTGTATGTGTGCACACACAGGTCCAGGTGGTGACTCAATCTGTAATCTCCCCACTCATGCAGATGTTGATGGTAAAACTCAGGAAATGACCTTGGTAGTTCACCTTTCTCTTGAGCATAGTCCTTGCCAAGGTGAATCCCCAAAGCTGCCTGGTTCTTGGATAATGTCCTTCAGAACAGGATCTCTCACATTCCAGAGCTCAACTCTGCCTGAGACAAGGGCTCATTCTCTTTGCCGGAGTAGTATCCCCCATCCCCCAACTCCACCCCTTAGAAAGAGAGCTACCTCATAAAAACAGGAAATATTTTCAGGCTATCAGCAAAATGAGCTGCTTAAAGTAGTCTCCATGCTGCCAAATGTTCAGCAAAGCCTTGACAGTGTTTAGGAGAAACCTCGCTGAATCCCTCAAGTAATGAGTTGAAAACTACAGGATGCTGCAAGTTTCGCCACAGGGAGTCTTCTGACACTTTTTAGCAGATGGCAATGTATACACTTCTTTTATATACAATGCTTCTCTAAATTAAAGATGATTTTTCAAAAACAATTCTCAGAGAGAGCGAGAGAAGCAAAAACTCACACATACTCAGCTGTAGACGGCCTCCTATTTACATAAGCTGTGAGGAAATTAAAAGTCATGTAACAATGGTATGCTCCTTAGAAGTCCTATGAATGTTAAATCCTAAGAAAAATTAAGTTTAGTTTTCACATAGCACTAGTGTGAGAAGTCTATGAAAACTGGAGATCTGGTAAGTTAGTAGCTTTAACAATTAGTGCAAAGGCTCAAAATACAGCCTAGTATGTTGAGTACCCAAGAGCTGAATGACTACTAATTTTTATAATGGCTAATTCTGTCAACCACTGGTTGTTTCATACAAAATGTTGACGCTTTTAAAAATAGCTCTGTTACAGAACAGACCAGGGTTCAGGGGGACAATCATACTATTACTGAAAGGATCCCCTACCAGGTTCATTATGTCCGCTGGCAGATAGGAAAGACATCTCTCAATGCTAGAGATTTGTGAAAAGGAAAGGAAATGTTTATTTAACACTATACAGGCTTAAAGTAGTGATCTAATGTTTTCATTAAAACATCAAAGTCCTTTTGGATACCCACAGACGTCCACAGTGCTTCTTTCTCTCCCTGCCCTAATTTGGGATACCATATCTCAGGAAAAGAAGCAAACATCATGTTTCAGGCTGCTGGTGCAGTTAGCTGTGATGCCATCCAGGCAGGATCTCTAATTAATCCAAAGCCATGTGGCACCTTCTCATGGCCCACTGGCAAGAGTTCTTTCACCCTTCTTCCAGGCAAAGTCTCTCCTGCTTCCCAGGCCATGTGGCCAAAGGGAGTACCCCAAAGCCGTGGGGTCCTTTTCTACCAAAGCTGCAGGGTCCCCACTCTGGCCAAAACTGCATGGTCCTCCTCGGCAAAGCTGCGGGAAGGGGAAGGGTCTCCACTCAGCGGTTCTGTGCTAAAGCCGCATGGTGATTCTCTCTCACAGAGCTGCGGGAGTCCCCACTCTGCCAGAAGTATGTGTCTCTCCCCCTGCACTGGAACAGCCCATGGTCCTCTCCCCTGCCCAAGCTGCAAGTGGCTCTCTCCCCAGTGGCTGCCAAGTCTGGGTTTAAATCCTCTCACCAATCCTCCTCTTCAGCCCCATTTTCCACTCCTCCCACAATCAGCTACACTAGCCAGCACTCCTGTATCCTTCTAGCTTTCCTGGGCTGCCATTGTGAGTCTGGGCAGGTGTGGTCCCATGGCGTGGAGCCAATCTTGTCCAAGCTCTCACACAGGCGCTGTCACCTGGGGGACCTGCCCCCAGTTACATCTTGGTGAGGGCAGTCTCTTTCCATCCCCCTGGCTCAGAGTATGACCACAGCTATTTAACATATCTATGAAACTAGTTAAAGGTTATAGATATGTTAAATGACCACTCCAGAGGTTAGCTGCAAGGCTGTGGCTTAACAAAACAGCTCTCAATGGCCCTGCTCCATGTGTCCCTTCCCCAACTCATACCTGAGGAGGGAAGGGGTGAGGACATCTTATATGTCTTTCTAATATTTCCTAGACACCTTGAGTTCTGGGCCCCACTCCCAATCTCTTTTGGGGGCCCCCCTCTTGGCTTCACCCTGTTGCAGTTTCACTGAGTCAACCCGATTAACTGGCAATTTGCCTTTCACAGACTCAGTGTGGCCTTTTCTATTAAGATTCTGTCTTATTTTAAATTTTTTTTGAGATTTCACAGTTCAACAAAGAAATATATGTCATTGTCCCCTGGAAGTTATTCAGTCCCATCACTTGGTCCCTGGGGTTCTTTGGTCCCTCACTGACATTTTGAAATATGGTGCCTCTTTTCCATCTGCGTCACCGGGATAATCTGAGGAGATCATGGCTCTCAAGGGCCAAACGTAAATTGTCGGCATAAAATCTCCAATATGCATCTATTTAACAACATGTAACTAGTGCAAAGCACTGACCTAGAACCTTTGGGAAAGACAAAGGTGCAGGACACCTGATTCCCAGTCTAGATGAATTAAGAGTTGAGCGGGGGGTGCCCTCTGTGGACATAGAGCTACATATAGAATTTAGAAAGAAAGCGGTAGGTACTTTGATATAATAGCAATATCCAGCATTTATTGCAATTCTGTATAGACCAGTCACTTGACTATGTACTTTAAACATATTATCTGATTTGATCAGTTCAACAACATCATGAAATCAATATTATTTTCCTTCTTTTACAGAGGAAGAAACCGGGAATTTTCCAGGTGTCACGCAGCTGGAGTAGTCAGAGGTAAAACTAAAACTTAAGTCAGATCTTTATGTCTTAGAAGGCTCTGCCCATAATCATCATGCATTTTTCCAATGTCGCTTTAGAAGTGTACCTGCTACCAGTATTGGGGACCAGCAAATACTTCAGACTTGAGAGAAGATGGGAGATTAAAAAGGGGCATTGGTCTGGGTTCGGCAATATTGGTACTGGGAGTAGAAGGGAAGGGAAATCTAGAGTGAAAGCAAACGCGTAGGGTCAGGAATTTTTATGGCCTCGTATGGAAAATCAGGATAAAAGTATCTCTGGAGGAATGCCTGATTCATCTGATGGCAGCACCCTAAACTACGAGGCAATCACCCACCATACAAAACCTCTCAGTTGCTCAGTATGTGTGTGTACTCTGGATGGTTAATACATTTGCCTAGCGAACTGAAATAGGAGAGTCCACTTCACTGGCCTGTGGTCCAGAATACTCCACCATCAATGCATATGCAAGGTAGTTATAATTGCCCAGGGAATGAAGTCAAGTAAAGCCCACTAAAGAAAGAAGCAGCAAAGTTTAAACGTTAGCCTTTCTTTGGACTCATCAGCACATCAAATGTGTGTTTTACATTAGTCTGCTGTGGCATCAAGTTTTGCCCTCATGTGTGTGACTCAGTATTTTATTTTCCTTGGCATAGCTTGCCATTATAATTAGGGTATGTTATTTCATACCTTGTTGTCAATGTAAAAATATTCTTTTCAAATGTAGAAGTGGTTAAAAGAATGGACAGCTGGTAGCTTTTTCATCTAATACATCTTCAAAATGCAGAGTGAACTTGCTTTGGAAAAATCAAATTGGACTTTAAAACGAGTTCTCTGGTTAAGGCTTATCAGCTCTAACCCTCTGGTTTTTCTTTCTTCATGTACCTTCAGAGTTTTCCCCAGGAAAATTGTATTGTCATACAGGTCAGAACCAGAGACGGTATGATTCTGTTTCTCATAAAGGTAAGGAGCCAATTTATGAAAAGAAAACAGTTGATCTTCTACTCTGGGAATATCACAGGGCATAGATGGACTTTTGCAAGGAATTACAATTTTTAAATATACTCAGGCTTTTATTTTCAAAGCAGGTGACTGGGGCTTCCTTTGCCTGGTTTTGCTCCAGATGCCTCTTCTCAGCCAGTGCCTCCGAAAAGCCATGAGTTTGGGAGCTCTCTCCCTGTGCTGGAGGACTCCACGAACATGGTTGCACTCTGCTTTGCACTCTGGTACATGTAAATGTGAAATCATTCTGTCCCTGAGTTTGGCACTCTATGCCATCTTTAATTTAACCTAATAGAAAACAATTATTTTCCCTTTTATGTAAAAAAAAAAGCCAAACAAAAGATGTGACTGTAATACAGAGAGCATGGTAGGGTCTCCCACTGTCCTCTCATGATGAAGCTACTGTGGATGCTGGGAAGATCTCTCAGCTAAAGGTGCATCTAAAGCAGCACCTGATATCCAGGTGTGCAAATGATGCAGCATGCCCTATATTGTGATGCTGAAGCAATTGGATCTGCAAGGTTATTTTGAGAGTCAAGGCAATCAAAAGGAAAACCAATTGGTTAGGTGGATTCATAGGTGTCTTCTTTCTGGAGAATCCTAAATAGAATCATTTTTGGTATATAGAGAGGCATTGGGCATGATCACAGAAAAATCGATGGAAGCTGAGAGCATCCATTAAAGAATGGTCCAGACAACACAGAGATACCTTGCTTCCCATCTAGCACAAGTTCACCCTTGGCATTACGTGAAGAGAGCCTCTGCCTGTCATAGAAAAATTGGTTTTCTCATTCCTCCTCAACAATTTTTTAACACAGAAGATGAATTACAAGAGAGCAAGATAATGTCTGCTTGAGGTTTTTTTATGAGGGGGTGAATAGCCAGATGGTTGAATTAGGGGCAATTAGTAGGAGACAGAAGAATCTAATTGAGTTCTATTGCATGTGGTAAAAAATTCAAGAATGTGTGTTTGACTGGAAAGGGTTAGGGACTAGTTTCAAAACACCCAATTAAAATACAACTTTTGTGCGAGTTGAATCATAGGGTGAGAAGTTGGATCCATGCTTTGGACTCCATTGCAGAAAACCTGGATAATACAACCTTCACCTCTCAGCCTGTTACCTGGGGCAAGTGTTTCTGAGGGAGCCAATGAGAACTTGAGTTTTAGACCATATCTGAGAGATTTGGGACTGAGCTTGCTTTGCAGAGAAAGAAGACAGAAAGGTCTATCCCATATGTCCAAAGGAAAGACATATTTAGCCTCATGTTCAACTTTGAATGCAAAGTCATTTCATTAGTGTAGTTTAACCTTTTCATAAGCCTTTCAATGATAAATTTCATTAATGCATTGGAAATGTCAGCTATTAAGAATAGTCTGTGACTGTGAGAGGTACTAAAAAAAGGTGGGTTAGATTACAATCCCCTGCCACCTCCTCTAGCTCAGCACAAATGAGTGGATAACAGTAAATGTCCTCATTCCACTGTGTTCAGCCTGAGCCTTAGGGCAAGCCAGGGTTTGCAGCCATTTACTACAATAATAGCAAGACAATTTAGCGGTAATGGATAAGTAGGGAGCAAATTAAGCCCTTTGCTGAGATACAGAAATGAAGCCAGAAAATATTTAGCCTCATGTTAGGCTTCAAATTCATAGTCAATTCATTAGTGTAATTTAGTCCTTGCGTAAGCCTTTGAGTGATAAATTCTACTAATACATTTGAAATGCCAGCTGTAAGAATAACTCATTGAATGTTGAGTAAAATTAAAAGATGGGCAAGAATAAATCCTTCATTTTCATCTCATATAAGAAGATTTATGAAGGCCTTTGAGAAGAAGCATCTGTCTGCTAGTTGTAAATTGAGAGTATTAAGTGAAAACATTGGAATATTTTGGTTACATTAGCAAGAGGAATGTATTAACTCAAATGCTTTGGAGATCTTTCCTTTGGGGGCTGAAGATTACCCTTGATGAAGAACATGTGAACTTTTACAATTCCTCTCTTGTTTGGGAACAAAGGCCACAACACAAACAATATTAAGTGGCTGGTGTTCTGGGGAGTGGTTTCTAAGAAACATACTTATATGTGGGATATTTGTAACTTTTTTTCGTATAAGTAGGGTTTTCTTAGTGGACTTAGAACAGGGATGGGGAATAGAACCAAATAGGATTTGGCTTGCTTAATAAAATAAAAAATAAAAAAATCAGTCCACTTTACCAGTTAGTTTAGTTTCTCTGTCTGGTGTCTTTTTTTTCTCACATTTTTTATTGCTGCTCAAGTACAGTTGTCTCCATTTTCTTCCCACCACTCCCTCCAACCCCAGCTTAGATACCTTCATAGTAAAATATAAATTGTTCATTTAAAAACAAAAAGGAAGGAAAAGGAGTAAAATTTCTTAAACTATCACATACAAGGTGATTTATATAAATTAGCTCAGTTTCTCTCTAACAAATTTATGAAACATTTATTCTCAATTTATGAAAGAGGAAACCACAGTTTCAAAGGAATAAAGCAACTTCCCCAAGGACAGCAGCTAATCAGTGGTAAAACTGGAATGGAAACCAGGCAAACTTCGGTCCATTGAATCAGACTCACGCAGAGGTTTGTTGGCAGGCATGAGCCTGGGGTATCCAAAACTGAGTCATGGTAACAGGCTGCGTCTGGAGTGATCAACCTGTCTCTCCTCCTTTGGTCCTTTTCTCCTTGTCAAGGTGCTAGTTTTGGCCATAGCTGTGTTTTTAATTCTTCCTGTTCAGTATTGCCATTTCTGGCTGGAAATCTTTGGACTGATTCCTGTCTACTCTCAAGTCTGCTTTAGGTTTGCAGAAAAGATACGAATATGCTGCCCCACCTCACCCTTAGGCCCAGACAAGTGGACCTTGATTTGTTGGTTCAGGCCTTAGAAGGCACTATTTTGGCCTTTCTTTAGTATTTTCCCTAAATCTTGGAATCCCTAGATTTAGCCACTAAAAATATAAAATACCCAGTTAAGTTTTAATTTCAGATAAACAACGAGTAATCTTTTAGTGTAACTATATGTGATATAATTATACCAAAGTATTGTTCATTAAATAATATTTAAATTTATTCGATTATTTTTTTAAATTCTAATTTATCTGGGTGTCCTGTATCTTTTCTGGAAGCTCTATACCCCATGAGCTCAAAGTTATGAGGTTATGTAATAACCTTTATCTGAGTTATGTAACAAAGAAATAAACTTATGCAAAGAAATCTTGAGCTTTTGGCTTGATATCCTAGGAGGTGATCTCTAGGAAGAGTGTGGTTGTTTATCTGGGCTCCTTGAATCACATTGCACAGTCTAGTAATGTGATTTATGAAGAGGAATTTGGGCCATATTTTTATATGAACTACCTCCAAATAGGATGGAGACTAAAGATAACAGCTCAGTCTCTGGATGAACTTGAGGGTAAGCTCAGGCACGTAGGGAGTCAGTCTTCATTTTGACTGAACCTCAGTAAAAGCACTGGATACCAAGACTTAGAGGAGCTTCCCTGGTTGTTAATACTCTGCATATTATCACACATTGGTGGTGAAAGGAGTGAATACTGTCCATGACTCCCCTGGGAGAGGGCAATAGGAAATTTTTCATCTGGAGCCCTCCTGGACTGTGCCCCATACCTCTTTCCCCTTGGCTGATTTTAATATGTATCCTTTCCTTGTAATAAACCAAAACCATGAGTATAATAGCTTTCAGTGATTTCTGTGAGTCCTTCTAAATTATTAAAACTGAGGATGGTCTCGGAACCCCATGAACTATAGTCGATGTAAGAAATGAAGTCAGTCTTTTGGGCTGTTCTCTAAATTCTCGGGTAAAGGAGGTATGCCTACCTAACTCCTCTTCTAGAGTCTAGAGCCTAATCTATGCTCCACGTACTGGGATTCTGGAATTCCCTGCCCAGAGGGGGGCCCTGAGCATGCTTCCAGAGCCTGTGTGAGCCTCTTTCCTAGATCTAGTCAAGGGTGGACCGTGGCACTATTGTGGCACATGTAACCTAGCCAGTTGCTAAATGATGACTATCGGGGTCAAGTGGAGACAGTTTTATGTGCAGTTCTATGTGCCCAGACACATATATGTAAAGATTATTTCTTTAAAGCAGAGAGCTGGACTGAGATAAGGAAGAACCGGAGGGGCTTCCATTTCTACTTTCACCTTCGGCCTAGGAAGTTTTAGGGGCTGAGGTGGGCCTCTTCCTGCCCCACCTTGCCCTGTCATGCAGTTTAAGGCTTGTTTCCACCTTCAGCTTCTTTCCTCCAAGTTGGCATCCCAACAGCTGGAGACTTTCCCACGCTGTATGGCTCAGGCAGGATCATGAATCTCAGAATATACTCTTCCTTGAGCAAATAATAACTCCAATATTATTTCTAGCCCCTGACTTGGGATATCAACTTATCCACATGGAATGTCCTGGATTTTAAGAACCAACCATCATGAAATCTACCTCTGAATTAATAACACCTTTTGGTAGCAGGGAAAATATATCTTGCCAAAGTTAATGCATTTATTAATTATAAGCTTCATTTTATTTTTAGAACACTTAAAATATTAAAGAAAAAATAAAAACAATTTACCCGTTTGGTGTGGCTCAGTGGATTGCGTACTGGCCTGTGAACCAAAATGTCACAGGTCCAATTCCTGGCCAGGGAACATGCCAGGGTTGCAGGCCAGGTCCTCAACTGGGGGCGTGGGAGAGGCAACCAATCAATGTATCTCTCCTGCATCAATGTCTCTCTCCCTCCCCATCTCTCTAAATTAAATAAATAAAATCTTAAAAAAAACAAAAGCAATTTAAAGTTGAGGAAATATGGTATACATACTATTATCATACCTCCATGTCCCTTTAGTTTCAAAAGCTTTCTGTACCTTTTATCTTATTTGATCCTTATGATGATTCTTGCAATGGTGGCCAGAGTGTCATGACATGTGCATCTTAACATGTTGGCACTAGGAATCCTTCTCTTTTTCTCTCTCCTGCATGTAGTTACTAAGACCCACCTGTGGCCTGAGAAATCCCACCACCCACATTGTCTGGACCTGCACTTCTCTCCATCATTGTTTCTGTGTTTGTCAGGGAAGGTGACATTGGTGGGGTCTACCCAATGATTGGGATAGGTTGGGTCTGGGGCCAGGAGAAAGGAAGGAAGAGCTAGCTCACTGTGACCACAGAGAGAGAGATGGGATCCCATGTCTTCTTCTAAATGACTTCCTGAGTGAAAATCAGCAAGCTGGAAAGGAAGAGCCAAGAGTCTCTGCCATGCCGGAAGAAGAGGACAAGTCTTGGCCTGGGAAAGAATGGGTGTTGTGCGGCTCTGGACAAGCCACTTTACTCTCTGACCCTCAGCAGTGGCCTTATCTGTGGGGCAGAACTAAGGATACCTACATTGTGGTGTGGCTGGACTATTAAATGAGGCAATGCTTTGCCCACTCTGTGACAGACAAACTTGGTACTTTTACCTGTTATAATAAATTTGAGCGTGGTTCCTAGCATAGTAGACACTCAATAAGATAATAGCAGCTCTAATTATGATTATTGCCAACTCTTCCTCGAAGGCAGCTCTAAGGCAGAATCATTCTCAGTGCCACTGAGAGAAGAGAAAATGCAAAGAGGAATGAGGGAGAGGCAATGTAGAGACAGAGCATTTCAGCATAAATGGAGCCAGGCTTCTTTCTAGGGAAAAGAGGCGAAGTGGCAGACATTTCTGGCTGTGCCTGGCACAGGTAGAGTTGAAACCTAGGCCATGTGCAAAGCCAGCTCCATTTATAAAGCTTCGATTAGAAAAGATGGTGCTGAGAAGGGACTTGTTGAGATTGTCGTGTCTCCTGTTTTCCCTTGTGGTAGGGATAGGAGCTCTCACAAAGCCATGGAAGGTGACTCAGAGACTGAGGGAAGGGAGAAGCAGGCCCTGCCTGTGGTATGAGAGGGGAGGTTATGATTTGAAATTATAAACAGTGGGGACAAACGAGAGGTCAGCAGGACAACTTCCTGGAAGCCAGTAAAAAGGACAGGAGTGTCCTAGAAGCTGCTCTTGCCTGAGGAAGGTCTCGTGAGATGGACTTGGGCTAGAGGCTCCTAATATTCTCAAGAGTTGCTAAACCAAAAAATCAGAACAAGAGTGATGAAGAGACTAGGATGAGTAGGGGGAATCTGGAGAGTCCTGCTGCCATCAACACTCCTCCTGCCCTGGGATGAGAAATGACACAAACATCCCAAATAGAATCTGAATTATTTCTCCCCAACCACCAGTGACAAGCCATACTGATTGGATTCTAAGCATTTCCCATGAAGGACTCCTGGGAATTTGACCACTATTTGAATACTCTTTCTGGGGGAGAAACATTTTTTACTCCTCCATTTTCTCATTTCCACACTGATTAAGAAATAAATTTCTGAATTGGTAGTAACAGAATAGTTACCAGGATATAAAGTACAGCATAGAGAAAACATTCTGCTAACTATGTATGGTGTCAGATGGTTACAAGATTTATTGGGATGATAACCCAGTGGGTTATATGAGTGTCTAAACACTGGTTGTACAACTAATAATATAAATATATAATATTTATATTATATATAATATATATAATACATTAAAATAATATAATATTAGATAAAAATAATAGAAATTTCCCTGGCTGCTGTAGCTCAGTGGATTGAGCACGGGCCTGCGAACCACATGATCGCGGTTCGATTCCCAGTCAGGGTACATGCCTGGGTTGCAGGCCAAATTCCCGGCAGGGGACTCACAAAAGGCAACCATACATTGATGTTTCTCTCCTTCTCTCCTTCCCTTCCCCTCTAAAGATAAATAAATCAAATCTTTAAAAAAAGAATAGAAATGAATTTCTGGAAGGCACACCTTGCCCAGAAAGGTGAGGGATAACGCTGCCCACCTAAGTAGGAAAAGATGACTGGCATCTGCTGGTTTCTTTCAGGTACAAAACCAATTGAGTCCTTGGAACCAGATCAAAGAGGGCCCCGCATGAACACTGTGCAGGGACGCAGTTGACCTGGAACACGCAGCGTCCCTGGGATACTCCCGGGACTTGCAGTTGGACAAACTGTGAAGCACATCTGCCCCTGTTTCACCCCCGAGTCTCCCTTACTCATGTCCCCGCCCATGAAAGCCCCTCTCTTCCCTGAACCCAGGGAAACTGGGAGTATCCAGCCTGTTTCCAGGAAAGACCCACCCTTTCTAGAAAGCCACAGGGATTTTTCTCAGCTCTAAACTCCCACAGGAAACCGGAGTCTACACTCTAGGGGCTAATTTACTTTATTCTTCTATGAACATGTATTAACATTTCATGTAACTAAATGTTGTTTTTCAAACGATATTATCAGCTTTTTTTTAAGGACGAGAACTTTCTCATGCTTCTGTGCCTCACAGAGCACTTTTCAATGCTGAGATTCAGAACTGTCCTTACAGCTGCATGGTTTGCTCCCATGGTGACAGGGAGCAGTGACTGTCCCCTGGTTCATCTTCAATGCCAGCCACTGCCATCATCACTGTCCACAACCCTACTGTCACCACGCTGAATCAATCACTGATGCAGCTAGAAATTTGGTACAGCAGTTCAGAGCTTATTAAGCGTTTCCCCATGAAATATTTTATTTTATTTTTACAATCACCCTTAAAGTATATATTTGTTATCCCATTTCATAGATGATAAAGTGGAGGATTAAAAGGATCAGGTGACTTTCCCACTGGCAGAGTTCCAAGTCAAATTCTTTTGGGTGCTTCATAAATACACATCTCCAGGTATCTGTGAGGCATGAAACAATAGGATTATTTTCAAGCAAACACTTAAAAGCGCTGTTCTAATGATATAATAAACCTCTCCAAATTTCGGTGGTATAAAACACATCCATTTTATTATGTTCCCAAATCTATCAGTTAGGAATTTTACAGACCACAGCAGAAATGCCTCGTCTGAGCCCTGATGCCTGGGCCTCTCCTGGGTGGACTCCATGCCTGAGGCCATATGTCTTGGGCCTTTTCCACGTGGCATGTCCTGGGACTGGGGTGTCTAAGGCGATTCTTTCACTAGCGTGTGTCTGGCAGCCAGGCGAGGATGGCTAGCACAGCTGCCAGTGGTCTTTCTCTCTCCCTCCCTGTGTGGTCTGTCCATGCTGGGCTTTGTCAGAACTCGGAGTTTTGAGGGTAGTCAAATTTCTTACATCGCATCTGCCTTCCCCTGCAGCTGGTGGTCTAAGCCACCCACAGGGAGCTGTATGACATGTCATGTCCTGGACTCAGAAGTCATAGAGTCACTTCTATCACATTCCATTGGTTACACATGGCTGGACTAGCAGACATAGACATTGACTAGCCAAAGGTGTGAATCCAGGTGATATGGTTCATCAAGGAGATTTTTGAAAATTAGGTAAACACTTATTTTAACTGAGATCCTATTGGAAACCATATACTTCCAGGCAGTCCTTTTGTCTTTGCTCAAAATCTTCCCGGGAAAGAATGAAGCATGCTTAAAAAAAGACATTCTAGGGAACTGTTTAAGTCAGAACGTCTGTTGTTTAGACCTGCAATTGCCCCTTTTCATCAATAGGCGGTAGGCTTGAACAAATAAGAAAAAAAAACATTGAAATTGGTCTTGAAGACCGTAGAAATTGCAGAAGAGACTGAGTCATGCAGCAAAAGGCAGCATGGGCTTCCTTCCAAGTGGCTGAATTCTCTTTCTTTTAAAAATAAATTATCTTTATATTAAGTTATGAAAGCAACACAGTAAAAATAAACAATTTGAGTTTCTTTTCTTCAAAGTTTGTGTTTGACATTTTTAAAGTACACTATGGTATCTAGTATAGTCCATTTTTTCTCAAATTAAAATAAGGTTTGAAGAAGTCATTGGAATCCTAGTAGAAATGATTTTCATCTTGCTACAACCAGTATCTATTGAGCAGTTAGTTGATATTACAGTGCCAGGTGTCAGATATATCAGAAAGCAAGTCAGACACAGCCTCTGCCCTCACAGTACTTATAATCTAGTGAAGAGAATGAAATAAGCAATTAAACTACAATATCACACATTCTATAACTGGACATGTACAGGGAGATGTCAGAATACAGAGAAGAGACCTGTAGCCCAGGCTCAGTTGGTGTTAGGGATATATGTGTGTGTGTGTATGTATGTGTATATATATATATATATATATATATATATATATATATATATATATATAATGCACATCAGAGAGAGAATCTTTTTTTAGTCCTTACTTTAAAAATCATGGTATAGATACATGACATAGAACATAGCATTTTAAGCAATTTTTAAGTATACAATTAAATGGCATTGAGTATATTCACAATGTTGTGCAACTTCACCACTCTGCATTTCCAGAACTTTTTCATTGTCCCAAACAGAAACTTTGTGTTCATTGAATAATAACTCCCATTCCTCCCTCCACCCAGTTCCTGGTCATTTCCGTTCTACTTCCTGTCTCCACAAATTTCCCATTCTAGGGACCTCATATAAGCAGGATCATACAACCTTTGCCCTTTATGTCAGTCTTATTTCACTTAGCAGAGTAGATGTAACATGCATCAGAATTTCCTTTCTGACTGAATAATATTCCTCTGTGTGTGTATCATATTTTGTTTATTCATTTTTCCATTCATCTGTTAATAGATATGAACGCTTAGGTTGTTGCCACATTTTGGCTATTGTGAATAATAGTGCTACGAGCCGAGGTATGGCTGTCTATTTGAGTCCTTGCTTATAGTTCCTCTGAGTTTATAGCTAGAAATGGAATCGTTGGATCAAGCTTTTGAAGGACTTGTCTGTCACACTATTTTTCACTATGGCAATATCATTTTGCATCCCCACCAGCAATTCACAAGGGTTACAATTTTTCTCACCCTGGCCAACTCTTGTTCATTTCATTTTTATTGATAACTGCCATGCTAAAGAATTCGACGTGTTATCTCGTTATGCTTTTGGTTTGCAAGTCCCCAGTGGCCGGGGCTCGTGAACGTGCTATCATGTGTTTATCGGCCACTTATGTATCTTTGGTGGAGAAATGTTTTTTCAAGTCCTCTGCACATTTTTGAATTGGGTTATTTGTTTTTATAGTTCTTTATATATTCTGATATCTCTTATCATTAGAAAAATTTGCAGCTCTATTTTAAGAGATCACTTATGGAGCTGATCTTGCCCATGACATCTTGACCAGGTGAAGTGCCTTACTTCCAAAGGTAAACTCAAAATTTTTAGACTTTTGAAACTGGCTCAAAAATGGCTTTCACAATTTTGAAAAAACAATGTATTCAAATGACACTTTTTGTTTGAGTTCATTGATACTTTTTTTTAAAAAGCAAACATGAGCCACTATAACTGTGTGGCATTACATTCTCAGCAGCATTCATTGTATTTAACTTGATATTAATTACTTTGTAAGTGTAGCCCTTTACCCCATTCATGGTAAACCTAAAGACTGCCTTTAAACATACTATTGACTTTTAAAATTGGTCAATTTTGACTTTTCATTCCATTATTGTTTGATTCTCTTTGATTATATTTCTGTAAATGAGTGAAGATGACTTTATTCTGTCCCTACCACACTCTCTGGATGGAGCCAAATTATTCTTAACCTTTTTAAAATGAATTATAAAGTCAGACATTTCCATAATTCACTCCCCTTGAAAATGTCTTCCAAAGATCTTTAGCAGAATCTTATAAGTGTAGACTTCCAAAAAAAAAAAAAGAAAGAAAGAAAAAAACCTAGGGAATTTGATCAAGAAATTTTTCTTCACTTTGCATTTAATAAGGTATCTTTCAAGCTGTTGTTCAAAGACAAAAAAGAAATGATAAGAGAAGTCACACGTCCTGGAAACACCCTTCTTAACTTCTTAGGGGGCCATGTTCCACTGAAGAGAAGACAAAGATCTAAAGCTACCTTCATTCACTGGAGCGCCGAACCAGGCCAGGTGACACAAAAAGCAAGGTGAGGGATACATTTCTAAAGATTTGCTATGAGGTCAAAAAAAGAATATGAAGCTTTTGGTTAAAGAACATAGGCTCTTTTGCATGGTGTGGGATTGTATGGAAACTGATTACAATATAGAATTTTCTAATACTTTTCTCTATTTTGAACAATGCTGCAAGGTCTGACTCTTGGGGGATATGAGTAAGAAAAATGCATAGTTGCCCCGAAATGTATCTTCCCTCAGCGGGGCCCCAGGGTGCTGGGTAATAAACAGCTCCTCACTTGCATGCCAGCTGCATTGGCTCAGGGCTCCTCCAAGAGGTTCACCCACCACATGTTAGTCAGCAGGTTCCTATGAGGAAAACCTTCTCTTTGCCTCACTGAAAGATATTTCAGCTTTATAAAACACACCAGATTCCTTATTCTTGGTAGGACATTTGATTAACCCCCACTGATCTGCCAAGCAAAGCAGCCAATAAAATATTTTGTATTGTTGTTGTGGCCCTAGGATATCCACCCAGGATATCCACTTCTTGGTATTCGGAACAATTTAATCCTGGTTTCACTTTAAATGATCGGAGTAGAGAGATCATAGCATTAAATCTCTTCAGGCCACCCAGCAGCGCGGTTCGACCATCTATGTGGTGTAAATGGGGAGAATTAGAGGCAAGGGGTGGATTGGGGAGCAGAGTGATCACAGAGGGCCGCGTGTGCACATCACCTGGGACTGTTCCAGAGAGGATGCCAAGGAAGCATCACTCCTGTGATCCCGAGGCTACAGCACCTCTCAGCATGCTCCCTGTGAGGTGTCTTTCCTGATTAAGAAAGCTTCATTTGAATATGGTTCACATCACGGACTGGCTTCCAAAGCAAACATTGGGAAACATGCACGCAGGTGTAGATGCTGACCTTAAATTTCATTTTACCCGACCTTTGAGCAACTGCTCAGTGTAATACCTCCTTTCTATTGTTGAGAAAATATAGACCTCTACAACTTTTAGCAATAATCTGCAACCTTTAAGCACCTAGTTGGGCCAAATTTTGAAATAAGCTTTTCTCTCCCTAATCATCCACTTTGTTTTTTTTCCCCCCAAATTCACATACAGTAGAAATTTATTAACTCTCCCTCTGGGCTAGGAGATTTTCTAAGTTATCCCAGTTAATATAGGCAATTACTTTGTGAACTGGCTATTACCAGCCCTTTTATAGCACCTAATGCAGTTACTGGCACGTAATAGGTTCTCAATAAGCAGTTGGTAAAAAGAAAATCTAAGTGGATATAATGAATGAGATTACCAACGGGCTTAGCTGGTGTTAAGTGACTTGATCATAATCACAGGACTCGTGAGCTGGAGAGCTGGTACATAGGAGTGGGAGCACTGCAGACTTGACTTAAACCAGTTTTCCTGTTCAAAAATCCTAAATTATTTTGGTGTATATTAGTGGCTTCCAACCATTATAAATAGGTAGGATGAATCTCACAGACTGTATTTATTGATGAAGATGGAATTCTGCCATACTTTCCCAGTTACTTAGCAAATAAGTACAAGAGAAGCCATACAACCATTTCTTGGAAGCATTTTGTAATCCCCACACCTAATCCTGTTTGATGTTCTGACTAACAGCCTGCTTGTGCAATGCAACCCCAAGTCAAGTGTAGCAAATATTCTGACAGCAGGGTAAGTAACCCAGTTGGATCAAGGAAGAGAATCCTCGTCCATGTGTGGGGGAGTACAAGACTGTAGCAGTTTCTGAGCCTGGACCTGCCTCCAAAGAGTGAAGCCACTGTCTGCAGCTTCCTGTTCTTCATTCACGAAAGGGAACAGATGTTTGTATGGACCTCCGAGCCAATCCCTCCCGAACCATTTAGAATGTGGTAAATGCAGGACCCAGTTATTTCTGTAACAGCTACCTTTCTTTCCCCAGGTATATCTTTCTTCCAGGAACTACTAAAGTCCTTGAGCTGAAGCTACTTCTAGACATAGCCACTGCTGGAAAAAGCCCCAAGTAATAATGCTGGACTTTTGTCTAGGAGCCTCCAGGAATGTTCTCTCCTCTGGCACTACTACTGCAAAGTTACTATTCCTGGGACTAGGGCTCATCATCTAGTTTGTTATCCCTGCACTTCCCTAGAGGTTGGAGTGACCCAGGAGTGGAAGTAACTACCAGGGTCCCCAAGGTCTTCCTCACTTGACATACATCTCTAGAGAACTGGCCCTGCCAGAGAAACCATGAGGGCAAACCACTTCCTTCCTATTTTCTTCTGTTCAAGACTGAGGTGGTTTGTACTCACTGTGCTAGGAACGCTGTCTTCAAAGTGAGACCTAGCTCAGAGTTATGTGTCATCTTTTCTCAATTTAGTCCTCTAACCTTGAACCAATGGGAGGAGAACAGGCCGGCACTTTCTAATGAAACTCATGGTGCCCTATGTCTTCAGCACACGTTCATTCCAACTACTTTAAGTGCCTATCATCAGCCAGACACAGTGCACTAGCCAGGCCCTGTCCTCCATGCTGAGAAAGACCTTCACAATTCCTGTCCTCAAGAGGCTTACAGTCTGTAAGGATGTTTGATAAAAGTCAACAACAACAACAACAAAAATCAAATGCACTTGGTGTTGCAAAGAAAGAGAGGCAGGGTGTTAGGGATATAACCATACTCTAGTCCTTTAAGATCTTTAACTCCCCAAGAGTCAAAATTCGGGACCTAAAACTTCCTCAATCCATACCTGTACTTCTTCTCCCAGATGCCTAAGGAAGATATGCAAATGATTCCGGGATATATAACTGTGTTTCTTAATGACAGATGGTAGGTGTAATCTAGCATAGTGTTTAAGCCTATAATTGGGCTGGGTCTCTGAACTTTTTCAAACTAGTCCACGTGCAAATTAGATTTGTAAATAAAAACAGAAAAAGACAAAACACAGAGTGACATGACAGTACCAGGTGGTCAATATGTGATGTTTTATAAATTAATGATAAAAGAATAGTATGAAGACATGACCATGAGGCCAGTTTTGTTATTATCTCTATACTCCACTTTTTTTTCCAAAATTGAATCTGCATATAAACTATACAATATCTATTTAACTGAAATGTCAGTTCTCTATGCTTTGTCCTCCAAAGTCCATGGTAATAAAATACCTGAAGATAAAAAAAGAATAATGGAAAAATTGGGGCTTTGGAGTTGAAAAAATTCTAGCTTTGCTGTTTAGTGTCTATGTGTCTCTGTGTATTTTCGAGCCTCTGCAATGGAAACAAAAAGAAACTACTGGAGCTATACTAGCAGCCTGCTGACTAGCAGTGCCTGTTCTTTGCTACCAGATCATCATCATCCAGTGTGTTCTTGTAAGCTACTACTTTCTGGTAAGGCCGCTTTTCATTTCTCCACAGAAAAAATAACTTGAGTGTAAGCGTATTTGAAGACTTCTGAGCACATGAGAACTGGTATCTGCCAAGCTGTCCATTGCCATGAAGTAGAGCAGGAAACATAACTTACTGGAGGCCACGACTGCCAACCCACTCATGAGTTACCCAACTTTTTATGCAGACAAATGCCTTGACAGATCAGTCATTAAATATAAAATATACTGTGGCATATAAATCTTTGTTTCCCCTTGCCCACTCCTGGGCTGAGCTGGCTCATGAGATGGGTTAGGAAAATCAAAGCCCGGAAAAGGGAATGTGCAGAACAAAAGTGAATTGGGTGATTTGTGAGTTTAAGAGTAGGATAAAGCAGAGGAATCGGTGTGGCAATCTGGAAATGAATGGAAGACCACAGGTGCTTGGAAATCTGAGGAAAGCTGTGAAGGTCTTCTTCAGCGTGAAGTCCCAGGGCCTAGCTAGTGCACTGTGCCTGGCTGATGGTAGGCACTGAAAGTGGTTGGAATGAATGTGTGCTTAAGACACAGGGCACCATGTGTTTCATTGGAAAGTGCCATCATGTTCTCCTCCTGTGGGTTCAGAGTGTTCTCAAGTCTGGAGAAGTCACCACTCTCAGTTACCAGCTGCAAAGTTCACGTAGTGATGTTTTAAGAGTGATTTGGGGGGATTGGTGTCCACAGTAATCATCCTCTTTCTGTTCCAAGTAACCAAAACTAAATTAAAACAAGCTCAAATGGGAGGGGGACACTTTACGGTTCATGTAACTAAAAACTTCAAGACTGGATCTAGATGTCCAAACTATGACATCAAGCATCCGTCTTCCTCCATTTTTTGCCTCTTCTTTTTCCTCTGAGTTGGTCAGTGAGGTATCCTAAGGTAGCTAGTAATAGTTCCAGGATTATTTTCCTGCCATTTAGACACACCAGCAGAGACTTACTTCTTCCTGATCTCTCTGGATTATTTCAGTTAGTTTTCTCACATTTCAACTAATCTTTTTGTCCAGACCCAGGTCTAGTACCCATCCCTGGGGCCAAGAGTGGGCTCACTTTCAACTGAAGCACATGGCCTAAAAGGAAGCAGTGACTGAAGGAAGAGAGATATTCTATCAATATGGGGGCTATTAAGAAGGCAAAAATGAGAATTGTTTGCCTCAGAGGTATTATTTACCTTTAGCCATATGACTAAAGGGAAGCAAACTGGGGCAATTAAATTTCTCCATGATATATGTTTGTTTTCTATTTGAAAGCCTAGATGAAAATTTTAGGATATCACTCTTTCCCTTCTTCCCCACCTCCCTTTCCTCTCCTCTTATCCCTTCCTTCCTTCCTTCCTTCCTTCCTTCCTTCCTTCCTTCCTTCCTTCCTTCCTTCCTTCCTTCTCTCTCTCCCTCCCTCCCTTCCTCCCTCCCTTCCTTCCTTCCTTCCTTCCTTCCTTCCTTCCTTCCTTCCTTCCTTCCTTCCTTCTCTCTCTCCCTTCCTTCCTTCCTTCCTTCCTTCCTTCCTTCCTTCTCTTCCTTCCTTCCTTCCTTCCTTCCTTCCTTCCTTCCTTCCTTCCTCCCTTCTTTCCACAGACAGTAACAACATGTACTATGTTCCACGCAGTGTTGAGTGATGGGGACAATAGATTAAAGATACAGTTCTGACCCTTAAGAGCTCTAAAATTTTCCCCAGGCCTGCATCAACTCTGAAGACGGTAGCGCTAGCCTGACATTCTTTGGTCTAAATAGGAGATGTTGATAGTGCTTAGGGAAATGTAGTCAGATGACTGCAAAGAGAATCTTGTATGTATGTTCTAGGCTTCAGGCTTCATAGGAATTTTTCAGCTTCCTTTGTGTGGAGAATCATTAGCCATAAAACCATAGCTTGCTCAACCCTAACACCTTAGACTCTAGTGCAAGTTTTGAATCACAGGGTAACTGAAAAGAGTTTCTTCCATATACAAGCTAGTAATAGCCAATATTGCCAATTGGTTGCTATGGACAAAATGTTCCTAAATGTACCCTGTATAAACAGTACAAGGAAAGCTTTCCTGGAGTTACTTAGATAATCAAAATGCCCCATGACATTTGTTATACAAAGCCAAAGAAACATGATAAAAAGCATTCATTAGATATATAAGCAATGCTGTGCCGTGGTAACTGAGGCAGACCTGTGAGCTGCAGGCATAAGCACAACGCTGTTAGGAAACACTGTCTCTTCTCTGTGTTAGTCTTAAAGAGTTCTCATGAAGGAGACGTGAATTCCTGACTCCATTTTAATTTTACTTCATTACTCATGCTGAGATATTTAGTGGCTAATGGTGTCATCAGCTTGCGTTTCTTCATTTGCATTTGTGCTGCATGTTATTAGAATAATATTTGATACTATCACCAGAGGTGGGGAGATGACCTGGTAGTATGAATGGACACCGTAAGATAAAATGGATCTTTTCTAGAGTCAAATGGATCTTGACTCTATAAGCCTTTGTTTTCTTTACTATAAAGTGAGAGGAGAATTCTAGCCACCGTTCTCCAATAGAACTTTCTGCGATGATGGAAGTGTCCTATGATTGTGCGGCCCGACATGTGGCTTACGACTAGCTAGCACGACCGAAAACTTTTCCTTTGAATTTTTAACTCACTTGATTTAAATCATTTTAAATTTTAATGGAAGTAGCCACAATGAACTGCAAAAGAAACAATCTCTGCCATCCCAGAGAACTCCCAAATTCTGGGGTTTTAGAACTAGCTCACATGTGAAGATTGTTAACTCTGGGTTTCTCTGTATAAAAGTCCTTTTAAGCATCAAAATCCATTTTGTGTTCTCAAACACTGAAGTTTCAATTCAGCTTTCTGATTCAGCTGAAAGATGAGTGCAGGCACATGTAAACAGAAAAGCTCCCAGGGGAACGAACATCTTCTCGATAGGGCTCTTGTCAGTTGAGCGTTCCAGCAGACTACCAGAATACATTGCCCTTGTGAACTATTCTTCTGCTACGGCAGGCAAAGGCACGCTAAAATACTGCTGGGAGGCCAGAGCCTCTCTCCAGATCTTTTCTGATCAGGCTGTCATTTCGGGCTTGTGAGCTGCACATACCTGCAATAAGACTGTGCCCACACCCAACAAGATGACATGGACATTTAGAAATTACTGGTTAACTGAAATGATAGTGATAGCCCAGCCATGTGCGGCAAGATTCCTAAAGCCAAGCAAGGTTAAAGAGAGAGATGGAATTACCACATTGCCTGACACTGACTCTATGCAGGTAAATACTTACGCTGGTTCAGTTTGAATGAGTAGTGCTCTGTTCTGAAGGGCAGAGGCTTTCCCCAATGTTGTCATGCTTTGAGCTGCTGGGTTCACATCAGGTAGAAGAGCAGAAGGAGCTGAATTATATGTTGAACACGGTTCATCATCTTCTGAGTAGCAGACCAGCATTCTCCAGCTCCACTGTATGCTTCAGTGTCCAACCAATGAGCCCACCTAGCTCAAGGTACAGAAAGCCACCTTGAAGGAACCATCTGTCACAAAGACTTGGTTAAGTCTACAAGTTGCCTGTTGTCGATCTTTTTATCCTTGCTCCCAAAGACTCAGACAGATAAGGTAGTATAGCCAAGGCAAAGACAGAAGTCTTCAGAATCAAAGTGCTGAATGATACTCATGCCCAAAGTTCCACACTGATGTAACTTGTCCTCTGAGGTCCAAGCATTGCAAAGGATCATAGGAAAAGCTTGCATTGTTAACTGCAGTGTTCTTATTTAATTCAAATGCCATAAATACCAGGGGCACAAATTTACTAAGTAGTATCAGATGGAATAAGTGTTGACCTCCAGTTTAGAAGTGGTGCTGAGACTTTTCCTGCTGTTGAATTAAAGGGATTCTGTCAGAAATGGCTCCTGATAAGGGGGGTCTTAATATCTGATCACCCAATGGTTCCCCTAAAAATCATTATATGCCCATTTTCCCATATCTGGTGGCAGCCAATCGGTTATCATCCATTCATTCAGCAAATATTTACAGAACCCTTTCTGCCTATCGGAAAGTACTGCAGAAACTATTTTGGTGGTGAATTAAACAAGCCTCTAGAGAGTTAATGTTTTGATGAAGAGAGTAGGGTAGCAGAAGACAAAGACAGGAAACAGGTAAATATTTAATACGTTGGGCAGTAGAAAGTACTGGAGAAAAATGCAGCTCAGAGAGGTTGATAAAGAATGAGAGGTTTAAGTTAGTCATGATTCACTCTGGTAAAACTTTGGGTAGACACCAGATAGAAGTGAGGGAGTGAGCCCTTTTATTAACTGAGGGAAAAGTATTCTCGGCGGAACAAATAGTCAGTGCAAAATCCCCAAGGCAGAGGGGTGCTTGTTGCTCTTAAAGAACTGAGATGAGACCATGTAGCTGGAGAGGTGTGAGCAAGGAAGAAAGTGGAAAAAGATGAAATCAGAGGAGTACATGCATGTGTGTGTGTGTGTGTGTGTGTGTGTGTGTGTGTGTGTAAAGAATGTGTAGGGTCTTATAACCACTGTAAGGAATTTGGCTTTTACCCTGAATGAGATGGGAAGCACAGAAAGACCTTAAGCATGGACCTGTCACGATATGACTTACTTAAGTTTCACTCTGGCTACTCCGTGGAGCAGCGTCTGCCTGAGGATGAGAGTGAAGTAGGCAATCAGTGGAAGTGACACAGCATTCTCGGAGTCTGGTATGTTTTAAATGTGGAACTAACAGGATTTACCGTGAGGTATATGAGTAAGAAAGACCTGGCATTCGAGGACTGATTCTAAGGTGATCACAAAAGCTGTTCTTTACTGATCAATTCTGTACATTGTAACAGGAGGAATGATGGAAACTTGCTGGAACAAAATGCATGAGGCTTCCAACACCTACACCAGTAAGTGAGGAACACCCCCATCAGTTCAATCTTTGTGACTGAACAGCACAGTCTGGGAATCCAAAAGACTTCAATGGGAGGAGCCCATCAACCACTTATTTCTTCTTTGAGAACTTTACCCAGTATGAGTCCCTGTCTCTTCCTTTTATAGGGTTGTTGAAAGAATCAAATAAGGTAAATAAAGCATCAAGCATGGACTCACACAGTCATACTGAGTGCATGCAGTAAGCACTCGGCACAGCTGCATCTACAACAGCTCTTATTATTGTATATCGCACATTAAACAACCTATAAAACCTGGGCAATGAGCTCATTCTCTTTTACGTCAGTGCCATTTTGTGTTCATAAAAGGCTTAATTTCTCTCTCCTGTCTTTGACTCTCTGGAGACTTGGAGAGTGAGGGTGGTGGGAGTGGGAAGAGGTCCCCAATGGGACAAAAGATGATTCTGAGATGAAACTATTGGTTCCTTCCCTTCACATTAGTGCCGGTTCAGAATGGGAGCTCACTTCAGAGTCTATCATAAAGCAGCTTTATTAAAAAGAATAATAATAAAAAAAGGATCCAGGTTAATTCCAGCTATTGACCCTGTGGGCAGCACTTATACAGGCAAAAGGGAATGCTTTCCAATGCTGGTATTGATTTCCATGTATAAAACCCTCCTCCTAGAGTCCTCTCCTATTGCAGCCAGTGTAAAAGTAATCATTCTCTTTATGATCGCTCCTTCAAGTCCGACCCCAAGCCACTTGTAAAAGAAAGAGGAGAAAGCAGGGGAGGAGAGGCCTCGGTGAAAGGCACGTGAGGTATCTCTTTTTACGAGCAGTGCCCTGGGATAGCTCCAGACCCAAAAAACTAAGGCTCATAAAGACCAGTGAAGAAACAGTGCTAATGCAGCAGCAGCAAGAACTATGCGACAATTCTTGAGGGTGTGTCATGTGTGTCACGGGGAATGAGTTGTTCTGTAATTAAAGGTTGGAACAGAATCGATCATCTTACCTGTCTTAACTCCCCCACCCTTTTCTTTATCTCTCTCTCCATCTCCTTGCTGTCCCTCTCTCTGTTTCTGTATCTCTCTCTCACATACACATACACACAGTCCAACTTGTCCCACTTTTCTCTCCACCCTCACTCTGTCCCACATTCAAAGGCACCCTAGCTCTCATCTCCTAGTTTATTCCAATACCCTTCAGCCCCTCACATTCACCATCACTATTACCCCTGAGTCAGGGGATGTGCACTCTATTCCAACAGTAAGATACACGCTTGTGAGGACACACAGGTCCTGAAGGTAGGCTTATGGCTACATCTCGGGAATTCTTAGGTCCTGTATCCCCAGAGGATTGTGTAGTACTGTGCTGTGAATAGAGCAACCAATAGCCACATGGGGCTAGTCCAATATGAGATGTGTTTTAAGTGCAAAATATGTACTGTAATCTGAAGTCTTAGTACCAAAAAAAGAAAGTACCTTATTAGTATTTTTTACATTGATTACAACTTTAATCCATTACATTTTGAATATGTTATTAAACTTTATTCACATGCTGCTGGAAATTTTCCAGTTACACATGTGGCTGACATTACATTTCTGTTGCACGGAGCTTGTCTACACCAGTGACTCTCAAAGCATGGTCCCAGAGCCAGCAGCGTTTATATCACCTAGGAACTCATTAGAGATGCACATTTTTAGGTCTTACCCCAGACTTAGTGGGTCCACCTCTGGGGGCAGCCACCAGTGTTTTATCAAACCTTGCTGGTGATTATGATGAGAACCCCCAGTCTAGAATAGAGTGCATCCCAGAGGTGGAGTTTTCCCAGCTTGCCCTTGACCGAGACACCACGCCCTTGGACTGTACCCCTTGCTCCAGGATGCAGTGAACTGCAGGAAGGGGGCTGAGATGGATCCTGTGAAGTCTCAGATCCCCGGCCCCAGAGCTAGTCCTGCCCTTAGCCCTTTCCTCAGTGCCTGCCTGGCGTTGTTTTCCTGCTGCAAGATGTATTTATTCAAAGGGGTTCAATCATCTCACTAAACAAAATTGCTCACTTAGGCTGGCAAATATTGACTCAAGCTGCTACACTTTTTATGTATTTCAGCAACTTCCAATGTTCAAGGGCTCAGCAAGCAAACAAGAACAGGTACAGAAAGTTATTGTGGTGTTTGGGGCCCCTGTTTATTTTGCGGAGCCGATGCCTGCTGCCCATTGTGAAAGGCTGGTGGTTAATGACCTTGTAATGGAGCACTCTGCAGTTGATAAGGCCAAAGGCTTTAACAGAATACAAATGCCTTTTACATTTCCACTTGAAGAGTTTACTTTAATTGTGTTTTGAAATAGAGTGTACCCTGAAGGCTGCTCTTTCCTAAGTAATGAGCATCCTCAATACCAAACCCTGCAAAGAATGGAACGTGGAATGCGTGTGGGGTGACATGTAATGGGCAGTTTTGAATTCAGTTGGAAGGGGGCTGCTGGTATCCATTCTGCATACACTTCAATAGGGCTCCAGATCTGGGAGGGAGGTAGAAGTGGTGGGCTGCCCCCTGAAGGACTGTAAGGAGCTGCTGTATACTCATCCTGCGCAGTTTTAAAGAACTGGAAAATGTTGGAAATTCCTTGTAGATTTTTGTGCTTTCTTTAATTACCCTGTTGGTGCAATGCTAATGACTGGGACGGCAATTTTTCTTTTTTTTTTTGATTGTTGCTGGAGTGTTGGCAGTGGAACTGGGAGCATGAGTGGAAAACTTCAGCATTCATGGGGCTGGGAAATGGGTAGAAGAAGCATGAGTGACAGGTTTGGTGGCAGCCTGGGATGTGAAGAAAGACAGGGTGTCAGACAGGGAAAGCAGGGCTTCTCAAATCTCTCTTCCATGTCTTTCTTTCTAAATCCTGCTCCCTGATCCAAACCATTTTCCTTCCTCTTTTCATTTTTGGTTATTTTCTTTACCTTTTCCTTTCTCCTTCTTCCTTTGTTCCTTCTTTTTCCTCTTCTGGGAGAATGTAGAAACATAATCACTTAAAAGGAAAAAGGGGTGAAGGATTAGCTTCTAAATAAATTGGGTCCCCATCTTCACCCTACCTCAGGCACATGTACTTACAAACACATCTTTACCTATCCTACGTGAATTGGCAGAAGTGTGTGCACACACATACAACCCCCCAAATAAGTAACATGATTTTTTAGCTGTCAGCCTATATAGCAAGTCATGAAAGAACACTTTTGCCAAAGTAACACAGACTCTGAAAACATCATTGCAAGACTTTGGGGTTTCTTGTTTAAAGTGCCCATGTGGAGATAACTAAATTAGATAATGCAGTGAAGGCACTGTCCTGATCTGCTGAGACTGTCATTACAAAAATACCAGACTCGGGATGGCTGAAACAACAGAAACTTCTTTCTCAGCATTCTGGGGGCTAAGGAGTCCAAGATCAAGGTGCTGTCCAATATATTGCCTGATGACAGCTCTTCCTGACTTACAGATGGCCAAACTCCCCCTCAGTTCTCCCACAGTCTTTCTTCATTGCTTGCTCATGGAGAGATTGAGCCTTCCCTCTAATAAAGACTGTTAATCTCATCAGGAGGGTTCTGCCTTCATGAGCTGATTTAACCCTAATTATCTCCCAAAGTCCCTTCTTCAAACACCATCACATTTGGGGGCTAGGGCTTTGGCACATGAACTTTGGTGGGTACACAAACATTATGTTCATAACAGGCACTGAGTAAACACTCAATAAATATTAGTGTTATTGTTGTTTCTGGGTCGTGGACTTATAAACTGAAGGCATTTTGTGGTTAGAAGATTCATTTTGCTTTTCTTCTGTCATTTAGACTTCAGCAATGTGGTCGAACCAGCAAAATCATAATTAGGTATTTATATGCAGTTGTTATTCTTTTAACTATAATGCATATAATTTACACAGGATTTAACTCTTAGTAAGTTGATATTGAGAGTTCTCGGGAGCCATTTTTTCTCTCTCACCTTCTCTGTGAGTTTTTTTTTTCTTGACATTTCAACTGAAACCTGGTGATAAAACAGTCAGTTCAGTTGACAGACCAGCTAACCCATTGCCAAGGGATGACCCACAATTTTACTAGTGAGAACATGGTCTAGCACCAAAATTTCATCAATTTGGCCCTGATGTTACATATCAGTGTACATTTTCTCGGTGCATAATATGAGAAGGTCCAGGTGACCCAGTTACAAATGAATTAAACTCTGGAACGGTGAGCTGATTATTCCAGGTTCATTCAGGACCCATTCTGGAGGTGGAAAGAACAACAGTTTTCCAGTGCAGCTGAGCCTTTTGACAATTCCTTAGCCCTAGATGCTTCTCAAGTTAAATAGATTTTGATACAGAAAGTTTCCCTCCTAACTGTGAAGGAATAACTTTTGGTAGGATTAGTATCTATGTGATGTTTCACTGTTAGACCCAGGTCTCTGATAGAAGGATCCTGGAGCTCAGTAAAAATGCAAGTTCTCAGGCATCATCCAGAGTCACTGAATCAGAATCTCCGGGATGGGGGTCCCCAAATCTGTGGGCTAAAGTCTAAACAACATTGCTCTAGACCTTATTATTATTGCTATCTTTTATTTTTCTTCCTGGAGTGAGAGTTTTCTTCTTTTTTTATTATTTATTTATTTATCTTTAGAAAGGAAGGAGAAAGAGAGAGAGAAATATCAATGTATGGTTGCCTCTCGTGTGTCCCTTGCTGGGAGTTGGTCTGCAACCCAGGCATGTGCCCTGACTGGGAATCAAACCCCGATCGTGTGGTTCGCAGGCCCGCGCTCAATCCACTGAACTACACCAGCCAGGGAATATATATAAAGAGACTTTTCTTCTTAAAATGGGGAGAACTTTATATTTTTTCATATGATTATAAAATTATGTATATTTATTGTACAAATGTTCTGATAAAGAGAAGTTTAAATCATAAGTAAAAATCACAACATAAATGATCACAGGACTCAAAGATAACTACCGATAAATGCTATCATTTTCATCCACTGACTATTATCTTGAATAAAGCCATTCTGTGAGGACAGTGGCTACTTTCAGAACTGTAAGATATTAACCCCACGAGGGAACCTGGAGATCACATCGGCCCCACTCCCTCATTTACATCAAGGAAAACTGAGTAATTAGCTCTAAAGCACCAGTCCAGCCAATGTCTGTCATCAATGAACCTAATAGCTGTTTCCATTAGATGTGAATGAAGCATCAAATTATCTATCTAATAGGCTTTAGGACAGAGATCTGTATAGTTTTGGATCTCAAAGATGCCCAAATAGTGTATGACTTAATATGTCTAATGGTTTGTCCTTGGGGAAGTGAACAAACAGATAAAAAAGTTATCACATGAGACACATTGATACTATTTCTCCATCTTGAGTGAAGTAGGCACCACAATAACCACCATTCATTACTCAGTTACCAGTGCAATAGATATTAATATAAAGGTGACTTATTTGTTTATCCACCATTGTTTTAAATTAACAGATATTCTTTGAACATCTAATTTGAGGAAAGCAATATTGCTCTAGGATGAATGGCTTGGTAAGAAGCAGACTGTGTGTATTTACATATACCATTGAAGTAAATTTGAGCCTTCCTTAAACATAGTCTTATCTCAAGATGTTCTATCTGAGCCCGGGTTTTGGAGGCTGAGGAAGTGGTGTGCCTCCACCTTCAATTTTAACTACATACACTGCATGTTATCAAGTGAACTTAATGAGAGTATTCCTCTCTAGAATTGCTTAATATTTGGAGATTACTATTTAATAAAATAGCTCGTCATTGTCCAAATAATTGACGACCTTTCAAATAGAAACCATATATAAATACAGGAACAGGAAATTAGTGTGTGTGTTGTTTGTTTGTTTGTTTTTGTATGGTCAAAAAAATAAAAGAGAGAGAAAGCACGTATCACGGTGGAGAGGAAAGAACGAGAGGCTAAGGAATGGTCAAATGTTCACAATTCCTGGCTGGTGAGCTTTAGTTGGCCAGTTATTTTGCCATAGTATGTACTGCCATATTTACTCTTCAGAGTGTCACTGTCACTATCAGAGACGGTGGCTAGTGCTGACACTCAGGGCACTGGTGTGTTGAATGATGATTGAGAAGCTAGTTGGTGGTTGAGTACTTGGTGAACCAACAGCAATCAACAAATTTAAAATACAAAGATCAGTGCCTGTGTAGTCTAATCCTAGTGCAGCACTTTATAGGCCTCATAACAAAGGCATCTAATGGCAAGGAGTTATTTTCAGGAATGTAGGCAGCTTCCTGGAAACACAAAGCTAAAAAGTTTTAAAAAACGCTTTCAAGGATCAGACACTTACTAGGTTATCGGGCTCCATGGCCTCATCTTATAGCTGAATAATATGGATGCTCAGAGAGGTTACTCAGGGATTGGAAACTAGGACTCCTAGGATGCTGTTTCTACTGTAGCGATCTTGCCTAGAGAGCCTCAGAAAGCACATTTCCATCTCTCCTTTTTAATCAGTACTCAAGTTGCATTATGTCTTATTGTCAATGCCAGCATCCAACTGTTAAACCGTGGTGATAGTCACGATGCCAACGGACAGGAAAGCCAGGGTATTTATTGAAAAATAACTCACACTCCACATGCTTGGTAAGTCCAGTTAAACTGAGGTTTGAAAGTGGAGAGGAAATTGAGGGTGAGGTGTAGGCTGAGGAGTGTAAGGGAATGTGGGGGTGGAAGCCAAGAGCAAATGAGAACATTTCTGGAAAAGACAGCTAGAAGAGGGATTTTAATAGAAATTAATAGAAATTAATGTGACCTTGAAGAAAAATTTAATGTTTGATTTAAAAAAAACATAACTTTTGCCGGTCCTCCTTACAATAGAGGCCAAGTTTATGATTTAGCATTTTATCTCAGTTCCTAATGTGTTATTAGGACAAGGCAAGGAAAATGGCTTATAAACACGATACTCCACTAGGAAATGTCTAGACAGCTAATTTTGTTCTTTCCCTCCTCTCCTTTCCAATCGTCCAGACCTTGAATGTGAGAAAAGAGACTTAAGTCTTCAAACAATGGGCCAAATAAATGTCTTTTACATTCTAGAAGGAAAAAAAAAATGGCTCTCAAGGGCTCAGTAAACTGGCTGTGAGTCGGCCTGGAAGAACCACAGTACTTTTTCATTCTCTGGACTCCTCCTGGTCCCCACAGAATCACTACACTGGCCTTGAAAAACAGCTCTGTAACATTCTGGGGGCTTTTATCTTTTACAGTGAATTACTGATCCAGTGCAAATCTCCTCCAGGGCTCAGAGAGATCTCAGCAAGCAAGGAATATGGAACTGTTCAAATTAGGAATAGACGGGGACTTTGAAGATAAGGTAAACTGTGTTTTCTTGTTGACAAAATAATCTGAAGCTTTTGTTGTGTGTTTCCATAAAAGACTTTCCAGGCATAAATCAATATGGCAGCACCAACTCTTCGAGAATAAGAGATGATAAGTATAGTTTTCAGCACCCCGTAACCACTCATTACATTTATTTCCCAGTTTTCTTTGTTATTCCTTTCCTGTTCAAATCTGAGCCAGCACATTTTTGGCTTCCCAGCTGAAGTAGGAGGCACTGCCAATCAGCAGGAAATATAATACAGATAAGATTCGTATAAACTCTTTTGAACTGGTAAAATAGCTGGATGGGAAATGGATGTTAAATTGTTTACATTTGGCACGAGAAGAAAACGTTCCATTTTTAAATTCAAAGCCTCTGCACCTTTGTAAATGAAAACAAATCACATGGGCCATGTAGTGTTTCACTCTGTAAAAGCCATCAGGAGACCGATAAAAGCTTTTGTAAATCACTAACTTTATCTGGGACTTGCTCAGAATGGTCATTGCCCAGATTAAAATGTTGTGGCCCTTGCCTGGGGCCTTTGGAAAAAAAATTGTGCAGCAACAACAAGCTCCCGGAATGCTCTGAGGGGTGCTCTATAAACAGAGGCAAGTGGGGTCCAGAAAGCTTTGAGGGAGATGTCTATGAATTCTTATTTTCCAACTTAGGTCTTTCCCAAACCCTGTGAAACAGATGGTATGAAGGATACGAATGTGTAGTGGTCTGAAGATATTAGTGTTGTGAAAAGCTTTCATCTTGGCAAACACTGGTGTGCCTAGCTAGGTTCAAGTGATAAAGAAAAGATGATTTTTTAAAATGAACTGTGGAATTCCATGAAACAGAATGAAAAGTTCCTGTTTTATCTGAATTTTTGCACATTTCAGCAATTTTCTCTCATGACATTTGAGTACAGTCTAGACACCAAATGATGTAAAAGGTGCTCAGAATGCACTTAATAGTTAAGTGAAATGAATTACAAAGCTAAATTGGAGACAGCTGACTGGGCCATAGCCTGGGATGCCTTGTCACCGTGGCCCCCTCATGTGATCAACCTATGTTGTTACCATGTCATGGTCAAATATATTGTGGGAACCACCGTAGAGCTAATGCTGATAGCTATCTGCATCCACCTTGATCTTTCATTTATACTCAAACAATTCAATAATATATACATCAGGAGATTATTTTCCTCCAAATTGGTGTCAGTCTAATTTCCTGAGATTTCAAAACAGCGAAGCTTGTGCAGACAGGGCCAAGACCTGTGAGCACCCTCTATAAAGCACCTTCCTTTTAGTCATTCTCCTGCCATGCTGGATCCGAGGACTCATTTTAGAAGATGACTCATTGGCCAGATGAGAACCAGTTCCCCAGTCTCTACTTGGTTTTGTAATCATTTCAGAAAGGAGGTTGGAGGCCAGACACTTGTCTCTTTCTGCTGCTTACTGAGCTTCTTCTAGCCAGCACCCCGCAGATTTCAAACAAGTGCTGAGCGTGGAGCAAAGTCTAGGAATCAGGACACAATGAGTGTCTGGCTTTTTTAGTGATCCTGAAAGGACACTTTGAAGTCAATGGGCTCAACATGAAAATCAAAAAGAAGTCTGTGGAATGCATGGAAAAGTGAGAATCATTTTCTATAAAGTGAACTTCACTGCATTCCCCAGTGACTCAGGTGCTGTCAGCAGCCTTCAGGTTTGCTGATACTGCCGCTGCCACTATATGTTGCTGAGATGAAAGAGCCTGGTATTATGGTAAAATAATAATAGTGGGACTGTCCAAATTAGATGGCATTCGTGGGACATCATTTTAAATACCCAGAGAAGTTAGCACATATTCACAAACGAGCAGTTTTGTTCAATACTTGAACAAGTTTTCCACCTGAATTGAACACAACTTTCTATTAGCACTAATGTTTTGTATTCACTGCACACGAACAAAATGAATAAACAAACTGAACTGCCATTGAAATTCAAGACAAAGAAATCACCAGGCATGTTGAGGAGGTGCAGATACTATGAAAGGCTTATTTTTACAGTGATGAGAAATGAAACCACACTTCCATTAAGGCTTGGAGGGTTTCCTGGAAACAAGGAATCAGGGCTCCGTAAATAACAGCTTGGAAAATGTTGGTGTCACTGGGGTGAATGGGTGAATTAGTGCCTATCCAGAATTTGCCGAGGGCTCTCTCAGGAGGAACAGCAACAAGTAAACACTTGGGGTTTTAATCAAATTATTAACAAACAAGCCTCAGTGGGAAAGCTCATTAATAATAACGCACCTGAGATCCCCAGTGTTGATGTAATGTAGTCTGACTGATTGCTGGGCAGTGGCGGGTCAAGGAAAGCACTGGGGTGCATGGATACCTCTTTCCTAATCAGTTATGTTATTTTATTGAAAAAGAGGTTCTTCTCCAGTCAGTGATAAATGTTAGGACATGTGATGATGGAATCAATAGAGGATCGTCACAGCACTGGTGTACTAATGACACATGGCATTGGGTTTAATAAAGGTGACTGGGTAACAGGTGCTTTCCTGATAAGGTGGTGACTTCTACTAATTAGGCTAAGGGTACTGAGTCTAGTTTGGGGTCTTTTCCTGATTATTAGTTTATAGCTGGTGTTAGATCAACAGCCCTTTATCCTTTCAATCTGATTGAATGTTGCAGTAGAACGCTGCTTTTGAAGTTTGTTCTTTAATTCTTCAGAGTTTGTTGCTCCAGGATAGTTTTTGCCGTCTTAGTTTGGGCTCTATCAGAAACAGACCCTGAGGCAAGGATATGGCTACAAGTAGATTATGCAAAAAGCAATCCCAGATAGGGTTCCAGAGTTAGCAGAACAGCAGTCCTCTCTTATCCTCAGGGCATACATTCCAAGAACCCCCGTGGATGCCTGAAACTACGGTTAATACCAACCACTGTATCTGTAATGGGGAATATAGAGGTCCCTAGAATGGGGAAGTCCTCCATTAAGATGGCTTGGGAGAGGGAGAAGCAGAGGACAGCCATTGAGAGTTACTTGGCATATCAATAAAGGCTAGCTTCACAGATATGTTAAGTAGCTGAGGCAGATGCTTGGAGCCAGGGAAATGGACGTGACTTTGACTCCTGAGGTGTCCAGAGGGGCTTGCTGCACCTACCTATGTGTGAGAAGAAAGTCTGTTGCCCTACATCAGGGCCCAAGCCTGCCCGGACTAACAATGACAGCCAAGAAAGGCAGAAGGGACGAGAGCATTGGCAGAGGTAGACAATTGTGGGAGGAGTTGGAAATGGGATTAAGGAGGAAGATCAGGGTAAGGATTTAAACTCAAGTGCAGCAGCCTGCGTGCGCTCTGGACCACGTAGCTTGGGAATGGTCTTGGCCACATGACAGAAAGGAGAAGAAAACTGGGATGTAGTTTATAGTGAGGAAGGAGGCCTGGAGAGCTGCAAAGGACTTCCTTGCAAGATCCTGTCCTGCTATACCTGCATTTTGCCTGGACTGTTAAGACTTGTGCCTTTCCTGAGTTTCACCATGATCCAGACTAACACAGAACATGCTTTCCTGGACTTTTATATGGAGGCTGATGGCAATGTATTCCAGATCCTGTACAGATAAGGAAATGGAAAACTTTTGGCGTTTCTGGCTTATAGCATGGTGGGGAGCATGGGAAGTGCTGAGTCTTGTGGGAAAGGAGGGCTCCAAGCTGAAGTACTCTGAGTTCCCCCAAAGTAGGAATGTTGTAAATAAAGATCTGCTCCTTCCAACATTAATTGCTGGGTCTTTTACCAAGATGCTATGTGGACGGGCCCCCGTCTTCTCACTTACAGTTTTGGTGAGTTCTGTAAGATATGTACTATGTTTTTCCTATATGTCATAAAGTTTAACTTATAATTAGGCACAGTAATAGCTTAACAACAATGGCTAAAAATAAAATAGAACAATTATCACACTATACCATAATAAAAGTTACATGCATGTGATCTCTCTCTCCCCCTCTCATTCTCCAATAATATTTGTATTTTTCAGTCCAAGCCTATTCCTAAATCTATGTAAGCATCCCTTACTTGTAGTAAATGGCTTGGTTTTCCTCATTTTGAAGGATCCCTTACTGAAGCCTTCATGTAGGCTCAGTGCTTTCTAGGGCAACACCTTACTGTCGGTTGGCACACATTTTCTGTTCATATCTTCCACCCACAACTTAGTGTCTTTTCCATCTTAATAAGGCACACATTAGGCACTGTGGCCAGAAGATTTACAGCTTAAGTCTGACAACAACACAAGCATGAATTTCTTTTTCCTTCTTCAGAATTCACAGATAGATTTGTTCTTACTGTAGAGCTTAGCAAGCTCAGCATTCAATACTTTTTCTTTCTTTAAGTAAAGAACTTTCACCTATTCACTTAAAAGAAGCTCCTTACGACTTCTCTTTGGCATATTCAAATTGCCAGCATCACTATTTAGGGCCATTGTCAAGTAAAATAAGGATTACTTGGACACAAGCACCATGATACCAGGACAGCAGATCTGATAACACAGAGGATGACTAAGTGACTAACAAGTGGGCAGTGTTTGCAACCTGGTGCTGCTGGACAAAGGGGTGATTCATATCCCGGGCCGGATGGAGTAAGACAGCATGAGATTTGATCATGCTGCTCAGAATGGCACACTATTTAAAACTTATGAATTGTTTAGTTCTGGAATTTTCCATTTCATATTTTCAAACTCTGTTGACTGCAGGTAACTGAAACTGTGGAAAGCACAAGCACAGTTCAGGGACACTACTGAAAAATTCAGCAGCTCAGCTACATTTGAATTTCAAACAACCAAGAAAATGTTTTAGTGTAAGTATGTCCCATGCAACATTTGGCACGTACTTAACTAAAAAAAAAGTTACTGTTTATAAGAAATTCAAGTGTAGTTGGGCATCCTGTGTTTAACCCAGCAACCCCAGTCCCAGAGAGTTAAGAGAGTCGGGGCGTGGACAGGCAGAGGAAGGAAACCAATGCAAGCTGCACTACTTAGCAAGTGTGGACAACTGTAGCTTTCTCCGGGACTTTGGTAAACTGTGTAGAACTTACCTTAGAGTTGTCTTATCTGGCCACAAAGGAACATGGGGCACATACCCACAGCCTCCTTCCATTGTTTGTTAAGAATTAATCCTGGGGGCATAAGTCCCCCCACCCGTTCTGTTCGCCCTTCGTAAGGGTGGGGAAAGCACCGTACCCTGCAGTTATAGAAAGCCCTTGGCAGAGAGTTGCAGGTGCTTGCAGGAGGAAGCCCTTGGCAAGTACTAAAATCCTAAGTACCGAGTGATATGGGCAGTGCCTTATTTGGTGACCATGGACAAGTCATGGTATCTTCTCATATCTAACTCCTCAACCCTTTACTTTCCCTCTTGGAGGCCCTCTTTTGAGGTCAGTGAGACACTGATGCCGTCTCTAGGAGAGGCTTCACATTTTCCCTGCAGGGGCAGAGGGTGGGGTTGCTGTTCACCCAGTTTCCCATGCTGTCCTTCCTCCAGCATCTTTTTAAAACTCTGCTTCTACGAGAGACATGCTGTACAGTTGTCACTTCGTTAGTGAGCCTACCACAGGGCTCAGTCTTCTATCACACCTCATATCCTAATACCCTCCCATGCGACTCCCACACCTGCGTGGATATGTCCCCTGACACCCAGGGCCCCTCCTCCACAGACCTTTTCTTTGACTTCACTTCAGCCGTCTCTTCCGTCAGACACACACTGCACCGTGTCATCAAGAACTGCTCCCTACCAAGTGTAAATTCACATGCTGACCCCCACCAATTCTTACCTTTCAGTCCTCTTAGTGAGTCACATACTTCTTTGGATTTGCTCTTTGACCCTGCTGAGACTCGCACTACCTTGAACCCCTTCACCAGTCTCACTCAGACTTCGTTTTTCCTTTGCAGGTGAGACCGCGTGGTTTATGCCTCTGAAGTCACTCTTTTCCTGTGATTATTTTAACACTCCAGCCTAAAGAAACCCTCACTCTCAGTCATATGTCTCTCCATTTCCTCTGTTTCTACACCTTGGCAGTGGATTCCCGCTGGTCAACATCACAGAACTATGGGAAATTATGCCTCTAAAAGGTCACGATCTCTAGTCTTAACTGGCCCCTCGATGCTCTTGGCAATCCTATTATTTTTTTCTAAGGTGTTCTTGCTCTCTGGTTCTTTCTAGCAGCTATTTCAGATTTGCTTTAGTTTTCTCAATTCTTCTATCTCCCTCACACAACCTTCCCTGCTAGTATTTCCCCATCTGATTTTTCTTTCTCACTCTTCAGATGTGATCGTATCGCAGTTTCCTGCTACACACCCACCCACTCACCCACCCAAACACACACAAAAAAACATGGGATGAGAATTCTCTCAGATTCTTGCCATGAAAATCATATGCTTTTTCACTCTCCTCCTCCTTTTCTGTTTTTGTTTTTTTGATACAGTGGCAAATTGGTCCTGCGTGTGTTACAACAATCTCTCCCTATTTCCTTCCAGCTGCTTTGGTCACTCCCTCTGGGAAGCCTGGTCTGTTCTCTGTGTTCACCTGTACTCCAGTCTAGGTTAGGTGTCCTACTCATGCTCTCCCATGGCACCTCCTTGCCTTGCACTGAGGGCACTGTAACATGGTGGCCACCAACCAGTCCCTAGCCATAAGCGTAAGGACAAATAAGATAATAATTCTGCCTGGTTAATATTTGTAAATCCCTAGTTGTAAACTCAGTAGGTATTTAAAAAAATATTTGTTGAATAAATAAATAAAAAATGAAAGAAAAAATGAGTTGACTATGTATATTTTCCCATGCTCCTTAGAGGTATTTTTGTTTTCAAGCATTCAATTTCAATAAGACTTGTTAAATTTACAGAGATTGGGAGTACTGCAGCTATGCTTTCTAAATACTTAAATCAATCAGTTTAGTCAATAAAATGTCCAATTATTGGAAACTGTGCCTATTTGATGAATTTGAAAGGTTCATTCAATGAGAATGAGAAGTTCCGACAGCCTCACCTAGACTCAGCTGGTGTTAGACCTCGGGACAAAGTACAGGGTTTCAGCAATAGAATGATTCAGAAACTAAATGGAGAAGAAATGCAACTATTGATACAAGCATCAATGTTCCATCAGTCCTTTCTCACTGGATTTCTCGTATCAGTCATAAAAAATTAAAATTGCTATTAAAGATGTGGGTACTTTATTATTCCTCAGTGTACATGTATTTCAAAATATAAAATTAGGGTTTTTTTTTACCATCATCTTCTTCATTATACGTAAGAAACTTCACTAAACAATCCCAATATATCTACAATTTCTACTTGGAAATTTCAGTAGAAGAATATGAGTTCTTCTACTTCACTGAGAATATGAATTAAATTTTAGTCATCAGGCACCCAGAAAAATCATCATGCTTTGGTGATTTTTTCTTTTATTCAGTAAATGCATTCATAGTTTCTATGAGCAATTTCCATCCCAAATCATCAGTTACAGCTCAATCCAGAATTTTATTTTGGGAGAGTTCCCTGTTGTTACAGAACCCTGCCACTAGTGTCCTGAAACGGCCATGGGGTTCAACTGCTCAGCACCAAAAACTGTAAGTTCCAAGGCAAGAGATTAGTGAAAAAGGAAAAGGGTTGTTTGTTTAAAGGTGATACAGATTTAGAAGAATGGCAGATTGTTGCCACTAAGTCCTGTTTCCTTTAAAAATACCCCAAAACAAATAGTCCTAATTCCCTCCACCAAACCAGGCCAGCTTCAGAATCCACCACTCAGAGGCACTGTCTTTCAGAAAGGCAGAAGTCTGCAGCTCAGTATTCCCAGTCACAGTTCATCTCCAAGCGTGTCTCAGGAGTCTGGGTGGCCAGGCAGGTGCCTGCAGCACTGTCAGCTCTGCCTCGGTCTTCTGCAGGCAGACTTCCAAGCAGACCTCCCAGGCAGACTTCCAGACAGACCTCCCAACCTCATGGCAGCCTTTTCTGAAGATCTTTCAGAATAGCTTTTTGGAAGGCCCACAAACAGACCTAGAGGCAGACCTCCTGACTTCTAGACCTCGTGGCAGCCTGCCCTAATTTAAATGCTCAGTTTAGAACTTCCTGCATGATCTAATATCTGGGTCTTCCTATGGTGCATTAGTGCCCATCACTTTTGTCAGCTCCCCAGTGTCTTTGACCCTCTTTTGGCTGCCATCTTTAGTCAGGGCAAGAGTTCCCAGTAACATGGAGGCATCTGGGCAGGGCTTCCACCTCCCTGGCTATGTCACAAGTCACTGTAGGTTCTCATAGTCCTGTACACTATTCACTTTGGGGAGCACTCTTCTTCCCTTCAGGAAGGCGGGGCTGTTATTTTCCCTTTGTTATGGAATGTATCTTGTGTGTGTGTGTTTTATTTTTTGTTTTTTAAATTATTTTATTGTTGTTCAAGTACAGTTGTCTGCCAAGCCAAGCAGTGAAAGACAAGTACCATATGATCTCACCTTTAAGTGGAACCTAATCAACAAAACAAACAAACAAGCAAAAATATAGCCAGAGACATTGAAATTAAGAACATACTGACAGTAACCAGAGGGGAGGTGAGAGGGGATAATGGAGGGAAAGGGGGGAGGGTTTTCAGGAACAACCATAAAGGACTCATGGACATAACCAAGGGTCAGGGCAGAATGTATCTTAAAAGCTGTACCTTCCCCTGGCTCTGCCCCTCCCCCCAATCCTTCCCATAGGGATTGTGAGGGTGTTTCCTATTATCAGGGGGCCCATGCTCTACATTCCATTACACTATGATTTCTTTTTTTTCCTTTCATTACACTATGATTTCATTAGTACTTACAAATCTCATAATTGATGATGCTTTAAGATACCTTAAAACACATTATATTGGTCCCTAAATTGCAAGATCAAAAGGATTTGGATAAGAGTAAAACATATCAGTGCCTAAGGCCAAATATAGAGTCAAAATACAAGTAATTTTAGTATCTGCCTCAATGGTTCTTCCATATGATCAAAACTTTATATGCCATCATTCTTCCTGTGACCCCATAGAACACCGCCATTAGCCTCTCACTAATTAATACTAATGGTCAGGAGGTGTGTAAAATTCCAGAGAGAAAAAGAATTTCAAAGTATTTGATAAAAAGTACTTGAACACACTTTTATTTTCATTTGCTTGTTCATGAAACTATAGATTCTTTCCTTGTTCCTTCTATATCTTCCCATCTTCAACCTTCCCCCTTCTAGTTTGGAATACGTAGCAGCAAGACCCCACAGTAAGCTCAGTGTCGAGACAGTATGTCAGGCATTAATGTGATCTGCTCAATGAAGCCAGGCTGCACTGGAGAAAATAGCTCATATCAGGGTGAGCATGCAAAGCATGAGTAATGAAGAGCTGACCATATTTCTTGATTTTATTTAATTTTATATACCCATATAACTACCCACAATATTGAGAGATTAAAAACTTGCCAAATTATGCTTATAACAGATATTTTTTAAAAGAGGGCAAAGGTCATTTTATCTAACCTTCGGGATAAGAAATTCAGCAGTGACTTTACCTTTGAGTTCCCTAGAAACTATTGCTAAAAGCAAACCCAATGTGTTATATATTCCGCAATATTTGATTTTAAATTTAGAGATGTTTAGAAAGTGTGGATACATGGTAGTAAATTCTGAAAGAAACATGTCAGGGATCATGAATCATTGTGGAAGGGACATTAATGACAGTGAAAACTGCCTTGTCAAAAACAATGGAACACCATCATATTCTCTCATTTGTTAGAATTTTTTATTTGTATTTTGAAGATTTTTTAAAAAGTGGACTCTTGTGCAGAATCAGAAGGAGAAGGAGAATTCCTCTCTAATGAACATTTCTTTTTGCTGCATGGTGGTCCAAAGCAATATAGACATAGCTTTTAATGGGGGTGTTGGGGTGCTATTCATCACCTCAACACACTGCTTTAGTCCATAAAATTTCTGGAGACAGAGCTATCTTTATGAGCCATCACACCGTTTTAGTAGGACATTTGAGGTTGGACAAAGTCCATGTTTGGCTGCTTCTATTAAACTGTCATTCCAAAACTGGGTGTGTTTCAACAGGGCTGGCATGGAAAATGCTCATTCTTGCTACTACAAAGCCAATGGACCCAGACCTGTCTCTGCATTTCCGTGTCATACCCACCCCATTGTTCACCCATGGTTAATGGCACTAAAGCTGGCTCAGTGAAAAAAAAAATGAGTACCTGAAGTATTTGGCCATTGCAATCTAAATTCAAAGGTTTTATAAACCAATGCATATAAATAAGGACAATCTTTATTCCAAAGCAGTTTTCCCGACAGAATACTTTGGTTTTATCTCATTTTTTGTTTTGATTTTGGCTCTGTGGTTTCGGCAAGAATGGGGTAGAAGTTCCAGGGTGTGCTGTGAATGGCCAGGATAAGGCTTTCAATAACTGAAACCTCAAGAGAGAATCTTTTCAACCACATCTTCCCTGATTTTCCAAAGACTGATATGAGCCAGTCTTAATTCCTGACTGATGGAGCTATAAATCCTGCTTTATTAAGGATATGCCCACGGGTTGCTGATGGCCACTGAGCTCTGGCCTGCCACCTCTTCCTAGCAGGCCTCTTTTTATATCCATGTCACACCACCAGATGGGTTTGCAATTCACAAACCTCTATAGCTGTTCATCTAATTATGCTCCAGCCCAGCTGAGGTCAAAGTCTACTACAGCCAGTTATGCTGTTGTTTGAGTGAAATGAGTCAGCACCTTCAAAATGGAGGTAACAGAAACAATTTCACATAAATAACAGTTGATGTGACTACTGATGAGAAGCAACAATGCCTCCCTTACTCACCTTCATTTATCAGTTTATGGATGGCTCCAAAATCTACAATTCCAGCGGTTATCCTCCTTCAGCTGAATATAGAGAATTTTCCTTCAGTGTTCTGCTGTCCGCTTCACATTAACACAACAAAAATGCAAACTCATCATTCTTCCTGGAAACCAGTTCTATCTCCTGATGATGCTTCCTTCCTATTTTTCTTTCAAGAACTAAATCAGACTTGGTGAATTTCCTCTCTAGTATGCTCTCTAGAAATAGGAGTGTGCATGACCCTAATTCTGCCTGCAGTTGTAGGGTAAGATAGTCCCTTGATGTTAGTTGGCCAAACAGTGCATTTAGTTTTTCCGTGAAATAAAATGCACATTTTTCATTTTCACCAATAACTTTATTAATTTGGATATTTTGAGGATGTTGGCTGTATCCCACACGGTATTACATTGATTGTTCTCAATTAGTATCTTGATTTGATTGCTATCAACTTCAACTGGTCTACCCGACCATGAAGCATTATCCAGCAAGAAAGTTCCAGTATGGAACTTCACAAACCACCCTTGACTTCAGTCAGTCACAGCACCTTCTCCATACACTGCACAGATCTTTTTTGCATTTCAGTTGTGTTTTTACTTTTCTTGAAATAATAAAGCATAATATGCCAAAAGTGTTGCTTACTTCCTTCCATCTTCAATATTAAAAGGGCTTCACAGAAATTCGCCAGTTTTGGTAAGATTTTTAAGCTGCCATAATACAGCCCAACCAAATAGGTTCAAATGAAATTAAAGGACAACTAAGTGCTACTAGAGCATCTTACAGAAAACAACAAATGAACTTTCTGACCAACCCAATATTATAGACTGAAACATCTCAGCAACTTCCTGTTTGGAGCAAAGGTTTCCTCAGTATTCAGCAGAACCAGACAAGTACATTTAGCCTCACTGACAAAACCATGTTCTGTTTCCATACAAAATCCCTGGCCCCATATAATTAAAAATAAAAACAGTACTAGTTTCATATATATATGTGTATACATCTACATATATATGCATATACATATATGTGCTGTTATGTAAGAAATCCTACAGTGTTCTTTTTTCCAGTGATGAATACTTCCATATATTTTTAAAAATTAATTTCCATACTTGCTTATTTTTTTCCTTAGTGCTTCTCTAAATTTGCAGATGGTCTAAGAAAACACCTCAGCCTTTGAGGTGCCCTGATTAACAGTATCAATGGTTCCTTAATGCTGCTCATCTATACCTTTTGTGATCTTGCTCCTGAATCCTGGCCTCCCCTGCTCACCAGACTCTCCTTGTTTGCTGCTAGCCTGGGTCAAGATCTTAGAGTTCCTTCCAAATTTCCTTCCCTTGACCATTGGTCTGGGCAGGCTGTGCCTTTCCCTTCAGTGATGGAGCCCTCCTGGCCTCCAGCAGAATGTTTTTCTCCAAGCCACAGCTTTACTCATACCTGAAATGTCCAAGTTCACCTCAGGTCCAGACTGTTTATCTAGCTCATTGCTGACTAAGCTCCTGGGTCTTTCCAGAATTCTCTGGTTCTGGACCACTGCTTTTCTTCTCAGTGTCTCCTTGACTCTGCAGGATTCAACAAATGGTTCCCATTGCTGACTAGCTCCTGCTGTCTCTTGACATCCTTGCTTTAAACCTAAGTGTCATGTTTGATATTGTTCCTCCCTTGTCCAGAATAACTTGGACAATATTTGGGCTTCTCATATTATTGCTAGAGATCCTTGTTACCATGCGAGGCTCTTGTTTTAATTAATTTTGACACAATTATCAGATTAATCTTCTGGAAAATATCTCTTTAATTGTAAGAACTTACAATTCAAGTACATGTCTACATTCCTCTTTCTTGACAAAATAAATTCTAAATTCCAAACATAGAATTTTATAAATAGGCCCACACATTCTTTCAACCAATATTTTACCTGTTCTATTTACCTTAATTGGTCAACATGCTGTCCCAAAACACACCCCAGACATCGCTCTGTGCCCCTTAGCTTGCTCATACCACTCTTCTTTTCTAACATACCCTCACACCACTTGCAGAGTGGCTTTGAGTAGACCAGATAACCCATTAAGAGCTCTAAAGTGTTCACTATAAAATGAAGTTATGAAATTAGATGAATCCTAAAATCCTTTCCAGATTAAACTTCCATGATTCAGAGGTATCATTCTATCTTATCTACACCCTCCAAGTCCTCCACATTGTCAGTAAAGCCATCTGTGTCGGCTTCAAACCCACACTGAGCACCTCTTCTTCTGACTCTGTTTTGCCCTTTCTCCCACTATCCATCTGGCTCATAAACACATACATCCTTGTATGACTGTCTGACTTGGTATGTGTCTCTTTTCTGTTTATATCCTGGATCATGGGACGCATGTCTCTCACCACTACCTTGCAGTACCTTGCAGTAGTGAGCGTCCAATAATTATCTATTGATGGATGTTGAGTGAGTCAAATCTTTGGTGAAAGTTACTGGAAAAATAAATTAGAAACATGGGTATCACAGGGGGCCTCGTTAAATGTACTCTTACTGGCCTAATTGCATTTAATTAAGTCCCTTGGGAAATAATTGCCCCTTGGGCCATGTCATCTAAGGTCAATGTGACTCATTTTAATCAGAACATCTCCTAGGGATGATGAGGCAATTGTATAGTATTTGGACTTGTATCCATGTCTTGGTTGTGGCATTATTTTAACTTCATGTCTCAAATATCTGAATTCTAAAGTGTAGGAAGGGGACTTTGTAAATTAGGCCAGAAAACATTCATTAAGACCTGCTTCCACAGTGGTTCCAGATTTCCTCACAGCTCAGCTCTCTTGTTGTGGGCTTTCTTTTCAGAGACCCTGGACCCACGTCAGATGACATAATGACTCTGGGAAAAGTAGTTGTGAGAGGCAACCAGAAGTTAAAGTGATGTAGTGTTTTTAATAAGTATCATTTTGCTGTTTTATCTAGAAATGTTGAAGTAAAATAAATTATTGTGTGCTGGCTTTCAGTAATCACTGTAGCATTAGCCTCTGGACATGTTAACCAAAAGGTACTAAATATAATAGATTAATAGGTTTTACTTTTTGGATATGTTTTTAATCATTACAATTATAGGTTATTTCTTGAATCTACAAACTACTGATCTGTAATCCCAAGTAGAGTACATGATCAAAGAAATGGTTGCAGATATTATGGAATGAGTTTTGTTCATTTTGTCCTTCAAGTCTTGGACAAATGTTTAGGTTGATTTATAGATTTTCCACAGCTATGTATCATTTACTCAAAAATATTTTTATGTAGAAGTGAACTCTGTTGTCATTGTCTAGAGTTATTGTAGAGGCACTGTACTACTCATTGAACAACAAAATAAAAAATTCTGAACAATATTGAAAATCATGGATACTATTTCTTTTTATTTAATGTAGATGTGGGAGAGGGAATTGGGAGGATTATGTATAGTTTGGGAAAGATGAATGGTACAGAGAGGGGAAAACATTAGACTCAGGCCAGCATCCGGGGCTTTCTCCCAGTTGTGTCCTTACTGTGCTCTGTTACCTATCTTCGTCTTTTGATGTCTCTGCACCCTAATTTCTTCAACTGTACTACAGTTAATAATTGTTCTACTTACTTTATAGAGTTCTTAAAATGATGATTTGAAATAATTTTTAAAAGACAAAAAGTTATATGGCTATACATATTTAGGCTATTAGCATTACTTTTTTTCTTAGGAGTATTGAGAACTGTCCTTTGTGCCATTTGGAAATAGCTTATCGCAACCTCACTTTATCCATCCAGAATCAAAATCCAGTCACTTGGCATAAAGGGATAATGACAATTAGGAGCTATAAGGACTGTGTAATCACTGGCTGGAGGTCCCATAATGCCTACTGTCAAATAAATATTAAGTTTATAACATATTGCAGACATTTATAAAAGAAATAGGGAACATGGAATTCACTTGCTTTTATCAAGAGCTGTATTTAAATATAAATGACCTTATCACCTAGCTTCCTTGATGCGGTTCTCACACTGTTCTCGAAATGGGAAGAATCCCATTCCCATTGAAAGAACCATTCTCTCTGTGCAAATGCTATCTCTAGACTGCCTCAACAGTACAAGGAAAAATGAAAATAAACCACAAGTAGAAATTAAGTATAAGAATTAAAGATTTCAATTTTGGAATGAAATCTGAAAAATATGAGGGTACAGCATAGAAAACACTAGAAGTAACTTTAAGGGTCTGAATTAATATTGGAATGGCTCTAGAGAACAGCTATTGCTTTCAAGTAATAATACTATGATTGATTCTGTGATTTAACCAGAAGAGTGCTGAGGAAATGTAATTGAGAACCATGGCTCTATGTCTGGCTGGTTGATCGCTAGTAAGTCAGTTAGATGGGTGGGGATGGATAAAATCAAGTACCTCTGATGTAAATGGTGGGAATCTGTACTAGATGCTTTCTAAGAGCCTTTTAGAGATCTGCAACTCTGTACTTTATATTACAGAGGTATCATGTAATATATAAAGACACACCCTTGCATAAAGCCAGTCATTGCTCATCAACCTTCCTCCCTTTCTGAGTTGCCCCCCACACTCATCTTCAGGTGACACAGCCCCTTCAAAGCCATCACCCTGAATCTTCACTTATGAAAAGTTAAATGTATAATATTTATATAAATAATATATTTCCCCCTCCTAGTCCTGGATTTCTGATATTAATATAGGCTTTGCATGTATAAGGCATTTGACAGATGCTAATTACCATATGATAAAGTTTCAGTTTCCAAATAAGATATATTTCTCAGCAATATAGAAAAGCAAGCTCTGTGTATTGGAAGGATGAAGGCTGAGGGAAGATGGTGGGAAAAGAATGGTCGTTGTCAATAGATAAACAATGTTTACAATCCTAGCTTTCCCAACGCACTGGCCCCTCATAGACTTTTTCCTCCAGTTTCCAAATGAAACTCCCTTCTGATCTCATAGGAACACTCCAGGGAGGGAAAATTGCCAGGGAAGTAGGAATGAGATAACAAAGGTGAGCAGGTTCTCCATAGATCAGCTTAGCAGTCCTCAAAAGCTATGGGGTTTTGTTCATCCTAGAGGTGGTAGATTGTATGTGATTTGATGGTGAGCAGAAAGGCTTGCTAAAAGTTTAAAAATCAAACTTGAAGCTGACAAGAAGATTCAGGATTCCAAATGCCACCTCTTTACCCTTCATCCCCACCTTGACATGAGAAACTGGCAACCCCCTTTCCCCTCTTTTCTCTGTGTCAGCTGCTTTCCAAAACAAGAGTACATCCTGTACTGGCATTAGTATTAATGGCATTGTATTAGCTTTACATTATCTTTGTTATTGTCATTATTTCTTGTCAAATTAACAAGTATGGAGGATTATAAAAGTGGTCACAATCATTTCCCCTTTCTTTATCTGTGCCTTTTGGTAGTATCCTCTAACAATAACTCTGGACTTGGTAATTTGCCTCTGTTTAGTGGACTATTATCAAACATGATGCAAATTGGTACTTAAAAAGTGGTTGGATTTGGGGCTTTTCACTGCCTGCTGGTGTTGAAAACACTGTGTCTACCATCATGAGAACAAGCTCTGATTTCTCTGCTAAATAATGAGAGGCTGTGGCCCAGTCACCCCAGCCAGTTGCCCACCAACTGCCAAAGCTGTAAGGGAGGGTGTACCAGATCACCCCCTGGCTGACGGCAGACGCATAAATGAGATCTGCCAAGAGCAGTGGGAGAATGTCCAACTGAGCCCAGCCCGGACTGCAGCATGGTGAATAGTGAGCTAAAGAAATTGTTGTTTTAAGGCAAGGGTTGGCAAACTTTTTCTGTAAAGGACCAGCAATAAATATTTTAGGCATTGTAGGACACTTGTGGTCATTGTTGCATTTCTTCTTCTTTTAGAAAATATCCCTTTAAAGATGTAAAACTATTCTTAGCTGTGGGACACACAGAAACAAGCTGTGGGCCAGATTTGGCCTGTGGGGTAATACAGTAGCCATTAAGTTTTAGGAAAAGTTTGTTACACAGGAAAAGCTAATTAGTACAACAAGAAATATAAGTGTTTACCAAATGCATTCATATGATTTGTTTTTCTTCATTATTAGATTCACAACAATTTCAGGGCCTGATATTTCTTCTACTCAAAATGTATTTCTTCAACTGAACAATAAATTCCTGCTTTTGGTTTGGTATGAAAATCTTTATCAAATTCCCTTCTTCAGATAAGAATAATTTCTATTGACTGCTCACTTTTGTATCATATTTCACATTAATTTTTATATTAATATTTTTCAACTCCTGTGAGAAAGAAAATTAAAGGTGGCAAAATAAAATACTCTTCATATATGTCTATCTAAATCAAAAGTCTGTAATTTCTCATCTTTTTCACTTAAATACTCTAAAATATCTTTCTAACCAGCAGTTAAAATATTATTTTTGAGCCTGATCAACTTTTTTAGTACATTTTTTGCAGTTTGTTAATGTTTGTGTTCTTTTCTTAATTCATGAAAAATATAACAGAAGTCTTACAAAGTCATTGCATTTGTGTTTTAAGTCTGAGCCCCCTTCGCACAGTTGTTGATTAGAACAATGTTGTATAGACTGCCTCCTTGCTGTATGCTTTTTAGACCTTGTTTCTCCACCACTGGGGCATGCCAGGCATGGGAAGACATAGTTAACAGTGCTTTAATAGTGCTTCTGGCCCACACATTCATATTTCCATGACAAGTGGAGAGACACAGTGGGCAGTGGACTATTCCCAGAGGCCATTTCTAAGCTCGGACAATAGCACTAACTTAACCATACTTGAAGTTTACTGCATCTAATATAATCATATTCTCTAAACCAAATAAATGTCTCCCAAATTGAACTTTCACTTACTCATAATCCAAAAATTCTGGTGACCACTCCAAACACACTCAACAAGGGGGAAGTGTAATGAGGGAAAATCAGAATAGAATGAGACAGGAGTCTTAACCAATTACAGTTAAGATATCTTTCATTTCTAACTTAAAAAAAAATACGAGCATGTGAACACACTTCTTGGAATCTTTCTGGGGACCATGCTCATGCAAGTGAGATGGCTGGAAACTTCCGTGTTACTAACTCTCCTACAAATCTATCTCTGTAACTTTGAGATCATTTTAATCATGTTAGAGGAAGCAAGCATTAGCTCAAGAGGGTGGGAGACCCTTCCTGACCAAGTCCATTAAGAGATTTTTATCCATAAAAATCTCTTTACCGTGAGTTCTCAAGTAGTTAGTGTATTGTTGACATAAGCTGACTATACATATAAGATCCACAGTCTCTATGTCAAACATTTTCAAATACAGCTTAATATTTCCATGTAATTTTTCTACCTTTGGTACAAGGTAAGCCACTTTTTTTTTGTTTTAAAGCACTCACTCTTTTTGTTTTTCAATCACAGTTTACTTATAATGTTATTTTGTACTGGTTTCAGGTGTACAGCATAGTGGTTAGACAATCATACACTTTACAAAGTGCTCCCCTCAATATTTTCAATCCCCACCTGGCACCATACATAGTTATTACAGTATTATTAACTACATTCCCCATGCTCTACTTTGCATCCTTGTTATATTTTGTAACTACTCACTTGCACTTCTTAATCCCTTTACCTTTTTTACCCACTTTCCCAAACCCCTCCCCTCTGGTAACCACCTGTCCACTCTGTGTCTGAGTGTATTTCAGTTTTGTTTGTCCATACAGTATTTGTCTTTCCTTTGACTGATTTATTTCACTGAGCATAATATCCTCTAGGTCTATCCATGCTGCTGTAAATTGTATGATTTTGTTCTTTTTATGGGCAAGTAATATTCCATTGTGTATATGTACCACATCTCCCTTATCAAATCTTCTATTGATGGGCACCTGGGTTGCTTCCATAGCTCGGCTATCACAAGGAACACTGCAATGACCAGGGGTGCAGATATTCTTTTGAATTAGTGTTTTGGGTTTCTACAGAAATGTACCCAGAAGTGGAATCACTGTGTCATAAAGCAATTTCATTTTTAATAATGGGGGGAACATCTATATTGTTTACCATAGTGGCTGCACCAGCCTGCATTCTACCAACAGTGCGTGAGGGTTTCCCTTTTCTCCTCATCCTCGCCAACACTTGCCATTTGTTGATTTATTGATGATAGCCATTTTGACAGGTGCAAGGTGATATCTCATTGTGGTTTCAATTTGCATTTCTCTGATGATTAGTGATGTTGAGCATCTTTGCAGCATTCACTTTAAAAATTTGCATTCTCTAAATGAGACATCCTTGGAGTCTCATTCATCAACGGTCTGTTTGTAACATCAGTCATAGTTGATACAAAGGGTTACAGCTTTGTAAAATTATTCCCACAATTTAAATGTTATTACTTACCAAAAACTCGTTATTGGTCAGCAGTGAAAATGTTTCCCCTTAGTCAGGTTAATTTAAAATAGTGTTGTGGTTTGGGAATAAAAGTAAGTTTCCATGAGATTTTCCTTATCTCTGTTTCCCATCTGGCTTGATGTTATAAACATTCAATTCACTGTTTGCTGCCAATGTTTCCCAGAAAGCCTTATAATTGCTTGGAATTTGTATGAACAGTTCCAGTCTGGTGCACAATTAGGGATGCGCTATAAAATTTTCATTGCTCGATTTACTTGAAATTATAGCATGGATAGGGAACAATAACACTCAGAGTTGTAGACTATAAAAATGATTACTGGAAATTTGCAAATAATAATAACAATAGATAAAAATTTTGATTTGTAGTCATAAGCCCCAAATGAAGAAATTTCAATCCAAGCATAGGCCTAGAATATTTAATGAGAAATTTTATAGGTGAAAAAAGTAAAAAAGAACTTGAAGCTTGAACATTCACAGGGTTCAGGAAGAAAAGAGAAAAGGAGGGCTCACCACTCCGTACTTTCTCAAGGAAAAAGGCTTTAACATAATAAGTACTTGTTGACTCTGATAGGAAGCAGTCTTTTTTTGTAAGTAGTGACAAGAAGAAATTGTTATCAATGTTCTGCCAAGATTTGGCAAATTATTCCAATTGGCATTCTTCATTTCTGAAATAAGCTCATTGTTCAAAACCTTTCTGGAGGACCTCTAGTTGTGCTGTGGACTATAATTTCCACTCCTACATTTCTTCAGGCTCCAAAATTGCTCTACCATTGGTTCTGCCATTAGAGCAGATACATTAAGTTTAGTGAATGGTAGTTGGCTTGTGCCAGTTAGTGTCTGTGAGTGTTTGTACGTGCCAACATCTAATTGAAATGTATTTGGTCCCACGCTTGCACTTCAAATGTTTCAGCTCTATGGGCATATAAAATTCAAAGAATAACCCTGTTGGGCTCTTGGCCTAAAAATGTGCTTGTGTGGAGAAGCCAGGTGAAATGTAGATAATTCAAACAGTGGTAAATTAGGATTTCTGAAACCCTCTTGCTATGGAACACTTACTGTGAGAGGACCAATAAACAGAGTGAGAAAAATGCATCAGCTGTTCAGAGTCTACTAGAGTAGAAAAAACAATGTTACAGCAACTCAGTCTCAAATCCAGAAGTGTGATCGATCGATCTATCTACCTATTATCTATCTATCCATCCATCCACCCATCACCTAGCTACCTATTTACCTTACCTACCTGTCTACCTACCCACCTACTTAATATATAGAGAGATATTCAGCAGCTCTACCTCCACCAGCCCATCTGCAGGTGAGAGAACACAGTGGAGACAAACCAATCTGTCACAGAAATGAAGAGTCCAGTGTGAGAGGACTCTGAAACTGTAACAGAACCTGAGGGAATGCAGTAGTCACATTGACTCAAGAAGTCATTCAAACCCCAAATTTCCAAAGCTCTAAGGACTGAAGATGCAGCAAATGTTTCCTGAACTCTGTGCAAAGTTTAAATGCTACTATTTACCGATTTTGACACTTCTGACCCATTAACTATGATTCTATTGCTTGGTCTTCCGTGGATATTTGCTCACCCAGACCCACGCCTTGTGCTCACCAACACGGAGAGTCCGATGCCGTCTTCCTGGTGGAATGCCAGTGTCACAATAGAAGACAATGCCGCCCTGATTTTAGGATCTGAAATGGCATGATTTTCTTTTTGTGAATTTAAATAATAAAGGCAGATTTCCACAGTTCTGATATCAAACATGTTGATATTAAAGAATTCACGGCAAGACTTTGTGATCTTGTGAGTCTCATAGCGTTCATCAGGAAATTGGGCCTAATAGCTCTTGCCCACCATATAGATTATTCTGACAGTGAAATTGGATAAAGATTTTTTCCTAGCACTGTTTTTTCTATGGATTAGTTGTACAAAAAAGTATATAGATAAAAACTTGCATCTTTGTTTTTTTAACCATGTGCTATGGTGTCAGATAATTCTGTTAGTAATATATAACTGAGACTATGAATCTCATAGAGTCTCCTTTTTCTCATAAGTAAAATAATAAAAATAGAAATTACATTCAAGGGTTGTTAGATTTGTTAAATAAGATTTTCTATATGTATAACTATATCTTTACATTTTCGCATATATACTTTATATAGTTAGGCAGTATGCTGCTTAATAAATAGTAATTATTATATAATATATAAATAAATATATAAATAATGTATAATGTTTATTTATATAAATAAATATTATATAATATTTCTTATAATATTGTAAACATTCAAGGTAGCAGTGTGTTTAAAGGGAATATACATTTTTGAATGGTTCAGGATAAAATATTTCTTATCTTTGGAAAGAAGTTTATGTTTTTCCGTATATTATTCAGAAACTTGTAGCTATAAAGATGCATCTCAAAAATTTGGCTCACATCAAAAGTTAACAATCTTAGAAAACAGTGTCACCTACACTGCACACAATTGAATCTGAAATCTGGAGATAATGTTTAATCATTTTTTTCACCCTGAAAAACAAATTCAAAAAACCTTAAAATTCTACACCTGCTGAGGCAGGAGCATGTCCACCACCAGAAATATGAGCCTCAACTATGAGAAAAACTGCACACTTCCCATTTTCCTTTCCATTTCCTCCATTCCTTGTGAACCCATTGGGCTGCCAGTTTGTAAGAAAGCTAAAGTGTAAGAACCCACAAAAAATGTCTTAAATCCCTTCATATAAAGCTCTCAAAATGTACTTGGAGATGAAGATAACCACAGAATACGGACAACATTTTGAAGTTTCTCAAGCCAAAACTGTCCACATAAAGAACTGATTGTGAAGGTATTCTAAATGTTCCCTCTCAAGTTTCCTCTTTGAAGGAAAAGAAACTATATCTAGGCTGTGGCTTCAGAAAGCCCAAGAGTTTTCTTGCATTGCAATAACTTCTCCAAGAAGCATTTCTGAACTATGGCTGTCTGTATTGAAAGGCGGTGTCTCTGACTTTAAATGTGAGGTGTATCCAGTGTTAGATGCATTTAGTCATTAATTCTTCCCCTTTGAAAATGTAGGAGAAGTCTAAAATAACAGCATAGTATCTGTCTCCTAGAGAAAGAAACCTGCCTGTACAATTGCCCCATAGAAACTTTCTATTAACCCTTGTGAATTTGTTGCCCTGGGGAATAACACAGAGAAATCACTGAAAGGATTTTGGAGTGACTCTGCTGAAGTATCCTGGGAACTATTTCTGGGTCCCCTCCCTTCTGCACTTGATCTCTATTACCAATTTCTGACCTTGAGCAAGATACTGAACCTTCCTGTAACTTAGCTTTATACTATAGTCAGGCCCCTTTATAGCTTTATACCTGTAACTATAGTCAACTATAGGACAGACCCCATAATATTTGTAACTTAACTCCCCAAATGGAATGTTGTAGGAACAAATGAGCCAATGTTTCTAAGATGCTTGGAGATCAAGGGTGGAAAGTGTGTGAAATGCGGAGCACAAAGATAAATCCCGATCTGTCTTGTGTATAGCTGAGCATGGATACTAGTCATATGATTTGGATCTGTAGCAGACAGCATCTGAACAGCAGTCTACTCCAGCTACTAAAAACTGTGCTTAGCCTGGCCAATCAGTTTGAATGCACAGGGTCACTGCAACTCACTGTTTGAGTCTGCACTCTTCATTCCTAGCCTAAATTGGCTCAGACTACTCTTATGCCCACTGCATTCCTCTGCCATATATTGTTCCTCACTTTTAAAATACCCAACACCCTTCCCCTTTCATTCTTTGCTTTTGACACCATTTTATTATACACTTGTCCCCTGATATTTTTTAAAAAGATTAAGTGCTGTTAAGTGTATGCACTTTTAAATGTCACTTAAAAATGTAAACTCAGAAATGAGAAGGAGGGAAATCAATGGGATTAAATAGTATTAAAGGTCAATGCTATTTAACCCACATTATGTTAGTTTGATTCTTAGAAGAAATGTTGATGACAATCAGTAAATCGAGTTAGGAAGTTATTTTAATGGTAATGCCTGTTTATAGGCTTTTAGGATAAAGGTGTATTTGTTGGCTTCCTGTCTTAGTAACATCCTGAGCGAGTCTTATTGGAAATCTCCTCTTTAATCAACAGTAACCACAGTACCTCACTCTTTCCTTAGCACACACTTTCGCCTCCCTCTTGTCTGCTTGCACCCCAACACAAGCACACAGAGATGCTCATGGAAACAGTTATTAACCCAGGACATGCTATTGAAATCAAACATATAGAGGATCATGTCAAGATATAGATGCCGAAGAAGTATCATTGCTGGTAGATCCTCCCTTCCTAGCTATCTCACGGTCCCTAAAATTCCCAGATCACTCATTCCCTTAGGCAAGAAACTGAAGATTGTCAAGATGCAAACATTTATAAACATGTCAATACTAATATCTCGGAGTTCAAAAGAATGCAGAAATGATACAGGTCAGCTTTGATAAAGGGGAACAGGAGACATGTGCTTTTTAATTAGGATGATGCTAAGCTGAGGATGTCAGAGGGTACATAAGTGTAGAAGAGGGGGCTTCTCAGCAATAAATTAATAACAAGACAGCACTGGGTACACAAAAATGGTGATGAAAGCCCAAAGACACGTTGGAGTGTTCTAACACCATGACGTTAGCACTCAATGTTGTCACATGTGCAGCAGGTTAAGGAAGTACAAATGTTCTATGTGTTAAAGAGATGACTCAAAAAGATCATAATAATGTCTTTCAAATACCTGGAAAGATTCTTTGGGTGAGATATTGACATTATTCCATGAGGTCACAGGAAGAAGAGCCAAGAACAATAGTTGAGTCTTCCATTGATGATCCATTTCTTCATACATCAGAATTTTTTACTTTTAAAAATTGCCTTTTTTTTATGCCCTGGCTGGTGTAGCTCAGTGGATTGAGCACAGGCCTGGGAATCACACGATTGAGGTTCGATTCCCAGTCAGGGCACATGCCTGGGTTGCGGGCCAGTTCCCAGCAGGGGACTCACGAGAGGCAACCATACATTGATGTTTCTCTCCTTCTCTCCTTCCTTTCCTCTCTAAAGATAAATAAATAAAATCTTTTAAAAAATTGCCTTTTTGTTTAGACAAATATTTATTGATTGAACTTGGTTTCTTTTTATAAGCCTATTCTAAGTGTGGGTTTTGCTAAATGAATCAATAGAGATATTTCTTTGGATGCAAGTTTGTTAATAGCACAGGTTCAAAGTAGTTTCATGTTTGTTCCATGTCAGATTTTTAAAACTTTGGCTATTTAAATACCACCTTCACAAGTTTTGGCCTATCCATGCACTATTGAAGTATCATTAATACTTTATTTAAGGAAACTAATTTAATTTACTTAAATTTGTATTAAAATAAAATTAAACATCATTGCTAGAATTTAAATTAAACATCACTACTTTCTACTTTCAGTAAGTGATATATATATATAGTGATATCACTATATATATATATATATATCACTTACTGAAAGTAGAAAGTAAGTACATATATAATTGTAATAAAAATAAACCAATGATATGTTTAACCAATGATATAAGTGATATATATATATATAGTGATATCACTATATATATATATATCACTTACTGAAAGCAGAAAGTAAGTACATATATAACTGTAATAAAAATAAACCAATGATATGTTTTGCCTGCTAGAATTTTGAATGTGGGACTGTTTTCTTTTTGTGAAAATGGTTAATTAGCCCTGGCCTGTGGGTCTGAATTGGCTGGAGTACAGTCCTGTAGGAAGAGTCACAGGTACTATTCCAGGTCAGGGCACATACCTAGGGTGCTGGTTTGATCCTGTTTGGGGCGTGTGTGAGAGGCAACCAATCACTTTCTTTCCAACATCGATGTTTCTTTCTATCTCTGAAAGCAATGAGAAAAATGTCATCAGGTGAGGATAAGAAAAAAAAGTGTAATTAGTGGGTATTAGAGAATTAAAGACATCTAATCTCACACTAATACTTTCCCCCCTGCAGATAATCAGAAAGATTTAAAGAAAATTAAGGAAACAATGTTATTACTATGTGATTCAGTATACTTTATTATCATGTCTTAGTGCCAACTAAAATGACCTCAGTAGTATCAGTGTTTTAAAAATGCCTTTAAAGACCATTTAATTTTGCTTTCTGGACTGGTTCGTGTCATGGTTGTATATCAATACTCCTCCATTGCCTCAACGTTATCCTAGAGTGAATAATCTTTATAAAGCAACTACTTTGACTAAAATGCAAGGTTCCTACTGTGTTTACTTTCTAGTTCTATGTGTATCATCTGCTATAAGGTAATCCAAATCTGGTTCTTTTTCTTCTGATGAAACTCCTATAATAAATTCAAACTATAACAAACATCCTTTTACTTATGAGGAATCTATACTTTTTTCTATTGGCACCTACTATCGTCATTTTATCCACCCTTGGCTTGCCCACGCAGCCTTTACAGAGTCCCTCCGGCTTTAGTAAACTAGGAAACAACTCCTGCCTATCTACTCACATTCCCTGTTTTTCCTGCTTGTTCATCTACTCCAGTGTGGTCCAGGCACTGGCAGCAGCATCTGGGAGCTTGTTAGAAACTGCAGATGCTCAGCACTCCTCAGGGGCACTGGATCAGAATCTGTAATTTAACAAGACATCTAGGAGATGCTAATGCATGTTGAAGTTTGAGGAGCACCAGTCAGTATTCTCTCTAGTCCTCTATTGATTTTGGATTCTCAGCTGCTACCTTCCTCGGAGACCTCCTCAGCCTTGGACTTCTCCACCTCTTAAGTCCATGGTTCTCAGCCCTGGATGCACACTGGGGAGTTCTATTTATTTTGTATTTGTGATTGCTAGTCCCTGGCCCCAGAGGTTTTTTGTGTTTTTTTGTGAGTTTTTTTTTTTTAATTTATTGAGGGTGGTGTCTGAGCATCAGTTTTAATTGCCCCAGGTGACTCTAATGTGTGCCACTATTGAAAACCACTGACACTTTCAATGGATGCTTGGTTTGGCTTTTGCCCTCTAGCTTCACAAAATCATTCTAGCGGTAAGGTGTGTCTTACTCAATAAAACATTGTTGGCCCTGTTGACCTCCTTGTCCTGTGTATCAGTTTTCCTGCACCAGGGAAAGCAGCCAACCAGGTTTCCCCTTTAAACAATCTAAGCAAGAAAATCCACGTGACTGATGTAGCATCAACAGCAACAGGATACTTTATCACTACCATCAAAATGAACCGTACCTATCATTATACGTATATGTTTGTGTTAATAGAGTTAAAATTTGTCTAGAGCTACAAGCCCCTTTTCTATTTGTAAAATAGTTTTAGAGACATAACCATAATGTATTCTAATAACACTTAAGAGTGGGAAAACTGCTTGGGAACAAATAGAGCAATTTATTTTGGAAAGATCTGCCTCATGTGAATCTCATGTCAATAACTGCCTCCTATCCCATCTACGTATTTGTCCCCATCAGATAGCCTGGATCCACCTATGCTCTCAGTGGACTTTGGACATCATCAGAAGCCTTTACCAAATTTTTCTCAGAGGGCAGTTAGGCCACTAGAAAGTGTCATACTTACTCCCCTGCCTCCCTGTGCTCCATCCCCCAAAGCCTGTTACTCACGCCTCCAGCTAAACCCCAACATCTAGCTGTGTGGGCCAGCCCCTGCCTCGTCCTGCCTCTGGATTGCTGACCCTTTGTCCCACAGATTCGCAGCCTGAGCCCCTGGAATAACAATGATCACCACTGCTTGCTCGATGCTGCTACGAAAACACCAAATATTCAAACATCGTCCCATTTTTCCACCCTGATATTATAGATGAGGAACCGGAGACATGGATTTGTAAAATGTGTTGTATTAGTTTTTCTGTGGTTATGCTGTGGTAACAAATTTCATTTAATTTTATTTTTTAAATATCTTATTTATTTATTTTGAAAGAGAGGGGAAGGGAGGAAGAAAGAGAAGAGAAACATCCTTATGCGATAGCCTTTTACACGCCCCCTACTGGAGACCTGGCCCACAACCCGGGCATGCACCCTGACAGGAAATTGAACTGCGACCCTTTGGTTCACAGACCGGGATTCAATCCACTGAGCCACACCTTTCAGGGCTGTGGTAACAGGTTTTAATAGCTAAGGGCACAGACTCATGATAAATGCCAGCTGCAGTTCTGTGATTTGGCTCTGGCTCTTCCTACAGGTCATCTTTATTTTGGAATCCAGGCTGAAGAATAAACCCCATCAGCAAAAAAAAAAAAAAAAAAACACATGAAATGGATCTTAAATCCTCTATTTGGACATGATTTTCATTACTTCTGCTCAAATTTTATTGCCCAAGCAAGTCACATGGACAACTTTGATATCAACCACAATTGTCAAAAGCCTCACAAGCAGAAAGAGGTAGAGATGGGGTTTAAATCTTGCTCTGTTTGACTCTCAACCATTGAGTAATAGTATTTTCATTTTCCTTTCTCTCTGCTGTTTTCAAATGTCTCACCTCTGGCTTGTCTGACTCCACACTTCTTGCCTGCCTCTCCCAGATTTTGCTGTTGTCCCTGCGTCTAATTTCTGGTCTAAGTAAAATAGGTCTTCAATTCAGCTGAACTGCAGGTGCCTGCCCTCTAATCAGCTTGTTTCTCCAGCTGCCCAAGATCAGAATAAGTCTGAATCTATTTCTCTAGGTTTTAATTCCACAGACCAAATAAAGGCATACCAATCCTCAATATGGTGGACATAGACCACTTCCTTATTGCTATAAAGAAATTCACAGGGGCCAACTTTTAGCATCGTGGCCTTAAAGCCTGAAAAACTATATCTGAACTTGAACAAAAAACTTTTTTAGCATGATCGCCATCAGAAAAAAAATTCTTTCTTACAGCGGTTAAACATTCTCCACAGGAAGTCTTGATTATTGCTGGTCTCAAAGCAGTAAGTTAGTGAGTTTCTGTCAACATGCTCATATCTCTCAGAGTGGGGTAGTCCTTCCAAAACTATCTTCTCATGTTGTCTTCCACTATTCACACAGGACACAGGTTTACAGCTTCCCGTCTCTTTGGCCAATGTGAGATAGCAGCGGAAACTTACATGCTTTATTTCCAAACAGAAAAAATATTTTGCCATTATGAGATCCAGTATCAATCATGTCTCACCCATAATTTAATTAACCACAAATGAGGGCCAAGTTCCTCTTTTGTGGGTAATGACTTAGATCTGCTTTTTATGTCAATACTTGAGAAAATCACCTTCTAATGTAAAAGTTGAATTCATTTTTTAAAGAATGTTATTGGAAAAGAAAATAAATAGTAGGCTAAAACTGCCTTTGTTATACTCTCTTTTCAGAATATGACCTCACTGTGGTACCTTGCAAGGAACTGCATTTACTTCTTCCAGTGCACACAGCCAACTGTTCCCTGAGGGGTCATCTCTACAGTTAACAATGTACTAACCCTTACCTCCATTAGACGCAATGAAAGTAAGAAAGAATTATGTTCATAAAAGCATAGTTTATAGAGTTTCAAACCCAAAACAAAGCTTCTTTCTAGAAGAGCAGTTATTTCCAGACCAGCTTGCCTCCCAATAAGCTCTTGTTCACATGTTAGGATTAGATATCTCAGAAACTATCCTCTCAACATATTTTTTTTCATTTGATGGTTGTTATATATGAAATAATAATGAAGCGTAAAAATTACCCTATTTCATGTTTTTCATTGTTCTTTTTTAAACTCTAGATTCTTTTAAAAAATGATGTATCAGAGATCCCAAAGCTAGAATAAGACTTTTCTTTAGATGCTTGAATCATAATTAAATGTTCTCTGTATGTGACTTCTATGAATATTCAGTAGGTGTATTTGTGTAAATTAAATAGAATAAATGAAGATTAGAAAATACAGTTCTGACCAAAGAATGGTTCCCTTTCTTTAATTTCCTCCAAATTTAAGGATGTGGTATTCACTCTTACCCAACACTTACAAAAAAAGCAGTGCCCATTTAGACTTGGCATTAGACTTGGCAATCCTGGCTTTACTCCTGCTGTAGCTTTATAATTTTCTGTACAAGTGGCAATCACTCCAAGTAGTTTTGACTAAATGATTACCCATAGGCCTGCTCTTGAATGAAATGACAAATGTTCTCTGGAAAAATTCAAGTAGACATTGTAAACTTGGAAACTTTCTAGGACATGGGTATGCTCCAAGTGGCATTATGTATTAGTAATAGCAATGATCTATGACTCAAACATAATAATCTACTTCCTATAGAAAGGAGAAACTAGCTTCACTGACTAAAAATGATGGGGTGGGGGAAGTAAAAACAATTTTTTTAATACATGGAAAGAGTGAAGTTCAAAACTTTCTTGTGGAAAGTCTGGTTGGATGTGTAGGCTAATATGGAATACCTGTGCCAGAAAGAAACACCTTGGAAGGCAATTTAGAAGGCAGAGAGTTTTGTTCTTTTCCTTCCCAGTTATGTATATTTCCTGTATAAATAAGAACAAACTTTCTTTGAATGAGGAAAATTGACTTAGACACTTAGATAAGGAAAAATTCACAAATCTTCTTTTTCATATCTATGGTCTAATTGCTAAAACAACTGTGTAATCCTCTGTGCTTTGACTATACTGTCTTCATCTCAGTTTTTCATCCTTGTAAGAAAAGATACCAGTGGAGCAGAGCCTAAAGGTTCAAAGCATGAAGAAATTACAGACTAGTACCAAAAATATTCACAACATAAAAATTAAAAAAAAAACTAACTCTTGCAATTAATAGGTTTTAAAGGCATACTCTACATTTTCCTTGGAAAACAGAATAGTCAAATACCTAAGTATTAGGTCATACTAGTGACTCTTGATCTTAGCAAATTCTAAGATTATGCTGATTGAAGCTTAAGAGGTCAAAGGCAGTACTGAAAGGACATTAATTTGTACCACTGATATTGCAATAGTTCATTTGCCTGTGAAATTTGGGAACTTTTATAAATGCAAAGTTAAAGTACATGGGTTGCTACTTTATTTGTGTACCACAGGATAAACATTTACTTTTGGTTAGATGTAAAAATGTATTTTCTTAATTAAATCATAATCACACTGGAAACTTACATGATGATTTTCCATAAAAACTAAATAAGTAAGTAAACAAACACACAAATCCAACAGGTTTTAGGAAAGAAGCATTTGGGGACCAGGTTTTCATTCTGGCTTTGCCATTAACTAGCTGTGTGATTAGTTAGTTGATTTCAGGTGAACTAACCTATATGCTTCCATTTTCTTACTCATGGTAATGGCAGATGGGGGCCTTAAAATTAGGGCTCCACGATGTTCACTCTAGCTCTAAGTTAAATTTTGTTACCCAAACCCTCTGTAGGGATATGGCATAGTTTGGATTTCCCTTAATAGCTATAAGGAAAGCAGGGTGAATAGCATAGAAAATAAAGGCAGGATTAGCAAAGGTCTGACCAAGAGTGGATTAAAAGAGGAGACCATTTCTCACAAATGTCACCCAATTTCTTAAGGAATATCAGCAGAAGGACTCCTTGTAGCCAATGGCCTTTCTTTCTGAATATTGGTGATGGCTTTTTGCTTCCTGAGAGTGCATAGTTTCGATGTATATATGACATCCAGCAGAGGACAATGAGGATTAGAATTGCATAACTCTGCTACTTCACATTGACATAACCGTTGGAGTTTACAAAGCACGTCCTCATATCAGCCTACTGCTCCTTCCCGGTAGGCTTACAACAGAGAAAGAATACAGTGGTTAAGCATATAGGCTTGAGAGACAGACAGGCCTGGGCTCAGATTTAGAGCCAGACAGTCCTCGGTTCCATCCTTCTTGGACAGTTTATTTTTAACAAATTAGTGCTGAATCTCTTAGGCTGGGAACTGAGAATATATGAGACAGGTAATAAAGTAGATGATTTTGAACTGTGATAAGTGCTCTGAGGAACATAAAATAGGACACTGAGAAAGAAAGCAATAGATCTGAAGCTAAATGGGATTGAGTTTTAGGAAAAACTACTCCAAGGAAGTGACATTTAGGCAAAAACCCGAATCAGAAGGACCCGCCTAAGGATATGCTGGAAGGGTACTCAAAGCAGAAGAAACAACACATGCAATGTCCCTGTGGCAGGAAAGAGCTCACCTGTTCCAAAGACAGCAATTCGGCCAGTGTCCCTAAATGCTGTAAAAAGGGGAAAAGGTGGTGCTTTATGACCTACTTCAAAGAGGTAATTAGATGTCAGACTGCACGTGAGGCTAGCAGGATGTAGGAAGACCTTGAGGTTTTTTTCTCTAAGTGCAGTTAAGCTACTAGAGGGTTTGTTTGTTCGTTTGCTTGTTTTGCAAAAGGTGTGCCATTATTTGAAGATCGTCCTTGATGCTCTAACAAAGTGGACTGAGAGCAATGAGAGTGGAAGAAGCATTGACTCTAGTTATAAGATTATTTCCGTTGTGTAGCCTCAGATTTCTTCCTTGTAAAATGGGAATAATAATAGGTACATCACTGAGTAATTTTAAGAATTAAGTGAGAAAAGGCAAATAGGTAACATTCCATAAGCAGGGATTGTCACTGTCCCCCATTTGCATGCTAAAAAACTGTCTCTCAGAGATTAAATGACTTGGTCATGGTCAGACGGCCAATAGTTACGGCTGGCCAGAGCTTGAATCCAAGATTTGAAATTCCAAAACCAGTGTCAGTCTATCTTCACATGATCAGAGGAGAGATTACTTGACCTTATATTTCAACTCAGCAAATGTTTCTCAGACATAGCATCTGTCAGGCACTGTGCTAGGACTTGAGACTAGCAATGCCATATTCCAAGAAGCTTAAAGTTTAATAGGAGTACCAGATATGAACACAGACAATTTTGAACTGAAATGAACAGTAGATATATGTTGCTCACAGAGAGGATCTCACAGAAGAAAATGTACTTGGGCTGGGTTTTGAGGTGCAATAAATAATCACCAGGCAGATGGGAGAAAAGCAAGAACAGCGTCCGAGGGGTCATGGAATGAGGGCAGCTTGTCGAGTGTGGCAAACTCTGAGTGATTTCAAACTGGCGTAAACAGTGTGTGGGGAAGGAAGAGGAGTTGTGGTTTGGAAAAAAGGGGTCACAGGTATAATAGTTACCAATAGGAATGACCATGGGAGTTGTAAGGGAAAATCACCTCTTTTATAAATTAGAAATGAGCAGGGTATCTGGACTACCAAGAAGGATGGAGCAATGATGACGTTAATGGCAGCACATGACATTTAAACACATCGCTTGACTTAGACTGCCTTATATGAACCTGATAGTCCTGTGAGTCCTGGGAGCACAGAGTGCACATATAGAGAGACTGAAGCTCAGCTGGGTTAAGTGCCTCACCCAAGGCCACTCAAATGCCAAATGAAAGAACCAAGAAGGGAACCCAGATTGCTTACCTTTTGTTCAAGTTCCATCTATCAACTACATTACTTGTCTATGTGGCCTGGGTCATAGTGAAGGCTGCTGAGGAAGAACTATAGGCATAGCACAGCAGGGGAGGTAGATGACAATGAATGACATTCAGGGCCCGAGGGAAGATTCAAAGAGAAGGTGGGGGAGAGAAATTAACACCTGTCTGGATCTGAATATAGATTAACTTGGGGGAATTGGGAAGAAATGGAATAGTGCCTGGAAGAGACTTTTGGAAGTAAGGAAGGAGGGAGAGAGAAAGGATGGGGAAGATATAAGAAAAGAAAGAGAAGGAGCAGGAAAGAGAAAGATGAGAAAAGAAAGGAGAAGGAAAGATAAGTTGGCAGAAGAGGTGTGGGGGAAAGTGTGGCCCCAGGTCACTGTGCCCGGAAGCATGTCCCCATGAATGAAAGCCATGCTTTGGAGCTAGAAAAGATTAAAGAAAAATTTCCCTTCTTATTGTTTCAATACCTCTGTCCTTTCTCAACATAACCACATTTTCTGACCCTCAGAAATAAAGACACATAACCTGTTTAAAGGAATTTCTGGCACTTCCAAGCCAGAAAGATAATCTAAAAATATAGTTTTTTGGCATTTTTGGGATTTTTCTATGACACATGGCTGCAGTAAGAGAGAATATGTGAAATTGGGGTATCTCAGAAATTTCAGAATATGTAATAATAAAAGTTAATCCTTTTTGAGTGCCAAGCATTGTTCTGAGGGCTTAAGCCATTTAATCCTCTCAACAACCCTGTGAAGTGGATTCTGTTATTATCTCCACTTCACAGATAAGGCACAGTGGCACAGTGGGGTTGAGTCATTTCTCAAGGTCACACAAACAGCAAAGGGCAGAGCTGGCTCTGAGTTTTGTTGCTCCTAACCACTATGTGAAATTCCCAAAGGGTTTGATTACATTTATTTTTGTTCTCTTTGAAGGTGATGTTATCTCAAAGGGTTTTGGAACAGAAAGGTTATGAGTTTTACAGGTTCTGTTGACGTTCCTTGACAAATTTAATTCCCTTTTAAAATATTTCTCTATAGTTAAATAAAACATTGTAACCACTGGATAATTTAGGCAAAGTGCTTTGAGATCTTCACAGGAAACTGACATGAGTTGCTTTCTCTCTTCCAAAATGAAAAGTACCTTGCCAAGTAAAGGTGAAAACTCCCAACCCAAACACTAACGTAGGTAGTATTTCTTTGTTGCTTTGTGAACTGTTGGCAGCCAGGCATATTTCTCAACCCAAGAAGACATAAATCTTTCAGAGGGAAACCAAATTTCTTTGGTTTGGCTGCCAAACTATGACTTCAGCCTTGAATCTCATCTCAGAAAACTGTAAACACCCTTTTCCTCCCCTGTGTTTCATTTTAAGCATATCTTCCCTTCCTGAAGACCAGCTCTCTTTCTTTGGGGTGACAGTCTCTTCTGCATGCCAACTGTGTGTGCTGACCTGCACAGAGATGGGCTTCCATGGGCTAAGTTCAGGCTTTCTGCGTTCTCACCTCCTGCTCATTTCCCTCTGTCCTTCCTCTTCTTTCATCTTTTCTTTTTACTAACAGTTCTTGGCTTTCGATTCACATTCCACTGAGGGCTGATGATTTTGCTCTGGAGGGTTTTTCCATGGACCTGCAGCTGTCTCTCTTATCACGGTGACCCTTTGGCTTATATTTTGTGTCTACAAGGTAAAAGGATTCAGAAATTTGTTTAAAAAATGGTTTTAGCTCACTTTTCTAGTAACCTAAGACTGATCGAATAGGTCAACCCATGAGCAATTAAATCTACATAAATATGCAAACACATCTCAATCTATAGGCGCTTCGGGGTGAAAAGAATGAAGGTGTCTGGGAATGGAGAGGGTCTTCAGAAATTCGGGTCTTCTGGGTGTTTACATGAAGGAGATGGCAGGGTGTAGACAATGAGCACTGGACTGGGAGAGAGCAAAGTAGGTCAGGTGATAGTCCAAGTTCCGATGTAAGGCAGACCAGCTGTGGGGCACTGCAGAGTCAGTCTGTGTCACTACTCTAGGCATCAAGTTTTCATACTTAAAGTTCTCTGGACTCAGTAGATGGTAAACCTGGATAAACCTTGAAATTACTGGGAAAGTTTTGGAGTGTCAGAAGAATACTGAATATGAGGGCTTCAACACAGATATATTTAATTAGAATTCTCAGGAGTGGATCCCTAGCCTCTGAATGTAGGATTTGATGTAGCCACCCTAGCCTAGATTAGATAGAGGGCGAGCATTATGTGATATTCAATTCATTAAAGGCTTATTTCCGAATTCCATCAGCCCTGTCTGGGCAAAGTAACACCCACTGCTGTCCTCCAGAAGAGGCTTCAGACCTGGGCTTGTTGCTTTGGATTAATGTATCAGTTGCTTGGATGCTCACAGGTTCTAAAATAGTAAATAACACAGCAGCAATTTCTTCTCTTATACACATTTTCTAAATGTATTGAAATCACAATCACAAGTTTGTTCCTAAAAGTAGGCACATTATCTAGCTGTGATCTGACTGCTTCGGCCTATATTTTAAGGTACTGGTTACATTTCTGCCATTAAGATTATTTTGTTGGTTCTTGGAGTCTTGTTGGTATAAAAAGGTACAATTAAAGAGAATACAAAGGTGCCCAAAGCAAAAGTGACCAAACTCACAATGTGGTGGGGTGGGGCAAGGTTGTTAGCTATGTTTTCATTAGTTCCTTTCTCACATTAAACCTACATTTGCCATAAAAAAAGAGAAATTATATTAATTTGTTATTTTTTAAATTATTATTAATGACTAGATCTACTGAGGTAGAAGCATTCTGAATATGTACACAGAATTTCAGAAAACAAAGAATTTCAGTTACCTACTTAGACCAACCATTAGTTAAAAAATAAATGACTCTCCACAATAACCCCACAGCTACACGCGAACATGTCTTATCTTGAAGTCCTATTGGCTGCCTGAGACGAGGAAGGTAATGAATGTCACCTAAAATCATGCTCCATCTTTGTTAGTGTTAGAAAACAAATGATTGTTTCTTCAAGTCATATTTTCTCTTTTTTGAAATAGCCTCATATTAAAGAGGTAACATAGGCTTCATTTAGAATAATCATACCTATATAGAACAGATAGTAATCTAAATCTTTGAACACACTTAAATTTTACTTGCGAGTGGACCAGCCAATAAGCACTGGTAATTTAGAAATTCCTATGTATCATCATGGAGATTACAAAACTTTTTAGAATGTCAAATGTGTGCCATAAAAAATGTGCAGGAACATAAGTTCTAACAGATGTTAAACACCATTTTCATCAGAACCATGAATCTTTGTTCCCATGAATCTTGAAAAAGATTGCCCAAGATCTTTGAAATGAATAGATACAGAAAATAAATCCATTACAGTCAAAAAGTGACTCAAAGAAAACAAGCTTCCTAAAGGGGGGAAAATAAAGGCAGTCACCAGACTCTCCCATAAACTGCTGCACAGCTGTTAGCACCTCCAGTGGCGACGTTTTGCCAAACCAAAGACCAAGGTATTCCTATGGTTATGTGCCAAGTGTCTCATCCAGGCTCCTCCGATATATCTTGTGCATTCCCAAAACCAAAGAAAACTGGTTCCTTTCCAAGGACAAAGAGTTGGTGTAAAAGGGACATTTTTAGGATATGTCTCCTGCAGGGCTCTAGGCAGATGTAGTGTCCCTAAGCATTCTTTTCCTTCCAAAGACTCTCTGGGGTTGTGTTGACAGCTTATCTTCAGAACGCAGCAAATGTGTCCAGGAAACATGAACACAGTGCATTAAGAAACCATTGCTCCAATGAGAGAGTGGAAAATGTGGTAACAGAATGAAGGAAGTTTGTTCAAGAATCCTAAAATTTGCTTTTATTCCACAGACCATATAAAAATATTTTAAAGTATGTTGTCAAGCAACCACTAGGACATTTCTTTTAGCTTTTTTTCCTGTGCTTATTGTTAATTTCTGGTCCAGTAGAGACTGCCGAATTCCTGCAATTTGCATTAAAACTCTTTAATGAATATTCTAATCACTTTATGAGGCTTGCTACAAGAAGTAATTTCTGTTTCACTTACAAAACAGTAGGTAGAATTTATTAATAGTATGTTTAAAAGAGAAATGCATCTTTTTTTAATAGGAAAAGTTGGCCATTGCAACACAGAAATTCTCATGATGTTCTCTGGTGTTAAATTTATGTGGGCCTAAAATGAGTTAAGCAATCATTGAGGGAAATTTATGAGTAAAACATAAATACATTACAAAAAAACAAGCCTGAATTAAGGGAGTAAGCAACTACCTAAGAATTTATAAACAGCATTTTAAAGTCAAAGGAGTAGAAGAAATAAAATATTTAAGAGAATGTAGTCAATGAAATAGAAAATAAAATACAATAAAGAAAAAGAAACAAAGTCCTAAGTTCAGTCTTTATCAATGTTAATAAAATTAATAAATGTCTGGAAAAAATGATAGAAAAAAATAGAAAAAAGTCACGAATTATCAATGACGTGTAAATGAAAGTATATTCCTTTAAAGTACAGTTTAAAAAAACAATAAAAGCACATGATTTTAAACGGATGTAATAATTTTAAAATTTAGAAGAAATGAACAAACTTCTTTTAAAATCTTAACTATCAAATTGATCAAAGAAAAGAAAATTTAAGTTTTCTGATATCTATAGTGAATTGAATATAAATTGAAAACTTTCTCCCAAAGAATATTTCATGCCTTGATAGATCCATTTGTGAATTCTTCCAAACATTTAAGAAAGCAATAATACTATTATAAATGTAACCATCACTTTAATGTTCTTTTGAAGGTAATGTGTCTTTTTATCCTATGAATACTTTTAGGATTTGTTCTTTGTCTCCGTCTTTTAACAGACTTACTGTGATGTGTCTAGGTGCGATGTTCTTTGATTTTATACTGCTTTTGATTTATAGATACTCTTGAGTCAGTAGGCCTTTCAACAATTTTAGATAATTCTAGGCCCTGATCTTTTTAAAAAGCTTGTCTCCTAGTCTGTCTCACTTCTCTTTCTGGATTCCAATTACATGTAAGTGCAGACTTTTCACTGTGTCTCATTTATCTCCTATGGGTTTTAAAGTATGTTTCTCCTCTCTCTCTGCTTCAATCTAGATATTTTCTACTAACCTATCTTCTAGTTTGTTAATGCTATTTATTTGTCTAATCTGCTATTAAATGTATTGATTAAAAATATTCCTATTTCATTATCTTTATAGTTTATTAACTTGCTACGAAATTATCTACCCTTTCCTATGTCATTTTTTAAAAATACGTCTCTTAGTTTCAACACCTGGATCACTTGTGAATTTGTTCCTATTTTCTCTTGAGTTTTGCAGATTTAGCTAAGTGTTTTGGCATGTGTGGTCATTTTTAAATGAACGCTAAACAATGAGTATGAATTAATCTGGTGTTGATAGGTGATGTTATCTCCTCTAGAGAAGATTCAGGTTTCATCTCTGAAGCATACAGAATATAGGTATATCAACTTAATTCCATTCAGACTGGTCTGTCTGTGGCTTGTTATTGCTCCTAGGAAGCAGACTTTCAGGGTTTTCCACTAAAATCCTAGTGTTTATTAGGGCCCTTGCTTTTTAGAAAATCCTGAAGCTGTGATAATCTCTGCTTAGCTTAGTGTAGGCATCCCTCATTTATTGTGCTTTGTTTTATTGCACTATGGAGATAATGTGTTTCCATTAACCTTGAAGAAAGACCCTCTACCTGCAAAAATACTATGACTCACAGAAGGCTTAGATGATGCTTAGACTGTTTAGCAATAATGTATTTTTAATTAAGGTATGTACATTTTTAGATGTAATGCTGTTGCACACTTTACAGACTATAGTATAGTGCAAGCATAAGTTTTATATGCTCTGATAGTAGCTGTGTTGTGGTGGTCTGGAACTGAACCTGCAGTATCTCCAAGGGATGCCTGCTGTCTCTTTCTCCCTCTCTTTTCAGCATCTTGCTCTGTTCAAGTACTGAATAGTGGTCACACAAAACTTTAAGGGAAATTGCCTGCAAATGTAGGTCCATGGTATCCTCTCTAGAATCTTAGCCCCTTATGTCTTATTTTGGTTGCTCTCCTTTGTCTTCAAAAACAATTTTTCTTGCATTGTATCCAACTTTTAAAAGTTCTTTTTATAGAACAGTTAGTCTGATATCAGCTATGTCATAACTGAATGGTATTTAAAATATTTCATGTCATTTCATTTAGACAAAACACTATGAGGAAATCAAGGCAGCTATAATGCAATTTATTTCACATTAAATGAAGAAATGGAAGCTCAGAAATATTAGCAGTCCTCCCACACTGTCAGGAAGCGGCAGTGCCGAGTCAGTTCTGGAAACTTCACCATCAGCTCTGTCATCTGTACTTTATACCATACCAGTGTTTAACAAATTTTCTTTTTTTTTTTAAAGAATTTATTTATTTATTTATCTTTAGAGGGGAAGGAGAGAGGGAGAGAAACATCAATGTATGGTTGCCTGTTGTGCGTCCCCTGCTGGGAGTTGGCCTGCAGGGAACCGGCCTACAACCCAGGCATGTGCCCTGACTGGGAATTGAACCGCGATCCTCTGGTTCGCAGGCCCGCGCTCAATCCACTGAGCTACACCAGCCAGGGCAGTGTTTAACAAATTTTCATCATTGACAGACTCCTTACTGGTGTTTTGGAATAGTTGTGGTAATTATTTTCTAAAATAGTACCATAATAATTTAAATTACAATATAAAGCATAAATAAAATATAATTATTGTTAATATATTATTTTATCAAAGATTGAAATTGTTTCATTTGGTGTTCTCCAGAAGGACAAAAATTACTCTATCAGTGCTAACTGTAACTTTTGCATTCAGGTTTTTTCTAGTATTTTATCAAGTACACTAACCTGTCCTTTTGCAACATTACACATCATTAAAATGCTAACATTTGTTTGGAGACTCAGAAAATTTGAGATATTTCTATTGTACATTGAGCCAAAAATTATGGAAAGAATTCTCTGACAATAACATCCAGTTCTCTTTCATTGATGAGGTCAGAGAGCAGAAAGTAAACAAAAGTTGGAGGTGTCAACATTTCCAGTTGGAAGATACAGCAAATGAATTATTACCACCATCCTTTAGTTATATTAACATTTGGAAAGTATTTGTTTATATTCTTTGTTATTTGAGTGTAGTTTTCAAATGAAGTCAATCAATCATTAAGTTATTTCTCTAACAAACAAAGCCAAATATCAAGTATTGAGAAAGTATCAAAGCAGCAGATATTGCCTATGTCACATAGCTCAGTTTTTGTGATAAACATCAGAGGGTTATAATAATTAATATTAAAGTGATGACATTTCAGCTTTGAAATAAGAATTTCAAGCTACTAGAGAGTATATTAAGTCATACTACTTGAATGAACCATTTCAAATAATAGAAAATATCTTCACTGTTGTTATCAATTTTATGAAGATTTTTATTGTATTTATAATTTAAGGGTTCATCTGTGTACTTGCCCCATTGAAATGCAAATTAAAATGACAGTGACAGCTTCCTACATATATACATGCTTGGGCAAATATAAGATTCTGACCATACTAAGTCTTGGTGAAGATATGGAGCAAGAAACTTACGTAGAGCTGATGTGAGTGAAAATTGATTCAACCACTTTAGAAAAGTTTTGTCTTTACCTACACATACCTGCAACAAAACAATATTTTATGGCCAAACAATTACATTCTTGGGTGTGTACCTAGAGAAAACACTCATCTGTGTGTGTGTCAGAAAATGTGTTAAAGAAAGTTCATGGCAATAGTTTTTGCAATAGGAAAACAACTCTAGCACCCATTAAAAAGTAGGATGTTAAGATTGATAAATAAATTGTAATTGTTAATATAATGAAGTTATATATAATTATATACAATTTTTCAAATTATGTACAATCAAAGTGGTATATAGCTCTAGTTTAATTATGGAATTTTGTACTACAATTCAACGAGAGCTGTGTACAACGACCTAATTATATCTTGCAAACATTATTAAAAAATTTAATTTCACATTTACACAAAGTTTAAACCAGCCAATATCAGTTATTTTATTTAGGGTTATATAAAATGCAATAAAATACAGGGAATATCAAGGAATAAATTGTCACACATATCAATATAGTATTTTTCAATCTAAAAGGAATAAAGGAAATGTAATTGAGAAGAGATACCTGGGGATAGGGAGATGCTTTCTCAGGGCAGATGAGATTCTATTTCTTTACTTAGGTGGTGGTTAGAGGGTGCTCACTTTCTAATGATTCACTGTATGACACATTTAGCTGCTGTGTACCTTTCTTCATGTGTGTCATAGTTCATTTTAAAAGTTACAAAAACTTCTTCTTGGAAGTCGACATATTTCAGTATGAAAAAGAAGAGTCTCATTTCTCAGATTATACTATCTGATTATATCCACAAATTTCTATTTTTTTTTTTTAGAAATCTATTTTATTTATTTTTTAAATATTTTATTTATTTATTTATCTTTAGAGGGGAAGGAGAGAGGGAGAGAAACATCAATGTATGGTTGCCTTTCGTGCATCCCCTGCTGGAAGTTGGCCTGCAGGGAACTGGCCTGCAACCCAGGCATGTGCCCTGACTGGGAATTGAACCGCGATCCTCTGGCTCGCAGGCCCGCGCTCAATCTACTGAGCTACACCAGCCAGGGCCTACACAAATTTCTATTTTTTAAAAAATGCAGCACTAAGATTCTGAGGCGTATTGTTGATTGCCAGCCCTTCTGTGAGAACAGCAAAGCGTGTACACTGGCAGTCTGCCGTAATCTTTTCCCATGTAGCAGTCCTTTTCCTTGCTGGGCGCGCACCTGATGCCTTGTTAGTTGCAGTACTAATACTCTTTTCCCCAGGGGACCTCTGCTTCAGAAAAGCGCTAGTGACAGACTAATCATTTCTTCTAGCATGGATTTTGAATGATTAACAGAGCAAAAAAAATCGTGAAGCACTTCTCCACACACATATCACATATTAGCCAAGACCTTTTTATACCTTACTCAGTAGTGTCTTTACCAACAGAAAAGCAAAATATTTCCTAGACCACACACATTATAAACCGTTCATGTTCCATGATATACAATTATCAAATGAAAGGGAAGTTTTGCCAATATTTATTAAGCTTCCACTTTTAGCTCACTATTTGTTATCAACTTTCCAGCTAGTTCTACCAACTACCTTGGAAAAGTAGGACTTGTACCTGTACCTGTTTTTGCCTACAAGAAATGTAACTTCTGAGTTATGCCTGTTGTTTTGATACCCCCAGTTTATTTAGCAATAATATCCAGAAATTTAAAACTGGAAAATATTTCTATAGGGAACAATTATTTTTTACGCCAGAGAAGTATCCAACGTAATATTTACATGCAAGTGTTGATGCCTTCATGACATGATTTAACCAAGTTTTATAAAAAGCGATTTACTGCAAAGCAGGGTCAAAATAATTAGCAGTCTTCTTAAATACAATTTGCCATTGTTTATTTTTGGATTTTCATTTTCGCTTTCTATATCTGGCTGCTTCTAGACATAGTTCTGTCACTACTTTTGTAACTATCTTTACATTTGCATAAACTGCTTTTGTATTTCTTTTTTAATAAAATTAAGAATCTAGTAATACACAGCAACAGTAATGATTGTTTTAGAATAGGCAAATGTAACTAGTGCAAACTGTAACATTCTAGTTATGTAAAAATAAATTAACCTGCATGCATTATACCTAATTGAGTATACCTAATTGAGTAGAACCTAAGCCCTCATCATCATGTAATGGGTGCAGAGCAAGGGGTCCCCAAACTCCCGCAGCCCATGGTTGGGAAATGGGGGAAGGAGATCATACAGCATTTAAAATACTTCACATAACACAAAGGCGATCTAATAGCTGGGCTACCCCCCAAGGTGCAAGATGTCTAAAGGACTCTGAGAGCATTTAGGGTCTCCTGACATAGCCTGGAGAGGTGAATGCCCTCTCCGGAAGCCCCTGTGTCACAGGAACTCTTTCCTTGAGTGAGAATAGCAGCCAGAAGAGGGTAGAAGATATAGGAAACTGGCATATGTAGCATATTGTGGGAGGAGCCAGATAGGAGGTCGTGTAGGGAGCTCCCGGACAGGATTTAAACTAAGGGCAGGCAGAGAGAGGAGGATGGGTCCACCATGGTGGCTGAGAGAGTAGGTAGCAGCTCTGCTGGTCTGTAGTGAAGAGGACAGCCATGTTAGAAAGATTCAGTCACGCTGCCTGTAGTGAGGGAGGAGCTACGAATGTTCCTCTGAGGATTCGGCCCTGTGGCCTGGCGTGGTAAGGAAGAAAAAGCCAAGAGAGAGAACAGCATGCTGCTACTCTGATCTTGCTCACTCTGGCTGGCTCCGAAGCCACCAAGGACTATCCCTTGCAAGATGCTGACCTGCTGCCATCTGGACTCTTGGGACCAGAAAGTACAGAGAAGTCACTTTCTTGGGACTTGGGCCTTTCCTGGACTTCCTTATGATCCAGTTCAACATGGCACATATTTTCCTAGACTATTAAATGGGGCCTGAGGACAACGTACTCCAGATCCAGAAAGAGACAGTTCCTGTGAGATGAGGGAAACTTTGGAACCCACAAGTGCATTTCCAAAGCGAGTGGAGAACTGTTTGCACAGCTGGCTTAAGAACAGGTAAGGAGATAGGGAACTATTGGGCTTGGTTTTGGCTTATAGCCTGGTGGGGAGCAAGGAAAGTGCTGGGTCTCCTGGAAGAACAGGACTCCGAGCAGAAGTGCTCTCAGCGCCCCACCAAGATTTCACCCCTGTAAGTGAAACCCTGTTTCTTCAAGGCACCATGTGCACAGACCCGGCTCCGCTTACTTACAATTGGAGTGGTTGCATTTTAGGATGTTATTGGCTATTAAGAACATAGCAGACCTCACTGAGAGTCATATTCAGTCCTACACTTTAAATCTGATAAATACTTGTGAACAAAGTTTTAATCTCTTTTTCCTCTGAAAGTCCTAAACTATTTGCTGAAAAGCTACCAGAGGACACAAATGATCCATGAGTTATACGTTAAGAAACACACTTCCATGTCATGCTGTGATCCTCAACACCATGAAAACCAAAACCCAGACTTTTAAAACCAAAATAACCAATCTTAGGGCCCATGAGTCTAGTCCCTAGCAATTCAGTTCAAATTGTCTCGTTTCTTAGCTTGTTCTGTGATAATTTTTTAAAAAATGTATTTTGACTCTGTTTGCCCAAAACAATTATGAAGATTGCATCTTCTAAGACTGAAATTTAGATCTCAGTGCTCCCTGTTATTTTCTACTGCAGTCAGTCTTGCATTTACAGTCACCCTTGTACTAATATTACTGTCAGACCGAGGACATAGTGAAACGAACCAGCTTCCCTAACGGACCCCGTCTCCGCAATGCAGAGCTTTGGGAGAGATCACATGTTCAGTGTCAGAACACTTGACTCCAGGGCCAAAGCCTTGAGCTGGGCAGACCTGTCTATGGGTTGAGATCCAGACACCAAAATCTTGTTTTCCCTAAGTGATTGTATTTTTTTCAGTTTTATCACATTTCCTGAAATGAAAACAAAATTAAACGTTATGTGGGATTAGTTTGCACGCTTCCTGAAAATTCAAATACCCTGAGATGATTTTGACATTATTCATACCTCAGCACAAATCATTTTGATCACAAGGCATTTCTTCTGATAATACCAAGGTATTTTGATTAAGGTAAGTGAGGAGCTGTATATAATTTATTCCACACTCGAGGTCATGAGAAAGGAGGGCTTCAAAATACCAACAAAAAAAAAAGTCTAGAGAAACATGAAACTACTAGGTCCTAAAAGATGATTGTGAGAATGTAAGATAAAACTTATAGATGAGTTTCTGGAACAGAGTGACAAACTAGCTTTATCTTTTCTAAAATGTTGCTTGGATAAACCTACGAGTAATGCAAAAATAAACCATTTTTCCTTTTATTTCTAAAATCTAGTCTTAGGGCTCTTACCTAAATAGGAGGTAGGTTTGCCTTTTAAAACTGGAAGACTTTTTATGCTAATATAATACTTTTACATGAATTATGGGTTTCATTGTGGGTTAAAAGGTCTTTGTGAGAGCCTATTTCCATTGATAACATTCCTTCTGCAAGAAAGCACAAACTGAATCCCAAACAACTAAATTATAAATACATATTTGAAAGGCAGTTCTCTTTTCAATAAAATACTCTCTATTTGCCAAAGTGACTGGCATCTCATTGCATCCCTTGTTTCCCTCTCTTCCCTGAGAACATCGTGATGCTACATGGAAATAGGATAGTCATGCATCGCTCCAAGGGGGAGCGGAGAGTGTCATGTAATGGGAAAGGATTGCCAGAAGAATGAAACTGTTTATGTTTTCTAATTGGAAAACCCAAGTGACCTCATTCCCTAAGGACATCTTTTTAAGATACTTTGCACAGATTTTGAAACCATATCCCAGCCAATGGGGGTGAAAAAAAGACAATGAAGTGAATGAGGATATGGTTTCAAGATTTCCCAAGAAACAATGGAGTCAAATCAATCAGTAAGAGCTCTCACAGCAAGGAGAATAGCTCAATTAAGAAGAACGGGAATAAACCAGCCTGAGGGGACTCGCTTGCTTATCATTAGCTCATAGAAGGTCTTGGCACAATGCGGTGCTTTTCTTTGGTTTCAGCCACAACTTCAGCACATAACTATTTAAAGGTTTCTCCATGTGGGGCATCTCTGCTCCCGTCAGTGGTGCCATGTGGGAATTAGAGAAGCTGGCAGAGTGGTTTCGTGTCTGAGACCAGTTAAAACAGTGAAGGTAACATCTTGCCTCTCATTTATCACTTCCTGAAAGGCGCAATGCAGAATGTCCCCCACTCCCAACCTTGCTGCCAGAAGGAGAATGGAGGGAAAAAAAGACAAAGATAAAATTTTGCATAAGCTTTTTAGTTTCTCGGAAGTGTGTGTGTGTGTGTCTGTCTGTGTGTTACTTTCTTTGGTGATTTATTTAGAATTTTATAGCTCATTCTGTTCTGAAGTCTTTGGTAAAAGTGTAGATAGGGATACATGTTGGTAAGACCTCTTAATTTAGTTAACAAATTCCTTCAGAATGTGCTTATATTCTAGGCAGCTGGATGTGTTAGGAATAAGCCTCATGGCCAACAACTTGAACAATAACCTGGCATAACATCATGTATCCGCTGGGCTAGCTGAGATCCAAATGACACAAAGGAAACTCGGCCGAAGTATGGGCCTTGCTATACAAAAATAAATCCTGTTGTAGAAAAACAAAAGGGAAACATTAAGACCTTCAGAACAGCCAGTTTTTCTATGTGGACAGGGTAAAAATCTCAACTTATTAGTCAAAAGATTTTTTCCCCCTGACAGGAAGGAAACGGTCGGCTGTCCCATTGTGTGAGGCTTACAATGAACATGGGGGAAAAGCAGGGGCCTCTCTTTGTGATGAATGACACTAACCAGCCTCCGTCAAGTGAGGACACCACGAATGAGAGGAATTAACTTATAACTGAGAGGGTCGCCCCTTCGCGGAAAGGAAGGATCTTTTAGACGAAGGCCTCGGTTTGGAAGACTCATTCAAACAGAAAGCCCAGCCCACACTGTGGGTACTGTTTTGTTTGACTGATTTAAATGCAGTCATAGAAGTACAATGTCATAACTTTCCCTCTAGACAAACAGGTTCTTTATGCCACTGTTTCAGTCGAGGGAGCCAAATAATACCTTTTTTATTGCATTATTTTTAGACATTGGATACATCTGGAAAAATATTCAAGCAGATAATTAGATTGCATTAGCAATGTGTCTGTTGTGGTTTCCCTGATCCCAGAGAAGGCAGCCCTTTATGAAGCACTTGGCCGCTGTCTCCACGAAATCTACTGTGTAAATTGGCCCACACTAAAGCATGTGGAAAACATTTTTTGACTGAAACTCAAAACCATTCATGTGGCTTTGAGACTGGGAAGCTCAGGCTGCCAACATCAATAGAACTTTGTACTACAAACCCAAATGGTCATTTAGACATGTGTACTGCTATGCTCACAAATGCACTGAGGTCAAATATTTTTTAATCTTGGGAATTTTTCCTCTTTATACAGCCTCATATTTCATGCAGGAAATGAGACTGAGTACAACAAACACAAATCATTGAGACTGACAGAGCATATTGGGTTCAAAACCCAAGCCTTGATTCTAATTGCTCTCCAAAGGCCCCTGGCTCAAGGTAACTGTTGATTTAGTTCAGCTGTTTTCAATCAGCACTGGAAGGTCTTGCGAAGACAAACCGGTGAGGCCGCCGTACATTTCTACCCAGGATCCCTCGGGGACAAGTATAACACAGTTAGCATTTTAAAAGATTGCGTTTGTCTATACGCTGCAGGCAATAATTACAAGCAGGCAAATCTTCTGTGAAAGATGGTGTGACCTTCCTTATGGTGAATGAGTGATGATGGCTTCTGGTGGGGGAAAAATAATGTTTCCACTCAGAGTTCAGAAAGGAGGCCCGCCTCTTTTCAAACGCTGGCCAAACTTGACAGGCAGTTTGTTGTTGTGTTGTGGCGAGTATCAAAGTAATTTATTGCTTGAGGGAGGCCAATTTCTCGGTATTACTTAACTGTTGAAGGATTTTCAAAAGCAGGCAGTCCCGGACTCACAGAGAAGTGATCGCTAACGACATCAAAATGTTCATCAGGTGACTTTTGTCTTTTAAACTATCCTTAGTTTCTTATTTTATTTTTTCAGCCTGCAAGTAGTAGTAAAAAGTTTAAAGATCCGAACATGCATTTTTCTGCTTCGAATAATGTTCTCAATCTGTTCTTGGCTTTGAAGTTGCAGAGTGGACTGTAAAATGAATATATTGAACTCTCTGGTCATGGGCTTGAATTTGTATATGGGAATCAAGGGTAAATGCCTGATGAACACTAACAGATTGAGATTAAGGATAGATTTTCTTGCTAACAGTTCCCAAGGACCAACAGACTGCTGGGAGCCCAAGAATTTTTATTATTTCAATAAGTTTCTGGTTATAAATACATACCTTAATTCTGTATATATCTACATATAGCTAGATATACAGAATAGATATAGATATATGTAGATATATATTTTTTTGTGTGTGTGTACACATACCATTTCTCCAGTACCTGGCCGAATGATAGGTACACAGTAGGTGCTAAATAAATATTTATTGTGTAACTAACATGGATGAATGTCATACATGTACAAATTTAAAATACAGATGCTCTGAGGATACGACGGGCAAATGTCACAAATGTACCAATTTAAAATATGGATGCTTTGAGAAGACTAAACATATACTTCTATTTTTGTAAATTACATAAATTGGCTAAGAATGTTTAACTTAAAAAAGTAAGTTAATTACACCTCAATTAAAAAAATAAAACAAATAAAATTTAAAATATATAAATGCAATAAGAGCAAAAGTAAATTTTCAAAAGGAAAGAAATATTTTATTTAAAGTTGTCTTAATTGAATTAAATCAATTTTAATAAAAATATAATTTACAGTCAATTTTTTAGAACTAGTCTTTGATGAGGGGTGCGCACACACACCTATCTGTCCAGAAAGTATCCAGCCAAGCAATATGAAAAATAGAGGCATTTATTGAGGAAGATACAATATATAAGAAACAGTGTATATAGGACCATGACACCTCAATTCCCTTCAAAGTAGGCACCTTGGGACCTCACATAGTTCTCCCCATCACCACCAGCTGCCCCGTCATATTTTCCTAAATCTCACCGAAGGTCTTAAAATCACCTTAAAAGGTGATTTTAATTTTGGGAAAAGCCAGAAGTCACAGGGTGCCAATTCTGTGCTGTAGGGGGACTGAGTCACCTGGGTGATTTAGTGTTTCACCAAAAACTCTGCATGAGACGTGGTGCAGGAGCAGGTGTGCTGTGATGAGGCTGCCAATCACCCAGCTGCCAATCACCCAGCTGCCCACAGCTGCGGCCTTCTAGATCATCTAAATAGTTTCCGCAGGGGAATGTTCAAACTTAACAAAGAATTTAATGCAGATTTTCCTCGCTCATTTTGAATGCAACAGCCACACAGTGCACACTCCCTCAATGGCATCTGCTGCCCCCACTTACTAATACGGTGAAGTCATCATTGTTCACGCCTGTGCATTCCAGGCCACTCTCCTTGGCTGCCAAGTTACATCAATATCATGCGAACTGTCCTTGTGATATTAACAATTGCTGAACTTTTTCCAGACAGAACTCATATAAACATGAGTGCGTATATTTATATCTGTGACAGTGCATGAATGTATTCATCTAAGGATGTTTAAATTTTTTAATGTTATAATTTTTTTTTCCTAAGGGCATTTTTATATACATTATCTTTTCCTCCCAATGATTCCTCCCAATGCACATGTGTATGTGACTATGTGTATATGTTCACATACCTGTAGACACACACATTTGTATGTGTGTATATGATGGTATAGTGAGATTGCAACAATCATTTAGACTTTCTATTATAAGTATCTTCCATGGCAATTATATTTTTCAGAATTCAATTACTCATTGAGACAAATACTCCCAGTAGTTAAGCTATGCCTTCATGATCAGCAGGAAACTTTTATGAAGTTACATTTAACTCTTTAACCATAAAGGTAATAAGTATCAGTTTAAGTTCATTCTTCCAAAAACATTTATTATAGTTTCCCAATGCATATACACCAAAAAGAATATTACACATTGCACGAAACTGACATATTGAAATATATTTATAACTTCTCTAGGTAAGAAATAATAATAACCCCTCACATATGATGTCTTGAGCCACCTCAGTGTTAGGTTCCAAAGTAAACTGGATGAAAATCACATAAGTAACTTGGCTCTGAAGGAAAGCCCTTGAAGTGGTGGTTACTAGCTAAATTGCAGAAGCCATTATCATCTTCTCTAATGCACCCGAGAAGTCTGAATGTGACTGTAAAACTCACCTACACATTGCTTTCTGGAGCAGCCATTATGAAAACGACATCTAAGAACATTCTTTCAAGTATGAAGTCATGGAAGCCTGTCATAGAAGAAAAAATTAGGAATGAAGGCTTCATAGCCCCTAAGTATTCAGTTAATACTCAGGCAGATATGGGTTTCAATCCTGGTGGTATCATTGGCCAATTACTTAGCTCTGGGCAAGTAATTTTCTTCAATGAGAATTGTTATGAATATTAAATAAGATAATATACAAAGGCCTGGGAACATGGGAAGTACTTAATGTGCTACCTTTTCCATAATCTATCGTATTCATTTTTCTCACTTTAATCTTTCTGAAATCAAGGGTTATCTTCCAATGGGCATACTTTAAATATTTTATTTCTTTTTTCCCTAAAAAGTGGTTATATTGAAGATATGTCATGAAATGGTAGAATTATATTACATTAGTTTTCTCCTTCTTTCCTCTTCCCTCCCCACCACTCCCATGCCTTTAGTGTTTGTTCTTAATGGACAGCATAGCACCATGGTCAAGAGCTCAGGCTTTAGAGCAAATGATCCCTGTTTGATTTCCAGCTCCTCCACTTACCGACTGTTGATGTTGGGCAATTTATTTAACCTTTTAAAGCTGCAGGTTCCTCACTGACAGAAAGAGGCTTGTGTTATGAAACTCAAAATGTTATCCTAAGAATTTTAAAGTGTTCGTACTGTATGTGGCACATAAAAAACATGTAATACAGGTTTGTTGGCAGTTTTCATGATCAGGCCTGGCTTGTAGGTACAACAGATGACAATGTTTGGCAGTGTATTTACAATACTTGCTTGGTTCCTGGATGGTGTCATAAGGATATTTGCCAGTCAGAGTACAAACGTCCCTGATTTGGCTCTAATTGGTTTCACTTCCTTTTATACTCCAGTTTTAATTACTCAGAGCCCCACTTGCACATTGCAAGTTCTTTCTGCGAGTTCCCATGGCTGCTTCCTTAATATTCAAAATCAGGGCCCTCATATCCTTTGGCTCATATCCTCTATTTCTGCTCTCACTGTCCCTAGGACTTCATAAACTGCAATTCACAGGTCCTGAGACAGGACCACCACTCAGTTGGGTATAGACATCCTTTTAAGGGTGTCTTTTTCTGCTACCCCCTCTCTTTTTGTGGGGGGCAGGAGTTGCACACCTCCATTTAACTTCACCTTCCCATGCATGAAGCAAGCTCTTTTCTTTATTCTCCCCACTATCTTTAAGACCAGAGTGAAAAATCTTCAGTGATTTAATTAAACAGCAAAGATGATGGAAAGGGCATATTCTGATTCATCCAAAGGGTCACTTTCTAGCCTAGTAAATTGTTGTTACTGTGTAGAAATAGTTCACCCATTTCACCAAGAATATTTTGAGTGCCTAGGCTTTGGAATTCAAGACCATTCATGGCACGGTCCAAGGAGGGGAGGAATGTCTTTCTCAAAACTAAAGATTTATTTGAGGCCATATTCCTAGCAGAGTAGTAATCTATTCCAAATTGATTAACAGTAGGAGTATCCATTCTCATGATGTAAAACTCCACTGGGCCAGTTGTAATGAGTCTTGCTTTGTAGATCCAGTAAGACATTCACACATACCAACGTAGTTCACAGCAAATTCTTCTGCATTATTTGATCCGGAGTACCATAAGGACAACACAATCCAGGCTCGAAAGAGCCAAGACCTTTAAACAGTTTGTCCTCCAAGCAGGATGTAAAAATCACATCAGTGCATCTTCCTCCAGTGCTTACCAGTCAGTGGTGTCCAACCTGTGCATGCAGCCTAGGATGGCTATGAATGCAGCCCAACACAAAATTGTAAATTTAGTTAAAACCTTTTTCTTGTGCTCATCAGTTTTCATTAGTGTTTGCATGTTTAATATGTGGCCCAAGACAACACTTCTTCCAGTGTAGCCCAGAGATGCCAAAAGTTTGGATACCTGGTTACCTGTTTCATCTCCCATAATTACCTGCTAAACCAACAACGAAACTAACTTCACAAAAACTAGCACTATAAATTCATAAGAGCCCTGGCTGGTGTAGCTCAGTGGATTGAGCGCGGGCCTGCGAACCAGAGGATCGCTGTTCGATTCCCAGTCAGGGCACATGCCTGGGTTGTAGTCCAGTTCCCTGCAGGCCAACTCCCAGCAGGGGACGCACAAAAGGCAACCATACATTGATGTTTCTCTCCCTTTCTCCTTCCCCTCTAAAGATAAATAAATAAATAAAATCTTTAAAAATAAAAATAAAAAAAAATAAATTCATAAGAGAGCCAAGAAATGGTTCTGCACACCAGCCACTCTTGATCTCCTCCCTTCCCTTTCCCTCTTATATCGGCTCCCCTACCCCCAAATAGCAAGGTCATGTAATAGTCTGGATTCTAGCTCAGCCACACCCAACAATTTCTACCACCGAGTGAAGCTTTATTTGCAGACATGGCTCTGCAGTACTTCTTATACTGTCACTGAGACCCATGGTCATTTTCACAATCATTGTGGATCTGCAGCAGCACCCTGGATTGGTGACTCCACAGAACTACCCACTGTTGCTCCCTGCTTCTCTTTTTCTTTCCTTCCCCCCTCCCCACTCCCTCCCTCTTTCCCTTCTTCCTTCCTTCCTTCCTTCCTTCCTTCCTTCCTTCCCTTCTCTCTTTCTCTCTTCCCCCAATCTCTTATGTCAGGCAATCAAGTATTCTGCTTCCTCGAGCCAAAGTCATGCCTTTGCCCTCTTCTTTATACTTTGTCTTTAGTTTGAAGAACTATTATTAAGTCTCCCTACTCCAATATATATATATATATATAGGCTAAATAAATATGATGTTTCTTGTTAATGAAAAGATCACCTTTTTTATAATTGATACTTGTCACTTATTAAAAATGTGGTTTGTTCCATAACTGAAAATCATGGCACAGAAATAGGGACATGGAACCCAGAGATAGGCATTTTAGGCAGCTTTAGACCAAAAAACAGTGGGGACTTTGTGAGTCACTTAGTTTCCTTTCCCCATAAAATGGGCTGGATACTGTTTGTTGTACAAATATCCGTCCCTGGAAGGGAAGCTTGCTCTTCCCTCAAGTCTCTAACGCTCGCTTTTCTCTGTGAGGCTCACTGTTACCACATGAAATTCATGAAGCACAAGTTGTGGTTCTGAAAAGCTGCCCAGGTTAGGAGATGTCAGGTGAGGCTTGCTTCCTCCTCCAGGAGACAGACAGGCCAGCTCCAGGGCTCTGTAGATTACAATTCCAAGGGTCAATGGATTGTTTTGTAATAACCACAGTGTGACCTGGTAGGAAAATAAAAAGTATTTTGCCGTGTTAATTTTAGAAAAGCCAACTGGTATTTGTGTTTCTAGGTTTTCTTGATCTGCCCTGTGCAGCCAGGGGCTAATAGGCTACCCCCAGGGAAGTTAGAAACACCAAATAAAAGTAATGGTTCTGTTTCCTGAAAAAAAAAAAAACAAAAAACACTGAGCCACCATTCTCCAGAAATTCAGATTCAATTGTTCTGGTGTACATCCCTAGCTTTGATTTTCTTTCTTTTTTAAGGTCCCAGAGGGATTCTAACCACAGCTGTTGTGGCTGTGAACCACTGCTCTGAGGCCCCACCAACAATTCTCCCCCTTTCTGTCCTGTAACGCCATGTGTTACCCACTTCAGCCTCATGCGAAGGCAGTTGTACCCCTCACCTCATTAGGTGCTAGAATATAGGAGTTGCACAATAAACTTCTGCAAAAGGGAGGAATGAATTGAGGAAACAATTGGCGAGAGGAGTAAAAAGTAGAAAGGAAAGGGAGTGAGGAGCGGGGTTGGGTGGGAAAGAGTGATGAATGGCCATTTGTCTCTTACAAACCCTGGGCCTGCAACTCTTTCTGCCCTTAAATCTTTTCCATGACAGAACACTTCAGAATTACCTTTCTACTACTTTCATTCTGGAATTCCTTTCTAAATAGGCCCAATGTAATTTGTTAGATGTTGCCATGGGGAATAATATTTTCTTTCTTCTGAAAGGCTGAAAGGGGATGACAATGACCTAATGAAAGAATGAAAAGCTACAGGACTGGGTGGCTGCTTGATTGTTCCAGCACCTCTCATATCTGTGCTCTGACTCACTGTGAAGCCTGCTCTTTGAAAAGGCACATTTGACTGTGTCAGAGAGAACGGCTCAGCAGTGGACTCAGTGGTCTACCTCCCCAAATTGTATATTTTAAACTGATAACCGTCCTCTAAGAATAATTTCTATTGTGTCAAATGTGCCCAGAGTAAAGTCTTATTCATTTATGACCAATGATTGGCTAGACACGTTCTCATTAAACTGGGTTGCTTTGCATTCAGTGTGTGTGAGAAGGGAAGGTCTCAGTGGTAAAGGGTGTTTTTCATCATGAAGGATCATGTTTTAGAGGAACAGAGTTTCTGGGGACTATGAAAATTTGATTCCAGAAGGCTTTCATTCAAGAGAAAAATAATCTTGAAGGTCCATAAAATGTTGAACGTTCAGGACAAGCAGCTTTCTGTGTCTACCACAGTGCACAGCAGGGACAGGATCATCCTAGGTTGTGGTACATTTGAGCAAGGACCCTGAGTTGTATGCGTCAAGCTACGGGAGTGTCTGTTAGCTTCAGATAGCCTATGGAAGATGCAGGAGCAGGTCACGTTGATGGCAGTGCAGACTAGTGGCTAAGAACACGGAGTTTGGGGTCAAACACTTCTGTGTTAGAATTCTCTTCTACCTCCTACGAATTGAGTGGAGAGAGAGAGAGGGAGCCTAAGCTGAGCTTGGATGAACTAAGAGAGACTTCCTTCTTGGTAGTGGTAAGCTTAATATCATTTGAGGAAATGCTTTTCATTATCAGAGGCAAACACCTGTGATTATTATTAAGTTCATGGTCATTACTGAAAACTATGTGAGAAATAAGTTATAGTCCATAAGAACTATATATGAACACATAGTTCACAAGTTGCTGACTATCGAGTAACCAGAGTATGTAGTCTACTGAGAAAAACACTCAGCAAACCATATATAGCAACAGCGGACGCTGCCCCCAGCAGCAGGTTTCTGTAAATTACCTATGGAAGAGTCATCTAGCAGCATAATCACAAGAATATTGTTCCATAAAAGTATAGCTCCTGAATGCTTTACCATGAGCACATCTTGTCTTTGTTTATAAAATACCTTTCTTGAACTTGTATGGGACACTGGCAAGAATTTTAGAATAGAAAAACATGAGTGATAATCCCAACTCTGCCCAACAGAGTTGATGTTGAAAAAAGTTCCATGCTCTTTATGTTCTTCAACTTGGAGTTCTGTTCCCGGAAGTGGATAGAGAGTTGGATTGGATGCGTGTGAAGGTGCCTCTTAAGCTCCAAGAGTATTACTAATTTGTGGTAGAATTTTTTACTTTCTGAAAGATTGTAAGAATGTTTGTTTTTCAAAGCAAATATCACAGTCACTTACTAGAATTTGCAGGGTTCACAGATGAACAATAACATTAATAGAGTAGCAGGTGATTGTTACCCTTGTCTAGGCCTAATTATGAAGTCAGAGTTCATAATTGTTGGAGAGTTTGTGAAGCTGAACATCCTAAATTTAAGAATCATACACTGTTTCATAACAGATGGCAAGTTAAGGTTATATCATAATCAAAAATCATTCACCTTTGAAGGAACTAATATAGTACAGAATTATTGCCGACATAATCCAGAAACATAATAGCTCATTCTTTAAGGTTTTCCCCAACTATTTCTGGTTAACATTTGAAAAATGAGTGCACATTTAAATGCAAAGATGTCATCTTCTGTTAAATATTCAACTGCCATTTTCCAGTAATCAAATCTTCATGCTCAAATAATTTTTATTAAGTACCAGTGCATGTAGTGCAGTCTGTTAGATACTATATAGAGTAAAAAAAAAACAAAAAAACCCTGGCATAAACATAGAAGTTCAAACAAACAGATAGGCAAGCATAAAATTCCTCAGTGAAGAGGAACATGGCAATGTCAGGCAAGAACGCAGACTAATAAATGAATAAAAATTACAGTAAAAAATGTTTAACAAGTTCCTACTTATAAAGCTTTCTTGCATGACCTATACATGGTTTAGGTTTTACACACACACATGCACATGCACACACACATATAGGCACATTTTACTTCTTCTTAGAATGTTCTCCCTGTTGAGAATTTTTAGCAGTTGCTTGTTACTAGACACCTTGAAAGGTTTTACTGCCACTTCGTTATATATAAACTTTGGCCCTCGGGTTTTTATAGTGTTGGGTATATAGGTAATTCTTTGGAAATAATGACCAAACAAGCTCTCCTGGAAAACTAACAAATGACTTTTTGTTATCTGCCTGTTTCATAATTATTTTGAACCTCTTTAATTAATGTAATTATCACAGCCATACATTTATGTATTCATGCATATATTTATTTATTAATTCTTACATTTACTCAGTAAATAATCCCTGTCCTAATTGCCAGCGCTCCAGCTTAGGAAACACTTGTTCTCTGTCTTTAAGGAATTCAGTCTTAGGGAAAAGGCAATAGTGTGTGAACTGTTCTTAATGGTGGAATGGACCCAGTGCTGTGAGAGTAGAGAGGAGGCCGCTTCCTATGTCCTCAAAAGCATTGTTTGCCTACTGCCCCAGGTTTTCCTCAGCTGAGAGTAAAGACCTGATCCGCACAACTGAGGTCCTACACCAGTTTATATGTTGAAGGGGCATCAAAAGTTGGCTGCTGACAGAGTCACTGGGAAGGGAGGGGTCACTTGTTAAAAATACAAATCCATACACTGAGTATTCTGATGCAGTGGGTGTAGGATGAGACCCAGAAATTCGTATTTTAACACAGGTCCCAGTTAATTCCAAATATCAACAGATTTGGGCAAATAGCCCTAAGTAAATTTAGAATTTAGAGTGATACATCATGAAAAGGGAAGGGGTGTGTATAACCCCTGCTTTAACACAGAGTGTTTTTGTAAAACCAGTTTAACCCAAAAGCCTGAAGGTCTTAAATTAAGGTTATGGGGAATACCTTTTAAACGCTCTGGAAAAAGAGAAGACATTTTATTTCATAATATTCATGGTTTTTTTCTGATCCAAATGTCTCCTCTCTCCTAACCTAGGTTTCCATTTTAAAATCATCCCACTATGAGCCTTTGAACTATTTTACATGGCTAATTAAATGTTAAATGGTATAATTTATTTGAGGAAGACACTAATGTGTACTAAGATACGTGCCACTGCTTCATAATGCACTTGCAGGTGCTCTGATGCCTTTCACCTCTCAGCCTCAGGCCCAAATGCCAACTCTCTGCAAGCCCCATTACTACAGGAAATCAGATGCTTTACTAGAGGTGGGCCTCATCTCAAAGCTGCCCAGTCGAGGCTTTAAACCCAAGTCCTATGGACTGGACTTTCCTGTCCTCACTTAGTCTGACAGATACTAATATAACTAAAGCACTCTTCAACTTTGCAGAACTCACTTAAGTAATAAGGGCATAAACTGACCTATGGATTTAGTCTCACCCTGTTTCAGAGGCCCTTCTGCCATAGAGGAACCTTAACATGAGCTTTCTGACCTTTTCTTTCTCACGCTGCAAATGTTACCTTTCCTCTGGCCCTCAAACACTATCTGGCCTCAGGCAGATTCTACACTATCTCATCACTTTCAGAGTTGCAGGTGAGGATGCTGACTCCATTTTTTGATATTTGATGCTAACAGCTCTTAAGTTCTTTCTTTACTCTTCTCTTTGTACCCCACACCTGGGCTAGCTGATAGGAATGGCTGGTGCTTCCTCCATTGTCACAGGGGAGGAGATTCATTTCACACAAGCTCTGACCTGCACACACGTGGGCAAACTTTCACCTAGCTGCACTCCTGAACCACAGTAAAAATGCTTTTTCTGGCTCTCTCAAAGGACCTACCCTGTTCTCTCCAGAGACCTCAGTTATGTAAGTCATGAATCTTTGCATGTGTTCTTGGTGTTTGTTTGTGTTTGGTGTTGTCACTCTACATCACAACTAAATTTATCTTGGGGGGTAGTCCATCTGCCTTTTCTGGTGACCATGACAAGAGTCCTGGCTCATCCAGTTCAAAATTTCAATATCATATCTGATTTAAAATGTTCCTTTCCCTCTAGACAATGTTCCTTTAGCCCGAAGGCACTAAAGGGTGCATGTGTGTATACACGTACACATGTGTATGATATGATATGTATGTACTCATTTGTTCCTCCTCCCTGTCCGCATCTTGGAATTAAGAATGGCAGAAAAAGAGTTTTATTCTGAGGTTATTTGTTCTCCTTCCTTTACAAGCTAAGTCCACTCATGCTGTTCCAATTATGGAAGTGTAGTGTTCGTCCCACTCTGTTAGTTACTATGGTAGCATGTGCAGTAATGCTCACCAAATTGTCCATTTACTTTTCTGTATTTTCTAGTCCCTTCTCCAGTTAAGAGAAAGCCATGTAACTGGATTTGACTGATGGTCTGAGTGGAAATTCCATGTGCCATAAGTGGTCAGAGGCAAATAGGAGAAGGTGTGAGTCTTCCCTACTCTCTTCTCTGTGAATGGCCACCCTGAAAGTCATGTTGAAATGGGGATCATATGATGACTCATCCTGGAACTCCAAGCAACTCTGTGGAACAGAATCCCTCATCAATCATATTAAACATGGAGTATGAAAAAGAAATAAATCTTTGTAAATTAAACCATTCAAATTTGGAGGTTAATTTGTCACCACAGTAAATCCTGCCTTCCTGTCCATCTATCTAGGTGAATATTTGTGTATGATTTTATGCATATAATAATATGAATTTATATAGATATATATTATCTTTAGTTATGTATTTTTATGTATGGTAGATATATTATTACATGTTATATGTAATTGTTTATTATATTCTATAAATAAGTGAATGTCTTTAAAAATATCACATATCATTTACAAATTTAATTAATATAATACAGATTTAATTAATATAATATAATCATATATCATATACAAATTTAATTAATATATATAATTGATACATATCAGTTATTGATAAAATAAATAATGAAAAAATCAGCACTGTCTGAAAAATCAAGGATATAATCATTTAGAAAATAAGTAAATTAGTAATTAATACATTCTTACACCCATTGCAAAAGAGACATCAGAACATAAACAGAAAAGTGACTGACCCCATCATTAATAAATAAATTATACACAGAAATTTTTAAAACCGGGAAAAGAGAGAGAGACATCTAAGCAGGTAATGCATCACATCCACCACATCTCTCTGTGAGACACAGTCCCAAGTGTAAGGATCCCAGGGAGGTGCCAAACCATCACCCAGACGGTGCAACTTACTTTGAAGGGTGCCCAGGGGGGTTTGTGTGAAATTCAGTCACCTGATCCAAAACTGAGGTCTGCAGATTAGACATGGGGAGAGAACAAGGCTACATTCTAGTGACATGGTCCACAACACTTAGAAAGGAGAAAGCAGAGTCGTTGACTCATGGAGGCATCAGAAAAGCAGCAAGATCACAGCTTTAGTTTAGTATACAGTCATGCGTTGCTTAACAGCAGGAATAGTTCTGAGAAATGCACCATTAGGTGATTTTGTTATTGTGTAAACATTATAGAAGCCACTTTCACAAGCCTAGGTGATACAGCCCACTATACACCCAGGGCATATGGTACAGCCTATTGCTCCTGGGCCACAGACCTGTACAGCATGTTACTGTACTGAATACTTAGGTGATTATAACACAGTGGCATTTGTGTACATAAACATGTCTAAACATAGAAAAGGTACAGTAAAATTATGGTACAAAAAATTTAAAAATGGCACACCTATATATAACACTTACATGCATGGAACTCGAAGGGCTGGAAGTTGCCCTGGATGAGTCAATGAGTGAGTGGAGAGTGACTGTGAAGGCCGAGGATGTTACTGTACCCTGCTGTAGACTTTATAAAGACTGTGCCCTTAAGCTACACCAAATTTGCAAAAAAACATTTTCTTTCCTCAGTAGTAAATCTACCTTAGCTGACTATAATAGTTTTACTTTATAAACTTGCCATTGTTTAACTTTTCAACTCTTCCACCACTTAGCTTAAAATGCAAACATATTATACAGCTGTGAAAAATATTTTCTTTATACTCTTATTCTATAATCACTTTTCTATTTTCAAATTTATTTATTTATTTATTTTTTATACTTCTTTGTTAAAAAATAAGGCACAAAACATATGCATTAGCCTAGGCCCAGCACACAGGGTCAGCACCATCAATATCACTATCTCCCATGTCCACGTCTCGTCACAGCACATTGACACACAGTGGAAGTACTGTCCTGTACATGTGGTAACACAGTACAAAATTATAATTTCACAATGAATAGTTCTGTTAGTGATAACTTTATTTCCAATAAGTCTACCAAATATGGAGAGTAATTTTAACATTTACTGAGTGAACTAGGACTATGCTAACTACTATTCAGTAGTCACCCCTTATCTGCAGACATGTTCCAAGGACCCCAGTAGATGCCTGCCTAAATCTGCTGATAGTACCAACCTATACAGATACTGTTTTTCCAATGCACACAGACACTTTATGGCTTCTCTTTGGTTTGTCCCAACTGCAAACCTCACTACTCTGAGCTTTGGGGCCATGATTAAATAAAGTAAGAGTTACTTGAACAGAAGCACTGTGATACTGCTAGGGTGAATCTGATCACTGAGATGACTACTAAGTGATTGACAGTTAGAGGCATACACAGCATGGATACCAGGGACAAAGAGATGATTCACTTCCTGGACAGAACAGAGTGGGACTGCACAATATTTCATCATGCTACTCAGAACCTCACACAGTTCAAAATGAATGAATTATTTATTTCTGGAATTTTTTGTTTAATGTTTTCAGACTGCAGTTAACTGAAACTGTGGAGAACAAAACTGTGGATAAGGCAGGGGAATACTGTATATAAAATATCTCATGTAATCATACTCTACCTATGAGGTTATTATTATCAGCACCTTACTGATGAGAAAACTGAAATGAAGACAGATTGATGAATTTGCCAATAATGGGCAGAACTGAGATTAAGGTAGCTGTTTTTCTAACTGAAAACGCTCTGCAAGTGAATCTCAAACTTTACTAAAAATTATCTAAGAAAGTGAGAGAAAAATATAGGTTTTTAGGTCTTATTTCTAGAGAATCAACAATTCTAAGGTATGCTCAGAAATCCGTATCTTTTACGTATCACCCAGATGACGTGGATGCAGGTGGTGCACGGGCCACACAGTGAGAAACACTGCGCCATGTGATGATATGCCAGAGGCATACTGCGATTATTTTTATCTAAAGTCTTGAATTCAACATAATTTTCATGCTTGTACACATCCAGTTGTTCTAGCGCTATTGTAATGATCATTCTTTTCCCATGTCTTGTATTCTTTTTTGTCATACATCAGATGTCCATTGTACTTGAATTCTGAACATGACTCTTCTATTTTATTTTTCACAAATAATTCTTATGGTTATCCATTGTAAACACTGTGAGGAAATCCATATGAACCAAATGGCAAGAAATCTTGGAATGTCCCATAGGCCATTTTATTACTGGACACAAAATATTTGTGAAATTTACAGATGACCATTTATAAAGCAATACCCAATATTTCCTGGGCATTTCCTCATTTAAATATGTCTAATTGGAGGACTTCCGCCAAGATGGAGGCATAGGTGGAAACACTGTGCCTTCTCCCACAACCAAGTTTGAATACAACAAAGGTTTGGAGAACAAAGACACAGCCAAAAACCAGAAAATTGAATTATACGGAAGTCTGACAACCACTAACCATTCAACAGGGACGGTAAGAGGGGCAGAGCCAGCAGTGGAGCAGGGTTGGGCAGGAAAGATCCCCTGACCTAGGCGCACAAGTGGCCCGGACCCAGTCAGGGTGTGGGGCAGACTGACCGAGGTCACACATTCGCGCACAGTGAGACGGACCACGCAGGCCCCAGGGGGCGAGGGTTGATGGCAGTGGCACACTCCCATGCAGTGGGACAAAATGCGTGGACCTGGTGACCGTGGCAGCTGCCACACCTGTGGGGGCCACAGCAGGAGACGGCCGACGGACGCCATTGCTCCTCTTTGACCCCGCCCCCACATACAGCGTCACAACCCAGCAACTGAGATGCCCTGCTCTGGTGAACACCTAGGGCTCTGATCCTGCTACGTAACAGGCACAAACAGCCCAAAAGATGTCTCAAGAAGAACTCAAAGTCCCAGAGCCAATAACTCTAAGCGACCAAGAAATTGCCAGCCTCTCAGAAGCACAGTTCAAGACACTGGTTATCAGGATGCTCACAGAACTGGTTGATTATAGTCACAAATTAGAGGAACATATGAAGGCTAAACTAATTGAAATGAAGTGAGATGTCCAGGAAACCAATAGCGATGGAAAGGAAACTGGGACTCAAATCAATGGAATGGACCAGAAGGAAGAACAAAACATCCCACCAGAAAGGAATGAAGAAATGAGAATTCAAAAAAATGAGGAGAGGCTTAGGAACCTCCAGGACATCTTTAAACGTTCCAACATCCGGATTATAGGGGTACCAGAAGGGGGAAAGAAACAGCCACGAGTGGAAAACTTATTTGAACAAATAATAAAGGAGAACTTCCCCAGTCTGGCAAAGGAAATAGACTTCCAGGAAATCCAGGAAGCTCAGAGAGTGCCAAAGAAGTTGGACCCAAGAAGGAACACACCAAGGCACATCATAATTACATTAGCCAAGACTAAAATGAAGGAGAGAATCCTAGAAGCAGCAAGGGATAAGGGGACAGTCACCTACAAAGGAGTACCCATCAGACTGTCAGCGGATTTCTCAAAAGAGACCTTACAGGCAAGAAGGGGCTGGAAAGAAGTATTCCAAGTCATGAAATCCAAAGACCTACAGCCAAGATTGCTTTATCCAGCAAAACTTTCATTTAGAATGGAAGGACAGATAAAGTGCTTCTCAGATAAGGTCAAGTTCAAGGAGTTCATCATCAACAAGCCCTTATTATATGAAATGTTAAAGGGACTTGTCTAAGAAAAAGAAGATGAAAAATATGAATAGTGAAAGGACAGCAAACTCACAGTTATTAACAACCACGCCTAAAACAAAAGCAAACCAAGAGGACAGCTAGATCAGGAGTGGAACCATAGAAATGAAGAACGCATGGAGGGTTAGCAACAGGGGAGTGGGAGGAGGAGAAGTGGGGAGAAGGTACAGAAAATAGCATATACAGTAGGTAGAACATAGATGGGGGGAGGGCAAGAATAGTGGGGGAAATATAGAATCTAAAGAACTTGAGACACGTGGTTATAAACTAAGGGGGGGAGAATGATGGGGGAGGGAGTGTGCAGGTGGAGGGGAATGAAGTGGGGGGAAGAACAACTGTATGGTATAATCAATACAATATATTAAAAATAATAAAATAAAATAAATATGTCTAATTGGATGACCCAGTACAATTTCTGGTATTTTTAGAAATCTGTCTACAGCTCAGTAACTCTCAGAAATTATTCTTCTTTCCTATCTATTCTTCCCCAAAACCTCTTTTACCCAATCATCTATATAGCATTGACTTGGAAAAGAAGTCATTGTTCATCAAGAACATTTTATCTTCTATTCAAATTTCACTAAGAAAGAAAGGAAAATATAGACATGGCAGTATTTACTTCTCAGGTGTTCTGCTTTTGAACAACCCTGTCCCTTCCCAGCAATATGATACTGTCTCAAACAGAGTACCTAATTGCAAATTTAGTTTCATTCAATTCAATTTATAAATGAGAAAAAACTATATATATACATATGAGCCCACTGGAATAAAAAAGGCTTTTGTGCAAATAAAGTTTCATACCAACAAGTAATTTTGATATCCTGTCAAACAAACTCCTAAAAATACCTTTTATTTTAATATTAATTATGTGATATAGGTTAAAAAATTGCACTTGTGAAGAATCACAGATGAGAAAACTGAGGCACAGATATATGAAACTGGCTAAAACCATGAAGGAACTTATATAAATAGTCCAATGCTTTTCAATGAGTTCCAGGGATGGAGGCAGTTACCTGCTGGATTCTCAAGAAGGGCAAAAGTTTCCCATTAGCAATGGTTCAGGCTTGCAAGAACCAAGTTCCCATTATACCTGCAGTCACGGGAAGTCAAGTGGTGACCCAGCTGGTCACAGAAAGTGTGTGGGCTCAATGAAGGGTTGCTATCTTAGTGATTACCGTATGAGCAACTCAAATTCTGAACATTAATATCTCATTAGCACAGAAGACTGTTTTTCCGATGTAGGAGGCGTGATAAACTCAGGCGCAGGTCTGTGTTATGTAATAGATCTCCTTTCTGTCAGTGGAAAGTCCAACAACTAAGGGCTGAGAGAATTTCAGTTGTTCTATAGTCAAACCCACCATTCTTGGGATGTCAACTGGTAATTCAGTTGATAGTCACCTGGGGAGAAGCATATGAATTTGGAGGCCTCCGCACTAATAGCAGTTCATTGGCTTTCTTAATTCTACGCTAAGAGTCTGGTTTCTCTACCTTTTGAACATAATTCGCTGAAATTTTCAAGTGGCATGTGCAATTCTTCCAATGGTGTGCTGCTGATGCTTGTATTTTATCTGTGTAGCACAGTCATGCTTTTTTTATTGCATTGGGAGAAAAGGTCATAATGTTCATTGTTATTTGATGCTGATATTTTCTTGGACAGACACATTCCCAACAGGCCCATGGACAGTGCCACAGAAAAGGATGGTGAGCCTCACCTGAGAGTCAAATGGGAGCTCCCTTCAAGAATGTTTCTCAAGCCTCCCTAGCTATAAGAGTTACCTGGGGTGTTGGTTCAACATTCCAGGCTTCTCCTGTGGGCCTGCTGATGTGACGGGGCAGGTGGATATGTCTTCCATATGTATTTTAACAGTCATGTGACTGTTGTCATGACAGAAGTGTGGGGAGCACTGTCCTACGCAGCATGATTTTGGAAGGTGATCAGAGAAGGGGAGCTCCTGATTCCCAAATATCCATCATCATTTCCATGAAGATTTTTCTCGTATTACTTTCCCAAACCTCTATTCTATACCTGCCCCTAATTGCCATTCAATTTCCACTTGGGTGTGCTGTTCTTACCTCAGATTTATCATGTCCTGGTCACTTCCCCTCAGCCTACCATTTCCATCCCATTTCAAGTCATTCCCTTTCCACGCACTTTCAGTCACAATGGTCCCAAACTATGTTCTTCTATGTCGATACCAAGCTTTTTCGGACCTTTTAACCTTTCTCACGTTCCATTTAGTACGTGAAATGCCATTTTTCTCTTTACCCATTGTATTCTTATTTCTTCCTGAAGAACTCAAATATCATATTCTCTGAGTCTTCTTCAGCTTCCTCAGGTAGAGTTAAATTTTATCTCTGTGTTTTCATAGCACTTCGGATTTCTCTTACATATAAGGTATGCTATGTTGGAATCATTTGTTCATTCATCTGCCTCTTTTAGTAGGCAGCATGAATAGAGACAATGTCTTTCTCTCGAGATTACAGTGCTTAGCAAAGTGCCAGGTAGATAGCAGGAGTCTCATAAATGTTTGCTGAGTGACCTTTAGACTTTAAACTGATTATTATCAAATAAAAATATGTGGATTAGTTTGTTTATATAAATTCGAATATTCATTTATTTATTTATGCATTTATTTAGGCAAATGTCTACTGAACCCTTATTATATGCTGAGCATTAGTGAATAAATGTTTTTATTATTTTTATTTTAACATATATATGTATGTATGCATTTATTTATTTTTAGGGAGGGGATAAAGCAGGAAGAAAGAGAGGGAGAGAAACATCAATGTGTGGTTGCCTCTTGCACACCCCAGCTGGGGACCTGGCCCACAGCCCAGGCCTGTGCCCTGATTGGGAATCGAACTGATGACCCTTTGGTCCCAGGCTGGCACTCAGTCCACTGAGCCACACTAGCCAGGGTGTGAATACATTTTCATTGGGACATAATCACGCTCACTTATTTAAGTATTATCTGTGCTACTTTTGTGCTACAGTAGTTGAGTTGAGTAGGTGCAACAGAAAACAAATGGCCCTCAGCTGAAAACATTTATTATCTGACCTGTTATATTAGAGAAAGTTTGCCTGCCCTGGTATAAGCAACGATTTTATATACTCAATGACTATCAATTAAGGTAGGAGGTCCCTGAAAGCATGGTCAAATATGATTTCTCTTCATATCTTTAGTGCCTATCACAGTCTTGTTGAAAAGAGGTGCTCAAGGTCAGAATAAATTAAAATAACCTAATCCGTCTGTATAAATAATCATGCTCCCCCACCCCCAATCTTAAGGACCATGGGAAAGAACTATTGAAAACCAGGTATAGGGGAGTTTTTCCAAAACCAGGACAATTTTGGGTTGATTGTCAGGAAAACCCATATCAAAATATCAAACTCTGATCTTGCTGTGCTACAAAGTGTGGCTTCTGTTCTCAGTTCAGCAATCTAGAGATGCAAAGGTAGTGATGGAAGGTAATGAGGGAGGGACTAATGCAATTTTATGTCCCAAGAGAATTTTCATACCTAATCATTCCCAAAAGTATTTATAGGGATGTCCCAGTGTCAGGTGCTGAGCAGCTTCTCCAAGGAGTAGCTAAGGGGGAATGCTGGGGATTCCCGTATTCCCCACTCACTCACCCCAGCAGGCAAGTTCTGCTGCAGCATTTGGTACCACAGGAGAAAAGGGGTTTGGGGGAAGCAAGTGTAGCCTGTTCTCCACACTCTTTCTGCCTTCTTAGATTGCTCTTGTTTGACTTTCCTTATGTCTGTAAATCTGGGGAATGACTGGAATGTAAATTTGTTTTTAAAAAAGGCTCATAGATCTAATACCTTATTTAGTAGGTATTGGAAAGAGCTCGGGAAAATATTGCGGTGAATTTCCTGAATAACCAGGCCAGAGGGGGCAAATATGTATGAAATTTATTTCCTTTCTGACCCTTTCTCATGCTTCTATAGTCAGACATCACTGAGAGATCACTGTGTTCCTTAGGATGGAGTATCAGAATCTTTCCTAAAATGTTCAAATAGCCACCACAGATTAGTTCAGTCAGCAATGGTGCATGAGATAGAACCTTATTTTCCAAAGATGGTTTTATATATTTACTTCAACTTTAGCTCCTCATGAAGTAATTGATCAAGGCCTTGAAGTCAGAAACTAGGGGTGCCTCACACCAAGGCATACTCAGCAGAGTGCAGAGCACAAAGGTGTGAGGTGACCACATGGAGTAAAACAGAGTGTGCATTGGAAAGTCTCATGAAATGAACTTGAAATAGGAGGGCAGAACCAGAGTAAGGTGGATTTGGCACCTAAGCCAGAATATTTGAATGTGCAAAGTCAGAGTTCCCAAAGGCTTGTAAAGGTATTAGGGTTCTCCAGAGAAACAGAACCAATAGGATGAGATGTGTATACACAGACAGACAGAGAGGGGGAGGGAGGTGGGAGTGGAGTTTCAAGAAATTAGTTCATTCTGTTGTGAAAATTGGCAAACTCAAAATCTGCAGTGCTGGAAATTCCCCCAGGAACTGATGTTGTCTTTTTGAATCTGAAGGCAGTTAGGAAGCAGAATTCCTTCCTCTTCGGAGGACCTCAGCCGTTTTTTCTCATCTTTCAACTGATTGTGCGAAGCCCACACACATCATGGAGGGTCATCAACTTTACTCAAAATCGACTGGCTTGAGTGGTAATTACATCTAACAAACATCATAACTGAAATATTGACTCATATTTGATCAAATAATGAGGCATCCTAGCTTAGCCAAGTTGACACATTAAAATTAGCTGTCACAGTAATAATGGGTAATTTTCAGAGGCAGACAGATTTATGTTTTTAAATTTGTATTATATATTTTAACTATTTATATTAAAGTTCTGATTTGATGGAAATTATTGCTGAAAAAGGTAAATTTATTTAAGTAAAAGTTGTTTTTTTAAAAAAATTACATACTGAATATTAAATACTGAATACAGATGAGGTAGGCATATGGTGAGTATATGAGGTCGTACTAAAATGAGATCAGAGATTGGTAGGCAACAGAGATATGCTGTACCCCTGTAACAAGAACATGCCTTAAGGAAGCGGGGTTTTAGGAAGATTAATTCTGTTGCCCTGAACAAAGGCCATGAACAGGAAAAATGAAACAACAAATAATAAATGTGAAAATTGACTATTGCTGTAGTAATAATTTATCTCCTAAGGAGGCTAACATTTTGCAATATTTCCCAAATGTAATTTTCCAAATCTTCTACTTTTTAAAATTTTTTTCTGTTGCTATTTTTTTCCCCACAAGTGGAAGTTTTAAATTTTATGTAAAATGATTACTTGGTCTCTGACTTTATGATTTATTGAAAGGATGTTAAGCTTAGGAAGCCGTCCTTGGGTTTGAATTCACAGATCTAATGCCTTATTTGAATGGACATTTGGAAAAATGTCTTTTAAAAATATTTAACCTTTTAGATGTATCTGGGATTTATTTTGTACTACACTTTGAGGGTTTGGACCTAAATTAATTTTACTTCCCTGAAATCCCTACTGTTATTCCTGCATGAGTTCATGAATAGTTCCTCCTTTTTGGTGATGTTGCTTTTATTTTCTAACATTTTTATATGCAATGAAATTAATTTCTGAACTATCTAATATGTTTTATATATCTATATAGTTTTCTTCTTTCAGTAGTGTCTTATTTAAGTCACCATAGCCTTGTAATCTATTAAAATTTCTAGTGTGGCTAGCCCCATCTCATATTCTTTATTGAAATTTTTCTTTCATAAACTTACCTATTTTTTTTAGTGAGAACATAAGAAGTAGTCATTCTCCAAAATTATCATAGATGGTTAATTAGATTTTGTGTAAATGAATATAAGGGTTGTGATGAATTTATGTATAATCCATGTAAGTAGGAATTTATGCACATTTTAATAAGCTTCTGATGGTTGTGACTACATAGCAGAGATAAGATTAGAGTCAAGGCATTAGTATAAAAGAAGAACAAAGAAATTTTCTCTCAGTTATGTCCTTCACTTGTGCAAATGAAATGTATAAATAGCCAAATTTAATTTAATTATTTTTTTTTATTTTTGCACCTAAATGCCTGGTGGAGATATCGTCTAACACCGAAGGATCCAATGATTGGCCTTGGGAGAAGAACAGAAGAAACGATGATTCACATTGTCAGTGAACAGACTTAGAAACACGGCTTTTAACTTTCATTTCAATTCCTTAATACTTCAAATGAAAACTCATGATTTATTTCTGCAAAGATCTTCACCTTGGGTGTTTAAGGTTTGGGTTTTTTTTTTCTTTTCTCATTTCCTTTGCCCTCCTCACACTGGTGGTATCTGTACAGCCAGATCTTCTGGCCCTGACTACTCTTTGGTACTCTTGAATCTCCCTTGACAGCAAAAAGCAGTGATCAGACAGGTTGAATGATTCAGTGGACACAATCTGATCTCATTTTAGCCTCTTGTGAGAGAGAACCTGCTGTGTACCAGCATGATAATGCTGCAAATTATCTTACTCCTGCAGGCCTCCTTGCTTTTTTGTCCTGATGAATGACTGCTGAAAGAGTTTAAAGCATGTAAAACACGGTAAACATTGATTTGTTGACTTGGCCATTGAACTGGACATCTTGCCTTCTTGCAGGTAAAACTGATGAAGGGTTTCACAGATTTTAGATTTTATTTACAAGAGTCAAGTGTTTAAGTGATTTCATATGAGTTGCCAACTGATGCAGCGATGTTATTTGCCTTTGAACTAGACTTCCAGTTTTCAGCACAGATGTAAAATCAAAACAAAACAACCAAACCAAAGGAATTTTTGTAAATAGGACATTTTAGCTGCAAAGACTGACAACAAGAGGAATAGTGTTGACATGATGTGATTGGTCAGTTTTCTCAGTTGAAAGAAAGGAATCCCCATTTATAGCTGACTAAGGAAGTCCAGTTACAGTGCAGAAAAGCTCAGAAATGGTAGGAGAAAGTAGAGAACCACCAGTAGAAGAGAGAAAAACTGGACATTATGGAGTGTAAGGAACAGAAAAAACAGCACCCTTTAGAGTTGGTGATGCCAATATTGAAGATTATGGTGACTGCTGTTACATTTTCATAAACTTACCTATTTTTTTTAGTGAGAACATAAGAAGTAGTCATTCCCCAGTGAGATGGTCCACATCTCAGTATTTGCCCCTGTGTAGTCCTCTCCCTTTAAATCTGGATTGGAATGTGACTTATTTTAAGTAACCAGCAGTGGCAGAGTAATGCTATGAGTTCTTGGTCTAGGCCTTAAGTTCTGCCTTTATGGTCTAAGGAGCAGTGATCAGCATTATAAGAATTTTTGTTACCCTGATGGGACTATATAGAGAGGCCAAAGGAGAAACCACATAAAAAAGAGAGGCCCTGAGAGAAAAGCCCAGCCATCCCAGTGTCCCATCTGACCTATCAGCTGGATGAGTTCACATGAGTGGTAATAGGCAAGATCAGCAGAAGAATCACCTAGCTAAACCCAGCCTAGACTGCAGAATTGTGAAAGAAAAAAATGTTTACTGCTTTAAGTCAGGATGTTTTGAGGTTGTTGGGTTTTTTTATTACACAGTAAAATATAGCAGTTGTATTATAATGGATTAGAAGATTCAGTGATTAAGACCCAATAGCTCTGTTCCCTGGGACAAATTTTGTAAAGATGTAGGTTTGGAACCACAGCAAGCTTAGTACAAACTTTCACTGTGTTGGTTTTTTATCTCTGTAGCCTTGGGAAAACTATTTAAACTTTCTGGAGTTCAGTTTTGTTATCTGTAAAATGAGAGACCTATTTCTTCCCCTGTAGGATAGTTAAGAAATGGGATCAGTGAAAACTTGGGGCACATATTAAGTACTTACTATTACTTCTATTCCATTTCATCTCTGTTGTTCCCTCACCCCCTGAGCAGAAAAAAGTGATCTAAACTACATTAACTCTTAAGAGTAGTCCTCTGGCTGACTAAAGGCATTTCTGTGAGAGGTCAGTTTTTTGCTGTGTGTGTGTATTTAATAAACAATGATTGTATTCATGTGAAAAAGAGGTAAAATCCTAATATGCAGGTGATGGGGTTTTTTTTAATGGTGGCAGATTTGAAACTACTGCTGGAGCCAATGCACATTTGTGTCTGCATCCCTGACTCACTGTCCCTGCTTCTCTGGAATACCGTAGCTATTTATTAGACTAACTTTGGGTCATCAAGGTACATTGACATTATGTTAAGTATATTTTATTGCAGAAGGCATAAAGGCATATACTACATTTTCATTATATTCCCACAAAAAAGTGTTTCTATATCAATTGATCGTAAAGTTCACTTAGGCAAAGAATTGCAATTTGGAGGCAGTATGGGATAACATTTGTCACTTTTGAGTTCTTATCTTTGTACTGGAAGGTGATTTAGGGCCCTGAAAAGAAAGAACTTTCATATTAGTATCTGAATTGTTAAAACCGTGCAGACACCAAGTTTCTAAGCTTTATGAGATAGCATGCACACACACACACACACACAAATAGACAAAGACACACAAAAGAAAGGATTAAAGAGAAAAATAATCCTTCTCTGTCCACACTTTCCAATTAGTAAAATGAGAAAGCCACAACAGAAGTTTCTCCAAGGTCACTTCCAGATCTCAGTGCAGCAGACACCTCAAACCCTGTGCCTGTATTAGCCCTTGAGGACAGTGAGATGATAAACACAGGTTGCTGTCCAGCCAACCTTTCAGTGCAGAAATTAAAATAGAAAAGGAATCAAAATTCTCTTTCAGATTATACTTTTTATTTTTATTTTGTGTTTTTGTTGTTTCCATTTTATTTTAAAAGAGAAATGAAAGCTGCAATTGGCCAAACTGCTACACATTTTCCTGCTATACAACTGCGTTACAAAGGTAATCGAGCCCTGGCTGGTGTAGCTCAGTGGATTGAGCACGGGCCTGCAAACCAGAGGACTGCGGTTCAATTCCCAGTCAGGGCACATGCCTGGGTTGCAGGCTGGTTCCCTGTAGGCCAACTCCCAGCAGGGGATGCACAAGAGGCAACCATACATTGATGTTTCTCTCCCTCTCCTTCCCCTCTAAAGATAAATAAATAAATAAAATCTTTAAAGAAAAAAAAGTATTAAAAAAAACAAAGGTAATCGAGAACAATTTTCTAAAATGTATTTTAATGACAAACTTAGGACCATGAAATTTGTCCTGAGCAATTTTTTTCTTCACACCTCTTACAGGGCTCTGAAGTTTCCGTATCTCAATGCCAAGAACATGGCAAAGGAATTTGGATCAATGTCGTAAGTACCTTGTATTAGTCTGGCTCAATGTTGCTTTGTTCTCAATGGCCTAAAAGAGTCATTTGAATGCTTTGATTCTAGTAAAAGAAGTTATGCTGGGGAGGATAGAGAAATGTCATGTAATACTTAGCCTATTAAAATGGCCATATACAAAGCTTAAACAAAATAAGTTCTTACCAAGGACTCTGTATAAGGGCAGGTCAGTATGGAAAAAAGCATGAGAAAATAGGAGAGTTAAAGTGAGTCTGAGAGTGTAGTTCCTCTCTCCAATTAGGTTCCTGAATTATAGTGGACATTGTTAAAGGCCCCTCTAATGTAGACAGGGAAATGTCTCTTCCAAGTCTTGTTGTGTGCTTCCAGAATGCTAACTCACCTCAGGCTTCCCAGTGGAGCATGTACATTAGACCACAGTTTCCCAAACGTTCTGTGGTGATGAATCAGTTTGCTTCTCTCCCATGTCCCCATCCACCATGGACTGAAACTATGTCAAATACAATAAAAGAGAATCACTGGGAAAATGGCAAAGGAAACAAAAACACACAAAACACAAGCCTCAATATTTTTTATTATTACTCTGTCAAATTGCCATAGAAGTTTCTAAATAGCCCCCATTTCTACACTTAGCTTGTTGCTGATGATAACAAAAATATGAGGACAGGCAGTGGTTCCCTGACCACACTTTGAGTAGCACTGACATAGACTTGGTTAAGAGTATTCTCTGGTTCCCAGTAACTATGTCAGGAGTGTTCTTGGAACTGAGCTGGTCCCATTCAGTGGATACTGGGACTCTAGTTCAGAACACTAGGACCACAGTTCTGTTTTTCCTGCCAGGATGCCATCTTGGGATAACAAGACAAATGGATTGGGAATGCATCAACACTGAGAAAGCTGAAGAAATTACTGTGGAGAAATATAAGCCAGTGAATTAAAATTTTTGCTGAAGCCAGAATTCATCTGGTTGTCCACCACCCTCAAGAGAAGGAGTCCTATGTGACACAGTGATTAATCTGCACATATCTCCAGGAGCTCCCAACCATCTAGCCTGTTGCCTGTCATCTTCCAAACCAGAGACCTGGGTGTACCTTTCTTCTGCTTATGAAAACCTTAGCTTCCAACTGCCCTCAGTACAAAGTTCAAATAAGCTTCTTAAACTGTCATTCAATGTCTTCCACAATTGAGTCCACTTCTCCTTTTTTAGACTTTTTGCTAATCTCATCTTCAGACACTTACCTTATGCTTTATTGTGACCAGATATGCTTTTTAATACATGTTATAGGTTTTCTCATGTTCCTTCTGGCTGCCTGGGATTTCTTCTACCCACACCCTTTTCAGACTTTCTAATAATAGGACCTTGAAAACATAATGTGTTCATTTTTTTAAAATATTAAGCATCACACATCACCATTATTTTTGCTGATTCAGTGGCTATTTATGTGAATGTTGACAGGAAGGCAAATTGATAACCCCAATATTTAATAGAAACTGTGTTTAAACCCCAATGATCTCATTTCCTAGAGACCCTGATGCTCATACCACCTATATTTTAGAAATCAACACGCTCTGACACAGTACCACTTTAATGTTGAAGTTAGTGCAAAAATAAATAAGCAAGAAATAAAAAAACATACATCCACACCAAAACAGGTACACAAATATTCATCCAGGTTTATTCATAACAGGCAAAAAGTAGAAACACACAAATGTTCAACTGATTAATCTTTAAACAAAACTGTATATAGCCACACAATAAAATACTTTCTATAAAAAGAAATAAAGTAATGATACATGCTATAAGAGAAATGACCCTTAAAAACATCCTAAGTGAAAGAAGCCAGATACAAAAAAAATAAACCACACACACATTGTATGATTCCATGTGTGTGAAATGTTTGGAACTGACACACATACACAGAAAGCAGAAGAGCGGTAACCTGGTCAGGCAGCAATAAGATTGAAGTGTACAGGCTGAAGGGAACAGAGTTTCTTCATAATTTGAAAATGTTCTAAAATTGATTGTGGCTATGGATGCACAACTTTAATATGCCAAAATCCATTGATTTGTACACTGTTAATAATGTGAATTCTATGTGAATTATGTCTCAATAAAGTAAACTAAAAAGAAGAACATTTATAGGACCTTTATTCATAGTTGCCAAAATTGGCATTCAACCAAGATGTCCAAGGTGAACAGATGAATATATTGTGGTACACCCAAATGCTGGAATATTATTCAGCATTAAAAAGAAATAAGCTATTAAGCCATGAAAACACATGGAGAAATCTTAAATGCATATTACTAAATGAAAGAAGCCAATATGAAAAGGCTACACTGTATGAGTCCATCTCACTAAAATTCTGGAAAAGGCAGAACCCAGGATAGTAGAAAGATCAGTGGTTGCCAAGTATCGGGGTGGAGAATCAGAACAGGCAGAACACAGAGGGTTTTTAGGCCAATGACACTACTCTATATGATACTATAATGTTGAATACATGTCATCATGCATTGATCCAAATCCAAAGAATGTATGACACAGGACACCGAGAGTGAACCCCAATGTAAACTATAAACTTTTAGTGATGATGATTTGTCATGTAGGTTCATTAAGTGTAACACATATCTCACTGCAGTGCTAGATGATGATGGAGGGGAAGGTGGTGTGTATGCGGTGGGGTGTCAGAGGGCATACGAGAACTTTGCACTTTCTGCTATACTTTCTGTGAACCTAAAATTGTTCCAAATAAGAAAGTTTACTGAAGTAAGAAAGAGTGGGAGGACCATAATGAGAATAAAGAGGAAGGTGAAGAGGAATACCTCACAATGCCCATCTCAGTTGGCACTAATTCTGAGGATTTCCCTGACTCCTTTCTCTTCTCCCTCCCTGCAGAGCATTTAGTTGCTTCTTTATCAGTGTTTTATGGCCTTATCACCTCCTTTGCCTGAGCCTCTCCTACCACCAACCTCTTTTCTTCCCCCTTTCCCACTGATTTTCAATTGGTGCACCGCATGGATTTTGAAAACATACAATGCCTATTTATGTAGAGGGACTGACCTCTTTTCCTTTATACCTTCAAATAAAAAATGACAACAGCTAACACAATAATAGCCATCCAGTATAAATGAATCAAAATTATACCTATAATTTTGTCAGATCAGCAAAATATATATGTGTGTGTTTATATACATTTTTGTGCCACAGAACTTTAGTTATTAGTTTATGTGTGCCATAGAATGAAAAAAGTTGAAAATCACTATCCTAACCCAATGAATCCCTGGGGTATTTTCTGTTACCCGCACCACTGGGTCAAATATGGCCTCCAGAGCATTTTCCTCCCTTGGATTCCAAATTCCCATTGGGTCATTCCCCACCTCAAGCCCTTGACTTTCCCTCTCTACCACCACATGATAATCAGACTGAGGAAACCCCTCTGACCCTGAACACCATCTTTCTTGACTCCTCCTCCTCCATTACCCAAGACATCAGCCCCATACCAGATTTGGTCCAGACAGTGAATCCCACAGGATCAGTTAGTTATAATCAGGTATCATCAGCCTTGTCTGTTTCACCTCCACCAGACTGCACTTTAACTGTGACTCAGCCTAAGTCAGTTTACGTCTCATCAAAGCCTGTTCTGGCGAATGCACCTCCAGACAGCACTCCACTCATGAGCATTGTCCACTCATATTCTGCAAGGCAAAGACCAGCCAAGACTGTCAATTTCAGACTTCTGTCATGAAGCTCATACCAAAGAATTGTTGCCTTTCACCTTGGCAAAATGTGATTTTAGTCAAGACTCTCCAGATAAGGATGTGGAGTATGACTCTGAGAAACACCTAGATAGTTACATGATGAGTCTGTCAGGGCAGAGTGTAAGTTAGAGACAACTAGAAAGTGCTCTGAAAATATATTTGAGCAAGAAGTTCAAGGAAATCAATGAGGGCCGGCTCCTTGGAACTTTGCGTAGTTAATGGCACGCTATCAAGCAGTTTCTGTGAAATCTCAAACTGAATAACACAGAGAAGTTAGCCACCATCAGTGGGTGGGGACAATTGCCTTGAGACATCCAAGGAGCTTTCCTTCTTTGAATCTACAAGCTAGATTCAAAGAATTGAATTCCAGCGGTTGCTCTAAGCCTGTATTACCAAGTTTCATATGAAGATGTTATGGGGCCTTCCAGCCAAGGTCTTTGAATCCCTAGAGATCTTAAATTGAAAGATTCTCTTTCACATTTTTTAATGTGATTCCAATTCTTTCTCCTCAAACTACTTGATTCCTGAAGTAGTCTCCTAATCTGGAGGCTTCATGCCCCTAAAAACCTGTAAATCCCATTCTGAATCTTCCCCTCTTTGTCATCTTACTTGTGGGGAAGGAAGGACAAGGGACCCTGAGACAATTACCCCCTGGCATCCACCACAGACTTGCAGAGGAAGTTCAGAGAATTGGGGATGCCACACAGACTTCCCTGCCTGTCACAAAAAGCACCACTGGCAGAGTAAGTCAGGGACATTTACCAATAGCCAACATTCAACCCCCAAAGCTGCCTATAAGGCAACCCCGGCCAGACATGTGCTAAAGGGTCAAAGGAATAATTATAGGTATAAAGTAGAAATGGGTCAGGGTAAAAAAATTGAGAGGAAATCAGAACCTGTTTCCATGCCCAATGTGTCCAGGGAGACATTCAGGGCTGAGAAGATCAATGTTGTTCAATCCAAATCTAATGACGTCTTGACAACTAGCAGGCTGAGAATCTCCCAAAGGATTAATGTGAATGAAGCTAAAGGATCAACTACTGTGACCACTGAAACCCCCAAAGCAAAGATATCAGTTCTCTAAAATCCTAAATCATCAGCTGTTAGAGAATAACTTAATTGCTGAATCAAAGTCTAAATAGGAGAACAGGAAGCATAGCCGGGCCCAAGTGCAACCCACTGACCTGTCCCATGACTCACACACCTGACTTCCAAAGCCTCCCTGACTCATGCTCAGGGCGTCTCCAGTGAGAACATGAGAGCTTCCTAGGTGCTACATGTCCATCTGGAGGACAGAGGAGCCAGTATGGAGCAGTGGCAGGAGCCCTGGGTCCCTAAGTATGTCTTAAGCTTGTCCCAGGGTAACAAGTTCCCAATAGCTACAAGAATAGTGAGCCCCACAGGCTGAAAATCAGAAGAGCTTGGTGGAGGGGACGCAGGTTTGGGAACATTCTAACCTAGAAGGAAAAATTTTCCTACTTGGGACATGGCATTAGAGGAGACATTTCAGAGCAAGGTTTCCCAGACCTTATCTCGGAAGGCACAATCTTGTTCTGAAATCCTTTTTAGTAATAAAATTAAGCACCTTTTTCAATGGCTTCATCCTGGGATAAAATGTAAAAAGCAAGAAAAGAAAGCTCTCAGGAAAAGGGCATCCCTGTATCCTCCACACACAGCAGAGGCTCAGTTAAAAGTAGAGCTGCCTTTACTGTAATGATGGATGCTCAGAAAGTCATGACAGTCTCTAGAGGAAAACTGGGTCATCTGTAGGCAATAGATACCATCTGCCCTCAAGAGCCACTTTCCTCCATAGTGAAGTTTGGGAAAACTCAGCAGAAGGCAGCAGTACAGGCCAGGTGGAGTCTGTCCAGGGGAATCCTTTCAACTCCAGTGCTCCCTCCTGTGAAGTGACAAATACCAAGACCCACTGCCAAGCAGCTGTCTTTGCTGGCCAAGCTCTACAAGTATCAGACATACCAGAAACCAGGACAGATACCCCCAGAAAGCTGGCATTAAATGACCAGCAATTCTGTCAGAAGCACCCCCAATCTGTGTCCTAAGAGGGATTGTGCCCCCATCCAAGCCCCACCTGGGGGCCTCAAGCTTCCCAGGAGCCTCCTGCTGCTCTCACCACTGCTAAAGGTCCTCTGTTCAGAGATCAGTCTCCTCTACTATTTAGACCAAAAAACACATGTCCAGAATTTTCAGGGAGAAAAATTTCCCAGCTCTAAATAATTCCTTGTGGAGAATATTGTTTCACCTTAATGTGTTTCTCTAATAATGATGATGTTTTTTCTGTGTGGTGTGATGGTGTTTGGGGTATCTCAAAGCTTCTTCTTAAGTAAAGAAATAAATTAGTTCAGCTCCTACTGATTGCTTCCTTTTGCTTCCAAAAGTGACCAGTACCCCTGGAACTTTCCTCCACAAAAAAAAGCACATTTCCTCCCCAGTGGGGCTGAGGGCATGGGTTCTGTGTTTTTGCTTGCAGTTTAGCCTTAAGAAACTTAGGTTTATAGGAGCCCCCACCTTCCCATCTCAGGGACTGTTTAATATCCTTCAAACAGTAGAGAAGTCAAACCTTCTATATCTGAAGAAGACCAGGGACAGGTATATTTTCCATATAATATCAGTAAAGAAAAAGGCAGTGGCTTAATCATTACTCAGCAGTCAGTGCCCAGAAGACCTTACAGGTAGGTGATCCCTGAAAGGGAGTGTTTGAGTGGATATTGTTGCAGTGGATCCTTGGCTGGTTGAAAAAGAATCTAGTAACAACATAGATCTGCTTAAAGATCTGTGTCATGGGTCATGTTAATATTTTGGGGAAGTATAGTTTAACCATGATATTGAAGTATCTGTACTGAAAAGTCAACTTGGCAAAGTGGTTCCTACCTCTGAGTATTTTTTCAGGCTATGGAGTTGATTAAATTTGTTTGCTTTTTTATTTGCTGAGCCAAAAGCATCACTCAGCTATCAGCAGGAGAAATGTTAACCAGGCAGTCCCCTGAGTCACAGGGTAAAACAAAGCTTAAAGTAAGGGAAAGATGTCTTAGATTAAGCAAGAAAGTAAGAACAAATGGAGAGGAGTTAGAGTGACCTTGCTGATGGAACAAAGGTTTATGTCTCATCATCCTTACACTGTGACCCTCTCTTGCTCCCAGATTCCTCAATCTGATCTAAGCTCCACCTGCCATGCAAGCTGATCCAAGAACTGCACAGCCCAATGCCTTGCACCAAAAAGGCTTCTCTTTGAGAACTAAAACTTTGCAGAGATGTCACCAGACATGGCATCTCTGTCTTTGGAGGAGGTGATATTGGTGCCTTATTTCCATCCATGCTTGATGGAAATGTCCAAGGTCTTGCATGGGCATTTCACCTATCAGGATAGAGATGTCACCTTCACTAATCATGGCGTTGGTAGAGCTATAATAAATCTCCTACCCCTGAATATCTGCAGCTTATGAACCACAGGTGAGTTCTANAATATCAGTAAAGAAAAAGGCAGTGGCTTAATCATTACTCAGCAGTCAGTGCCCAGAAGACCTTACAGGTAGGTGATCCCTGAAAGGGAGTGTTTGAGTGGATATTGTTGCAGTGGATCCTTGGCTGGTTGAAAAAGAATCTAGTAACAACATAGATCTGCTTAAAGATCTGTGTCATGGGTCATGTTAATATTTTGGGGAAGTATAGTTTAACCATGATATTGAAGTATCTGTACTGAAAAGTCAACTTGGCAAAGTGGTTCCTATCTCTGAGTATTTTTTCAGGCTATGAAGTTGATTAAATTTGTTTGCTTTTTTATTTGCTGAGCCAAAAGCATCACTCAGCTATCAGCAGGAGAAATGTTAACCAGGACCTCCAATGTTAAATGGACCTCCATGTAATGCATTTTTGGTCATCCCTGAAGAGATACCCACCCTTACAATATGGGTCTGCAGGGAAGTCAACCCCACTTCAGACTAAAACACAGAATGGGATGAGTGGCCTAGAGAGCACTTCAGAGAGTTGTTCCATAAGCATTGTGAATCCTGAGTGTTAAGGAATAGCGACCACAACAAAAACAAACAAAAGGCAGATGTCCACCACAAAGTAAGTAGTGTGTCGCTACTACACTTGTATCTTTTTCCAGAATTATTCCCTTGACCCTACAATTGAAGCTTGGAAAAACAAAAAAATGCCAGTTTTGTAGAAGCCCTGGTAAGAACAAAATGGTGAAATGGAGTCCAATAAAGGCAACCTGAAGATGTAAGCAGGAATTGGAGGGCTCTAACATAAATGTGGATTAAACATCCATTAACCCAGCTCCCCATTCCCACATCATCTCATCATAGGGTCCTTCACATCCATTCCATTGCTGTTACTGCCCCACCGTTGAGCTTACTGCCAGGGACACCTCTGTCATCTGGAGTAGTGGTCTGACCAGAAGGTCAGACCTTCTACCCTTTGGCCTCATCTACCTACGCTTCCAACATATATGCCCCTTGTGATTTTTTTTTTACTCCAGGTCATTCATTTTTTCCACTTACTCCATGGAAATCCACAAAGCTCTTGTTTTCCTCCCTTACCAAGGTAGACGTGATGGTCTACTGTGTAACTAATATTTTAAAAGCTCCACTACAAATTGCCCCCTTCCAGTCCCCTTTAATCTTTCCCGTCTGGAAAAAAAATTAGTTCTTTGTGTTTCCAGAAATGTCTTTATGTAAATCATTGATCATTATTGGATGAAATCTCACAATCAATTCTACTGGTGTCCCAGAACTTTCTAGAAGTAATTCATTCACCCAACAAATAATTATCCCATACTTACTAACATGTGAACAACTTTGCACTTTACAGTGTATTTCCTGTGAACCTAAAACTGCTCTAAAAAATAAAGTCTAATGAAGGAAGATGAGGGGGAGAAGAATGAGAAGAGCAACAAGGAAGGGGAAAGTGAAGACCTCACAATGCCCATTTCAGCTGTTACCAAGTCTGAGCTTTTCCCTGACCCCTTTCTCTTCTCCCTTTTTGCAGAACACTTAATTGATTCTTTATCTGTTTTGTGTTCTTATTCCTACATCTTTTCTAGTTCATATCACTTCATTCTAGTTGTTTTCAGGTCTCACTTATTGCACCAAGACCTGTCTGAGGGCAGAAGTAGGGCCTTCTATTGTTAATATTTCTACTATGCAGAAGAGGGAAGATGGCAGAGGAGTGAATGAAAGCCATACTGACCTCCTCCCAGGGCCAAACTGGAATTACAAATGTGGAGAACCACCAAGAATAAACAACTGAGCCAGAGAGGTCGTACAACTTTGGACAGACAGAAAAAACAGCTTTGGCACAACCTGTCTGGTAAGGAGTGTGATAGAAACTCAAGGGGGCTGGCTAGGCAGCAGTGCTGGAGGGATAATTAAGTGGCTGGTTGTATTCCCCTATGAAGAATGGGGTCTAAACCCTAAGCTAAGATTCCAAGCCTAGAGCACCAGAGTGCAAAAAGTACACAGATAATAACCAGCAGCAAAATCATTTTCAGCCACTTATCTAGGGCTCTGGCAAAGTCAAGGGCAGGGTGGGCTGGTGATGCCTGAAGAGAGACTAGACACTGAAGCTTTGGGGAGAGAACTGAGAGAGTAGACCCAGAAATCCTGGTGCTGAGTCATCCCCCAGATGGCAGCAGCCATCATGCTCAGGTAGACCACTTCCCTCTGAGCAGCAGTAGCCTGAGGCAAAAAATTAGCCCAACCCCAGGAGGGTATCTGCCCTGGCCCTGTGGTGCTTAAGCCTGACTGCTGAGTGCAGAGTAACCAGATTGACAGCTGAAGGAGATAGCCAGAAACAATGGATTCATGGCAAAAGTGGGGTAGAGTAGATTAGAGAGACTTGAGGAGAGACTAGGGACAGAGGCCTTGGGGAAAGAACTGAGAGAGTAGCCACCAGGATCCTGGCGCTGAGCCAACCCCCATATACAGCAACCATCCTGCTTAGGCAGACCAGTCTTCTCTGAGCTGCAGCAGCCTGAGGGAGAAACTAGCCCCCACTCCAGGAGGGATTTGACTCCACCCTATAGTGCTTAAACCTGACTGCTGAGTGCAGAGTGACAAGATTAACAACTAAAGGAGACAACCAGGGACATCAGATCACTGAAAGTAATGAACAGGCTGCATAAGGTCAGATGAGGTCAACATCTGACATCACCAGAGGCAGATCCAGAAAGAAAAAAACAGTGCACTTTCACAACAGCATGAGATGTGGTGGGTGGAGTGACCCTCAGTCAACCATCTGGAGGGAAGGACACACCAAAGAAAGACGCAACAACAATCAAAACCTAATTACATTCAGAAAACCAGCATAAAAAGTATAATGGGCATCCTAAGAACATCAAGTTCAGGTAATCAAGGACACTGCACCAATGAATCTCACAGGCCTCCCACCATAGAAGTTCAAACCACAAAGTCAGAAAGTCAAAAGAGACCAATTTAAGAAACAGAAGCAAACAAGAAGAATCCTACAAATAATGGGAAGACAAAGAAACAACCCCCAATCAAAAGGAAAGAAGGAATCTTCAGAAAGAATGCTAAATGAAATAGAGGCAAGTCAACTATCAGATATTGAGTTTCAAACAATGGCTATAAGGAAGCTCAACAAACTCAGTGCGAATTACCAAAAACTACAGGGAAACAACAGGGAACTTACTGCAAACTATATAAGCATTAAAAAAGGACATATAAATAATCAACAAGGGCCAAGAGGAAATGAAGAATACGATTTCTGGATTGAAGAACACAGTAGAAGGAATCAAAAAAAGGCTAGATGAAGCAGAGGATAGAATCAGTGAACTGGAAGACAAGGTAGAAAAATACTCCCAAGAAGAGTAAGAAAAGAAAAAAGACTCAAAAAGAATGAAGAGGGGTTAAGGAAACTGCAGAACAACATGAAACGGAATAATATCCATATAATAGGGATACCAGAGGGGGAAGAAAAGAAGCTAGGGATAGAAAACCTGTTTGAAAAAGCAACAATGGAAAACTTCCCTAATTTGATGAGAGCCAAATTGAGAGCTTTGATAAAGCTACACAACTCTAGGAAGCAGAGAGGGTCCCAAACAAGAGATACCCAAAGAGGCCCACTGCAAGACACATCATAATTAAATAGCAAATTTTAAAGACAAAGAGAGAATATTAAACGCAGCAAGGGAGAAACAGGAAGTAACATACAAGGGAGCCCCAATAAGACTAGAAGCTGACTTCTCAACAGAAACACTACCAGCCAGGAGGGAATGACAAGAAATATTCCAAGTAATAAAAAGCAAAGGACTGCAACTAAGAATACTCTACCCAGCAGGCTCTAATTTAAAATGGAAGGTGTTTTCCACACAAAAGAAGTCTAAAAGAATACACCTCCACCAAACCAGCACTGCAAGATAAGCTAAAGGGACTGCTTTAAGAAGAGGAGGAAAAACAGTGAAAGAGAAAGGAATAAAGGTACAAAGGGAGTAAAATGGCAATGAATAAGTACCTATCAATAATAATCTTAAATGCAAATGGACTAAATACTCCAATCATAAGACTTAGGGTAGCTGAATGGATAAGAAAACATGACTCACACATATGCTGCTTACAAGAGACCCACCTCAGAACAAAAGGCCTACAGACTGAAAGTGATAGTTGGAAAAAATATTCCAAGCAAATGGATAGGAAAAGAAAAGCTGGAGTAGCAATACTTAGACAAAACAGACTTCAAAACAAAGCCCATAAAAAGAGACCCAGAAGGACATTTCATAATACTCAAAGGAAGAATTCATCAGGAAGACATAAACATTGTAAATATATATGCACGAAACACAGGAGCACCCAAATATACAAGGAAAACCTTAGAGGACTTCAAGAAAGATATAGACAACAATACACTTATACTAGGGTACTTTAACATCCTACTCTCAAAAATGGAAAGATTTTCCAAACAAAATATCAACAAACATCTTGTAGCATTGAACAATGACCTAGATCAAATGGGCTTAACTGATATATACAGAACCTTTCACCCCAATGAAGCAAAATACACATTCTTTTCAAACGCACAGAGAATATTTTAAAGATAGACCACATGAAAGAACACAAAACAAGCCTCAACAAATTCAAGAAAATTGAAATCATATCAAGCATCTTCTCAGACCACAAGGGCCTGAAGTAGAAACCAACTTCAAGGAAAAAACTCAAAAACACTCAAACTCATGGAGATTGAATACCATGCTATTAAACAATGAATGGGTTAAGAGTGAGATCAGGAAGAAATCAAAAAGTTTCTATAAACAAATGAAAGTAAACTCACAACAGTCCAAAACTTATGGGACACAGTGAAGGCAGTCCTGAGAGGGACATTCACACCAATATGGGCCTATCTAAAAAAATATTGAAATATTATATGGGAATATAGAAAAACATTGTTATATTTCAAATAAATAATCTAACCCTACATCTACAAGAACTAGAGGAACAACAACAACAAACAAAATGCAGAGCAAGTAGAAAGAAGGAAATAACCAAGATCAGAGCAGAATTAAATGACATAGAGACTAAAAGCAGAATTCTAAGGATCGATAAATCCAGGAGCTGGTTCTTTGAAAAGATAAACAAAATAGACAAGACTTTAACCAGACTCATCAAGAAAAAAATAGAGAAGACCCAAATAAACACAATCATAAGTGAAAGAGGAGAAATTACAACTGATACCACAGAAATACAAAGGAGTGTAAGAAATTACTATGATGAACTATATGCCAAGAAAGTTGAAAACCCAGGTGAACAAATTTCTAGAAAAATATAATCTCCCAAAATTGAATCTAGAAGAGGCAGAAACCTTAACAGACTGATAACAGGTGACAAAATTGAAGCAGTAATAAAAAAACTCCCAGCACACAAAAACCTTGGACCAGACAGTTTCACAGGAGAATTTTACAAAACATTTAAGGAAGAGTTAACCTCTATACTTCTGAGTATTAAAAAAAATCCAAGAAGATAGAAGACTCCCAAACTCTTTTTGTGAGGCTAGCATCATCCTAATCCCCAAACCAGACAAAGACACAGCAAATAAAGAAAACTAATAAAGAAAACTACAGGCCAATAACACTGGTGAACATAGACACTACAATCATCAACAAAGTACTAGCAAACCTCATCCAGCAATACATTAGAAAGATTATACACCATGATCAAGTGGATTCATCCCAGGGATGCAAGGATTGTACAATATTTGCAAATCAATAAACACAATACATCACATAAACAAAAGAAAAAACAAAAAACACATGATCATATAAATAGATGCATAAAAAGCACTCAATAAGGTACAGCAGCCATTTATGATAAAAATGCTCAGCAAAGTGAGAATAGAGAGAGCATACCTCAACATAATACAGGCCATATATAAAAAAACCTACAGCCAACATCATACTCAACGCACAAAAACTAAAAGCTTTCCCACTAAGATCAGGAACAAGACAAGGATGTCTGCTTTTACCACTTCTATTCAAAATAGTATCAGACAAGAAAAAGAATAAAAGGCATACAAATTGGAAAGAAGGAAGTAAAACTGTCATTTATTTTCAGATGGCATGATAGTGTACATAGAAAATCCTATAAACTCCACCAACAAATTGCTTGACCTAATAATTGAATTTGGCAAAACATCTGGATACAAAGTCAATATTCTGAAATCAAAGACATTTTTGTATTCCAAAAAAAGGAATATCAGAAACAGAAATCAGGGGAAAAAATCCCATTTGATATGGCAACAAGAAAAATAAAATACCTAGGAATAAACATAACCAAGGAGGTAAAAGACCTGTACTCAGAAAACTACACAAAACTGAAGAAAGAAATTAAGGAAGACACAAATAAATGGAAGCATATACCATGTTCATGGATTGGAAGAATTACCATCATCAAAATGTCCAAACTACCCAAAACAATTTATAGATTCAATGCAAACCTTATTAAAGTACCAATGGCAATGGCAATGGCAATGATTAAGTACCTATCAATAATAATCTTAAATGTAAATGGATTAAATACTCTAATCAAAAGACATAGAGTAGACAAAAGAGCAGGCTGACAGATATTTCACAGATATAGGACAAATATTTCAAAAATTTATATGGAACCATAAACAGCCTCAAATATCCATAGCAATTTTGAAAAAGAAGAACAAAGTAGGAGGGATCACCAAACCTGACATCAAATTATATTACAAGGCCATGGTAATCAAAAGAGTCTGGTACTGGCATAAGAACCCATGCATACATCAATGGAACAGAATAGAGAGACCAGGAAGATACCCAAGTCTCTATGGCCAATTAATATTTGACAAATAGGGCAGAAACATAAAATGGATTTAAAATAGCCTCTACAACAAATAGTGTTGGGACATTTTTGTACAGGTACTTGGGAAAAATGAAGCTTGACCACCCTATTACCACCATAAACAAAAATATACTCAAGATGGATAAAACACTTAAATATAAGTCATAACATCATAAAAATCCTAGAGGAGAACATGGGCAGGGAAACCTCAGCTATTCCATGCAGCAATATTTTCACTAATATTCATATACTAGGGACATATTACTTTATGTCTCTAGAGCAAGGGACATAAAGGAAAAAATAAACAAATGAGACTTAATCAAAATAAAAGCTTCTGCACAGCTAAAGAAAACATCAGCAAAATGAAAAGGGAACCAACTGTATGGGAAAATATATTTGCAAGTGATATCTTGGAAAAGGATTTGATTTTCAAAATATATTTGAGTCCACAGTAGGAAGACAAACCATCCAACTGGGCAAAGGACCTGAACAGATACTTCTCCAAGGAGGACATACAGAGGGCCTAGAGACATATGAAAGGATGCTCAGCATCACTAGCCATCAGAGAAATGCAAATTAAAGCCACAGTGAAATATCACTTTATACCCGTCAGAATGGCCATCATAAACAAATCAGCAATCAATAAGTGCTGGTGAGATTGTGGGAAAAAGGGAACCATAATACATTGCTGGTAGAAATGCAGACTGGTGCAGCCACTATGGAAAACAGTATGGACTTTCCTCAGGAAACTAAAAATGGAACTGCCTTTTGACCTAGCAATTCCACTGTTGGGATTATACCCTAAGAATCCTGAAACACCAACTCAAAAGAACCTATGCACTCCAATGTTCACAGCAGCACAATTTACAATAGCCAAGCACTGGAAGCAGCCTCAGTGCCCATCAGTAAATGTATGGATCAAAAAACTACGGTACATTTATGCAATCCAATACTACTCAGCAGAAAGAATAAAGGAACTCCTACCCTTTGTGACAGCATGGATTGAATTGGAAAGCATTATCTTAAGTGAAGTAAGCCAGGTGGTGAAAGACAAATACCATATGATCTCACCTATAAGTGGAACCTAATTAACAAAACAAACAAGCAAGCAAAATACAACCAGAGACATTGAAATTAAGAACAAATTGACAGTAACCAGAGGGGAGGGTGAAGGGAAATAATGGGGGAAAGAAGAAGAAAGATCATCAATGAACATGCATAAAGGACCCATGGACAAAGCCAAAAAAGGTTAGAATTGAGGATGGGAAGTGGGGGTGGCTGGGGTAGGGGAAAGTGGTAATGGGAAAATGGAGACAACTATATTTGAATATTAATAAAATGATTAAAAGAAAAAAGAAAAAAATATGTTTACTATGTTCACTGCAGCATTATTTACAATGTCCAAGATTTGGAAGCAGCCCAAGTGTCCATCAGTAGATGAGTGGAGAAAACAGCTATGGTACGTTGATACAATGGAAGAATACCACTTGGCTATATGAAAGAAAAAAATTTTACCCTTTGTGACAGCATGGATGGACCTGGAGAACATTATGCTAAGTGGAAAAGTCAGTCAGAGAGAGACAAATACCATACAATTTCATGCATATGTGGAATCTAATGAACAAACTCAACTAGCAAGCAAAATAGAGACAGACTCAAAGGTAGAGAGCAGGCTGACAGCTCTAGGGTTGGGGGATTGAGTGAGTGGAGGGACTGAGCAATAAAGAAAAAGAGAAAACCCATGGTCATGGACATAGTGTGGTGATTGGAGGTGGGTGGGGGTGAAAGAGTGCATAAGAGGATACATGGTAATAGAAAAAATACAATACAAACAATTTAAAAACTACTTAGTAAAAGTTAGTAAAAGTTTCTTGTGTAAAGGATGGATATCTTATAGCTGTATTAAATGTAGGTTTATAGGATTTTGGCTCAGAATGTGTTCTTCTTGAGCCTTTTTGTTTTCGTGAAAAGTGCTGCACCCATGTGGCTCATCCCAGGGACAGGGATCAGGATGGGAATGAGAGACACTGGGGGCTGTCCCCAGAGAACTGAGAACCTGTGAGAATCCTAACCTGCTGACTGATCTCTAATTTGCCTCCTCAAATAGCAGCACATCATTCTAGCAGAGCTTTTGAAAAACATCCCTCCTTAGAAACATGATAACCAAGTGCAATCTGAAACCTGGAACCAGAGTTCCCTGTGGTGTTGTACCTCAGTTGGGAAGATATCATGGCAGTGAATGGGGATCTCACTCTAACAAATGTCATCTTCAGATAGCTCCCTGAAATGTTCTGGGGGGAGCTTTGTTACAAAATCGGGAGGTTAGATATATGTAAATTATGTGAGAGGTAGTCCTGGAGAGATCATATTTTAAACTTTCATTATTCACTTATAACTTTGTGAAACAACTAATATTTGCTCTTTGACATTCACAAAATGAAGTATGTCTCAAAGAACTTTTAAGTTCTGTATCCAGGTTCAGGAAAGGCAAAAGTATTCTATAGGAAAGACAGATTTGAGCACACACATGTTCCTGAGTGTAAATGTCTGGGTACAAGCAAAATTTTGAGACACTATTTTGGATTTTCAAGATACTGGACGTGGTGAGACCAAAGTCAAGTTCTCTAGACATTTGAGGGGAACCCAGGTAGTGTCTGGGTTAGAAATAGAACAAATGGACCATTTATTAAGGTAAATATATGCTGTGATAAAAGGCAGATTGGAAAATAAAACAGCAGAATAGGACAGAGGGACCTAGAGGCAAAAGATGAATGGAGGGATCATCTGGGCTGGTGGGTGGGTGAGAGGCTGTGGGTTTATCCTCTGGAAAAACTCTCTTGACAGTGTGCCCTTCCCCACCCTCAAAAATGCTTTGAAACTCCTGGATGCTCTGTGATGCAGGCCTGATAATAAAGTCAAATGTCTTCACTCTAAAGGTCAGTTTCCTCAGATGGCTTTGTGATTCTGAAAATGAGATCCATAAAATAGAAAGTTTTCCTATTTTTGAATAGCCTTAGTGAACTGTGTTTCACTTTTTTTGCTCAACATTGTTAAACATTGACCCTAACCTCACTTGCCTGTATAAGCTGTAATTATTCCTTCTGTTCCAATGGTACATTGTGGGGATTCCATCATCACCAACTTTCTGGAAAACTAAATACTCCCAAAAGATAAGAAATTTTAGCAAGCCCGAACAGAGATTCTTTATTGTTGTTTCCTCTTCTAGTCCCACATTTACAAATGAGTTTGTTTCAGTCAAAGAGACACCTCAGATGGGATGACCAAGGAGAGGGTAGAACATCACTCTTCTAGGGGAAGAGACCAGGAGGGCTAGAGGTTCAGGGAGAACTCAGGTTACAATCTGAAGCTCACAGGTGTCTGGCTAAAATCTCACAGTGATTCCCTAGTTCTGTATACAATTATTTAGAGAATTTGGGATCTCTACAGGATGTCAGCTTTAACCAGCACTATATCATGAGTCATTTTCCCCCCGTCAGGCATCACTAGACCAAGCCTTTGTGTTAGGCTGATCAGGAGAGCAGTGCTAAGCTTCTGAGAGCTTCTGAGCAGAGGCTGGAGCCTGAGGTCTGTTCTGGGTTACAGGGTCTTATCTGAGGGAGCAGTGATGTGACTGATGGCCTCTGATTATACACCCTCACTGAGCAGAGGACTTCTGAGAATATCAAGGGAAAAAGAAACTGCTCATAGAAAAACTTCTTTGAATTTTTCAATGAAGAAAAAATTAAACCATTTTAAAGATGTAAAAATTGATGAAATGAATGAACAAAAAGTTCTTGTAATTAAAACAGAGTCATATGATTCTTGGATCATAAATGTATGAGTTCCTGGGGAGAAAAGTAAGAAAAATGATTCCCTTTTTTTTTCCAGCATCAGGACAGAGCAAGAGGAGAAGAAAAGATGGGACTCAGAAAGGTAAGTTTCTGCCTATTCCACCTGAGCTCCCCAAGGGTGACCCTTTCTCTCCTTTCTGTGAGGTACCAGGACCATGATCTCTATGTCACTTGCTAGACACAGTTCCTCTCATTAAAAAGAGCCCTCAGAGGAGGGGCTCATGGGAAGGAAGTCAGAACCTGAAACCCTTCCCAGATTCCCTGCTCTGCTGTCCTTGGGTATGAAGCAGTGACGGACCTGGACAATGGATGTTGCTCAATAGATGTCCAGAGTCAGAACTTGTCTCTCCTGACTTTGTGACATTACTTTGACTTCAAGATAATTAGATTCCTCTGTGATGTAACTATTGACCTCTCTGCTTCACAGAGTGCTTTTTAGCATCAAAAAGGATAAAATATGTAAAAGTACATGATAAGTGAAGCAACACTCACAGGAACCTTATTGATGTTATCACTGACCATTTGACTTCATGTACTGGCTCATGGGAGTTTCAGAGTCTAATATGCCAATGGTCTCCCATAAAGGAACTCCTCTCTAATATCTGAGTTTCTACCTTTGTCCCATATAACCTACTGTCCTGGTTTCCCAGGTTGGAGATAGTATCAGAAGGAAGAGGAAGAGAAAAGGAGGTTGAAAAGATGAGTAGTCTTTCTCCTTTCCTGATCCCTCTTTAGCATGTTCTACACAATTCTAGGGATTTGGTGTAGCCTTTCATAGTCCTAGGTGGGGGTTGCCATTGGCATGGGCAGATGATCGAAGGTTTTGGAGTGAGTGCTATTTAGTGCACTGTGAATTCATGGATGTGGGGCAATGTGAGAGGGCAGCAGGCTTCAGGTGGCCCCACTCCTATCAGGTCCTCCCTTCCTTTTTCTGGACCTGGCTGCAGCTTTGTACCTCCTGTCTCCTGCAGCCCCCAGGGCCAGCATCACGATTCCACCCGCTTCCATCAGTTGTTATGTCCAGATCCCTCCTGTGAGGTGGGTAATAACACTATTGCTGAGATCAACTGGCTGCCATTCTCGTCGCCTCTGGAAGATCCTACTTACTCTCTTTGTGTTCCCTCTGGCCTTCACATCTCTTGTGACTGAGCCATTGTTCCATTGTTCACTGAGTCCCCTGCCTTCTCAGCAGTTCCTTGTAAGACACTTAATACCACCTCCTCTGCCTGAGCCTTTCCCACCACCCATCTCCATTCTTTCCCCTAACTCAGCAATTTTCAACCTGTGTGTTATATGAATTTTGAAAACATGCAATGCCTGACTTTATTCAGGGGCACTGACTTCTTTTTCCTTAGTTTGTCAAATAAAAACATGACAACAGTACACACACAAAAAGCCATCTAGTGAGAATCAATCAAAATTGTACCTATTTTTTGTCAGACTGGCAAAAAATATATTTTGTGTGGCACAGAATTTTAGTAATTAGTTTATGTACACCCTGAGATGAAAAGGTTGAAAACTGCTACCCTAACCCACAACTTCCTTGAGTAATTGTCTGGCACCCTCACCACTGGCCAAACTCTGCCCTCAGAGCCTTTTCTTCCTTTGAAATCCAAATTCCAAGTAGACCATTCTGCACCCCCACCCCACCCCTCTCTCCACCATATTATATTCTGAGTGTGGATGCTCTTGTCCAACCAAAAACCCCTCTGACCCTGAATACCAACTTTCTTAATTCCTCCATTACCCCAAATATCAACCCTTTACCAGATTTGGCCCAGACAGTGAACCTTCCAGAATCAGTTACTTATCATCATGGACCACCAATCTTGTCTGTTTCACCACCACCAGACTGCACTTTGTGATTCAACCTAGGTCAGTTCACATCTCGTCAAAGCCTGTTCTGGAGTCTCATCTCCAGACGGCACTGGTGCATTGTCCACTCACGTTCTGCGAGGCACTGAACATCCAAGCCTGTCAATTTCAGACTTCTTCTGTTCCCAATTTCTTGCCAAAGACTCATTCCTTTCCACCTTGTCATGATGTGATTTCAGTCAAGAGTTTCTTGCCTAAATTCTACAAATACCTCATCTGGGCGGGACCCTGGAGCCAAACTTGTAGATTCTGGACACCATTCATTTCTCAGCTCTGATGTGCTGACACTCCTGGAATGGCAAGTGCAAAGGAGGGGTGATTTCTTATGTGGAAAAAAGAAAAAGGAAAGAGATTCTTTTGCAATACAACTTGGGTCTGTCTACAACCTAAATTAATTTATTCAGGAAAAATGTTAGATTCCATTGTTGATAGGCATGACTCAGTAATCACCCTTCCTTTCTGGAGCAACAAAGAAAAACTAAAAAAACTTCACATCCCTTAGCAGTATTCATATCCTAAAATCTGGGAGGACCATTTAGCAAAAACGTATCTAGTTTTTTAGGAGTGTCTCATCTCTGCCCAATAAATCCTTGCATGTTGCTGTTCATGTCTCAGGTGATTATTCCTCAATCCTTATTCTCAATAAAATCTCAAATGCATCCACAGGTCAAGAATCCGCAGTACTTTCCTATCCTCTACTTCCATCTTTGCCTGAGGTTCAGCCTCAACCCTTGCCTCAAACCCTATCCCTATCCCAGTCCGTACCTCTCACACAGATTCGACACAGGCCACCTTCAATGCTCACACCCAATTCTACCAGCATGTCCTATACCCCAGATTAAGAGCTATGAAGTGTATTTCCATAAACCCCTGAATGAATCATAATGTCTCACCTCAACTGAAATTCAACATCTGTAATGAAATGTGTTGCAGAAACAGCAGGAAATTTTATGGGGTTTACCCTCTGTGGTGCAAAGGTCTCAGTAAAACTTCTGCTCTTCAGCTCCCAATACTCCTTACAGCTAGCTCTTCCAGGTCAGAGTTCAATCTTCATGCTTCCTGTAGAGTTTCCCATCAGTAGTGAATTTGTGGAGAAATTAGAGCATCACCTTCAACACAGTAGGGGCTGACCTGTAGGATCTTGAGTCTTAGTCACTGATGAGGCCTCCAAGTGATTATTCATAGATATCTGAGTCAAAAAAATTATAACCTTTAATAGATTTCTGTATATAAGGGTCAGAGTAGCAAAAATATAAATGTTGGATTGAGCCAACCAAGAAGATTCTATGAGAATGGTCAGAAATGTTTCAGCTAGAGGCAGATGAGCGGAAGGATGAGAGACATAGCCCAGAGAATGATCCACAGTCCAGGGAATGATCCCGTCTGTTGAGTGACTCAGAGAGCATTTCAGATAAGTATGTGGGACATGAATCTGAGAAAGACCTAGACAGTTACATGAGCCTGTCAGCAGAAAATTCAATTGTGACAGGGCAGAGTGTAAGTCAGAGACAACCAGGAAGTGCCCTGAAAACATATTTGAGCAAGATGTTTGAGGAAATCAATGACAGTTAGATCCCTAGAACTGTGAGTAGTTCATGGTACGCTATCCAGCAGATAGTTTTATGAAATCCCCAAACAAAATAAAACAGAGAAGTTTGCCACCATCAGTGGGTGGGGACAACTGCCTGAGTAAGTTCCAGGAGCTTTTCTCCCTTGAGCCCAGTGCACAGCAGAAGCTGGAAGCCCATATTCCCAAGTTTCATATCAGGATGTCACGTGGCCTTCCAGCCAAGGTCCTTGAATTCACAGAGATCTTTAAGTTGAAGGACACATCCTCACATTCCTTGTTGATTCCAACTCGTTTTCTTCAAACAATGTGATTTCTGAGGTGGACTCCAAAAGTGGGGGCTTCTCAACCCTGAAAAGAAGCTATAAATCTCTCTAGGGAGACAAATTGGAAACAGCAAATTCAGCTGTTGTGCTGAATCATCCTCTCCTTGCCACCTCACCTGTGGGCAAGGGAAGACAGGGGACCCTGAGACAATCTCCCTCTGATATCCATGGGCTTGCAGAGGAAGATCAGATCATTGGTGATGCCACAAAGACTCTTCTGCCTGTCAGTCACAAACAGCATCACTGGCAACACAAATCAGACCCATTCTCCAGTAGCCAACATTTGCCCCTGCCTAGGCAGCCTGCAAGGCAAGCCAGGGCTGGACAAGACCCAAAGGATGAGTGTGAACTCTAGTGATCAAATAGAAATGGGTCAGGGCAAAAAGATGAAGAAATCAGAACCTGTTTCCCTGCTGAACGTGTCCAGGGATTGGGAAGCTTGATGCTCTTCAGTCCAAAAGTAGTGCCACCTTGAAAACAAGCAAGCTGAGAACCTCCAAAAGGATAGTGTGAATGAGAGTAAAGAATTAAATATGGTGACCACTAAATGCTCCCCAGAAAAAAATATCCGTTATCCAAGATCCTAAATCATCAGACCTTAAGAAACAGCTCATCACTCAGTTCAAGTTAAAGGTGGAGAAGAGGAAGCATAGCCAGGTCCAAGGCCAACCCAGTGACAGGTCCCATGATTCAGACAGCTTGACTTCCAAAGCCTCCCTGTCTCATGCTCAGGGTGTCTCCAGTGTGGACATGGTGATACAGAGAGATCTGATCAGATCACTAGAGAGTAGTAATTGAGACTGGCTGAGAAGGTAACACCTCTGGAGGGCATGGAATTATGGGCCAGGAGATTTTAAAATAAAATGAGGGCAGATACAGGCTCCCTGGCTCTGATCCTATAGGATGCCTGTAGGCTACTATAGAACGGATCCTGCAGTAGCTGCCTGCAGACAGTATTTTCAATGATAGAAGAAACTCGGGTGCAGCTTCGAATTGGGCTTGCCTGGCAGAGGGTAACAGGGTTATTCTCCTTTGGGTGTTCTAGAGGGATGGGCTCAGAGACAGAAGCCTGCCATTCTTCCAAAATTGTGTAGCTTTTGTATCTTATGTTGTTTTAGTTTGTAGGCTTATCCTATAGAAATAAGAGGATTAAAAACTAACAGGGAATATGATAGGGTATCTCAGAGTTAAAGATTTTAGCCTTAATTGATAGGCTTAAGTGGCTAATGTATACGGAAACTCTTACTCTAAAATTGTGTAGCTTTTGAATAAAGACTTTTCCTTCATCACCAAACCTTTGCCTCTGGAATTTTGCCTAGAGGGTGGCAGCAGGCAGCAGCAGGACCCCACTTGCTCTTCAGTTACAATGGGAACTTCCCAGAGGCTGCATATCCACCTGGAGAAGGGAGGAGTCAGTATGGAGCAGTGGCAGGAGCCTTAGGTCCCTAATCTTATCTTAAGCTTGTGTCAAGATAAGAATTTCCCACCAGCTGCACAGGAAGTGAGCCCCACAGAAGGGCTTGGTGGAGGGGATGCAGAAGTGGGAACATTCCAATCTAGAAGGAAAAGATTTTCTACTCAGGACAGTGCATTAGAGGAGACACTCGGGAGCAAGCCTCCCCAGACCCTATCTCAGAAGGGACAGTCTGCTGAAAGCCTTTTCAGAAATAAAATTAAACACTCTTATCGATGGCTTTGCAATGGGATAAAATGCATAAAGCAAGAAAACTTCCAGGCAAAGGACAGCCCTGAATCATCTGCATATACCAGAGGCCCAGTTAAAAGTAGAGCTGACTTTACTAGGACAGCAGAAACTCAGAAAATCATGCAATCTTCTCAAAAGATTGGGAAGTTCCTAGAGGAGAAACTGAGGCATCTGCAGACGATAGATACCACCTGCCCTCAAGAGCTCCTTTCCTTCACAGTGAAGTTTAGGAAAACTCAGCAGAAGGCAGCAGTGTGGGCCTGGGCAGAATCTGTCCAGGGGCATCCTTTCAACTCCGGGGCTCCCTCCTGTGAAGTGACAAATACCAAGTGCTCCCAGAAAGAAGCTGTTACAAGAGTTGCATTAAATGACCAGCTATGTTTCAGAAGCACTGCAATCTGTGCCCCACTAGGGGACTGGGCCTCCTCCAAGCCCCACCTGCAGGCTGCAGGCTTCCAGGGACCTCCTGCTGTCCTCAGCACTGCCGAAGGTCCTGTGTTCAGAGATCCATCTCTACTATGCAGACAGAAAATGATTTTGCAAAATTTCTAGAGAAAAAATTTCCCATTCCCAAATAATTCCTTCCTTGTGGAGACATTGATTTGCACTAATAAATGTTTCTCTATTAATAGTGATGTCTTTTCTGTGTATTGTATTGGTGGAATGGCTTTTGAGTATTTCAGGGTTTGTGCTTAGAGAAAGGAGGCAGTTTAGCTCTCACTGATTGCTTCTTTGGAATTTTAAAAGTGACCAGTTTCCCTTGAACAACTGTTAAGCCTATCTATAGGCTCTCCAAAAAGCCTATAGATAGATATCACGCTATTCTCCAAAAGCCTATTTCTTCACTGAGGAAGTTTAAGGACATGGGCTCTGTCTTCTACCTCGTAACTTAGCATTAATGATCATGTATAACAGTCCACACCCCCCTGCTAAATAATGCTTAATATCCTTCTGGCAGTAGGGAAGACAATTCTTCAAGGAAAAGCACTCTTTCCAGAAAATATCAGTGAAGAAGAGACAGTGGATTAATCATCATTTAGAAATTAACAATCAGAGGATCCCACAGGTGGGAACCCTGAATGAGAGTGTTTGGGTGGACATTGCTGCAGAAGATCCTGGGCTGGTTCAAGAAGGGCCTAAGAACAGCATAGATATGCTCACAGATCTGTGTCATGGGTCACGTCATTGTGTTGGGGAAGCATATTTTAACCTTGACAGTGAAGTAGCCCTACTGGAAAGTGGGAAAGTGGTTCCCGTCTCTGGGTATTTCTTCAGGCTGGGGGATAAAACAATAAATTTTTTGTTGTTGTTGAGCAAAAGCATCTCTCAGCTTTCAGTGGGATAAATATTAACCAGGCAGCCACCTACCCCTCAGAATAAAATAAAGTTGAAATAAAAGAAGTTTCCTTAAAGTGAGTGAGAAACCAAGAACAATTTGAAGAGGGAAAGACCTTGCTGGTAGAACAAAGGTTTATGCCTCATCAGCCCCACACTGTGACCCTGTCTTGCTCTCAGCTCCTTCAAACTGATCTAAGCTCCACCTGCCATGGCTGATCATAGCACTGCACAGCATACCTATGCCTTACACCAAAAAGGCAGGAGGCTGTTTTTGAATACTGAAACAATATTTTCCGAGATGTCATCAGGCATGGCACTCCTGTCTTGGAGTTGGAAATATATAAGGTCTTGTTCTTAGAGTGTACATTTCATTTATCAGGATGGAGGTGCCAACTTTGATATTCATGGCCTTGGTGAAGCTATAAAAAATCTCTCTCAGAATACCTGGAGCTCAATGAACCAGAAAAAAGTTCTTGACTAGGCATGCACCAGGGGTACAGATTTTGGGGGCACACCATGAACCTCCATGGCATGCTTTCTTGGCCAAACCTGCACACTTGAGCCCACCCTTACTACACATGTCTGCAGGGAAGTCAAATTCACTAGTACAGACTAAAACACAAAAATAGAATGAGTGTTTTAGAGAGCACTTGAGGTAGTTCTTACAGTAAGACTTGTAAGTCCTGGGTGTAAAAGAACAAAACAAAACAGTTTCAGGTGCTAGGACATGTCCCCCACTCCTTGCCAAACTCTAATGTGAATGTGTTGCATTTCACCATTTCCGCTTTCTCTACACTTATTGGAGCAGGAGGGAAGATAGAACTTGCAGTTCTGAAAAGGACAAAGGGTATTAATATTTTTCTGAAAACAGTGACTTACTTTCACTTGCAAAAAGTTGCTATTTCAGAGTATCTCACAGGTGGACAGTCACAGACTGGGGTGTGCATGGATGGGTTGTGTGATTGTGGTCACTGGGTTGGCCAGGGCAGGGTATAAGAAATGGGTGAGGCAGCTGATGACTGTATCATAAGTGGAATGTAAATCTGTCTGGAAGACACATTTCGAGCTGAATGATGAAGTTTTTGTGCTTGTGAGCACCTTGAGGAAGAAGAAAAGCTCTTCTACATCCTCCCAGGATCTCTAAAGGATGCCTAGCTTGATAGCATTGTTTTAAGAACAAAAGACCACTTAGCCATCACTTGCAGCAGTGGTCACAAGGCAGCCACACAAAATTTGGGAGAAAAAGAGAGAGAAATTAAGGCAACATCCATGATAGAAGGAGGGGGAAGGAAGAATAAATATGACAAGGAGAAGAATGATCTCATAATTATACCTTGTAATCTTATCCCTGACATCATTTTCACCCAACACTATCTTACCTCAACCTCACCTCCTCAAAACTAGTCAGGGCTTGATAGAGGTCAATAATACAAATTCAACAAAAGAGTGTATGGAATAAATATGGAGCATGGAGATAGTATTTACAGGGATGTTGACAGGGAGGCTGTCCTCCTATGTGCTGCGTGCCTTCCCAGCCACACTACATCACACACCAAGGTTAGAGTAAATTAGGAATGTTTTAGTGATCTCTTACTGTACAATCGGTGCCCCAATAATGAGTGTCTTAACAAATACACACTTATTATTTCACAGGTGTTGTGAGGCAGGAATCCAGGTGAAGCTTACCTGAGCTCTCTGTTTCAAGGTGCCCCCAAAAGTGACAATTTTGGTGTCAATTAGCACTGACTGCAGTTTTCATCTGAAGGCTCGACTGGGGAAGAACCCACTTGTGTGCTTATATTTGTTGTCAGGATTTAGATCCGTAAGGTCAGTTGGACTGAGGTCCTCAATTCCTTGCTGGCTGCTGGCTGGAGGCCACCTTCAGTTTCTTGTCATCTAGGCCTCTCCAGATACAGCAGTTTGCTTCATCAAAGTCAGGAGGGAGTCTGCTAAGAGGACATAAGTCACACTCTTGTAAACTAATAATGGGAATGACATGCTATCACCTTTCCCTTATATTATGATTCACATGTAAATCACTAAGTCCATCCTGCACTCAAGGGATAGATTAGTTACACATAGGTATAAATATCAAAAGTGTGGGAACCATTGCAACTTTCTTAAACGTTTTCCTAACATGAGGGTGTCTTCTTAGAAATCCACTTAGTTCAGTAAAACAAAAATGACCAAAGATGCCCAATAAATGCCTGTCCTTGTCCATACCCATGTCACGAAGGCAAAACCTATTTAGCATCTAAGTCGAGTGCAGGCTTGTAGAAAAACATCAAGGAGGTTGGAGCATCCAAGAAGAAGGGAGGGTGGCACGAAAGTGTAGGTGGTGTGAGGTTATTTCCCAAAGGGCAATACAGGGGCAACATAGGGACTATTTCCAAAAGGTGAGTAAAAGCTGGTTGCCAAAACAAAACCAAAAACAAAAAAGGTGTCTACTACGGCCCTGTATCTCACTGCCTCACTACTGCCTTCTTGTCAGAGTCATTTCACTTCCTCAAACTTGGAGTTTCAGGTCTTGACGACTGTGTGAAGACTTGGGATAAGAAAGAGGTAGAATGGGGCCCAGGGCAGAAACTGGAAGTGGGAGGATCAGTCAGAGGCCCTAACATCCACGTGGATAGAGCATCCAATAACCTGGTCTCTCATTGCGACCTCTTCTTATCTTAGAGCCCTTTACCCTCATTACAGTTTAGTTATGGCCACTTTCTAGAACTTACCACTTCTGCCTTCTGAAAATATAGCCTGACATTCCACCTTTCCAACTTTATCCTTTCACCTAATGCCCTCACCATGCCAATCCCTCAGCCTATTCAGGAACCACAAGCCTCTTTACACTTTCTCCCTGTCCATCTGACCCTTTTGTCTTCTTTTCCTTTCCAAGGAAAACTTTGTGGCCCGTCACTTAACCCCAAATCTAAATAGCTCTATTCTAAACAGCCTGCCTTATACTCCTTTCATCTGTCTTACCTAAAAAATTTTGACTCTGCATTTATAGACCTGTCTTCTAATTATGGAATGATTCATCTTGCATGAAATCACACAATTAAGTATGTTTGTGCCGCCATAAATTTACATTCTACAACCAACTGTCAGTCCCAGCAACGCATGAACAGAATCCATTCATTCCTTCAGTGCTTAATACATACTCGGCACTGTCTAAGCACTAGGAACACACCATTGGAGGAAACAAAGCCCCCTGTCTTGGTGGAAATTTTATGATTGCTTTCATAGTCAATTTTCTTGTCTAAGTACTCAAAACTATTTCACCTTTCTACAACTTCTCCATACTTCTCATTCATTGAGCATATGTGCTAGACCACCACAGATTAATGGGAAGTCATCAGATCGGAACTTTTCATCACAGAAACTTCAAATCAACAACAAAACCAAAACATAAACCTCCATCTCTCTTACCTCTTCTCCTCCACTTACATTGAAAGATTTCCCCTGCATACTTTCCTTGATCTTCCAAGCTAGAAAATGTCCTTGCTTTCCAATTCAAAACACTTTTCATACAGTGTGAAGCGTCTGATTTAATGACCTACCTTCTCAGAGGACCAAGACTATGTTTACCTCATCGAAGCTGATGCACCTAGTGGAGCTCAGAAACCTCTGGATGGATGTGCAAGCCATGAGAGGGGTTTCTATGGTAAGGCTCCACCCATCGTCTTCCACCCAACCTGAGCAAAGAGCCCCATAATACTGAGGGGCGGGACCATATCCTGGGATGGAGTTTGAGAGGTTTAAGGTTTTTCGCTTCTTACAAACTGGACCAAAGGGCCAGTTGTCTAATCTCAGGCTGCTGGGCCTATTTCCATTGTTTATCGGAGTTAAGAGTTGACGTTTAACTCAAAGATAGGACCTGTGAAATTGTCTATACTCCGAAGTAACGTTCCCCCGTCCCTAGTGGAAGGATCGTTTTCTCCAACCGTCACTTCCATCCCCCAACTGTCGGGTCTCGTGTTTTCTCAGACTCTCAACCCTGGTGGCATTTCCTGCTGCCTCAGAAGATGCCCAGAGGTGTGGGGGCAGGGCTGTGCCTATAAGCCACACCCTCTTTGTAGGAGGCACGTGAAGGAACTCCAAGGAGGAGGTCATAGTAATAAGTACAGTTACCAATACTGATGACTGTGAAGACTTTACCTTGCGCTGGCTGCCTGCCCTTGCACAAGTAACCTATGTCTCAAATCTCATCTATTTTGTTGTTTTCAGGGGAGCCAACAGGGCTCTAGTTTCTCTGAAACCCATCAGTGAATCTAGCAGGATTGGTTCCTGGGAACCCCAGGAAAATGCCCATCAAAACATTTGTGCTGGTGGATGAAGAGGTGGATGAAAATCAGTTTGCCAAGCCCTGCAAGATCGCAGGTAGTAGGACATGAGCCTCTCCAGCTGACAGGACTGTAGGCATTTTGCAGTGCAGAAAACCGCAGGCAGCTGCCTACACTGCAGATAGCGATACGTTCATATATTTACTGAGTGTCAACTATGTGTCCACATTTCTAAATTAAACATAGTTATATGTTTATCATAGGAAGAGGTAAAAGACTTACCTTTTGTACGGCTTTCTTCCCATGTAAAAAGTGTTATACAGCAAAGTTGAAAACTATGTAAAATTGGAAGGAAGAACCTCATAGATTCTCACCTTCAAAACAAATGTTAACTTTCTGATGCATTTCTATCCAGGTCCTTCTTTTTTTTATTTTTACATTGCTTAAATAAAATGTACCAAAAAACCGTAGGTACTATCATAAGCTGTTATTTGACAAATTGCTACACACTTCCTTGCTATACAACTGTCCAAAGAAGGTAATCTAAAAGTATATTCTAAAATAAATTTTTAGTGACACACTTAGGTCCTTAAAATCCATCCTAAGTAATTTCTTTCTCAGACTTCTCATAAGGCTCTGCAGTTTCCACATCTCAGTGCCAGCAGCATGAGCTAGACTTGTGTTAGTCTGGCTCAAAGTTGCTTCTCTCTCATAGACTTAGGACAGTCATTCAAATGCTGTTATTGTAGTAACAAAAGTTCCAATGGGGAGGGTAGACACATTCCCATGTAATATTTAGCCTATTAAAATGGCCATATGCAAAGCTTAAAATAAGTTCTTACCAAGGACTCTGTATAAGGGCAGGTCAGTGTGGAAAAAAGCGTAAGAAAATAGAGTTAAAGTAAGTCTGAGAGTGTAGTTCTTCTCTCCAATTAGGTTCCTTGATTATAGTGGACATTGTTAAAGGCCCCTCTAATGTAGACAGGGGAATGTCTCCTCCAAGTCTTGTTGTGTGCTTCCAGAATGCTAACTCACCCCAGGCTTCCCAGTGGAGCATGTACATTAGACCACAGTTTCCCAAACTTTCTGTGGTGATGAATCAGTTTGCTTCTCTCCCATGTCCCCATCCACCATGGACTGAAACTGTGTAAAATACAATAAAAGAGAATCACTGGGAAAGTGGCAAAGGAAGCAAAAACACACAAAACACAAGCCTCAATATTTTTTATTATTACTCTGTCAAATTGCCATAGAAGTTTCTAAATAGCCCCCATTTCTACACTAAGCTTGTTGCTGGTGATAACAAAAATATGAGGACGAAGTGTGGTTCCCTGACCACACTTTGAGAAGCACTGACATAGACTTGGCTAAGAGTATTCTCTGGTTCCCAGTAACTATGTCAGGAGTGTTCTTGGAACTGAGCTAGTCCCATTCAGTGGCTACTGGGACTCTAGTTCAGAACACTAGGACAACAGTTCTGTTTTTCCTGCCAGGATGCCATCTGTAAGAGAAGGAGTCCTACGTGACAGTGGTTAATCTGCACATCTCTCCAGGAGCTCCCAACCATCTAGCCTGTTGCCTGTCATCTTCCAAAGATGTACCTTTGGAAGGTACCTTTCTACCTGGGTGTACCTTTCTTCTGCTTATGAAAACCTTAGCTTCCCACTGCTCTCAGTACAAAGTTCAAATAAGCTTCTTAAACTGTCATTCAATGTCTTCCAAAACTGAGTCTCTTCTACTTTTTTAGCCTAATTTTTTCCTAATCTCATCTTTAGACACTTACCTTATGCTTTATTGTGACCAGACATGCTTTTTAATACAAGTTATAGGTTTGCTCATGTTCCTTCTGGCTGCACTGGACTTCCCTACCCACACCCTTTTCAGACTTTCTAATAATAGGACCTTGAAAACATAAGGTGTTTATTATGTTTTAAATGTTATTTTTAAATGGTAAGTACCATGATCACCATCACTGTGCTGATTCATGGAGTAATTCTGAGAGTACTGGGAGGAGGGCACAATGATGACCCTGATATTTCAAAACTGCATTTAGACCCCCCAAGATCTCACTTCCTAGAGAGTCTTATGGTCGTATTACCCAGATTTCAGAAAACAGTAAGCTTTGACAAAGTACAACTCTTAGTGCAAAAAAATAGCAAGAAATAAAAATATACATCTATACCAAAACATGTACACAAATGTTAATACTAGCTTTACTCATAGTAGGCAAAAAGTAGAACTACCTAAATGTCTAACTATTTAATCTTTAAACAAAATTTGATATATCCATTTAAATAAATATTTTCTTTTTTAAAATCTGCACTCAGCGACATGTTTTAATTGTGTTTAGAGGGAAACATCGGTATGAGAGAGAAGCATCAATTGGTCGACTTTTATACATACCAGAATCAGGGACTGTGTGCACAGGGACTGGGATCCAACCTGCAACCTAAGTATGTGCCCTGTCTGGGAAGTAAGCCTGCAACCTTTTGATTACAGGGTGATATTCCGACCAACTGAGCCATACAAGCAAGGGCCAATGAAATATTTCCTATAAAAAGAAATGAAGTAATGATATACACCAAACCAGAAACATGGTAAGTGAAAGAAACCAGGTTAAAAAATGATACACATTGTATAATTCCATTTGTGTGAAATTTTTGGAATAGACACATCTACACAGAAAGTAGAAGACTGCTAACCTAGGATTGGGGACAATAATATTGAAGGGTAAAGACTAAAAAGACTAAAAAGAATGGTTTCTTTATAGTGATGAAAATGTTCTAAAATAGATGGTGATGATTGTTGTACAACTTTATGAATATACTAAAATTCATTGAACTACACTTTTAATGTGTGAATTATATGATATGTGATTTATGCTTCCATAGCGTAAACTTAAAAAAATAATTTATAGAGTTTTATGCACAGTTGCCAAACTCACAGTCAACCAGTATGTCCAAGATGAATGATAAATGGACTGTGGTATATCTAGACACTGAAATATTATTCAACATTAAAAAAAACTATACAAGGAAAACAAATGTAAAAATTGACAAATTGGACTATATCTAACTAAAAAGCTTCTGCACAGAAAAAAAATCAACAAAATAAAAATGGACTCCACTGTATGAAAGAACATATTTTCCAATGATACATCTGGTAAAGGTTTAATTTCAAAATGTATGAAGACAAACAATACAATTAAAAATGAACAAAGTACCTGAATAGACACTTCTCCAAAGAAGACATACAGATGGAAAACACACATATGAAACACACATTAGTGATGATCAACATCACTAATTATCAGAGAAATAAAAATTAAACCCACAATGAGATATCACCTCCCACCTGCCAGAATGTCTATCATCAATAAATTAACAAACAAATGTTGTCAAAGATGTGGAGAAAAGGGTAAACTCATGCACTGTTGGTAGGAGTGAAGACTGGTGCAGCCACTGTGGAACAGTATGGAGTTACCTCAAAATACTAAATATGGGACTTCTGGCCAAGATGGAGGAACAGGTAAAAATACTGTGCCTCCTCAGACAACCAAATTTAAGGACAACAAAGATTTAGAAACAAAAACACAACCAGAACAGACAGAAAATTGAACTGTACTGAAGTCTGACTACAACAAACCATTCATCCAGACTGGTAAGAGGGGTGGAGTCGGTGGTCAGCTGAGAGAGGTTGTGGCATAAAAAAGTGGTGGTTGGTGGCATGGGGCAGGGAGGAAATGAGCAGACCCAACCCAGTGAGGTGCACAAAGCAATTGGCTGACTGCAGACACACATTTGAGTGCAGATAAACCAGGCAAAAAATGGCCAGTGAGACAGACCATGCAACCCAGGGCCCCAGCCCTTTATTTCCCTTAATGGGAAATAAAGCCTAAAAGCACCAATTAAAAAAACTTGTGGGGGCTGAGGTGCTGGGAGAAACTCCCAGCCTCACAGGAGAGTTTGTCAGAGAGACCCACAGGGTCTTAGAATGTACACAAGCCCACCCACCTGGAAACCAGCATCAGAAGGGCCCAATTTGCTTGTGGAAAGCAGCAGAGGGGACTGGAATCCGAGAGAGAGAGCAGAGCAAGCACCACTATTCCCTCTCTGACCCCACCCCCACATACAGCATCACAACCCTGCAACTGGGTTGCCCTGCCCTAGTGATACCTAAGGCTCTGCTCCTCATACATAACAGGCATGAACAGACCAAAAAATTATGGCTCAAACAGAAGAGCAAATCAAAGCCCCAGAGCCAGTACATTTAAGTGACCAAGAGATAGTCAACCTATCAGATGCACAGTTCAAAATACTGGTGATCAGGATGCTCACAGAACTGGTTGATTTTGGCTGCAAATTAGATGAAAAAATGAAGGCTTCACTAAGTAAAATGAAGAAAAATGCACAGGGAACCAATAGTGATACAAAGAAAACTGGGACTCAAATCAATGGAGTGGACCAGAAGGAAGAAAGAAACAACCAAACAGAAAAGAATGAAGAAACAAGAATTCAGAAAAATTAGGAGAGGCTTGGGAACCTCCAGGACATCTTTAAGCATTCCAACATCTGAATTATAGGGGTACCAGAAGGGGAAGAGGAAGAGCAACAAGTGGAAAACTTATTTGAACAAATAATAATGGAGAACTTCCCCAATCTGGCAAAGGAAATAGACTTCCAGGAAGTTCAGGAAGCTCAGAGAATCCCAAAGAAGTTGGACCCAAGAAGGAACACACCAAGGCACATCATAATTACATTAGCCAAGATTAAAATGAAGGACAGAATTCTAGAAGCAGAAAGAGATAAGGGGACAGCCACCTACAAAGGACTTCCCATCAGATTGTCAGCTGATTTCTCAAAGGAGACCTTATAGGCAAGAAGGGGCTGAAAAGAAGCATTCCAAGTCATGAAAGGCATGGACCTACATCCGAGATTGCTCTATCTAGCAAAGCTTTCATTTAGAATGGAAGGACAGATAAACTGCTTCTCAGATAAGGTCAAGTTCAAGGAGTTCATCATCACCAAGCCCTTATTATATGAAATGTTAAAGGGACTTATCTAAGAAAATGAAGATAAAAAATGTGAACAGTGAAAGGACAGCAAACTCACAGTTATTAACCACCACACCTAAAACCTAAAACGAAAGCAAACAAAGTGGACAGCTAGATTAGGAGTGGAGCCACAGAAATGGAGATCACATGGAGGGTTAGCAACAGGGAAGTGGGAGGAGGAAAAGGGGGAAGAAGGTACAGAGAATAAGTAACATAGATGGTGGAGAGAAAGTAGACAGGGGGAGGGCAAGAGTAGTGTGGGAAATGTAGAAGCTAAAGAATTTATGACACATGGACATGAACTAAAAGGGGGGAAGTGTGGGGAAAGGAGGTGTGCAGGGTGGAGGGGAATAAAGGGGGGGGATGAGACAACTTTAATGGTATAATCAATAAAATATATTTAAAAATATAAAAATGGAATTGCCTTTTGTCCCAATGATCTCACTTGTGGGAATATGTCATAAAAATTCCCAAATATCATTTCAAAAGAATATATACACCCTTATGTTCATAGCAGCATTATTTACAATTGCCAAAATCTAGAAACAGTCCAAATGTCCACCAGTAGATAAGTGGATGAAAAAAAACTGTGGTACATTTACACAGTGGAATACGATGCAGCTGAAAAAGGAAAAAAAGAACTCTTACCTTTTGCCACAGCATGGACAGTGCTGGAGATTATTATGCTAAGTGAAATAAGTCAATCAGTGAAAGACAAGTACCATGTGATCTCTATATGTGATCTTTATATGTGAAATCTAATAAACAAAATAAACGGATAAACAAAATAGAAACAGAGACATGGACACATGGAACAGACTGACAGCTGTCATAGGGGATGGGAGAAGGGAGCTATAGATGAAAGAAAATGAAGGGATTTGGAAAAAAACATACATGAATAGCCCATAGACACAGAGAACAGTGTGGTGATAACCAGAGGGAAGGGGGAGTGAGGGCAGAGTGGTGGAGGTCAAGGGCGGAGTGTGGGGAGAATGGAAATATTTGTAATAGTTCAAACGATAAGGTTAAAAGATAATTTTTAAATAGTAAAAAAATTAGCTATTATGCCATGAAAAGACATAGAGTAATCTTTTTAAAGTGTCTCAGATACATATTTTTTATTTAATCTTTATTGTGTTTTTTCCATTAACATTTAGTCCCCTGATAACATTTAGTCCCTCCTCCCTCCCACAATCACTGTGTTATTGTCCATGTTCATGAATCCTTTTTCTTTTCTGCTAGTTCCCTCTACGTCTTAACCTTCCCCCCTGCCACTTGTCATCTGCTCTCCATCTATGAGTCTGTCTGTTTTGCTTGTTAGCTCAGTTTGTTCATTAGGTTCTACAAATGAGTGAAATCATATGATATTTGTCTTTCTCTGACTGGCTTATTTCACTTAGCATAATGTTCTCTAGGTCCACCCATGGTGTTGCAAAGGGCAAAATTTATTTCTTTTTTATGGCCAAGTCGAATGCCACTGTGTAAATGTCCCATAGGTGTTTTATCCACTCATGTACTGATTGGAAATAATGCTGCAATGAATATAGGAGTGCTTAAATTCTTTCAAATTAGTGTTTTGGGTTCTTTTGGATATATTCCCAGAAGTGGGATTGCTGGGTGAAAGGAAGATCCTTTTTAATTTTTTGAGATATCTCCATATCGCTTTCCACCTTGGCTGCACCAGTCTGCATTCCCACCTACAGTGCAAATAGGTTCCTCTTTCTCCACATCCTTGCCAGTACTTGATGTTTGTTAATTTATTGATGACAGCCATTCTGAGATGCTGTCTCACTGTGGTGTGGTTTTAATTAGCATTTCTCTGGTGATTCGAGATGTTGAACATTTTTTTCATATGTCTGTTGGCCATCCATATGTTCTATTTGGTTAAGTGTCAAAGGTCCTTTGCCCATTTTTAATTGAAAGGTTAGTTCTTTTGATATTGAGTGTTGCAGGATACAAAATTAATGCCCAGAAGTCAGTTGCATTTTTATGCCAATGATTAGCTAACAAAACAGGAAATTAAGAAAACCCCATTCACAATTGCTTTAAAAAGTACCTAAGGATAAACCTAACCAAAGATGCAAAAGACCTGTACACTGAAAGTTATAAGACACTGAAGAAAGAGATTGAAGATACAAATAAATGGAAGTACATATGGTGTTCATGGATAGGAAGAATTCACACCTTTAAAGTGTCTGTATTATGCACAGAAATCTATAGATTCAATGCAATTCCTATCAAGATTCCAATATTTCAAAAATTTATATGGAATCACAAAATACCCTGTATAGCAACAGTGATCCTAAAAAAGAAGAACAAAGTTGGAGGAATCAAATGATCTAATATCAAACCATAGTACAAAGCCATAGTAATCAAAACAGCATGGTACTGGCATATAAACAGACACATAGGTCAATGGAACAGATTAGAAAGCCCATAAATAAACCCATACTTCTATAGTGAATTAATATTGGACATAGAAAGTGAGCTCATACAATAGGCTAAAGAGAGTTTATTCAATAAGTGGTGTTAGGAAAAGTAGACAGATACATGCAGAAAAATGAAACTAGATCATGTTCTTACACCACACACAACAATAAATTCAAAATGGATCAAAAATTTAAATGTTAGACCCAGAATCATAAAAATCATTGAAGAAAACATAGGTAGTAAAATGTTGGACATTGCTCATAGCAATTTTTTATTGGATATATCTCCCCAGGGAAGGGAAACAAAAGGAAAAATAAATAAATGAGACTACATAAAACTAAAAAGTTTTTGCATAGCAAAGGAAATAATCAACAAAATTAAAAGACAACCCATAGAATGGGAGAACATATTTGCCAAAATATCTGATAAGAGGTTACTATCTAAAATTTATATAGTACTTATAAAACTCTATATGCTTTTTAATTGAATTCATTAGGGTGACACTGGTTAACAAAATATACAGGTGCACAATTGTATAACATATTATCTGCACATGGTATTGTGTGTTTAACACCTTAAGTCAAGTCTCTGTCCATCATAATTTATGCCCCCATAACCCCCTCCACTTCCTGCCACCTCACCCCTCCCTGGCAATAAGCACACTGTTGTCCATGTACGGGAGTTCTTTCTTCCCTTCTCCTTTTTTGTTCAATCCCTGTATGCCACCCACCGAGCGCCCAACCCCAACAGTTGCCAGCCTGCTTTCTGAGTCTGTCTCAATTTTGTTTGTTAGTTCAGTTTGTTCATTAGATTCTACATATCAATAAAATCATATGGTACTTGTCTTTCTCTGATTGTCTATTTCACTTAACATAATATACTCCATGTCCATCCATGCTGTTGTAAAGAGTAAGATTTCTTTCTTTTATTAGGGCCAAGGAATATTATATTGTGTAAATATACCATAGCTTTTTTATCCACTTATCTCCTGTTGGACACTTGCTTGGTTCGCAGGCCCACACTCAATCCACTGAGCTACACCAGCCAGGGCTACTGTTGGACACTTGGGCTGCTTCTGTATCTTGGCTGCTGTAAGTAATGCTGAGATGAACATAGGGGTGCATATATTCTTTCAAATTAGGATTTCAATTTTCTTCAGATAAATTCCCAAAAGTGGAATCATTGGGTCATAAAACAGTTCCATGTTTAATTTTTTGAGGTAACTGCGTAGTGCTTTCTTTCCACAGTGACTACAACCATCTGCATTCCCACCAACAGTGCACAAGAGGTCATTTTCCTCCTCACCAGTACAAGTTGTTTGTTGATTTATTGATGATAGTCTTGCTGAAAGGTATGTGAAGTGGTATCTCACTGTGGTTTTAATTTGCATTTCTTTGATGATTAGTGATAGTGAGCATCTTTTCATATGTCTACTGGCCATCTGTATATCCTCTTTAGATAAGTGTCTATTCATGTCCTTTGCCAATTTTTAATTGGATTATTTGTTTTTTTGGTGTTGAGTTGTATAAGTTCTATATAAATTTTGGATACTGACCCCTTATCAGATGTATCAGTAAATATGTTCTCCCCTTCAGTGGGTTGCCTTTTTATTTTATTGATGGTTTACATTGTGTGCAAAAACTTTTTAGTTTGATATAGTCCCATTTGCTTACTTTCTCTTTTGTTTCCCTTGTCCAAAGAAACATATCAGAAAAAAATATTGCTGTGAGAAATATTTGATATTTTACTGCCTGCGTTTTCTTCTAAAATTCTTATGATTTCAAGTCTAACATGTGAGTCTTTAATTCATTTTGAGTTTATTCTAGTGTATGGTGTAAGAAGGTTGTCTAGTTGAATCTATAGGTTGTTTTGGGCAATATGGACATTTTAATGATGTTAATTCTTTCTATCTATGAACCTAATATGTGCTTCTACTTATTTATATCTTCAGTTTCTTTTCTCAGTGTGTTATAATTTTCAAGGTCTTTTACATCCTTGGTTAAATATATTCCTAGGTATTTTTTCTTTTTTATTTATTTGTGAGAGAGGGAGGGAGAGAGAGAAAGAGATCAATTTGTTGTTCTACTTATTTATGCATTCATTTGTTGTTTCTTGTATGTGTTCTTACTGAGATCAAGCTCACAACTTTGGTGTTATCAGAATGATGCTGTAACCAACTGAGCTTCCTGACCAGGGCAGTATTTTTTCATTTTGAACAGTTGTGAATGTGATTATTTTCTTAGTTTCTCTTTCTGGTAGCTCATTGTTGATGTATAAAAATGCAACTTATTTCTGGAAAGTTATTTTGTATTCTGCTATTTTACTGAATTCATTTATAATGTTTTGGACATTAAATGGACATTTAATAATGATTATAATGAACATTATAATGTTCATTTATAATGTTATAATCTTTTTGGTAGAATCTTCAGGGTTCTCTATATACAGTACCATGTCACCTGCAAAAATTACAGTTTTACTTCTTTCTTTCCAATTTGAATGCCTCTTATTTTTTCTTCTTGTCTGATTGCTGAGGCTAGGATTTCCAGCACCATGTTGAATAACAATAGAGAAAGTGGATATCCCTGTCTCATTCTCAATCTCAAGAGGAATGCTTGCAGTTTTTTGCCCATTTAGTTACAATGTAGGCTGGGGGATTCTCATATATGGCCTTTATCATTTTGAAGAATTCCCAATATTCCCTCTTTGCTAAGAGTTTTCATCATAAATGGGTACTGGGTTTTCTAAAATGCTTTTTCTGCTTCTTTTGATATGATCATGTGGTTTTATCCTTGATTTTGTTGATGTAGTGTATCATGTTTATGATTTACTGGTATTTGTACCAACTTTGCATCCTCAGAATAAATTCCACCTGATCATGGTATATGATCTTTTTAATCTATTGGTAGATCAAGTTTGCTAATATCATTATTTTGTTGAGAATTTTAGCATCTGTGTTTATCAAGGATACTGGCCTATAATTTTCTTTCTTTGTAGTGCCTTTATCTGTTTTTGGAATTAGTATAATGCTGGCATCAAAAAAATGAGTTTTTGAGTCCTCCTTCCTCTTGAATTTTTATGGAATAGTGTCAGAAAATAGGTGTTAGTTCTTTGAATGTTTGCTAAAATTCATGTGTGACATCATCTAGTTCAGGACTTTGCTTGGGGGGCATAATTTTTGATAGTTGTTTTAATTTTACTAGTTGTAATTCATCTATTGAGATGCTCTTATTCTCCCTGATTTAGTTTTGAAAGATTATAGGTTTCTAGGAATTTGTCCATTTCACCTAGATTGTCCAATTTGTTGGTATATGATTGTTCATAATATTTTTTATGGTCCTTTGTATTTCTGTGTGGCATCAATTACTTATACTCTTTCATTTCTGATTTTCTTTATTTTAGTCCTCTCTCTTTCTTCTTGATGAGTCTGGTTAAATGTTTTTTAATCTCATTTATCTTCCAAAGAGCCAGCTGTTGGTTTCATTGATCTTTTATACTGTTTATTTTACATCCTAACTTTTGTTTATTTCTGCTCTGATATTTATTGTTTTACTTCTTTTAATTTTGGGGGAGCTTTTTGTTGTTGTTCTTTTTCAAGTTCCTTTATGTGTAAAGTTAGATTGTTTATTTGAGATTCCTCTTATTTCTTAAAATAAGCCTGTAATGCTATCAATTTCCCTCCCAGGACTGCTTTTACAATGTCCCATTGACTTTGGATTATTGTATTCTCATTTTCACTTGTTTGAAAGTATCTTTTGATTTCTTCCTTGCTCTTGTTGTTAACACACTCATTGTTTAGTAACATGTTATTTAGCCTCTATGTCTTTGTGTATTTTTCAGGGTTTTTTTCTTATGATTGATTTCTAGTTTCATACCTTTATGGTGAGAAAGATATGGAGGAATCTTAAGTGCCTATTACTAAGTGAAAGGAACCAGTCTAGGTTACACACTGTTTGAGTCCACCTAGATAAAATTCTAGAAATGGCAAAATCCATGAGACAGTAAAACGATTAGTGGTTGTTAGAGATTAGAGGAGAGAATGGGATGAACAGGCGGAGCACAATGATACTACTCTGTGTAACACTACTTTTTAGTAGTATTATAAAGCTAATGACACTACTCTGTATACTGCAATGACACTACTCTGTATAATACTACAATGGTGAATACATGTCATCATACATTGATGCAACCTCAAAGAATGTATGACACAGGACAACACGAGTGAACCCTAACATAAACTATGGACTTTAAGTGATAATGACATGTCTATGCCAGTTCACTGTAACAAATGTCTCACTCCAGGAATGGGTGCTGATAGTGGGGAAGAAGTTGTGTGTGTGGTGGGGTGTCAGAGGGCATGTGAGAACTTTGCACCTTCTATCATATTTGCTGTGAACCTGAAACTGTTCCAAGTAATGAAGTTTAATGAAGGAAGAAGAGGAGGAGGGCAATAAGGAAGACATAAAGGAAGGAGAAAAATATCTCATAATGCCCATCTCAGTTGGCAAAAACCCTGTGGATTTCCCTGACCCCTTTCTTCTCTCCCTCCTTGCACAACACGTAATTGCCTCTTTATCTGTGTTATATGTTCTTATTTCTACTTCATTCATAGTTTTTATCACTTCTTCAGAGTTATTTGCAGGTTTCCTTTAGTGCATAAAATCTTCCTGAGTACAGAGGCAATGCCTTACTTTGGTAATATTTCCAGTAAAAATACTGCATAGTAGAATTCAATAAAGGTGTGTTGTGTCAATGATGGACACTGTTTTAACTACAGTTTTAAAGAGTTTTGCCCTAGAATGGGTTTTTGAGCCTTTGTGTTTTCGTGAAAAGTGCTGCACCCATGTGGCTCATCCCAGGAACAGGGATCAGGATGGGAATGAGAGACGCTGGGGGCTGTCCCTAGAGAACTGAGAACCTGCGAGAATCCTAACCTGCTGACTGATCTCTAATGTGCCTCCTCAAAAAGCAGCACAGCATTCTAGCAGAGCTTTTGAAAAACATCCCTCCTTAGAAACATTATAACCAGGTGCAGTCTGAAGTCTGAGACCAGACTTCTGTGCGGTGATGTACTCAGTTGGGAAGATGTTGTGGCATTGAAGGGGAATCTCACTCTAACATTTTCAGATGGCTGCCTGAAATGTCCTTGGGGGAGCTTTATTACAAAATCCAGGCTTTAGATATATGTAAATTATGTGAGATGTATTCCTGGAAAGACCACATTTTAAACTTTTATTATTCATTTATAACTTACTGAAACAATGAATATTTGATAGTCAACATTCACAAAAACTAAATATACCTGTAAGTTCTGTATGGATGTTCATGTAAGGCAAAAACATTCTATAGGAAAGACAGATTTGAGGACATACACATTTCTGAGTATGAATGTCTGGGCACAAGCAAATTCCAGGCAGTATTTCAGACTTTTGAGGTAGTAAATCTGGTGAACCAAGTCAAGGTTTCAACAAATTAAAGGGGGAAGTGGGTAATATCTGAGTTACAGAGAGAACAAACACGATATTCCAGTAAGGTAAATATATATGATATAAGGTGGGTTAGAAAGTAACATGGCAGGGTAGAGCAGAGAGAGGAACGCAGGAGCCCAAGATGGGGGGAGGAATCTTCTGGGTTGGTGGATGCAGGAGGGGCCACAGACACACTCCCTTGAACTTGTGCCCTCCCCCACCCTCAGAAACCTTCTGTGACTCATCAGTGATCTGTGAGAGAGCCTGGCAATAAAGTCAGGAGTCTGCACTCTCAGAACTCAGTTGCCTCAGGCAGCTTTGCCATTCAGAAAATGACATTCAGCCAGTTTCTGAATAGCCTCTCAGAGCTTTATCTGAACTTCTGCTCAGAATCTTTAGATTTTAACAGCACCCTGATTTACATCTCTGTGTTGTGGTTGCTCCTCCTCTTCTTTTATTCCTGGTGAAAATATCAGCCTTCTGGGAAAATGAACCCACACAAAAGGTAAAGAACCTTGGGAGAGCCCCCAAAGAGATTCTTTATTGTTGTTTCCATTTCTAGTCCCACATTAATACATGACTTTAGTGGGGTCAGAGAGACCCTTAAGTTGGGTCATCTAATAGGAAGATAGAACATCACTTTTCTAGAAGAGATCAGGCAGGACTAGGGGTTCTGGGAGGACTCAGGTTAATATCTGAGGCCCACACACCATTTGGGTGTGGTGGAAGATACCTTAATAAAACCCCAAACAGTGATTTCATGGCTCTGATTTGGGTTATTTAGAGTTTGGGATCTCTGTAGAAGATCCAAGTTTGCTAATACTTCACCATTTGCCATATTCCCATATGAAGTCTCACTCGACAGGCCTTCCCTTGCATTGTGCTGACCAGGAGAGCAGTGCTGAGCTTCTGAGAGCCTCTAATCAGAGGCTGGAGCCTGAGCTCTGATCCAGGTTACAGGGTCCTATCTGAGGGAGCAGCTGTGTGACTGTTGTTCTCAGATTCTNTTATTTAGAGTTTGGGATCTCTGTAGAAGATCCAAGTTTGCTAATACTTCACCATTTGCCATATTCGCATATGAAGTCTCACTCGACAGGCCTTCCCTTGCATTGTGCTGACCAGGAGAGCAGTGCCGAGCTTCTGAGAGCCTCTAATCAGAGGCTGGAGCCTGAGCTCTGATCCAGGTTACAGGGTCCTATCTGAGGGAGCAGTTGTGTGACTGTCGGCCTCAGATTCTATGTCTTCCTTGAGCAGAAGACTTCTGTTTGATAATACCAAGCGTGAATCTCATAGACACAATCCTTTCAGTTTTTCAAAGAAGTAAACACTTTGTTAAATCTTTGAAACTTGATATAAAGAAGGAACACAAAATTCCATTAATTAGTCATTTAATACTGGGATAATTAATGTCTGACTTTCCTAAGGAGAGGAATCAGAAATGAGTCCCAACCCCTCTTTTCCTGTGTTCTCAGTGTCAGAGCAGAGCCAAGAGGAGAAGGAAAGGTGGGACTCGGAAAGGTAAGGTTCTGCCTGTTCCACCTGAGCTCCCCAAGGGTGACCCTTTCTCTCCTTTCTGTGAGCTACCAGGTCCATGATCTACATGTCACTTGCTAGACACAGTTCCTCTCATTAAAAAGGTCCCTCAGAGGAGGGTTCATTCATGGGAAGACAGTCAGAACCTGATACTCTTCTCAGATTCCCTGCTTTGCCTTCTCTGGGTATGAAGTGTAAAGGACCTGGGCAATGGGTGTGGCCCAAAAGATGTCCAGAGTCAGAACTTGTGTCTCCTGACTTTGTGACAGTAGTTTAACTTCAAGATAATCAGATGCTTCTTTGGTGTAACTACCAACCTCTTTGCTTCACAAAGTGGTTTTCAGCATTAAATGAGATAAGATTAGTGAAAATAGTTTATTAGTGAAGCAACACACACAAGGGAACCGTTTTAACATTATCATCGACCATTTGACTTCATCTACTGACTCATGGGGCTTTCCGAGTCCAAAATGCCAGTGGTCTCCCATAAAGGGACTGCTCTGTAATACCTGCACTTCTACCTTCCTCCCATAGAACCTAGTGTCCTTGTTTCCCAGGTTGGAAATACTACCAGAGGGAAGAAGAGGAAAAAAAGGTGCTGATTTCTATGTTTAAAAGGTGACTTGTGTTTTCCTCTATGTTTCTGATTCTCTTTAGCATGTTCTACACAATTTCAGGGATTTAGTGCAGCCTTCCATAGTCACGGGAGTGGGTTGCCATAGGAATGGGGATGTGAATGAAGGCCTTGGGGTGAGTGGTATTGAGTGCATTGTGAAGTCATGGATGTGGGGTAATGTGAAGGGGCAGCAGGCTTCAGGTGGCCCCACTCTCATAGGCAAGTAGGGCCTCCTTTCCTTGTTCAGGTCCTGGCTGCAGCTTTGTACCTCCTGTCTCCTGCAGCCCCCTTGGCCAGCATCACGATTCCACCCGCTTCCGTCAGCTGTTGTGTCCAGACCCCTCCTGTGAGGTGTGCAATAATGCAACTGCAGAGATGGATCAGCTGCTGTTCTCACTGGCCATCAGCACTTTTTCCTTCCTTGGAGTCTGAAATTTTAGTGACCATTCCACACCTCAAACCCTTGACTTTCCCTCTCTCCTACCATATGATAGTCAGAGTGTGGAAAACCCTCTGACCCTGAATACCATCTCTCTTTACTCTTCCATTACCCAACACATCAACACAATACCAGATTTGGCCCAGAGAGTAAATTCTACTTAGTTACTTGTAATCACTCACCACCAACCTTGTCTGTTTCACCACCACCAGACTGCACTGTAACTGACTCAACCTAAATCAATTTTTATCTCATCGAAGCCTGTTCTGGAGAACTCACCTCGAGATAGCACTCATGTATTGTCCACTCATGTCCCAGAAGGCTCTGACCATCCAAACCTGTCTTCAAACTTTTCCTGTCAGAAAGTTCGTGCCAAAGACTCATTGCCTTCCACCTTGGCACAATGTGATTTCCACCAAGAGATTTCAGGAAAGAATGTAGGGTATGACTCTGAGAAAGACCTAGAAAGTTACATGATGAGTCTGTCTGGGCAGAGTGTAAGTCAGCAGCACCTAGAAAATGCCCTGAAAATCCATTTGAACAAGAAGTTTGAGGAAATCAGTGAGAATCCTGAGACTGTGCATAGTTCATTGCATGGTGTTAAGCAGACAGTTTCTGTGAAATCCCAAACCAAAATAAAGCAGAGAAGTTTGCCGCCATCAATGGATAGGGCCTACTGGCCTTATACTTCCACGGAGCTTTCGTTCCTTGAATCCAGTGCACAGCAGATGCTGGAAGCCCTATCACCAAGTTTAATAAGAGGATGTCATGGGGCCTTCCTGCCAAGTTCCTTGAATCCTTGGAGATCTTTAAATGGAAAGATACTTCCTCCCATTCTATGTTTAGTTACAACTCTTCTTTCTTAAATCACCTGTTTTCTGAGGTGGACTACAAAACTGGGGGCTTCATAGCCCTCTAAAACCCTTCAAAAAGACAATGGGGAAACAGCAACTTCACCAGCCATCCTGAATCATCCTCTCCCTGCCACCTCACCTGTGGGCAAGAAAGGACAAGGGACCCTGAGACCATCACTCTCCGATATCCACCATGGGCTTGCAGAGGAGGTTCAGAGAATTAGAGATGCCATACAGACTCTCTTGCCTGTCACAAACAGCATCATTGACAATGCAAGTCAGAGGCATTCTCTGATAGCCAACATTCAAAGCTGCCCACAAGGCAAGCCAAAGCCCGCCAAGAGCCAAAAGATAAGAGCATGCATTCCACTGACAAAGCAGGGATGCAACAGGGCAAAAAGCTGGAGAAATCAGAACCTGCTTCCATGGCAAATGTGTCCAGGGTTGAGGAGCTTGGGGCGTTGGCAGGCAAAAGACCTGCCCTCAAGAGCCATTCCCCTCTGCAAGTTTGGGAAAGGTCAGCAGAAGGCAGCAGTGTGGGCCTGGGCAAAGTCTGTCCAAGGCATCCTTTCAATTCTAGGGCTCCCTCCTATAAAGGGACAAATGCCAAGGGCTTTTGCAAAGAAGCTGTCTTCAGAGACAAGGGTGAACAACCCCAGAGAACTGTAGCATTGAAGAACCAGCCCCATCTGCAGCCCCACCTGCAGGCCTCAAGCTGTCCAGGGGCCTCTTGCCACTGTCAGCACTGCTGAAGGTCCTGTGTTCAGAGATCCATCTCTACCATTTAGACAGAAAATGATTCTGCAGAATATCCAGGGGAAAATATTTCCCAAACCAAAACAGTTCTTTTCTTGTGGGGAATATTGATTTGCCTTAATAAATGTTTCATTAATAATAGTGATGTATTTTCTGTGTCCTGTGTTGGGGGCATGGGATTTGGGTTTCTCAGGACTTGTATTTGCGGAAAGGAGAGAGTTAGTGCAGCTCTTACTGATTGCTTCCTTTGGCTTTCAAAGTGACCAGTCTCCCTGGAGCTCTTGTTGAAAAATAGATATCATGTGTCCCCTGCAACAGTCCATTTCTTCTCTGATGAAGTTTGAGAAGATGAGCTCTGTCACCTTCCTCTTGGCTTAGCATTAATAAACCTGTATAGCAGCCCACAACTTCCCCCTCAGGAAATGCTTAATATCCTTTTGAACAGTACAGAAAGCAGTCCTTCTATAGTGGAATAAGATCAAGGACAGTTATATTTTTCAGAAAATATCAGTGGAGAAGAGAGTGGTTTAATCATTATTCAGGAGTCAGTGATCAGAGGATCCCACAGGTGAGTGAACCCCCAAAAGGAGTGTTTGGGTGGATATTGCTGCAGTGGATCCTCAGCTGGATCAAGAAAGGACTAGGAACAGCACAGATCTGGTTAAAGATCTGTCCCATGGGTCATGAACATATTTTGGGGAAGCATACTTTAACCTTGACACTGACATATCCCTACTGGAAAGTCTCCATGGGGAAGTAGTTCCCATCTCTGGTTATTTCTTCAAGTTGCATGTTTCATGCGTATTTTTTTTCTGAGCACAACTGCCTTTCATCACCTATCGGTGAAATGTTAACCAAGTAGCCACCTACCTCCCACAATACAATAAAGTTAAAATAAGGAAAAAATGTCTTAGATTAAGCAAGAAGGTAAGAACAAATTAAGAGGGAAAAGAGTGACCTTGCTGGTGCAACAAAGGTTCCCACACTGTGACCCTGTTTTGCTCCCAGATTCCTCCGTCTGATCTAAGCTCCACCTGCTGTGGCTGACCAGAGCACTGCCCAGCACAGTGATGCCTTACACCAAAGGGGCAGGGGGCTGCTCTTGAGTACTGAAACAATATTTTCTGAGATGTCATCAGTCATGGCATTCCTGTCTTGGAGTTGGACATAGACAAGGTCTCGCCCTTCACATGTACACTTCACTTATTAGGATGGAGATGTCACTTTTGATACTCATGGCCTTGGTGGAGCTATAGCAGATCTCCCCCAGAACACTTGCTGCTCGTGAACAAGAGGTGAGTTCTTGACTATGCACCAGGGTTACGGAGGTTTGGGGCTCCTAATGAACCTCCATGAAATGCTTCTTTGGCCAAATCTGCACACATACTCATCCTTACTACAGAGGTCTGCAGGGAAGTCAACTCTATCAGTAGAGATGGGAACACAAAAGGAGAATGAGTGTTTAGAGAGCACTTGAAGTAGTTTTTCCCAGCAAGCCTTGTAAATCCTGAATTTCAAGGGAAAACGAGAACAACAAAAAAATAATCAGCACAGCCCCCTGTCACTACCACACTTACATCTTGTACAGAGTTATGCCATTAACACTACAATGTCTGAAGCTTCAGGTAACACAAAAATGCAGATTTTGTTAAAGTCCTGAGATGGTCAAAAAAGTGAAATGGAGTCCAATGCAGGGGACTCGAGGATGTGAGCAGGCAGTGGAGGGCTATAACATCTATGTGGATCAAGCAGCCAACAACCCAGCCCCTGTTCCCACATCATCTCATCTTAGGTCCTGTATGTCCACTCCAGTATAGTTACCAGTGTAGTTACTGGCCCACTGTAGAGGCTGTTACCAGGAACATTTCTCCCACCTGGAATAATACAGTCTGACTTTCCACCATTTGAGCTCATCCCTTATCTTTCCAACATATATGCCCCTTGTTAATTTTTCAACTCCAGGTCATTAATTTTTCCCACTTCCTGTCAATCCACAAAGCTCTTCTTGTTTCCCCCCATTACGGAGGCAGACTTCGTGGCCCATCAGGTAGCCAACTTTTCAAAAGCTCCACTACAAATGGTCCGTTTACAGTCCTCTTTAATCCTTCCTGTCTGGAAATGCTTCCGCTCTGTATTTTTCCAGAATATATTTGTCCTATAATTAACTGGTCATTATTTGATTAAATGGTACACTTGATTCTACAGATGCTCTAGAACTACCTAGAAATCATTCATTTACTCCACAAATAATTATACCATTCTTACTAATATGTGGAGAAAACAAATGGAGCTTAAGTCCCTGTTTCCATAGTCCATTCTCTCTTCAAAGCTACTCAAATCTATTTTAATCTCTCTTTCCTCAAACAGCCCATCTTCACTTACTCAAATGATGTGCTGGACCACTGTTCTCAGAGGAGCTAGAAGCTATTAGATGGGAACTTTTCAACAAAAATCTTTTTAAAAAACCACTTTCACATGTTCTTCTCCATTTCCCATATTGCTACATGGAAAGAGGTTTCCTTCCCAACCTCAAAGAAATGACATTTCCTGAAATCACCGTATTGAAGGATAGCTACGTTCTAGTCTTAATGGACTGATGCACCCTGGCCAGGTTATCCTTTTTCCCCCTCCCTCTCTTTATGAGGCACCTAACATCTTTTATTGTTTTGAAGCTTCTTAACAAAAAAATGTAAAACATGCACAAGAGCAGATAGAACAATATATGTTCCCAGGTACCCTTACCCAACTTTCTCAGTTGTCATTTGGTGTGTGTGATACATCCCATTTTCACAATATAGTAAAGTGAGAAAGCCCATCAAAATTCTTGCCATCCATCTCTCAGACATATGTTATGTTCCCAGGTCAAAGCTCCCACATTTCTTTGATATTCATCATGTGTAGAACACACATCCACCACAGATGTAAACAACTTTGGTGATGAAAAAGCATTGAGCTTTAAAGGCTTTGGCAACCAGTTCTGCTCTGCCTTTTAGTCAACCCTGAGGAATCCTTTGAGTGAACTCTTCTCAAAACCCTATGCAAGAAGTAATTTTACAGACCAAATCCAGTGCAAGTATTTTAGGTCATGAGTTGTATTTTTGGAATTAATTTTTAATTATGTAATGTAACTTATGTTCATATTATCTGAGTCCACATTAAAACGTTTCCACTAAGGTTAATATCCCAGACATAGAGATGGCTAACAAACATATGAAGATGCTCAAAATCAATGATTAGGGAAAGGTAAATCAAAACCACCATGAGATATCACCTCATACCTGTTAAAATGGCTATTGTCAAAAAGTCCACAAATGACAATTGGTGAATATGTGGAAAAAGAATCCTCATGCACTGTTGGTGGCAATGTAAAATGGTGCAGCCACTATGAAAAACACTATGGGGATTCATTCCTCAGAAGGTAAAAATAGAACTACCATTTAACCTAGAAACACCACTTCTGGGTATTTTTTCATAGAAAATAAAAATATTAACTCAGAAATATATATGCACTCCTATGTGCATTGCAGCATTTTTTACAATAGCCAAGATATGACAGAAACCTGTGTCCATCAATAGATAACAAAGATGTGTGTACACACACACACACACACAATGAAATATAACTAAACTGTAAAAGAGAATGAAACCTTGCTTTTTGTGAGAACATTGATGAACCTACAAGGTACTATACTAAGTGAAATGATTCAGACAGAGAAAACAAATATTACATGAAATCACTTATACGTGAAATCTAAAGCACAAAAGAGAAACACACTCATAAAGAGAACAAACTGACAGTTGCCAGATTGGAGTGGGTTTGGAGGATGGGTGGAACAGGTGAAAGGGATTAAGAAGTACAGCCTAGGGGACATAGTCGATAATATTGTAATAACTACGAATGGTGTCAGATGGGTGCTAGACTTACTACGACGATAAGTTTGTAAACAAGCACACATAGCACACAAGCTAATTACTATTTTGTAAACCTAAAACTAATATATTTGTATGTCAACTGTAATTGAAAAAATAAGAGAATTTTAAAAATATATAAAAATGAAGACCCCCACTGACCATCCCTTTCTAGAGGCAAACACTGCATCATCCCTAAGATTTGTTTGACCTGCGTTTTGTGCTGTGCATCGACCTAGAATACAAATAGTCTATTGATCTGACAATACATTGTGTGCATTGTTTGCAGCGTGGTTCTTTTATTCAGTAGATAACTTATCACTCTACCTATAATAGTGCAGATGAATGTACTTCATTTATTTTAGCTGCTGAATAGTATTTCTTTAAATGGGTAGTCAGCACTATTTTTAGATAGTTGCACATTTGTTTCCCATATTTCATTATTATAAATAATACTGCTCAGAACATCTATGTGTCTCACTGTACATATATTCAAGTGCTTCTCTAGAGTATATACCTAGAAATGGAATTTCTAGGTCAGACTGTTCACATTTTAAAAAATAAGTATTTATTTATTTAACTATATATAATGAATAAGCTTTTTGAATAGGAAGTAAATGCATATGGAATAAAACGTCATGAAAAGTTGTGTAACAAAAGGTCGTCCCTCTGAGTCTGAAACAGTGCCTCAGTTGACGCCTGATTTCCATGAGAGTTAAATATTATAAGCCAGCTATTTTGCTGCACAGGATGTCTTTAAACGTGAACGTGTTTTATGTCTCCTCACAGTTAGTTTCAGATTATGTCTTTGGTAGGAATAGCACACAAGCGGGGCTGACGTTTTATTTAATCCTGTCAGTCCATGTATGACTTTCCTTAACCCCATTACTAATAATGCTCGATGTGATCGCTTGATTAAGGTGTTGTCTGCCAGCCTTTTATACTGTGAAGTCTTCTTTTTCCTTTGTGAGTACTATTTTGTATAGCAAGACTGTGTGTGTGTGTGTGTGTGTGTGTGTGTGTGTAGTGCATAAACTCTTCATTCATTTAAGACAGATTCATGTTTTTTAAATTTTATTTTGTTAATTATAGTTTATGTTAATAATTTTTTATTTCCTTTTGAAATTTTTATCATTATATATGTTAATGTTCACATTGTCATAGGCTAGACAGTGGGGACCATTTAAAACTGGCTGCTGGGTCCTTGTGACTGAACTTCATCATTCTCTGAACTTCTTACTTTCCCACACAGCATTTCTCAGAACCATCTTGTGTTTTTCCCACACAAGTCTTAGAGTCAATGCTCTTTAGGGGAACTGAAGTTTCTTTAGCAAATGCTGCTTTCTGGTAATACACTTTAATGAGCCTTTTAAAAATTTGGACACTGCTCTCCCGGCTAGAGTATCTGGAACCTATAATTTTAAAATGGTGTTTCTCTCAAGGCAGGTCTTTACCCATTAGTGGATAATAAAATAATGGTGGGGGTTGTGACAAGCACTTAAAAAACAATGAAACAAAATGAAATAGATAGATAATATTGGAGTGTATTATATGTAACAAGGATCAGTAAAATTTTATAAAACTTTTTTATTAGTTTTGCTCATGTTTATTTATACTAATCTATGATAAAAATTATTTTATACATTTGTGGTGAGCTGTTGTCAAAAGAATTTGAAATCCACTGCCTTGGGTTTAAAGCTATCTGAGGCAATATTGTTTTACACCAGTTTGAAATGAAGCCCTGATTATATGTTCAAAATATAAAAGTGCAGAAATATATATTTAGCAATGTATATACATATAAAATATGTAACTAATGGATATGTATCCATTAGATATGTATCCATTAGTTTCCTATTTTAAAGAAATTGCTATGTTACTTTTGCCTGCAAAGACTAGCCCTGAAATGCCTGAGAACTTTCCAAAGGGCCAGCACCCAGTTATCCCCAAAATGGTAGGAGTCCAAACACTATCTGCCTGAGGTCTGTGGTAACAGGTAACTTATGCCGTCTGTGATATCACTGTTGCCCTGCTGTGCTTGAAAGTTGGAAGTACTGTGTTTTCCATAACAAGACTAGAAGGATCCAGTTTTCCCAAGGTTTCAGGCTGCCAGTAATAGGGCAGCACACTTCTCCAGTAGTGGGGCTTGTACCTGGCTTGGACAGCTGGCAAACTCTCACCCGTCACTCCCTTTTTTAGCAGAGAACCTCCTCTTTCCCAATGGGTCTTGGAAAGATAGGAAACAGCATTAAAGGTTATTTGTGCTTTATCCCTGTCATGTGAGTCTGGGTTTTGTGTGAAGGCCTACTCACTTAGAGAAGAGTTCCATCTCTGGAATTAAAAGACGAATCCTTAACCACATTTTATGCAGTGACACATTTTCCTGAACTAATGAGATTTGGGGAGAGATACCACACCTTTCTCCTTTGATGGGTGCCCCTTTTATAGGATATGTGGTATCTTCACCCAGGCTTTACTCAGCTGGTCTAACATACTTCAGAATCCAATGAAATGTCAGGGCAGAGGAGAGGGGACATTTAATTTTGTTGGCAAGACAGAAGAGGGGTGCTATAGGGGAAAGGAATAGGTTGGCAGTTGTGAGGGAGTGAGAGAAGAAATGATATCTAACCTGAACCTTGAAGAATTTTTTTGAAGAATAAAGTGACTGGGAGGGTGTGTGTGAGCATGCACATGTGCGTGTATGTGTTTGGTGGCTACAAAGAAGAAACTTCCCAGAACAATAGAAGAACGTAGAAGTCTGTGCTTAGCTGGATTTAGAAAATGAAAGAGACTTGCATTGTTGGAATGTGGGAACCAACTAAATGGCTGGGTTGAAGAAAGAGTTGAATAAATCCCACTTCCCTTTTTCATCAGTGAGAAAGAACAAGGATGTGGAGAGTTTAGGTGGCCCACTTGAAGTTCCTAAGAATGCAGAGGATAATGGAAAACGATGCAAAGGGGAAAATACAATTTTCTGAGATTCTGATAAGGACAACGTTTTCTGTTTTTCTAAGAATATAGGTGATTTTAGACTGCAGATGTCAGAAAAGGTACCACTGAGGACCTGCCAGCAAAGGTGGTAAAGACGTGTTACTTGAATGCTCTACCCAGGCAGGTCAGTGTGGGCGAAGGGGGTTCACGGAGGCTCCTGTCTCCATTCCCGGTCTCACATGGGATCACTGCTTCTTCAGCTTTCATTTTCATCTGTTTCCAGATTTGTTTTGGTGATTAACTTTTATCATATGCTTACCTATATTCTATATGCTTAAGGCTACTTTCATTGACCTGACGTTAATTTTCCCTTCTGCAAAGATACAATTCCATTTTTGCCAAGAGAGTCAATGGGAAAATGCTACTTTATGACCAGTTTTAAGTAATTTCCTTATTCTATAAACCCATTACAATTATATTTGGTAGAATTTAGAAATGGAAATATATACTAAATGTTCACCCTCTGCCAGTCCCAGTGAGCTTTCCACTTGCTTCCATCCTGCTCTGTGTCCAGCAGCAACTGGACTTCCTGGCCTGCTGATGTCCAAGGCACCAGCCGGTCAGAGAGCTCAGCTCCACCCCAACCTGTGCTTGGACGACCTCTCCTTCCCCTTCCTCCTTTAACCCTAGATGAGCTAAGGGCTGCCTATCATCCCTACCTCCAGTGCTTCACCATCTTTGGCTAGTCAGTGTCCCTTAGCCCTGCCTGCATCTTTGTAAACTCCTCATTTGCTCTCTTTGAACATTCCATGACCCAAATGATGGCTTATTTAGGTATGTTCAGAGAAAGCATATATGAAAATATATGTGTGATGCTTGGCATTGTATAATATGTTTACAAAATAAACTGAATTCTGTGTGGTACACTCGGGGAGCAGCTTTTTTTTCTTTACACAGAAGTTTAATGAAAACCTTTAAACCACATTCTCACAACTAACACTATTCTTTAGGACTTTGCCTTCCTTACCATTAGAAAAGAGCTCACATAGAGTCATGTGTGGCTAGTATGAAGAGCTATATTTGAAACATTTAGTCCACTTACATATAAAGTACTTATTGATATATATATATAGTTATTGTTATTTTATGAATTGTTTCCTTTGTTTCTTTCATCTCCTCTTGATGATTTTCTGTAGCATTATGTTTGGATTTCTTTCTCTTTATTTTTTGTATATCCATTATAGGTTTTAGCTTTATGGTTACCATGTGATTCATACAATATATATACCCAGACATGTTAATCGCAGTCTATTTTAAGTCGATGGTCACTGATGTCCAAATACATTCTAAAATCACTACATTTTAAAAATATTTTATGTATTTATCTTTAGAGGGGAAGGGAAGGAGAGAAGGAGAGAAATATCAATGTATGGTTGCCTCTCATGTGTCCCCTGCTGGGAACTGGCCTGCGACCTAGGCATGTGCCCTGACTGGGAATCGAACCGAGATCCTCTGGTTCGCAGGCCCACACTCAATCCACTGAGCTACACCAGCCAGGGCAAATCATTGCATTTTTTACTTGCCCTTTTCACATTTATGTTTTTGTCATAATTTTTACATCAGTTTTTTTGTGTGCGTCCCTTAATTTATTATTGTCTTTATGTATGATCTTGTTACTCGTGTCTTTCAACCTTCACACCAGCTGTTTGATCGAATGACTCACTACTTTCACTAGTTTATCTTTATCAGTGTGATTTTCCTTTTGTAACTTTTATTATTCTTACTTTTGGCATTTTCTTCTTTATTTAAAGAAATTCTTTTAATATGTTTTATAACATGGTTTAGTGGCCATGAACTCCTTTAGCTTTTTTTTGTCTGAGAAACTATTTTATCTCTCTGTTTTTGAAGGATAACATTGCTGAATACAGTAATCTTTGTCATACTTCCTTGCTTTTCATCATTTTGAGTATTTTGTGCCAATCCCTTCTGGCCTGCAAAGTTTTTTTTTGAAAATCAGCTGACAGTCTATGCAGGCTCTCTCGTACATAACTAACTGCTTTTTTCTCACTATTTTTAAGATTCTCTCTTTGTTCTTTCATCTTTGACATTTTAATTATGTGTCTTGGTATGGGCCTCTTGAGGTTCATATTGTTTAGAACTCTCTGTGTTTCTTGCACTTGTATGCCTATTTCTTTTGCCAGGTTAGAAAAGTTTTTAGTCACTATTTATTCAAAAAGTTTTCTCTCTCTCTCTTCTCTTTCTGGGACCCCTATGATGCAAACATTGCTACACTTGATGTTGTCCCAGAGGTCTTTTAAACTATCCTACTTTTTTCCTAATCCTCTTTTGCTTTTTGCTCTTCTGATGTTTTTTTTCCTGCTATCTTGTCTTCCAGATTGATGAGTCAGTCTTTTGCTTCATTTAGTCTGTTGTTGATTCCCTGCAGTGTATTCTTCATTTCAATTACTGTATTTTTTTATTTCTGCTTGATTGTCTTACATTTTCTATTTCTGTGTTGAAGTTCTCACTAAGTTTATCAATTCTTCTCCCAAATTTATTGAGCATCTTTATAACCAATACTTTGAGCTTTTTATGTGATAGATTTCTTGCTTCCATTTTATTTTTTTTTCTGGAGTTTTGTTCTGTTCTTTCATTTGGGGGAATATTCCTTTATCTCATCATTTTGGCTGACTCTCTATGTTTGCGTCTATTTATCGGATATATTTGTTATGTCTCCCAGTCTTTAAAGAGTGGCCTTCTGCAGAAGATTACCTGTGGGGCCCAGTAGTGCAGTCCCTCCTGGTTACCTGATTTGGGCACTTCAGGAGTGTCCGTGTGTGTGATGTTTGTGCCCTTCTCTTGCAGTTGGGCATCAATTGTTGCTGGCATGTCAGTGGTTTGGGTTGACTTCCAGGAAAACTGGCTGTGAGGTCTAGCTGTGACTACAGCAAAGAAGCTATTTTGTGGGTGCTGACCCCGCAGAAGAATCACTTTACCAGGGCTCTGGTGTCAACTGAGACTTGCCATGAGGTGCTACATTTTGGATCCACTTGGGTGGGGTTCTGGTGCAGTATAATGCCAGCTGCTGGAGTGTTGGGTCTGGAGCCTCTGAGGAGGAATTCTGGTGCTAGCAGAAGTTGGCTGCTGCTTGTGCTAAACTTGTGGGCACTCAGTAGAAGCTATGATACAATCTGCACTTGGTTTCCACTTAGGCTGGGTTTTGAGGTTCTTGAGAGAGGCAAAGATGTGAATTGAGACCAGCTGCTGCTTTTGCTACTCTTAAGATCATCTGGTGGAAGCTAAAAAGAGAGCTGAGGCCAACAACTTGTGCCAGGCTTGGGGCCACTTTGTGGAAGCTACAATGCAAGTTGAGTCTTAGTGGGAGTTTTTGTCCTAAAGTTAATCAACTTAATTCTTCCCCATATGACCCAGGTGCTTCTTAAGCTGCTCCCTTTGCACTGGAGCTTGGAGTAAGGTTTTGTGCAAGCCCTTTAAGAGGGTTCTTGGTCTTCCATAGCCATTAGTCTCTCTCAGACATAATCCTCTCTGTTTTACAAAGCCAGAGCCCACTGTGGGGGATTCCATGTTAAGGGGAGCCCACTGTGGCTCTTGAATAACTCACTCCTCAGAAGATACCTCCATAGATGAACTACCCTTCCCATTTATTAATTACCACATCATGTGTGTGGGAGCTGCCTACACCCAGCCTCTGCCTCTTCTACCCATTTCAGGATGGTTTCTCCTTTCTTTAGTTATAGGAATTCTGTTCAGCTAGTCTTCAGGTGGTTGTCAGTGATGGCTGCTCAGTGACAATTTAGCTGTTATTTTGATGTGTCACCTCATGGGACGAGGCGAGGTCAGGATTACCTACTCCATCATTTGACTCCACCCCACCATGTTTTCAAACATTTTAAGGAGGTCCACAAAGACTTCTGCTAAACATTTGACTGTGAATTTGAAGGGGGGGTTCTTTTTTTCTTCTCTTTCAGTTTCCCATTTCTCTGGCCTCTTCTTTAGCTATGTGTTCCCCTTTCTAGTTCCAAAATCTCCTCATTAGTTAATTCCTCAGGAACCACCTCTAGGAGATCCTCAATGTCATCCTCATCCACAATCAGGTTAAAGTTTTTTGGCATCTCAACAACATTGTTGATTTTTGCAGCCTCCCCATCCTTGGCAAATCCTTTGAAGTCATGAATAAATCTTTTGAATATCTTCTTCCAGATGCCATTCATACCTTCCTTAACAACATCACCTTAAATCTGAGCAAGGTTTTCAATGCAGTCATAGATGTTGTAATCTTTCCAGAGTTGCACCAGTGCCTTCTCAGCATCTTCTCCAGTTGCAGCAACAGCCTGGGCAAATGTCCTCACAGGCAACAGGCCTTAAAAACTGATATAACTCCTCAGTCTATTGGTTGGAACAAAGAGCTGGTGTTTGGAGGGAGAAACACCACTATGATACTGGGGTGAGTATCACTAATGAAAAGAGGATCTCCAGGAATATTTTCAAAAATAAGCAAAACCTTGAAAGGTATGTTATTGTCTTAACAATACTTCTTCATTTCACTGGCACACAAATTCAGAAGAGTATCTTAGAAGGGGAGCTTGGTCATCAATAGCTTCTTATTGCTCCTGTGGCGAACTGGCAGTGTGTGCTTACTGATATGCTTAAAGGCCATGGAGTTCTCACTGTTCCAGATCACAAAAGCCAGATCTAGCCTGCAACACTTCTCCCAGACGAGAGTGTTATCCTGTCTTTGAAGGCCTTGAAACCTGGCATTGATTCTATGGACAAAAGCCCTTTTAGGCTCCCACTTCCAGAAAAGGAAGTTTTCATTTATATTGAATATTTGCCTGGCAAATAATTTTCCAATCGGTTTATTTAGAGTTTCAAAAACAACTTAATTTGCCCTTGCATCAACACTCACAGACTCATTGCTCACTTTCATATTATATAATAAATTCTTGAATCATTTAAACCACTCGGGACTAACAGTAGATTTGACATCATCAGCAGGTCCAGTCTTCTCTTTCAACACTGCAAAGAAACGGTTTGCTTTGGCTGTGATCACCAGGATGCTGTGAGGGTCAAACCTCTGTGTCTGGTCTTTAGGTCACTGGAAGTTTCTCCCTGTGTGATATAGGCTCTGCTGAAAGTTTTGGTAGTCTTATTGATTTCAATGAAGCATATGCTTTCATAGTTTCTGTTATGTTGTTCTTGTTCTTCAAGATCAGAGCTATGGTAGAATGGGAAATGCCTGACTGGTGAGCAATAACCACCACTGATTTTCTACCTTCATAGTTCTTAATCACTTTTAATTGTGTTTCCAGGTCAATCACTCAATGTGGTTTCTTACTGGCAGTGTTAGCAGCTGACACACATTTGTGTGCTTAGGAACTGTGATGTGCAGAATGACATGAGATTAAATCAAGCACGAAAGAAAATGATGCAATGAAGAAATGAGGTAACCGCGAGATGCATGTGGATGCTCCCAGCAGAACATGGCTTACCATTTTACAGTAAACTTCTTTTATAAGTAAAAAGAGTTTACCTTAAAATAATTGTACCTGTACAGTATGGCAAATATATAAGCCAGCTGCATAGTAGTTTATCATTACCCAGTATTATATACTGTACATAATTGTGAGTGCTATACTTTTATACATCTGACAGTGATTAGTTTGTTTAAAGCAGCACTCTATGAACACATGTACTGCACTGCATTCTGCTATGATGGCTACAATGTTGTTGGGTGATTCTCAGCTCATTATAATCTTATAGGGGCACCTTTGCATATGTGGTTTATCATTGACCAAAATGTTGTTATGCCGTGCATGACTTTGGTAAATTGTATTTTTAAGGAGGAGCTTGCATCCTACTGGAATCATGTTTAATAATTTTTATCAATAATGCATCAAATTAGAACATACGTTTTATTAAAGTATACATTAAAATAGTACAAAATGTACATTAAAAGTACACTAATAAATAATTAGTGCTGAAGGAGACGTATCAGCACTTTGCTCAAGTTCTCACAGCTGACCCTTCTTTCCTCTCTGACTGTGGAACACATGGCCATATTTCTCAAGAACTGGAGTGTAGGAAACAGCACCCCTTCTGATCCTGCCCTATTTTTCTATTAAACTCTGGATTAGTGAATAATCATTCACCAGTAACACCTTTGGAATAACACTTATTTCAATACAGTTTCCTTGGCAAAGTTACCTTCAAGAATTGAAGGGCCTGAGATTTTACCAACTCACACTAACTTGTTATTCTGCCACAGTTTCTTGATTGATGACAGAAGACATGAGACTCCTAGGTCATAGATGAAGGACAGTGTATAATTCACAGCAATAGCAATAGCTAAAGCATTGGCATTTTTGCAGCAGTTCTGTGAACCCCGATTCCCACAGGGTAACATGACGGCCAGATGACACCTGCTTACACAGAGGGTTGCATTGCAAGAGAGGAACCCTGAGCTTAGGGAACTCGAATCAGTAATAATGAGCACTAAGCACGCTTCCCCTTCATTCCAGAGGGATACATCATCTTTATTATACTGGACAGTAAGCATGCCTGCCCTTTGCTCTTGAGGGAGATACTATTCCTATCTACTAAGGCTCTTCACTATAAATATCCTTGAAAAGACAGCCTGAAACAAAGCAGGAAATGCCTTGTTCATAAGATGTGTAGAAACATGAGACCCATGGAGAATTGTCTTCCAGATACTATTTAGATGTATAATATCTAAAAGTTGTTGGAAGCAAAAGATAACACAGAGGCATGTGAGTTGTATTTCAGGTAGCCTCCTGGGTCATGATCACACCTAACAATGACATCTGAGGTCTTCTGAATGCTGGCTTAATATAGTGATTGAAGCCCAAATGCCCCAAACAGAAATCAAAAAAGAATTTTAATGCCCTCCTTGATATCCAGCTATATGCACATAAACAATATAGTTTTTTAGAACTAGTTTTTCTTATTTACTGCTACATCCCCAAGTTCCTAAAACAATGTCCCTGAAGCAAACAATAAATATCTACTGGTGGGTTAGTGAAAGAATGAGGGTAACTTCATTACTTTCTAAGTGTATTGGTAGTAAAACAAGTTTTTCTGATTAAATAATGACAGCAGTAAACTTTTATGGTTAATCATGAAGTATGTAAAATACAGTTTTTGAACACCATATTTGTATGAAGCTTTTCAGGATTTAAAAAAAGTGTTTTCTTTGAATATACATGACTTTTAAAAAATGTATCCATTTCATTTTCTCTGATATAAATATTGAACGCTCTCTGTGTATTTGCTGTGATTATGAACAAATGGAACTAAGACAGTAAAAAGGAATGAAAGAAGAAAAGGATGGATAAAAGTGTATGCACAGTATTCCTCGGGTGAGAATAAAAACATGAGCCATTTTGGTTATAGATGAGTAAAAATATTTCAAACACGCACAAGTATATATACCTCTCTCGAGAATTAAAGGAGATGATGGGAAAGAAAGGTCACAATAAAGAAGAGACAGTTCCCTCATCTGCCATCAGGTGGTTCCATCAGTCCTGAACAGTTTGGTTACCACTGAGAACGGGCTAAGCAAGGGAGAGGAGGGGCAGTACTTCAGCCTCGGGGTAGACTGGCAGGGGAGGGAAGAAAAACTCAATTCACTTTAGTAGAGTTTACTCCCTCGTAGTCTCGCCTCAGATAATTCCCTTATAGCTAGTTAAGAGATGCCAATTTACTATCAAAATCAGAACATAGCAATGCAGGATTTACTAGTTTTGCTTTATTACAGTTTGCAAGGAGCCAAACTACAGGAATATTATTTAACAGCATGACAACTAAATTAAGAGCAAATGGAATAGGAAAGAATCCTCAAAATCAATCATGAGACTTTTCATTCTTGTTGTTTTGTTTGCTTTGGATTAATGATTAATGTGTTTAGAAGAAAAGATAAGCAGTTTAATAGGTACCTTCCATAGCTGTAGGCAGAAAATGTTGCTATATTTAGTCAGAGTCCTATCTCATATCCTGAAATATTTGTTTATTATCATTAAGAGTAGTCAAGGCCGATCCTCTGAAATATGAAGTTACAGTTCTATGATATTTTATCATTATAAGAGAGAAATTTTGAGAGTTTATCTTACACTATACATATTCTTTGGTTTTAAGACTGTCGAGTATCTAACTTGTCTTCTTGTGTGCATTTCTTGTAGAATACAGATAAATGCATCAATGAATATGCATACTGCACACCCACATATAGTATGTACATAATATATCTAATACTCAGTTAAAATAAATTCATATGTCAACTCTGACACTCCAGTTACCATCAAGTGCAACCTTATTTTTCTCTTCTTGAATTTGGGCTAGTCTGTAACTCCATTTGACCAGTAGGGAATATATAGAGACCTAGATGTCTGTTCTGGCTTCTATCTTGCTCCCTGGGACCCCTGGGTGCTATGTACGAGGAAACTCCGGAGCAGACCAGATGAGCATGTCCTAGAGACCCAATCAGTGCCACATGGAGTGGAACAATTGTCTGGCTGGGCCCTGCTCAAATTTCTATTTCACAAAATTATGAGATATAATAAAAGGGTTGTTATTTTAAGCCACTGAGTTTTGGAGTAAATTGAGTAATTTAATCAGAAGATAATAATATATCCATATTTATACACACATGTGCACACATAGATAGCTAAATACTTAAATGTGCACAAAATACACAGTGATATATGTCTAATTTTCTTTTTCTAAAAAATTTAATAAAGAATTGTTATTAGTGACTTCTTTAAGGGATAAATATTTAAAGGAAAGGAAAGCCTTTTCTTTTCATAATATGCCTATTTTTACTGTTTGAATTTTTATAATTGATTTTTATTAATGCTCTCATAATTTTTTTCTTTTTGCTAAAAGAACTACTGGATAGTGAAATAAAAGGCTATTTCTTTCTTACATTTTTTTATATTCAAAAATTTTTTGAAAATTCATGAAAATTTAAATTGCCTGTGGTGCTAAAAGAAAGAAAGAGAATACACACTTTCAAGAATACTTTCTTAGCCTAATTTTCCCCTTATTTTGTACAATGAGTTTCTTCTTTTTATTCCCAACCACTTGGTTTTAGGTACACGTTGAAGCTCTTGCAGTCAATGTTCTAGCCTGGTTCTAATTCTACTATTTTCCTGCGTTCCATTTTCTCCACTGTATTTCGAAATCATCACCCTTCACTGCTCATTTCTCAGTCACAATACTATACTCTTAGAGTCAAATCCAATCCACTGCAAATGAAATATCAAATCTACCAACAAAAACCCTTCTCTCTCTCCTCAAGAAAGAATCAAATGACAACATTCTCTCTTTTTGTGGGCATTGTTACTGATGATATTCAGTTGACAAATCCAGGCATTGCATCAGACAACAGGAAAGCGTTTTTGATTCCTCTTCAGTTACCTGAAGAAAGTAGCCCCAAAATGCCCTACTGGAATCAGAAAGTAGCTATCTTTTTCAAACATATTGCATGTCATTAGACGTCTAAAGGAACTTCATTTGAAACAGACTTTTTTAAGTGCATAATAAGAAGGCATGCTATAGTTTGTTTCCTAGAATAAAATTTAAAAAGAAGTATCTTTGAAAGTATATTTTCACAGGTTAGGTTCTGTGGAAGCGGATGATGGAATGGAGTATGGCAGGCCAGTGATTAGGTGTGACTACGGATCCCTACCTGTGGAAGGAAGGAGAAACAAGCAGGACTAAGAAAAGAGAAAAGTCACACAGACCCCCAACACCTTATTCAACCCGATGGGAAGCTCTGGGGTACACATGGCATGAAAGTGTCCCACTGTGGACTCGATGGCTGGGACTTATATCCCTGCTGCAATCAGTCATGGTACGGGGGCCAGTCTAGAAAGGATTTATTCTGTGTTTTGCAGCTTTCAGCAGCTGGGAAATCACAAAGGGGCTGAGAGCTGGAGGCTGACTGCTGACAGGACTCCCAGAGGCCGGACAAGTTGTTCCTTAGATGGGAATTTGGAGAGTGTTTCTCCTTGTCCACTGTCTGTCACTGCAAAGCCATATGACTCTTCTGTACCAAGTTCACAACTACTCTCAGGGGTTACTGACCTAGGAAGTCAAACCACATTTTGAAAAAAGAGATTACATTTTTCTCTAATTCTGTGGTGGCCCACACAGGCAGAATAATTGTCATGGGTATGAGATGAGAAGACAAATTAGAATGAGAAACTTATGTACAAGTTATTACCATTTATCAAGTATTAAAAATCACATATATCAGCCTTTGATTCTAATGACAAACTTAACTTCTTTTTATAATTCATTTTTAGTAATGATAAACCTGAGATCAAGTAATTTTCTGAGTTTTATCAGCGCTAATGAGAGGCAAAGCTGTGATCTTTTGACTCCATGTCCCACATCACAGAGATAACATATGGCAGAAGTACCATGTAATTTAGACTCAGACAACTCTGGTTAAATCTCAGCATTTTCACTTATTAAACTGTGTAAGCTTGGGAAACTTTGCCTTAACTTTGAAAAGCTCAATTCTTCACACATAAAATAACAATAACAAGAGCATACTTCTTAGTGTCATTATATGTGTTAATTTAAGCCAAATGTGTAGAAAATCTGGTACAGTGTATAGCATGTAACAAGCACTTAATTAAAGTTCTTTTTTTACACCTGTTGAAGTCATATTTCATTAGTGTTTATGAACTGGCTGAGGACAAATCCCCAGCACTGCTGCCAGAAATGGCTCACTCTCAAAATTCTAAGTCAAACCATCTAGAGATACATGGTAAAAATATAAAATTGTGTTTTAGTTCTAAATACAGTAAATCATGAGGCTAAATTAATATCTACATGATGCTATTAAACCACTGATTTTTAAGGCCTTACTGACACTGAAGGGGTCTTTAACAAATAAAACTTTTAGACATACATATGTGCTTACAAAATTGTGTTTTTTGGCTTTGATAATAAATCTAATTTGTATAACCAAAACCAACTAGGGAATAATACTGAATCTTGTTTACAAACAATATTCCTACAGGAGAATGATTATTAAATTGTGGGTCACAATGAATGGTAGTTTGGCTCTATGGAAGTATGCACAACACAGAGAAGAAGCCAAATGCACAGAACTAAAGTCAAATTCTAGATGCAGTCAATACGGGAATCATAGAGTCAGCTTGTGTTGAAAGTCATACAACTTCAAACAAGTTACATGTTCTCTCTTGGCCTCAGTTTCTTTTTTAATGTAAATATTTAGTGCTATATATTAGAATTTCTATAATCATATCCAGAACCAAAATTCTTCTTTTAAAGACTATGTTTGAAGACTTTTTTTAATGACATGCTCTTTTTAAAAAAATGTTATTTATTTATCTTTAGAAGGGAAGGGAAGGAGAGGAGAGAAATATCGATGTATTGTTGCTTCTGGTGCATCCCCTGCTGGGAACTGCCCCCTGCTGGGAACTGGCCTGCAACCCAGGCATGTGCCCTGACGGGGAAATGAACCTCGATCTTTTGGTTCGCAGGCCCGTGCCCAATCCACTGAGCTACACCATCCAGGGCTTCCAAAATTCTAAGTGTCTCTAAATTCACCGACATATGCGCAGTGCTTCTAGGTGAGTTGAGCAAGAAAGGAAGTAACATGCACCAACCACTGAGTTCTGAAACCCAGGAAGATACTAGCTCTTCGGAAACAAACTGCCGTACAAAGCCTCCAACATTTGTAATTGTTTCTGGTGTGGCCACTGAATGATTGTGTCTGAACCCAGCCTTGAGTGCCTTCCACCGAACATTGCCAACATTTGAACAAGAATACCAAACCAGGAAGACATGTTCTGGAACAGATCGAGACTGCAGACCTCACTACCAAGTTAAGAGAAATCTCAAGGAAAGGCACATGTTAAATGACCCCAGGGGGGGATTCAGTTTGTGGAATTCGGATAATGAGAAACTATACAGAAGTTTGTGCAACAATTAAAAAGAAAAGACACAGAGAGATTGAGATAAGGGAAAGCAAAAGATTACAGATAAAAAGAATGTGAAATGCACTAACCAATTATAATTGAAAACATTATTTCAATCCCTATTTGAGCAAATAAACTTTTAAAAAGTTAACATTTTGAGGTAATCATGGAAACCTGAACAGTGGGTATTTAATGATATTTATAAATTACTCTTAATTTCTAAGTTGACCTAGTGCTTTTTTGGCTATATTTTGAAAAAAAATCTTTACCTGTAGTAAAGTATATATGGATTGAATGATATGATATCAGGGATTTGCTTAAAAATAACTGGAGCTGGATAATGAGGGCAAATAGGGAATGGGCAATCAAGAAATATGTATAAAGGACACATGGACAAAGCCAAAAAGGGGGGAGGTTCGAGGGCGGGAGGCAAGGATGGATGGGACAGGAAGGTGTCATGGGGCAACTATACTTGAATAACAATAAAAAAGTATTAAATTAAAAAATAACTGGGGCTGGAAATGAATGGGGTAATAGTATATTAGTATATGTGAACACGATTGGACATTAATGGATAATTACTCAAGTGGGTGATGTACTCTCTGTTTTTGTGTTTGAAACTTGCGTAACAGTTAAAAACACACACTAACATTAAATTTAAGAGGAGAAAGAAATCATACTAACAGAACAGGTGAAGCATGCATCTAGAATGCTCTTTCCTTGAAAATCTCTTACTGACATTATGAACTAAATGTGGATAATGTTTATTAACCCCAACGTTCCCATAAAAAGGAACAGAGGTGATTTCAGAACCATTGATGGAAATCACCTGGAGGGCATTATTGGAAACCCATGGCATCAAAGCAAAAGTTTTACTCAATTCTAACAAGAATTTCTGAAAAAGCTTCTTTGCTTTATCAAAATGTTAGGAAGAGACTTGCATGAGTTTTCTTTTCACTTACTGGTCCTGGGTCTAGAACTGGAAAATTCCAAACAATTAACAGCATTTGTCTCTGGAAAGAGACATTTTATATAGGTTAGTAGGTGGGGTGAAATTATTTTTCAAAATGCCTCACTTCTAATGAAGTTTATTTCATAGATGAGGCAAGTCACTGTCTCTTCAAAGGCAATGATTCCTATAGAAGGGGCAGAAAAGGGGAGAAATTATAAACACAATTAAGGTATTTTAAAATTCAGTCTATCTTTCTACAGGGTTTTCAAATTGTCCCACTGGTAACAGTAACCAAAATAGAGACTGGAAATACACCGTGCCGACACACATGTGTGCAACACACACAAACACAGTGCAAGCATGATCGCTTGAAAAGGACTGCAATGGTCCTTTTCAGCCCCAATTATGCTTGATAGCATTCCATTACCTTTATGCTTATTTTAAAATCCCCTCGACACAGATTGATTAAAGGCATGAACCTCTATGAACCTATGAAAAATTTATGGATTTTGAAAGAGCTTTAACACGTACCATTTGAGCACAAATCATTTCCTAGCTGTCACTGTTTTTCCCATAATCTTTCTTCTGTTGGTAATATATGTTTAATAATCAAAAACTGATGCTAGGGATTAAAGCATCAAGATGTTATAGAATAAAGCAACAACAACCCCCCCAAAAAAGAAATTAGATTTGTATGTTTTTAACTATTCTTTAATCTGCTTCTGGGCAACAAAAGTGATTTGTGTCAGCCGTTATTGCATTAAACTTTAATTTCCTTCCACTGGCTCAGGATTATATAAAGGGGTATTGGATTGCACTCAGCATGGATTAGCCAAGCACTGTCTCTGCTGCCAAGGAGCAAATGGATTTTCTTCTTTCTTTGATTTATATTTTTATTGCTGTTTTCCCCTCCTTCTAATTCCCATTACCCTTCTGTTTGCCAGCACTGAGATACCCTGTAGGAGCAGCAGAAAAGCAGGCAGAATTATTGGCTTATTGCATATATTTATGTTCCAAGGCTTCTCAGTCATCTATGTCAGAGGAATAAAGTAGCCTGCAGCCACGGAGACTGAATGCCAGGTTTATACTATAAAGTTAAAACTTTTTAAAGGTAAAAAGTCACCTCTTACCCACTTAAAATTCGGCAAAGCTAGCTGGGTTTTGCCTTACTTCTGTATCTCACAGCAGATGGAGAAAACTTCTGCTGAGATAGACACAAGCTAAAGATACTGCAGCCCCTTGTGCTCCGAGGTGGATAGATGCAGCAGAGACTGTGAAACTTGGGAGGAAGAAGAGGCTCTCTTTGGCGTTCACGCTTCGAGTCTTTGACATCGAAACTTGTTTCTGGAAACAAAAGCAATGACTCCTTTCAAAGGAACAGGGATCTGCATGGAACCCAGAGGGGGCGCTAAGAACATGGCTGTAAGACCAGTGGAAGCCAAGGGTTGACTCAGGCTGAACCAAATGGACCAAGGAAACAAGAACCATAGTGGTACATTTGGCCTGCAGAGATCTCTGGATTTCGGAGGAAGAAAATCAGTGTAACTGATCTCAGTTTTGGTGTTGGTTTTCACAGATCTCTTGAGAATTGATCGTGAATTCCTGGGTCTCAGAAGACTGGCAGTGAGGGAGCAACTCCACAGCAGGAGACTCTTCACAGAACTTCTCAGGAAAAACCCAGGCTGCCAACTGGGGCCTGACACTTTCCACAGTGATCAGCCCCTGCATTGGGGACTGGGGTTTAGTCTCCACAGGAACCCACAATTGTTTGGCCCAAAGCAAACGGGAATGGATGATATTAAGAGAACCATTTCAAAGAGCAAAATAAAGATTAAGAAGACCATTGGCAGGCCACTGAATCCAAAGACTGAAACTGAAAGGGTCAAAGAAATTTCCATAGAATTTGAAAAGCAGAAAACATCATTCATGAATTCATCCTTAAGTAACTTTTGGATACACAACACATTCAAAATTTGGAGCTAGAAAAGTGGTTAGATGTGAACCATCTCCTTTCAGACCTTTTAGAACACCTCTTTATGGACTAGTTCAGGCAGGAAGTGTTTCCAAAACCAAGAGTCACTTGATACTTGTCATTAATACTTGTATTTCAGTGTATTTATATCAGACAGATAGGAAATATTCGCAGATCTCTCTCCCAAAACATATAATTTCTGGCCCATATATTCAACAAATGTTTGTTTCAGTCTTATCTTCAGTCACAACCATTTAGTTAAAGCCACTTTTTTTAATAGGACATTTTGACTTTTCATTAATTGTAATGCCTTAAATGGAGCCTATGGCACATGAAATTTTAGAAAATTCCACTCCATATTAAACAAACTGTTATTTTTCAAAGGTTAAGACATGTATTTTTGGAAAAATTTCCCCTTTGATATCTTTACCCCAATCAAAAACATATTCCATTGCCCTGTTTCACAGGTCAGCCTAAAAAATAATTAATTACATAGGAAAGAACCATATGAAATTACAGCCCAAACAATTACTAATGCAGTTCACCAATGCATTTTTTAGTATATTGCTCAAATGTTTAAAATGTAATTTTTTAAAATCCATCTAAAACATTTTATATCTGGCCAGCTTTTATGACAATTTATATTTTTCCATATGGCCAACAGCTGACACTAATATGCCAGCCTTTATGTGTCTCTCTTTTTTATATATAAATACATACTTGCAGAAATAGATTTAAATTATTGAGGAGAGAACCATGAATTTTTATAGACTTCATATTGACACAGGGGTTTGTAGTACTTAAACTAAACTTTTATGGTATATCTTTAACTTTTGAAATTTTTTTTACACTATTACATTTGTCCCCATTTTCCCCCTTTGCCACCTCCACCCAGCCCTCGCTTCCCCCTTTTCTCAGGCCATCACCACACTGTTGTCTTTGTCTATGGGTTATGCATATATGGTCTATGGAATACTACAAGGCAGTGAAAAAGAAGGAAATCTTACCATTTACAAGAGTGTGGACAGACTTGGAGATTATTGTGCTAAGTGAAATAAGCCAGTCAGTAAAAAGCAAATACCATACAATCTTACACATATGTAAAATCTAATAAACAAAATAAACTAATGAACACAATAGGAATCGAGGCATGAATACATAGAACAGACTGACAACTGTCAGGGGGACGGGGAGGGAGGAACAAACTTGTTTTGAAGTACTTATTGGAAAGATTAAATTTGACTCCATCATTCCTGTTTCTTCCAATGGATTTTAGGAAAGCACACAGAATTTTCTATTTCTGCTCTGGAATATTGACTTCAAAGGTTCTTGTGTATAGAAAATTCTCTGGAACCTTATATCTAAGGGATTCTCTAGGCCATGGCATAAAGAAGTACACCTGAGACTGGATAATCATAACTGAGTTGTCTGCAGTTAGGCTCTCTTCCAGTTGGTCCAGATCTCTACTCTGCCTTGCTTTGGACACTATCAGTTACTCATGAAAGGTTCCCTAAGATTCAATGAAAACTTACTATACCTCAGAAAATTGATCTCACTGGGGGAGACGATTACTAAAGATAAAAGATTAATAAAATTAGGGTGATTCTGTAGTAAATACAGCAGAGTGAGTTCCATATAAAACATCATGGCTTATGCTGTAAGTACAAATTAGAAATAAAGTTTGTCTTTGACTAACAAAGTCTTTCCCTATTCAGCCAGCTTTGCCCAGTATACTATCTAGTGCTCTTATGGCCCTTTGTTCTCCTTTAAAAAAAATAAAAGCCTTTAACAAAACTGTCACAAGTTTAGTCACTCTAAGATGTCAATGACAAAAATAGTTTTGTGTTACTTCATTATCCCGACACAACATTTATGTTACAGAATCTTGGCTGTGTTAATGAAATAATGCTTCTTAGGATCTTCTGTAATTTTGCATTTTTTGACTAAGCATTAAGCTAGTTTTGCATGAATCTATATAGATTGTGATTACATTAAAAGCACTGGAAATGTACACTTAAATTTATGGTTAATTAACAAAAATGTTTTATTCCAATATGAAGCTTTCTTTTTAAGTTTTACGAGAAAATACTTTCTGTACTTGTCACATTTATGTTGCAAAAATACTGTGTAACAAACATTCCCCAAACACATGCTGTTTCTTCCCCATCACTTTTCTGATACTAACTGGGAGTTCAACAACTGCATTCAGTTCAAACACTAATTTCCAAAACTGCTGCAGATCCTGCAGGTTAAGGGCTCTGTCCCACCAGACTACCTTCACTTCAGCTGCCAGCCACAAATGAGATGCCCAGGCTACCTGCACTTTGGCCCGGAAGATTACAAATTTGGGTGTTCCTACAATCCCCCTCCTTAAGTTTGATGACTATAATGCCCAAGACAATTCAGGAATTAGGAAAGTGCTTTACCTATAATTAGCAGTTTATTATAAAGGATACAACTCTAGAACAGTCCAACCGAAGAGACATATAGGGCAAGGTATGGGAGAGAGGGCAGTGCAAAGCTTCCAAGCCCTTTCTGGGAATGTCACCCTTCCAACATAGTACTGTGCCCACCAATCTGGAAGCTCCCCAAATCTCATTATGTAAGAGTTTTTATGGCAGTTTTGTGATGTGGACATAATTGATTAAATCGCTGGCTGTTGGTGATTGAATTTGTCTTCTATCTTCTCTTTCCTCCCCAGAGGTTTGCGGGGGTGGTACTGAAAATTCCAATGCTCTACTCTCATGATGTTTCCTCTCGGGTGCCCCCTATGAATCATATTATTAGCATACAAAAGACAAAAATTCCCAAAAGTTAAGGAGTTCTGTGCCAGAAACTGGGGACAAAGACCGAATGTTTATATTTGTTATTATACCTCACAGTGGCTTATAAAAGCAAGTATTTTTTTTTCTCATGGATCTTTCTGCAGATGTGTTAGGTTTCTGCTGAGCTTAGCTCAGATCATCTGAACTTGGTCTAAATTGTGGTTTGAGTTGAGATATAATCCATGTATTTTCTTATTTTGGCCCAGTAGTTAACTAGTGTATGTTTTTGTCACAGTGAAGAGTCATTGACTATGTCATAGACAAAGATAAACTTTATTTCTAATTTATACTTAAGGCATAAACCATCATTTTTATATGGGACTTACTCCATTACATTTAATAGTGGATATTAAAAAGCATCATAAAATTTATAGCTATTTTTCAGCTGACCCATGGGCTGTACCTGGGCAAACTATTTAGTCTTCCCTATTAGCACAATTTTCCCTCCCAAATGTAAATTATTGATACTCCAAGAGTCATATTCAATCAGGATCAAAGTTCAGGATCTTATGACATTATTTATATCAGGCCAAAGTGTGGGAACTCATGATTCAGAAACTTATGAATTAAAATGGCAAGCTATCTGCTCTATTCGTATATGATGAAAAGAGGCAGAATAACTACATTAACATTTCCATTTGGAAAAAAAAGAATTGGTGGTACACAGAAGTCATTAAGTCCCACTGGAGGCAGTAAAAACGTCTTGATTAGACCCTAGATCCAATTCTTAGAAATACCTATTCCATCACTTTCCATGGTTCTTGGATTCAACTGCTGTGATATCTTCTCTTTCATCATTCTTGGCCACATCTGAAAAGACCATCAGAATATAAGACCTATCCAGAAAAATTCCAATTATTGTTAATATAATGAGAATAGTTTGCCTGACATTGATATTACCTGGCAGGCAAGGAGAGTGGACTGAAATGCACATGTGTGAACAATGATGACTTCACTGTACTAGTCAGTGGAGGCAGTAGATGCCATTAAATGAGCATGTATGTATCCTGTGTGGATGTCTCATTCAAAATGACTGAGTGAGTAGAGCAAAGAATCTGTATTAAATTTTGCATTAAGCTTAAATATTCCTCTGCAGAAACTATTTCGATGACTCAGAAGGCCACAGTTATAGGCAGTTGGTGATTGGCAGCTTCGTTACAAGAATGAGCCCACTCGGGCATCATGTTTCTTTCTCCTCCCCAGAGGCTTGGGGGTGGTGATACTGAAAGTCCCAATGCTCTACTCTCCTGGTGTTTCCTCTAGGGTGCCCCCTATGAATCATATTGTTAGCATACGAAAGACAAAAATTTCCAAATGTTAAGGAGTTCTGTGGCAGAAACTGGGGACAGTTTTCATGGCAGATTTGTGATATGGATGTAATTGATTAAATTGCTGGTTGTTAGTGATTAAATTTATCTTCCATCTTCTCACCAAAGAGTTTTTTGGTGAAACATCAAACCATCCAGGTGACTCAGCCCCACTACAGCCTAGGTCAGGTGCTCTGCAACTTCTCGATTTCATAAAAACTAAAGTCATATTTGAAAGGTAAGAGATATCAGACAATCAATGAAATTCAGGAAAATATGACGGCGTAGCTGATAGTGATTGGGAGAACTGTGTGAGGTTCCCAGGTGTCTACTTCGAAGGGGACTGAGTTGTCATTGTCCTGTGTACAATGTTTCTTATATTTTGGATCTTCTCCAATAAAAGTCTCTATTTTCCATAATATATGGCTGGTTACTTTCTGGATAGACCTCATATAGTTTCTCAGAACCTTAACAGCTTCCCTTCCCTGTTTCCTGCCTGTATAAAGTTGGAATGCCAATGTTCTCTTTCACTTATTATTCTTAAGTCCAAGTTAATGTACTTGTGTATATATAGCCCTCTAAAAACATTCTTGAAAAAATATGAGTTCAGTCAATCAGCTCAGTATGCCAGGTTACACACATAATTCCTTTGGGGCATGCCTGACTCAATTAATTGCAGATTCTTCCTTAAGTGGAATTATACCCTTAGTCCCCTTTATAGGAATTATTTTGTCAAACTATAATGATCTGAGTCTTATCTTTATTCAGGGTTCGTTAACCAAAGGTGTCACAGCCACATCGATATTTTGTCTTTCCTCTGAGGTTGTGTCTTTAAAACCAAACTCCCAATTTGTTTTTTTGCCAAAAGGCTGAGTCTTATTTTTATCTTCAACTCATAGGGATGTGAAAGGGTTTTGTTTTTCAACCTTGAAAATTCTAGATTTTCTGAGCATCCTCTATTCTCTTTCAATAATTTTTTTCTGTGCTTCTTTCTTTCTTGAGGCACCATATCAACTATAACTAGTAACAATCAGCTCATTCCATCAACAATCCGTCTCAAAACTTCTATCCCTAATACCACAAGTTCAATAGGAGACAGACTTACCAAATGTTTCATCACCAAATAACATGAGTTATCATTTCCAGGCTACTTACAATAGTTTTTCTCATTTCAAAATCAATGCCACATATTTTAAGTTGATGTTATGGCTACACCCCATTTTTATTCCCAATTTTTACATAAGAGTTTGTTTTAGTAGCACTGTTTAACAAATATTCCTAAAACACAGTGTTTACAATAATAAATAATTGTTTCTTGTTGAATATATGAAGTTGAGGGAGTTTATTGCTAGTAGGCCTGTCCTACAAGAAATTATAATGGGAGTTGAAGTGTAAGGACATATGAAGAAATAAAGAACTCTAGTGAAGGCAGATTCATATGCAAACATAAAAACTAGTAATATTGTATTTTTGCCTATACTCCTCTTTTTGTTTCTTATATGATTTAAAAGAAAAATACATAAAACAATAATTAGAAATATATATTTGGCACATAGGTGTAAACATGTAATTTGTGAAAATAACAATTTAAAGGGTTGGAAAATTGATTTGCATAGGAGCTGATTTTTGCTATTAAAGCAAAGTGGTATGAATTCAAACTAGGTTGTTATAAATTTTGGGTGTTGATTTAAATCTCAATGGTTTTAGCCACTAAATAACCACTAAGAAAATAATTATCAGGTATACATAAAAGGAAATGAGGAGAGAAACAAAATGGCAAACTAGATAAAATTAACCAAACACAAAAGAAGGCAGTATTGGAGGAACTGAGGAACAAATAAAGCTATCATATATAAAACAAGAAAATGGTAGAATTGAGTGTTTCCTTAGCAGTGAGCACTTTAAATGTAAATTAATTAAATACACTAATTAAAAGATAGAAGCTGGCAAAATGAATACAAACACATGATCCAAATTTGTATTGTGTATAAGAGACTCAATCTAGGTCCAAAGACAACAATAGTTTCAATGTGAAAGGATAGGAAAGATGTTCCACACAAGTGGTAACCAGAAGAAAGCTGGGGTGACTGATATCAGATAAATCAACTTCAGGACAAAAACAATACTTAGAAAGTCATTATATACTGATAATAGTGTTGATGCATGAAGAAGGTATAAAATTATAAATATGGTCGCAACAATTGATACAAAATATGTGAAGCAAACATTGTAGAATGCAAATCAAAATCACAATGAGATACCACACTTATTAGGAAGGTTATTTTTTATAAATGGAAAATAACACATGTTGTCAAATATGTGGAGAAATTGAAACCCTATTATATTATTGATTGGAATGTAAGGTGGTTCGGTTGCGGTTGAAGAGTTGATTGCTCTTCAGAAATGTAAACATTGAATTCCCAATTAACTCAGCATTTCAACTTTTATATCCAAAAGAACTGAAAACAGATACTCAGACAAATACTAGTATATGAATGTTAATGGCAGCATGATTAGAAATAACCTAAGTTTCTGTCAACAGATAAACGGATAAATCATGGTGTATACATATAACTGAATATTATTCAGGCATAAAAAAGAATGGAATACTTATAAATCCACAACACTGATGAGTCTCAAAGTCAGGCTAAGAAAGTCACATTCTAATGATTCCATCCATTTATATGAAATGGCTAGATTAAATAAATCCATAGAATTAGAAATCAGATTGGTGGTAGGCAACGGTTGGGAATACGAGTTAATGGGTAGTAACTGATTAATGGTATGGGGATACCATTGATGTAATTAAAATATTTTGGAACTGGTTGGAGCTGGTGATTGCATGGTATTGCAAATATGCTATATGCTAATGAGATATTTATTTTAGAATGATTAATTTTATGTTATGGGTATTTTACTTCAATTTTTTAAACTCCTCTGAACCAAAAAGAGAAAAAGACATTTGATACAACCTAGAGAGTCCACTTCTAAGTATTTATCCGAGGGAATTGGGATATATATATATATATATATATATATATATATATATATTCACAGCAACTTTATACATTATAGCTCCAAACTAAAACAATCAATATATATATATATATATATATATATATATATATATATTCACAGCAACTTTATACATTATAGCTCCAAACTAAAACAATCAATATGTCTTTCAACTAGTGAATATGTTTTAAAAATTGTTGGTATATCCATACAATGGAAAATTACACAGCCATAAAAAAGAGATAGACAGCAGCATGAATGGATCTCAAAAATATTTTGTTTTGTGAAAGAAGCCAGATTCAAAAGATTACATACATATAGTATGGTTCTATTGATATACAATTCTAGAAAAGGCAAGACTATAATGAGAGAAAGCACTTTGTCAGTTGACAAAGGCTAATGTGATAGGAGGGGACTCCCCGAAAAGGGGAAAAAGAGAACTTAAAACAATAGAACTGTTCCATATCTTAACTTTGGTGGTAGTTACAGGACTATATATAGTTGTCAAAATTCATTGTAATTAAAATATCTAACATTAGTACATTTTATTGAGGTGTAACTCACATCTTAATTAACTTGATTTATAAGAAAAGCAAAAAAATCTTTATGCTAGACATTTTTGGTGGTTGGTGTTTTTAAAATGCTCACCTCAAATCCTTTCTTCAGATGTAGAAAAGTAAAGTTCTTCCAATGATGGTCTAGATGCTTCCTAGAATGAAGGGACTCTTACCCCATGTGCTAAAGGGGATTATTAAGATGCATGTGCCTTCTGTGCCAGGGGACGATTGCACCAAACAATATACTCAACCATGTGTCTCAGCTCAGCCTGACCATCTGCTGGCCTTCCACTTAAATATACCATGTAGTTCAATGATTCCCATCTGAAGGAAAACCATGGGGGGAAAACAGGGCATAGCCATAAACAATTAGGTAATAGATACGTTGAAGACACCTGAGTACCTTATTTTCTGAGAATAAACTGTGCACCCTGGGGTACATAAATTCATTCAAGGTATCAAAGTAACTTTGAGCATAAAGAAACACATGTTTTTATATCTCTAGAAGAGAAATGGAATGGAAGCTACGTCTCAAAATCCTGACCTGACCATCAAAGGGGCAAATCTATTCAGTGTTGACTATCTCTAGACAGCACTTGAAAAGAAATTAGAAAAAAATTAGAATTGTGGCTATCTTGCCGTTGCTACTCTAATGTCCATGTTTTTGTCTTTCTGAGAATTTTTGTTCTTCAAATAAGTAGTCTATGTAAATGTGTTTCTAATGACTCTGTAAAATTGCATGTCTATACTTTCTTGGTATAAGCCATGATTTTCCCTGATTGGAGAAAAACTTTGATTCTTATTTTCTTATTTCCCCACAGACAGAATAAAAGAGTTTTTTCTTTTCTTTTTAAAAGCTGGTGGTAAATAAACACTGTTGTCTGTCTGCCAATCAACAAAAGGTGTGTTAGTCCCCATTGCTAAATCCTTCAAGTTCATATCTGTGGGAGTGTGTTAGTTTCGAACTAGAACTGCGTTTACAGAGAGATGCCTTATCATTTGGTATCTTCACTCAGTTACAAAATGCTAGCATCAAGGCAAAAGTTCTGATGTTTGCAAGTTAAACACAAGTCTGCTTTTTGAGAGATTCTCCTAATTTCAACCTCTGAAATTTTATCTTGGTAGCTCCTCAGATGCCCGTCTTTCCCCTGCCATGGGCAAACGGTGCCCTTCAGCCGTTATTCTTTTCCCAATCCAGCACTTTCAGAAAAGCAGCCTGTCAAAGACTAAATCAGAAGACATGGACCCTGCTGTTTCCTTCACATCAGAGAGAGAATCCCCTGGGGTGACTTTAAGACATAGTGTTCACCTGTCATTTCTAGCTCATCTGCAGAATCCACTTGGGGTGCTTTTCACATTGTCAGGTAGTCACATTTCTTCCCTTGTGCCTTCTACTTATGAAAAAAAGAACCATCCCACAGAAGTCCAAAGCAGGGCTCTTTTTAAAATAAAATTCATTGAGGGAGAGATGGCAAATGAATAATCTGCTTGTACTGAACTGCTTTCAAGCAGACTTAAAACAAAGCTTTTTATAAGGCTAAACTAGAATTACAGTATATCAGACTCAAAATCCCTCTTTATGCCCAGTGGTCAGGAGGGCTGCATACTGAGTTGCCTCAAGGCACCTAAAATGGGGAGAAAACATTTTCAGGACCTCTTTCCACATCCTCTGACTGACTGACTGTCAGATGCTTTGGCTTATTATCATCCAGGGAAACTTAGATCTGAGACTGCTCGCTATGCACAAGGTTTAAGGAGAGTATACCTCAGTCCAAGGGCGGGGGTAAAGACTTAAATTATTTTCCAGAAGCGCACTCAAATCTGCCTAGTGCAACTGAACATAATTCTTTAAGCCCGTGATTGCCTAACCTGCTAAGTGCTCACTCTAGCCCTTTCAGACGAGCTAAGTGCTTTCTCCATGCAAATTTCATGATTAGAGATAGGCATTTAATGGAGCAATTCTGTAGCTCTGTGCTGCATAAAAACACTGGAGGAGAGGAAACTACCTTCAGACAACCTGGGATTATTGAAAAGTTGCCAACCTCTGTAGCAGGGAAAAGGCTGAGAGGGAGAAGAATCTCCAAAATGCCACGAGAGTCAGACCTGCTAATAGTGTCCTGCCTAATTGAGCATCATTCTCTCACTGCTCCAAAGCTCCCCTCCCAAGCCAGGCCTGCTCAATTTATACCATCTAATTTAGCTTTCTGGCTTTTTGAAGCTTTCCATCCCATCCACTGTGCAAGCCTCTGAAAAATAAACCTTGATAAATGATCACTTTTCATTCAGATGCTCTCATACGTAAGAATTCACCTATCAGATATAGCCCTGTTTCTTCGTTATCCTTTTATTTACTCATTTAAGAAATATTGAGTGCCAACTGTGTGCTAGTCACCAAGTTTCCGCTGTCATAGAAGTTCTATTTTAGGGAGAGGAGACAGACAGCAAAAAGTGAAACCAGGGAAAAACGTCAAGCAGGGTAAGAGAACAGGGTGGTCTGCAGATGCTCTTCTAGATGGAGTGGTCAGAGAAGGGCTCTCTGATTAGGGAACACACAAGCCATATTGATTGAAATGAAAGTGCAAGCCATGCAGATAACTAAGAGAAGAGCGTTCTTGGCAGAGAAATCATAAAAGCCCCAGGTGGAGAGATGCCAGGTGAAAGACATCCAGGAGGCCATTGCGGCTGGAATGGAGTGAGCACCAAGTAAAATCATAGGAAGTGAGTTTAAAGAAGGAGCCTATATTACTACCCTGTAAATCCTTGCAGTCTATTAAAAACCTTTCTGTTTTACTCTGTGCAGGGAAGAAGTTACTGTAAGCTTTCAATTCATAAAGTTTCACCTGTATATTTTTATCTTATCACAAACCCTTTGTTTTTTGCTCTTCCTTTTATTATTCGATCTTTATTTCATTCATTGAGTCACAAAGTCTGTTGACTACCTATTATATGCCAGATACTGACTAGATATTGGCTATACAAATGTGAAGAACTTAAGTCAAGAAAGAGAATATGGTACATAAATGCTATCATAAGAGCACGTACAGAAAGCTATGGACACAACCAAAAATCTTGTTTGGTCTGGAGGGAAAGGAGCTGGGAAAAGGAGGGTGACTGAGCAATATCATTTTCTGGAAAGCATTTCTATGCTGTTTCCTACCTTGAACATCCTTTTGTTGTCCTGCCTGCTTATTCAAATCCTACCCACATATTAACACCCTTGTTTGATATCACGTGGCATTACCTGAATTACTCAAGCTCACCAATTATGCTTTGAATTCTTATTTTAGCTTCTGCCAGGGCCTTGCTTCTTTATATTTTTCCCTAGATTTGTTGAAGAATAATTAACAAATAAAATTGCATATATTTAAAGTAGACGATGTAATGACTTGATGTAAATATACACTGTGAAATGATTACCTCAACAGTGTAGAAGTGTTCCTTTTTCTCTACATCTGTGCCAATATTTGTTAGTTTATCTCTTGTCTTTTTTATAATAGCCACCCTTAGAGGTGGGAGCTGATATTTCATAGTGGCTTTGTTTTGCATTTCCCTAATGATTAGTGAAAATGCGTACCTTTTCATGTGTCTATTAGTCAAGTGTATGTCTTTGGAAAAGAATGTTCAGGCCCTTTGCCCATGTGTTTTAAAAATAGGTCACTTGTTTTATTATTCAGAGTAGAAATTCTCTATATATTCAAACTTTATGTCCACTGTGAAATATGTATTAGAACTATTTTCCCCTCCTATGTACTTCGCCTTTTCATTTTCTTCTTCTTATTATTATTTCTGTTTTTATTGTGTTTTTTCTCTGCCCATTTTTTGATCAGATTATGTTTTTAAACCAGATTGGGGTTTTTTGCTGTTAAGTTCCTTATATATTTTGAATATCAACTCTTTATCAGATAGATGATTTGCAAATATTTTCTCCATTTCTGTAAATTGCTTTATCACTTTGTTGGCTGTTTCCTCTCCTGTGAAGAAGCTTTTTAATTTGATATAGTCCCACTTGTTTTTGTTGTTGTTGTTGCCTGTGCTTTTGGTGTCAAATCCAAAATAACATTACTAAGATCAATGTCAAGGAGCCTTCCCCTATGCTTTTTTCTAGGAGTTTTATGGTTTTAGCTATTACATTTTTAATTATTTTTTATGAGCGGTATAAGGTACATGTCCATATTAGTTTTTTTGCATGTAGATATCCAATTTCTCCAATAGCATTTATTAGAGAGGATATCTTTTCCCATTGTGTGTTTTTTGTACTCTTGTCAAAAATTATTAGACTAGATATTCATGAGTTTATATCTGGGGTCTCTATTCTGTTCCATTGTTCTATGTGTCTGTTTTTAAAATCAATGCCATACTGTTTTGGCTATTATAGCTTTGTAAAACAGTTTTAAATCAAGAGGTATTATGCCTCCGTTTTCTAACTGCTTTGCCATGTAAGGTGTACTTTTCTGACATATTTTAAATATCTTGAATATTGACAAGATCATGGTTTATACTTTTACTTCAAACCATTATAATTATCCAGCATAATGTTTATGTATGACTTAAAAAAGTAAGTATGGAATATACAAGTAATAGAGGCCTGAGAGAAGCAAGCAGCCCCAGGATGATGCCTTTTGTCTCAATCTTACCCAAGAGGATAGGAGGTATCTAAAGTGAAAGGAAAAAATAGGCAAAAGGAAAATGAGTTATCTGCTAAGCAACATTCATTCATTCATTCATTCACTTAATGAGTATGTGTAATAAGTCATAATTACCTGATGCCACAAAATAAAATAAGTAGTACTCTTATTCCAAAACCAGTAATAATTGCTACCATTCAAAAGTATTTGTAAGCCATGTTTCTTTTGTTCTTTCTATTTTACATGGATTCTTGGGAAGTGATTGCAACAGAAATACAGTTGTGGAGCTTGGCATAAATAAGGCAGAGCACTCTTTGTTCCGCATAGTTGCTGACAAAGGGAATCAATGTCCTATCAGCTTTGCCGATGGCACTGTCCAGTACTGTCTAGAGTATGACAGAGAGCAGGTGGAGTGGATAAGGAAGAGCCATGAAGAATTAAGATGGCTCTAGAGGTGGGTTTAGACTAAACGGGATGGGTGGGTTTAGACCAGAACCACACAGCCTCTCATCACCCTGGTGTCAGAGGTTTCTAGCTCCCTAAAACACCCCATGCTTAGTTAGCATGAACCCACAACATATATAACCTGAAAGTTATGGCAAATATGTACCAGAAAGTTTCCCTTTACTAAAGTGTACCTAGATCATTTCATACTGCAGGCTTAATTCTTCACGTGGCCTTTTGCTTCTCTCCTAAATTTCCAAATTTAAAAACTACATATATTCTTAAGGTGGAACACCTGCCTTGGGTGGTCACAACTTCTGTTTCAGTAACTGTTTTGGGGGCCCGGTTGCTATAAGATAAAGATTTCTAAAAATCAGACTAGAGGTCTGTTTCCATCTACTCTACAATCATCCATTCTCACATGTATGAATGCCCAATAACTAATTGATTGATTAGAATGTCGGGTCTGTTGCTTGGTTGGATCAACAAGTCAATGAACTGGAATTTTCAATTGTGTACCCCATGGAAACAAAGATTCAGGTAGGATTCTGAACTCCTACAATGCTGCAGGAAACAAGTTTTCAGCTAAGTCTCCAACAATCTTAATATTTTCCCCTGCATTCAGTCAAAGCTATCCACTGTCCTGGTACAGAAAGCTTCGTGATCACCAATGTGATGAATATGCTACTTCAACCAGAACTGACAGAAAATTGAACTGCATGGAAGTCTAACAACCAAGGAGTTAAAGAAAAACCATTTATCTAAAATGGTAGGAGGGGTGGAGATGGGCAGCTAGGGCAGAGAGAACTCATGGCAAGGAAGTGGCTGGAGTACTGGGGCGGGTAAGGTGGCAGTTGGTGGACCAGGTGAGGCAGCAGCTGGCAGACCAGGTGGTACCACATTTGCTTGTGAGTAAAGCAGGAGGAATAACTGGGGAGCAAGACAGACAGCACAACCCAGGGTTCCAGTGTGGGGAAATAGAGCCTCAAAGCCTCTGACTGAAAAAATCTGTGGGGTTTGAGGTGGTGGAAGAAACTCCCAGCCTCACAGAAGTGTTCGTTGGAGAGACCCACAGGGTCCTGGAGCATACAGAAAAACCACCCACCTGGGAATCAGCACTAGAAGGGCCCAATTCACTTGTGGGTAGTGAAAAAAGTGACTGAAAGTTGGCAGAGAACTGAAAAAGTGGCATTGTTCCCTCTAAGACCCCTCCCCCACATACAGCATCACAATACAACTAAGCAATAAAGAGAGAGCCAACCTATCAGATGCAGAGTTCAAAACACTGGTAATCAGTATGCTCACAAAATTGGTTGACTGTGGTTGCAAAATAGAGAAAAAAATGAAGGCTATGAAAGGTGAAATACAGGGAACCAACAGTGATGGGAAGGAAACCAGGACTCAGATCAATGGTTTGGACTAGAAGGAAAAAATAAACATTCAACCAGAACAGAATGAAAAAACAGGAACTCAAAAAATGAGGAGAGATTTAGGAACCTCCAGGACAACTTTAAATCTTCCAATATCTGAATCATAGGGGTGCCAGAAGAAGAGGAAGAACAAGAAACTGAAAACTTATTTGAAAAAAATAATGAAGGAGAACTTTCCCAATATGACAAAGGAAATGGACTTCCAGGAAGTCTAGGAAGCTTAGAGAGTCCCAAAGAAGTTGGACTCAAAAAAGCACACACCAAGGCCCATTATAATTCAATTACCTAAGATTAAAGATGAGAGAATCTTAAAAGCAGAAAGAGAAAAGGAGACAGTTATTTACAAATGACTTCCCATAAAACTATCAGCTGATTTCTCAAAAGAAACCTTGCAGGCAAGAAGGGGCTGGAAAGAAGTATTCCAAGTCATGAAAGGCAAAGACCTACATCCAAGATTACTCTGTCCAGCAAAGCTCTCATTGAGAATGGAATGACAGATAAAGTGCTTCCCAGACAAGGTCAAGTTAAAGGAGTTCATCACCACCAAGCCCTTACATAAAATGTTCAAGGGAATTATCTAAGAAAAAGAAGATAAAAATACGAACAGTAAAAAGACAACAAACAATCAACTATCAATGACTATCAACAACCAACCCTAAAAAATAAATAAAAACAAACTAAGCAAACAAGTAGAAACAGGATCATAGAAATGGAGACCACATGGAGGATTATCAGCAGGGAAGGGGAGAAGGGGAATGGGGGAAGAGGTACAGGGAATAAGAAGCATATTTGGTAGTTACAAAATAGACAGGGGGAAGCTAAGAATAGTTTAGGAAGTGGAGATGGCAAAGAACTTATATACGACCCATGGATATAAACTAAGCAGGGCAGAGAATGCAGTGGGAAGGGGTATGCAGGGCAGAGGGGATTAAAGCGGGGGAATTGGGCAATTATAATAGCATAATCAATAAGATATATATATATTTAAAATATGCTGGATTTGCTATGGCAAAAGATGCCTAAAGCCAGCTTTTAATGAGCTCTGTAAATGTCTTTTGTATACCCTCCAGTGAGCAAATGCATATGAGTTTAGGTTAACAATGGACACTTGAAAGTGTAGATTATATTGGCAAATCATTCTGTCCACTTTTGAACTAGTTTCCCTTATGACAAAGCAACGTTGCCATCCTGCCTGACCGTACAAACGACAGTCTCTTTGAGTTCCTGATACCGTTAAACCCCTTTACCCAAGCAGTTATTATTAGGTGACACATTTACTTTACTTGAGCATCCGAACATTGACCAGAAATTACCTGGAGGCCTTCAGGGATTTTTGCTACAAAAAACAAAAATGAAAACTGTTCTGTGCAACTGATGGTTAGTAAAAAGACAAGGAATGATTCATAGCTTGTGATCCACATTCATACATAAGAGACAACTGCCGTTGTTTTCAAAGCAGTCTACACAGGGGCCTGGTTTATAAACAGCTGACCCTCTCCAAGCTGGGGAAGTAGGTACAGGATATTATATGTGGAGTTTTCTTTTGGTTCACTCTGTCAAAAAGAAAAAAGGGAAAAAAATGCTAACCTGGAGTAGATGGTCTCAGGAAATCAATGCTTGGATGAGCCCTTTGGAAGTGTGAAACAAGATAAGAGGCAAGACCTGAATTTACTCTGGTGAACAACATTGTGATCACTCTGCGGATTTCGAGATGAACTGCTGGAGTTTGTTGTGCTTCAAACCATTTTACCAGAATAACGAAGTGCAGGCACAACCCCTATGAAAAGCCATATTGTTCTGACCTTTTGAAAGTCCTCTGGGGACTTCAATCTAGACTCCTTTCTACATGGTAAACTCTCAGCAGTAGACCAACCTCACGTGGAGTTTAGAAAAAGAAATGCCATTTCACTTGTTATAATTTTCTGCCCATTGATTTATTGATTAAACTGATTTTTTCTTATAGAAATATTAAATTAAAGATGGCATCATATTATAGTCAAAGTAGCCACTTAAATCTTGTTCTTAGAATCACACAAACAGTGTATAAATGTGTGATGTACACACACACACATTTCCAAATGTACATTCTTTACACAAAGATCCACAGCTCTTTACATTTGAGTTCCTTTGACCAGGCTTATAACAAAAAATCATAAACCTGGCAGATGATGGTGACTAATTTTCCCCTGTGATAAGACTAATGTATTTATGCTTTTAATGTACCCATTTTTATTTTTAAAAGCCAAATAAACTAAAATGAATGATTCTGCTCTCTGATCAAGAATATTAGCTGCATAAACCAAAAACATAGAAAGATACAGAAGAAAATACAGATGCAATATTCTCAAAATATAAAAACTGACAAGTTACTTAAATAATTGTTTCATATATTCAAAGGGTATGGGAACTGTGTTTATTTGTTTACAGAGTACTGAATCGTGCTTTTTCCATGTTAAAAAAAAAAAGATTGATTCCTAGCTGCCAAGCCCCTGGCCCATCGTATTATAGTAGATCCTCCTTCTGCAAACCAGCCCCTTGGTGACTCTGAAAAGTGGTATCAAGAGATAAAAGACTGAAAATTTAGCATATGTTAGAATATGAGTACAGCTGAGCTTGCCTTGGATTGAGTGGTGTGAACATGGGCATTCTGCAGCTTAACTGTGCCATTTTATCTGTTCCTCGCATCCTCAGTTGTGCTTTCTGTCCTTTGTTTTCTCTTTATCAGGAAGGTCCTTCAAATATAGATGTTTGCCAAAACAAAATGCATATATGATTCTAAGAATTTACCACTGTTGAAGCTCAGTGCAATTTAATGGTCCTTTAATACTCTTTATCATATTTGAAATTTAATTTCTATGCTCACCAAGTAATATATGCGTGTGTGATTTCTAAAATCAAATAATACTGCAAAGCAGCTGTCCCCTGGCCCACCCATTCCTAGCCCTGGCTCTTGTTTTATAGAGGCAGCCATTTCCAGCATTTGCTCCTGAAATTTACCTCCATATGTCCAAATGTCTTTACTGCCTAAATTTATTTTTGTATTTTAGACATGAGTTTTCTATGTCCTACTATGGAAGTTAAAGATTTTAGCTTCCTTACCTATCCACCCCCAAGACACACCTACACACCAGCTTTTCATTAAAAATATGTTACATTTTAAAACAAATACACATGGGCAGTACTTTTCTTGTTCAACTTTTAATTTTCCCCAGACTTATTAATTGTTTTGTTTCCCCCCTCCCATAGTTTTCCATATATTTACTATTGGTACATCCCAAGAGTATAAACCTTCTTTCAATAGCAAATTTCTTCTTCCTTGTAAAGGGTCAAACAGTGAAGAGTTTAGGCTGTGTGAGCCATCTGGCCTCCATTGCAACTACTCAGCTCTTCAGTGTGATAACACAAATGAGTGGGCGTGGGGACGCAGAGCCTAATAAAGCTTTACTTGCAAAACCAAGCAGGGTGCTGGACTTGGCCTGAGCCACAGTTTGCTGACCCCGGTCCTGCACCAGGTGACCTTTCAATCCATTGTGTTTCCTTGAAGGTGTTCCTCTTAGACATTTTGATCTTCATGCTTCAGTGCAGACTTGCAGCATGTGCTATACATGCTACACAGCCGTCATCCTGACTTTTCCCAGTATTTCTCTCCTAGGCTGAAGTCTTTTCTTCCAGGAGCCTATGTCTTTTCTAGCTTTATATATCACCCTTTCAATATGTTGCCTAGAAAAAGTGCATTAAAGGTAATTTTTTTTTTACATTGCATAGGTTCTTCAAGTGACTTTATTCTACCTACCTATTGCATACATGGGATTCCAACTAAAAGCATCCCTGGTGTTTATCGATAAAATATCTATAAAATATTTTTTCTTAATTAAAGTTTCTTTAATTTTAGTTCTTTTATTTTATTCATTTGCTTTGTCTCTTCCATTTTATACCCTTTACTTAAAGTTTATTATTACTTAATTGTTCATATTTATGAACGCTAAAAAGCTGATTATAATAAGACAGACATTAGTTTGAACTTATTTCCCAATCTTAGACAAAAATGTAAATTTCAGTGGGTTATGCTTTACTCCTTTATAGACTGAGATACTAAGTCTTTCTTGCATGATGGTTTTGAATACTTGATGAGATTGCATATGCGAAAGGCTTATCAAAGTCAGACCCTTAAAATTTGTAACAGGTCCTTAATATTGACAACTTCTTCTCCTGCTTATTAGCATATCAAAGGGAAATTATATAATTTATTATAAGTACAATGTACCAGATAGACATGAGGTTTAAAAGTCAGCTAAACTAAAAGATGCTTTCCAAGCAACTTTATTATTTTACTTACTTATTTATTAGAAAATATTTCTGCAACACCATCTCTGCCTTGTACTAGCTGAGTGAGCTTAGGTAAATTGCCAATGTCCCTCAGTTTGAGTTTACTCATTTACAGAATCAAAATACTAGTATCTACATAGTAAGGTTATTGTGAAATGGAATGAAACTCAAAACTTGTAGTGAATTATCAGTAGTAGGTATATCATTATGCTAAATTATTAGTTTAAGAGATGAATTAGTAAGTGGAAACTTTGCATGTACTTTTAAAGTCTGGTGTTCTTACAATACAAAGCAGAATAAAATTAAAATATCCATAAATATACTTTCCTCTAAATATGTTTGTTTTGAAGACAAAACATTCTATCTATTCAATCTATTTGCCTACTATTATGCAGCTACTTAAACTAGGCTTCAGTGGACCCTTCAAGTTGTCATCTTCTATGGTATTAAGAGATTTAAATTTGTTGATTCTTGAGTCATATCAACTAAAGTAAGTAGCTATAGGAAAGATACCTGCAGAAGCAGTTTATCAGGAAAGAGAAGTCACAGTGGCTTGAATTTTACTTATGAAAGCTAGCTACCTAGCAAGTATATTTCTCACGTACAGCCTTTTCCTTATGATGTGTTTTACCGTTGGAAAAAACCTCCTCTTGTGGTCAGCACCTGCACAGGAACACAAACACTGTGGTTGGGGTCCCTCTGCACAGTCAACCAGCCTGAGGGTCCTCTCCACACATGAACAAGCCAATAGCAATCAAAACTCGATTACAACAGGAGGGCTCACATAACTCACAGAAGGGACTTTACTGAATCACTCAGCTCAGCTGATTAATGAGCCTGTACCAGTAGGTCCCATTGCACACCTACTACTTAAGGCCACCCTACCAAGACTAGGAGATATAGCAGACCTATCTAATATGTAGAAACAAACACAAAGAGGCAGCCAAACCCCTACTGGTATGGCTCACTGGGCTGGGTATCATTCTATAAACAGAAAGGTCATTGGTTTAAAGCCTTGTCAGGGCACACGCAATTTAGGCAACTGATAGGTATTTCTCTCCCCCTCTCTCCCTCCCTTCCCCTTTCTCTAAAAAATAAACTAAAAAAAAAACTCTCAAAAATTACTTTAAATGTAAATGGCTTAAATGCTCCAATCAAAAGACATCAGGTAGCTGAATGAATAAGAAAAGAAGACCCACATATATTCCTTGTACACAAGATCCACCTCAGAATGAGAGATACCCACAGACTAAAAGTAAAGAGATGGAAAAAGATATTTCATGCAAATGGAAAGGTAAAAAACTGAGGTAGCGATGCTTATATAAGATAAAATAAACTTTACAACAAAGGCTATAATAAGAGACACAGAAGGACACTACATAACAATATAGGGAATACTCCAACAAGAGGATATAACCTAGCAAACATGTATGCACCAACATAGGAGAACATGAATATGTAAAACAAATCTTGATGGACATAAAGGGAGAGACCGACAGAAATACAGTCATAGTTGGGAATTTTAACACCCTGTTGAATTCAACGGTGGATCTTCCAAACAGAAACTCAAAAAAGAAACAGTAGCACATTAGATCTGATAAATTTAATTTATATTTTCAGAGCATTTCATTTCAAAAGAGCAGAATATATATTCTTTTCAAGTGTGCATGAAATATTTTCTTGGATAGAACATGTTAGGATACAAAACAAGCCTCAATACATTTCAGAAGACTGATAGCATATCAAACACTTTCTATGACCATAATGGTATGAAACTAGAAATCAATCACAAGAAAAAAAAACTCTGAAAAACACACAAAGGCATGGAGGCTAAATAAATGAATGGTTAAACAATGAGATGAAGGAAGAAATCACAAGATACCTTGAAACAAATGAAAATGGAAACACAACAAATCAAAACCTCTGGGACACAGCAAAAGAAGTTCCAACAGAAAAATCCCTAGCATTACAGGCCTACCTTAAGAAACAAGAAAAACATCAAATAAATAATAGAACTTTAGACTTGAAAGTACAGTGCTGCCTTGGTACTCATCAACTTCAGAACTCATCAGACCTGGTACTCAACACGTTTTGATGAGAAAAAGATGTTTTAGTACTTGGTACATCCCCACCACAAATAACACCTGCTAGAACTTGTATGAATCATGATGCCACCCCACGAAAGAAAATGCTTCATCAGTAGTCACTTGTTCACCACTTGTCGGAACAAAACCCAAAGTGAGTAGAAGAGCAGAGTGTGGGAAGCAGCCCAAATGCTCATTAGTAGATGAGTGGGTAAAAAAGCTGAGGTATAGTTACACAATGGAAATACTACATGGCCATAAAAAGAGGGAAATCTTACCCTTTGCAACGCATGGATGTACCTGGAGAGTATTTTGTAAGTGAAATAAGCCAGTCGTGGAAAGACAAGTACCACATGATTTTACTCATATGTGAAATAATGAACAAAATAAACTAACAAAATAGAAACAAACTCATAGATATAGAGAACAGACTGACAACTGCCAGAAGGGAAGAGGGTTGGGGGCTGGGTGAAAGCAGTGGAGGGTTAAGCAAAGAAAAAAGTCATCAACAACAGTCAAAAGACAACAGTGTGGTGATTATCAGAGGGAAAGGGGTGGGGTGGTAGAGGACGGCAAAGCAGGGATAAATGGTGATGGAAGGAGATTTGACTTTGGGTGGTGAACACAATACAATATACAAATGGCGTAATATGGAATTGTACACTTGAATCCTATATAATTTTATTACCCAATGTCACTTCAATAAATTCAATAAAATAAAAAGAAAGAAAAATTGATTCCTGAAGTCTCTGACCTATTTTAAAGCTGTCTTATCTCAAAAGGCATCTCTTTAGTAACACTAAGAATAAAACTGAGAGATGGGCCTTGAAGTTCTGCCATATGGTGCAACATATGTACAGTTGCTATACATGCCTTGAATAGATATCAACATAAAGACACACTTTATATACAGTGTATCATCACACATAAACCTCTCAAATGAAGTCCAGAATATATGTGTGCATGCATGTAATTATAGGAATATTTATGCACAAATGCATGCATGCATATAATTATAGGAATATATATATGCCCAGTGAAGTTCTCACAATTCCTGATTGTGAGTATACAGTCAGGAATTGTTTTCATGGGGACTTAAAATATTGAAAGATGCCTGCCTTGCCAACTCACAAGCCTTCTTTTGAATTTATTTATTCAAAAAATATTTATTGAATATCTATTATGTGCCACATTGAATACTGCTGGATGGCATCACAGGCACTGCAAAAAAAAAATGATGTTTTGTAACAAAGAGAACATGTCACCTTCTGTGAAAGATTTTTAGAAAGAAATGGCTGAACCATATTTCATGAATTCTCAGTGTCTTCTTTGGCAAGTATTAGTCCCATGGTTAAAGATTGTTAGTGGGCATTTTTTTTAAAAAAGGAACCTCTTTTTGTTTACACATTTCTATGCCACTGTGAAAGGATGAAAATACTTATACTTAGTTATGACAAGACATTCTTTCCCAAGTTCTCTCTGTGTGCAAACTTTAAAGAATCAAAGTTACACACACAAACAACACCTACACTTCACAGTAACAAGAGATGATGAATTGAAGGGAGTCACGACTCAGAAGAACTGAGAGGCTCTGTGGAGCATCAGCGCCTTCCGAATCCATCTGGTCTCTCTTGGAGGTAACAGGGACTTGCACCCGATCACTTAGCTGTTTCTTTATCTCTTACTTACTCTTCGTTTTCCATTTGGCTAGCACTTCTTTCTCCCGTTGCAACCCTTCCCCATCTATTTATTTTCTTCTGATCTTTTACTTGTTTATAATTTCTGTGCTTCATCATACTAAAGAAGGATTTCCTGTGTAGCACCTAAAATTCTTAATATACAGGTGCTCTATAGTATAGCCAATAAATGCATAACATCTTGGGGAGTGGTGGTGGAAGTAAGATGTCAATATGAAGCAACAAATTCAAATTTAAAAAAAAGATATCTAATTTAAACACTCGGAAGTCCAGGTGTTACCCTAGTCATTATAGCTGCTGGAAACACTTGTACTGTTCGCAGGTCCCTGTTCTAGAGCCCCTGTGAAACTCTCAAAGGTGATTCTAGGAACTTTCATTTCATGATGCACTTTTTATCTTAAACATACAGAGCATATGTGTAAATATAAACAAATGAGAGCACATTTTTCTTGAGAAATAATAATAGTTAACAAGCAAGACAAAAATCATATGCCTATCACATATTTCAAATACCAAATGATTTAGTATAATGATAAATTTTAATATGGCAATATATTTACATTAAAGAAAAACTTTCAAGTCTATTACATTTTCAAACAGTGAAGTCAAGTCCAATTAGTTTTCAAATGATTTAAATGCTGCCTTTGCTTCTCATTAACCAGAACAAGATATTTATAATTAGATTGTTATTCCTTGTTATTCATGGTACAAACCATGTTATGAGTGCTATGTTTCTCCCTATGTGTTTGTTTAGTGTGGGTACTCAGCACACATTAATTCAATCCGTCTCTGCCATTATTAAGGCCGTGCAAGGACAGTCTCATGTCTCTCCTTGGTCATTATTCTTCAGTTAGAGTTATCATTGCAAATAGTTACACCAGAGGCCATAGACACAACACTAAAAAACACTTCCACATAAACCAAATAATCCACCAAATACATCTTCTGAATTACTGAAACTGAATTCTCTGACTTTTTTGGCCATTAGTGTTAGTCAAAGGTTGCTATGTAGATAAGACTTTTCTGATGCAACGTTTGAAACTCTCCAGGCTGGACAATAAGACTTCACAGCAGTGGCAGAATAACACCTACCTTTGTGGAGCAAAAAAATCTGCTCGGAAATGTGTTCTGTGGACACCATCTGATTTTATCTTCATTTTTATAGTGACACATGAAGGAGGTAGCACTACTGTCACTTTGCTAATGAGCAAATAGCCCAGGGAACTAAAGAAACATGCAAACCATACAACTAGTAAATGAAAAAGTTGGGATTTGAACTCAGTTTTATATGATTCCAATTCTGTGTTGTTAGACAAGAGGATATATTGCTTTTTCCTTCCAGACAGTTGTTGCAGACTCCATCTCTGCAAAGAGACTTTACATCTCTGTAAAGATGCTGAGCATTCTCAAAAAAGAAGAAAAAACAGTTCGAAGTCTTGGATTCTCTTTTTATTCTTTCCTTTCTCCTCGATACAGGCAATTCTTTGCCAAATTTACTGCTGATTCTATCTTTAAATATTTGGTTCAGCTGTCTTTTTTTTTCTATTTTTATTGCCTGTTTAGATCCTCCTTCCTTTCAGTCCTGCCTTAACCCTCACTTCCCCTTCCAGCTGTCAAATTCCCACTCATTCCACATAGGTTTCCTCAACCTCAGCATCACTGACATTCTTTGTTGTAAAAGACTTCGTAGGACATTTAGCAGCATTCTAGACTCTACTCATGAGATTCTACTCTCTCTTCCCAGTTGTGACAACCAAATGCATTGTCAGACATTGACAAATGTTCCCAAGGGGCAAAGTTGCCTCCAGTTGAGAACCACTGATCCATCCTAATCCCCACTAGTAGTTAAGCATCCCTGCTTTGATAGCACTGCTCACTGGTTCAACACGTTTCAGGACAGATGTTTTAGATTTAGCTTTCTTACCTCATCTCCTCTGTGTGCATCACCTGCTCCAGCAAAATCATCCCAATTGCCGACACCTGCATATAACCTGCGTTCATGCTCTTGCCTACACTAACTCCTCGATCTCAATACACACTCTTACCAGTTTCTCCTCCTGCAAGTCCGTCCATCCCTCAAGGTCTATCTCAAAAGCTGCCTCCCATTGAGACGACTTCTATGATATGCTTCTTTTTTCTGTGCTGCCTCCTTTAGTGTTTGGGTTTGTCTCTTAGGATACTAAACTGATAGCAACCTTTTTGAATTGTAGCTACCTGTACCTATCTTCTTCCTTAGTAAGTCTTTAGCTCCTCAGGAATAGTCATGCTTCAATTATAGCTTATAACCCTAACACTGCCTGTTACCTGTTACGAGTACAATAAATGTTTGTTAATTAAGGGCAACTAAAACAAAGAAAAAAATTCTAATACCCACTGAGAGCGTACATCCAATGTCACAAAACTTCCTTTAGTCCTGTCCACACAGCAGAGGGAAATGTAGCGTGAAACTGCCAGTGTAGACAGTGTCCAGTTTATAGAAGTTCCCAGACTCTAAGTAAACTGAAATGTGTGCCCCTAAATTTTCCAGGGGGATCAGAAAACTGTGTAAGAGACATGAATGGTTACCGCGCCAGAAGTGGAGATGACAAAGTAGCTGATATGGGTGGTAGAGGGCAGGTGGGGGTCATGAGCAAGGGAGCCATAGAGAGCTGCCTGTCCACGAGGAGGGGAGAGGTGGCCTATGGGTGAGCAGGGGCTGGTTTGAGCCAGGTGGTCTATTTTGTACGACTCCACTATGTTTCCAAGCCCAGGGTGGGGACTAATGAACATTTCTCCAGTTTGGCATAAATCCCAATTGCTAAAATTCCTAAAAATCCAAATCTGAGAGTGATGTAACACATAAGCAGTCATTCTCTACATCTTTCAGTCCAATGATTTAATACGTGGACAGTGTGGGGGAGGGGGACTTTTAAAATGTCTTTAAAATGATTAGATTACGTAGTATCTTAAAGACACTTGGTAAGGCATACTTTAAGGACTATTGCACATAGCTGGTACACAGACATGGGCTACAAGAATCAGATGAGTTTTTCTTGTAGAATAGCATAAAAATGACAACTGGCAAACATGTGAAACCAAAGCCCTTTCAGGATTTAAATAGAAAAGTGACATTTCACAATGTGTGGAACAAGTCCACCCCACTGGCTGTAAACCAACCCAAAACACATCCAGTACTTCACCCCAGAAGGTCTTCATGAGCAGTAACACACATTTAACAAACTTCCCATTACATGTCTTCCCCGAACGTGACTGTTGGCGCAACATGCCCTGCACCAGCCTGACGGGGACTGCAAGGTTCCGCGGTCCCCGGCCTCCTCGCCGAACGGCAGGCTGAAGCTGTCCTGATCGCCCTTCCCACGGTTTGTAGGTTTCTGTGGCTGTAAGGTTGAAATCCGCCTCACTGGTGGAGAAGCGGAAGGAAAAAGTGATCTAATTTAGGATTTTTGCATTTTAAATTGTATTTAGAATGAATGTAATGCACACCAATAATTCTAGAACAGAATATTGTTTCTCTAAGCCAAGCTTGCAGGAAGAGACTGTTGCTTATCTTCATTCTTGTCATAGGCTTCTCCTCCCTCGGCACCCTCTTCTTCTCCACCCCCTGTGTTCATTTGTCACAGTTGCATTTCTTTTAAAGCACATTTTTCTTATCCATATCGTATGTTACTCAAGCTCTTTTATTTGGGATTTTTCACACATCCTTCACATCTTCTTTGCAGCTTCAGTCAATAAGCGTTAAGTCCTAAATGTGCCTTTGCACTTCATGGCTATTCCCTTATCACATGTATTTTCTGTTGCCTCAAGGAAGACCTGTACAATTTTTGTTATTAAAATCTGAATATTTTCTCTCCCAAGCAGATGGAGGATGTGTAAATGTGTCTAAAGACTTAGAATAGCATTAAATCTTTTTTTTTCTTCCCTTTCTACAAAGCCCTGGGAATCAGAGTATTTTTCAGGAACCCATTAAAATCAAAAGGGGAGAAAAATAGCAATTATCCCCTAACCCAGAGACAACTTCTAGAGCGTGTTACTAAGCCTACCTGAAACACAGGCTTTTGTTTGGCTGGAAGAATCAATTTCCCTACCTTTGGCAACACAGTATGATTCCCAAGTCATCCATGGAGGGAATTACATTATTCCATTATATACTAATTGAATGACGTGAAGCTTTTATTGTTGTTACCTGTCAGGGCCCTTTGCCAGGAGATGTGTGGGAAATATACTGCATAGAGAGCCCCACCCACTCACCTGCTTTCCTCACAGTCTCCTTCAGAAATTGATTTGGTAGATATTAAAATGCATTTCCCAGATTAATAAGACTATCTTGGGTGGTTAGGTACTGAGGACAGACCATGAAGGCCCAATTAACCCTTAAGAGAACATTCCTCCATTTTTATTTCATGCTTCTAATACATCAGACCATTCTTTGTTCACCCAATACCCACATATACACAATTCAAGCACATCACTTGCTATTTTATACTTCAAAGGCTTTAGTAATCCTATTCTCATTGATATGAACATTTTCTCCTTTCTTCATGGGACAACCGTTGCACATCACTTCTGTTCTCATGCATTGTCTCTTATAGGAAGAGTTTTTTTTTAAATATTTTATTTATTTATCTTTAGAGGGGAAGGGAAGGAGAGAGGAAGAGAAACATCAATGTATGGTTGCTTCTTGTGCATCCCCTGCTGGGAACTGGCCCCTGCTGGGAACTGGCCTGCANGTCTCCTTCAGAAATTGACTTGGTAGATATTAAAATGCATTTCCCAGATTAATAAGACTATCTTGGGTGGTTAGGTACTGAGGACAGACCATGAAGGCCCAATTGACCCTTAAGAGAACATTCCTCCATTTTTATTTCATGCTTCTAATACATCAGACCATTCTTTGTTCACACAATACCCACATATACACAATTCAAGCACATCACTTGCTATTTTATACTTCAAAGGCTTTAGTAATCCTATTCTCATTGATATGAACATTTTCTCCTTTCTTCATGGGACAACCGTTGCACATCACTTCTGTTCTCATGCCTTGTCTCTTATAGGAAGAGTTTGATGATTCCTTCCTAGCCTATGCACTTGCCAACTGAGTTACAAGTCAGTTATATTCGGTTCTCTGGGTTTCATGACAACCCAGGCACATGCCACGCCATATTGCAGAGTTTACAACGTTAGACTAGAATATATTAGTAGTCTTCTCTCTTTTTTCACAACCCTTCATAAGTTCCATGAAGGCTTGGTCATTGCTGTGTCCAAGAAGTAATAGTTATTCAATAAATTTCTTAAACAGCCACTTCACTGGCAGTCAGACAAGTTCTGTCTCCAGGTCCCCATCCAGCACACTATGCCCCTCTCTTCCTGCCCAACAGAGTATAACATTAAAAAGTATAACATTAAACTTAAGTTATATTTAATTTCAGGCACTATTTGCAAAACCATGGGCAGCATTTGTGGTTTCCTTCACCAACAGAATTAATGCAGCACTCTAGGACCAGAGAGTGCAAAGAGCCATTTCCATCCTGGACCCGAAGTGATAGGGCACCGCCACGCATCCACTGGAATCCAAAGAAAGTGGCTCTGTGAGTAGAGCAGCCCACGTAGGATGATCCAGCAATAAGGAAGCCAGGAGAGTCACTACGGCAATGCCATTCATTCCTCACTCTCGATCTCATGCCAGTGTCTCCCACTGGCTAAACCTAACAAAAATACAGCAGGCACTGAGCTGAGAGCAAGTGGAAAAGAATGCATAGTGAATCTGGAGAAAAATGGGAGATATCAAAACAAATGTTTAGCACCCTGTCTTCCACAGAATACAAGTTTAGGGAATATTTTAAATTAAATCAGTATACTTAATGACAAATGTCTTCATATTCTTATTTTATATTTTAGGTGTGATGTTTTTAACTTCTCATTAAAGTATCAATCTATTGAGGGATTTCTCACACTACACAAGGCAATGCTGTACTCAGAGTAAGCATTAAATAAACATTTAGGGAAAGAAAGTTTAGCTACCCCACATTAAAAAAGGAAAATCATTTCTTCTCGGGAAAATGAGGCAGCCTCTTGACACACATGCATGAAAGCCAGGCTCAGTTAGTGGAAAAATTCAATGCATCTAGACTCTGTCAAAGAAGAAACTCCCCTGTTATTTAACAGTCTTCATGGGTTTTCCTGCAAGTAATTTCCCCCAAATGTGGACTCAAATTTCCCTTCACTTACCTTAGAAGTTTGAGAAATGGGCTATGCAAAGCTCTACACTCTTTACAATGTTTATTAGGTTAGATGGGGACTTTTAAAAATCACAGCAATATTTACTGTACAATTGGCTCCATTGTTCTTCAATTCCTCTGGGTATCAAATACTAGTAGGGGAGTTAATATGACCACATGTACACCACTGGGGTTATTGCTGGGGTAGCAGATTCTTTAGAAAATCCTTATCTGTAGCAAGAAAATACTGAAAGACCTGGAAAAAATTGGGTGACTGTGAAGAAATATTATTTTTCTTTGTCAGAATAAATATTTATAGAGGATTCAGAGACTCCTTGAGCATAATTTTATACTTCCAATAGTTTTTAAAATTCTTATAAAATATTATCCACTTAATTCCACTTTTTCTCCCTTTAAGCACACTGCCAAGAGTTGGCCACTGTGAAAGGTGACCAGGGCAGCTCACAGCCACAGAGTTTTCCAGCAGCATAAGAAGGACAGAGGAATCAAGCTCAAGGTCGATTCATGGCTCAGCCATGTGGTAGTTCTTACTGAATGTGAAGGTCCCTCTTGAGCTCATGACATCTTTCCTTATTAACTGACTAGTAAAGAAGAGAGATGATTTTGGAAAGTAAAAGAACACCTGTAGCCATCTCTCTAGTGATAATTAGAGGCAGAAGTGAGGGGCTGAGCATGTCTCTCATTAGGAGACTTCCACAGAGCCCTCACGTGAAGATGCCAAGCCAACTAGACCTTTTATCCTGCCACCTTGTCCTGAAAACGATATATGACACTCACTAAAGCCAGCAAGATTTGCACAAGCATCTCCAAGAACACAATCCAACTTCAGTGTTCTAAAAGTAAGAAAAACAATAAGGAATACATTTTGTCTTTCCACAGCCAATCATGCACCTCTGTCCTTACCTTTTTGTCTTCTCTCTATGGACACCTGCTCTCAGGAGGGCCAACCTGAACTACAACACAAATGAACAAACAAGATTTGTTATGTGTGGCTACCTAGGACAGGAAAGGGACTAATGCACATACCAAGAGATAAGATGCTATTCAACAGAAGGAACAGTTTCTGAGAATGAAACAGGTGGATTCAGCTTTATATCTTTTGTTCATTGCCTGGTGCTTGGCTGTTTCTGTCAAGAATTTTCAGGAAAAGAGAAATCGCTTTAGGTATTCTGAACAGTAAGGAATTCAAAAGCTTACCTAGCCATTTTATAGCTAGTGAGCTAAGGTCAGAGACATCTGAGAAAGTCTCAAAGTACCATAAATGCAAGGAAGCTGCCACCCAAAACCCAGTTGCTGTTGAAACAAAAGTGGATGATCCTCAGAAGAATGCTGTTCACTCAGTGCCCCCTGCCAGCTGCCTGGTCTGGGCACTTTCTGCTCTAGAAATGGATGCCTTCTCCCTTTCTCCTGCCTTCCAAATCTCACAGAAATGTTTCTTAATGGGAAAACCTAAACAGAATAATGGAGGTGGGTTTGTTACTGAGAGACAAGAAATAATATCTGGCATAATAGCAGACTACGGGGATTCAAAATTATTTACTAAATGAATGAATGAATAAGCAAATTAAAAGATTCTGGGATGGATGGATGGATGAATGGATGGATGGAAAAAGGATATGGGTGGATGGATATTTTCTTGCAAAATAGGCCACTACTCTCCAGAGGTTGATATAATGAAGTCAAGTGTCAGAGAAAGATTAGACTAGGAGGATGGTAAGGACATTTTGCCAGTCCTTCAGGTCTGAGGGTCTCATAATTAAATTGATTGCATTCAGCAGGCCAGAGCTCTCTTTTGCTTAGTTCCGGGAATTGAATCTTCAATTTTCAAATTTTAGGTATTTTCTAGTCTGTGGTAATACGTTTTAAGGAGGCAATTAAGAGTCCTTCCAGAATCCCTAAACCTTGCCATGCAGTCCACTGTCCCATTCCACCGATTAATGAAGCGGGGTGCATGCATGTGTGCAAGCTCCTACCCACTTCTCTATTCATACTTTGTCTAGAAAGTAGTCCTAATTTTAAGGGGTTATAAGAAATCATCATTTCACATTAGACATAATTTTACCTTAGTTAGATATAATTATCCACAATTATTAATATACTTTTATGGATACAGTATAATGGAAAGAATAGGGCCTCAGCTGTTGGAGACACGGGTCTCAAACAGCAATTATTACAATGACTTTCTGAATGACAATATATGCTTTTTCCACCTCTTTAACCATCAGTTTCATAATCTGAAAACTGAGGGTTTCGAAATGTAAAATCTCTGATGCTGCTTCAAGTTCTCAAGAGTTATGGTTTTATATTTTAATTGCCACCTGTATACAAAATGTGACTATTAGTCATAAGCGGCATTGATCTTGCACGACCTCCTAATTCTTCCTGACCACTCACTCTGCCATGCTGGGATTCTGTGGTTGGCTTCTAACCAAAGGTTGCTAAAGCTTCCTTCAGCAATGTTCTTGGCCTCTAAAGATTTCTTGAAAGAAAAGCGTATTGATTTGTCACTAAAGAGAACTTACTGAAAAATTACAAATTTCTATCTTCATCCCTCTTCTCATCACTAGACTTGGGGTAACAGTAGGTATTATTAGAAAGGCATTAATATGATGTTTGGCCAGAGATCAACGGTGTATACAAACTGCCTTGGCTCAGGGCTTTGTGCTGTAGATTAAAGTTCCCTAAGGGAAATATATACACTGAGAAACTAAAGCAAAGTGACAACTCATTATTTTGGGAGGTTTAACCCCAAATACCAGTGAGTTGTACCACATGGAAGGCTCCCATAGGCCCAAGCAAACTCAAAGCAAAATACTGCTAGAGAATTGCTTTATCTATTTAACCTCTAAAGCATAAACCCCAGTGTCAGATCTTACTCACGATGCTAAAAGACTGCTCTCCAATTTATCTGCCTTCAAAACCATAGAGGGGAAAACAGAGGAAGAGAAAATGTGTTCCTAATGCCTGGTGGCAAGCTGACCTAGCCTGTGAACAGGGCAGTAATTCTAGACCTGGGAGCTGTGTGGGGGGACAAGGAAGGAGAAAGATGGTCAAGACGGTTTCCCCCAGGGCCTCTGGGAAGGAAGGGAGAGAGGCCCTGTCTATATGTGCTGAACTTCTAATCATCTTGAGTTCCAACCCTACAAAACTGCAGCCCCAGGCCAGCAACATATTTGCAGGGTTCAGTACAAAATGAAAATGTGGAGTTGCAGACAAAGGTAGGAAGTCAATATCTCCTTCCCACAAGCTCATTGCTCAAACCCATGCCAAACAGGCAACCCCCAAGGGCCTGCAACCTTCATGAAGGACCAAATGCGTACCTAAAACCCTAGGTTGAGGGCACTAGGGGTAGGGATGGCAGGGAAGGGCCTGAGGGGGCCAGACAGCAGAGAGCAGAGAGCTAGAGGAGGGACTGTGTATGAGCCAAGTCCACACCCTATGCAGATGCTCCACTGTCCCACCAGCTTCACTTACACAACAGAAATTCAAAAATAAAAGTACAAAAAATTTTAAGGCAGTGCTGTCGGAGCATTAAAACCCAAGTGTGGAGCCCTTTATGAGTGAGGTGCCCTGTGTGATTGCGTTGATTGCTTGCTCATAAAGCTGATCTTACTGTGTAGCCCCTTGAACTTCCTCGGCCAGGTTAATTCTACTCCCATCCGAAGAGCTGTAACATGTCCGGCAGGGCAGGAAGGAAAGGGTGGTCGTGAAAAGCCGCATGCTCTCTAGGCCACAAATGGGATGGGTTGCAGGGCTCTCAACAGGAAAACTCCACCAGCCAGCCTGGCATGCTCCCCTGCTTCTCCCAGTGCAAGATTCTGGGCAGCTACTAAGTTCTTGCAAAGTCCTGCCTTGATTCTGGTTGGCAAGTCTCATCTCCCCAGGGGAGATTCTGGGGAGTGCAATAAAAGGAACATGGGCCTGGAGCCAGGGAGACTTGGGTTCAGACCTGACCCTGGTTCACTTAGGTACAAACAGTCTGACTTCTTTGAGCCTCCAGTTCCTCAGATGCCAAATACAGAAACGTATACTTCCCTTAGAGCTCATATCATAAAGTGCCCGACACACAGTCAGGTAGTGTGATATCTGCTTTGTGTGGCAGTGACCTCCACCAGCGGGAATTTTGCATAACGACTTTCAGCATCATTTCCCACAGCTGATGTCTCTTGTCAAGGCCTGATCCTATCCAAATGACTCTCCAGGGCTTTTAGCAGCTACATCCTTGGCCATACTCAGCCGTGCCCAGCACCTCCCTTGGCTGGAGTGCACTGGTGCCTCCTTCTTCCCTGGAGAACTCGGAGAACTCTGGGCAGATGGAAAACTTAAAACTCTTCTTTTATGAGCCCTCTGGTTCTCGCTGACCCCTGGAAGAGCAGTGACAAGGTGGCGTCACCCCTCAAGGAACTGGTGAGGGGGCCCCAGAGTGGTATTAAGAGAGGAGTGGAGATCTGTCTCATGCTGGTCTCATTGGGCTAAATTTGCGACAGGGTCTGGGTCTTCAGAGTGTCACAGCTCTGAAGACCCAGGCCCTACCCCGAGAAGAGCCTGGTGGAGAATTTCCAGTCTCCACCAGGCTCTTTTCCCAAAGGAAGGTGCCATTTGTACCCTTTGACAGGGTCTGCATTCTGCATTTTAGAGAACTGGGGATTTGGCCAAAGTCCCAAATCCCTCTTTGCATAAAGATGCAAAGGACTCAAAAACACCTATGCAAATAGGACTCCCAGAATAGTCTCTGTTATCCTGTTTTTCCCCAAGATAGATATGCAAATTCAGTTTTAATAGTGCCCCTGAGTTAGATTCCTGTGTGTATATGAGTGTGTGTGTGTGTGTGTGTGATTTTTTTTTTTTTTTTGCTTATCTCTTTGCAGCCAGATTGTAACCCCCTGGAGGACTGTTCTGGCAGTCAGCCTTCAGTGGGTGCCCTTGCCATGTAGTGAATGCTCACTGATCTGGTTTATCCAGGTCAGGGCTGTGAAGTGCTCCTAATCTGACAGATAGGCTTCACTTTGGAGTCTCGCTCGCTGTGTTTAAAAAGAGTCTACCCTTGTGGATTTGCTGTTGGGCATTTGGGCCTGGGCCCTGTGTACTGCAGCAAATCCAAGTTTGATGGGCATGGGAATCACTTGGTGATCCTGTTGAAATGCAGATTCTGGGTGGGGCCTGATATTATGCCTTTTTAACAGGCTTTCTGGTCATGCCTGTTCTGTTAGTCTGTGGACCACAATTTGAGCAGCAAAAATTTTGACAATGCTCCTTTTACAGAAAAAAAAATAGAGGTACTGACTGATGCCGAGCAAAAGGGAGAGGCCTTACTTGTAACGCTTTGGCTCTCCTTGTGCTTGCTGAGCTGGAGGGTCCTTTAGATGAGGTTTCTGGCCTCTTTCTCTCCTCACTTCTTAACTCGGACTCTGTTTTCTTTGGCTCTCCAGACTCTACTTTAGAGCTGGAGACTCAGGCCAGAAGTCAACATTTTCATGACAGTCCCGCTGGAGCCCCACCAGAGTTCAGAGCAAGGTTAAATTTGCTCTGGCTGGGCTGCTGACAATCACTTTTGGGTGCCCAAACTCTCAGACTCGAAGATGGAAATATAATATCTCCCCGAGGAAGTGCTTTTATTGAGTCCATGAATAAGACAGCGTGCTGTTTGCTGCGTCTAATTTCAGCTCCTCTCCCTCCATGTGGCGTGCGTGCCTGCAAGGCAGTGGTGCTCATGGCTGGGTGATAGCAGAAATGTGGCAGGACTTGCGCAGGAGCAGAGAGCTATTTCAAGCAGCAGCAATGGCTAGACTGAACCTGTGCTTCTTTTTGATATTATCAAGGATTTTAAAATGATGAGATTACTTGGTTAAGAAAGAAGCAGGGTCAAGTCTCCTTCTTTCTTATCCTTCTCCACCCGTTAAAAAATATATTTACTGACAAAATAATAGTTGGCACAGAAAAATCAGGAAGATCTATATTTGCTTATCCTCTCGGGTTTTTTAAATTTATTTTTATTGTATTTTTTCCATTACTATTTTCCCTCTTATACTCACCCCCTGCCCCGCCCCCTACTACCTACCAAAATCACCATGTTGTTGTCCACGTTCATAAGTCCTTTTTCCTTTTTGGCTCGATCCCTCCATCCCTTAACCATCCCTGCCCTTAGCTGTCAGCCTGCTCTTTATCTATGAGTCTCTCTCTATTTTTCTTCTTAGCTCAGTTTGCTCATTAGATTCCTTGCATTCTAATGGTCATTGCATACAAACAAATAGATAGTAATAATGCAGCTGATGTTGCCTAACAAGGTGATGAAATTGAAGACATTTTCCTAGGACTGTTTTAATAAAAGTCTGGAACACTATTCTTTTAGTTGCTAGAGGAAATTTTCTTCCTTATCAGGAGCAACAATTATTAGCCCTGTAGGTTTAATACAGTCTGAGAAGATCTTACCTCCAGGGACTTCCAGGGAAGCGCACCTTTTTAAAAAGTACAGTTGAAGCAGTTGGCAAAGATACAATGATTAACTATTAAATTAAAGATAATCATCCTGAATATTCTATGTATATAAACCCAAACCTAAGAAATGCTCATGCTTAATTATTCCACCATTTAACTCAGAGCTTTTAATCTCAGTCAGTGAGAATGTCCAAACGGAGTATGTAAAAGATAGCAAAGGGACATAGCAAAGGGACCTAGCAAAAGGAAAGGTAGATTTATACACTGATGCTTAAAAATGTATCCCTCTTCTTACCACACATATGATGTGGTGTTTGATTCTTATGTTCCCAAACACCTGAGATTATGTGCCTCCTCCTTCTTCTTAGCTTGTTTACCAGTTGAATTTCACCAATATAACCACAAGAGAGAGCTTACATTTCTGCATGGTACAAATCTTTAAAAAAACATAAATAAAGGAAGGACATACATTTCACAGTACCATAACAGGTGCTTGGGGGTTCATATATCTTGCTTAGTTCAGACCCACTGTTTGAGTGGTGGTCTTTTTTCAACAATAATTTCGAATCAATGAACACTTTACTGGAAGAGAAAAAAAAGTACATTGACTGGACAAGCACAAAAAGAATTATGATTTTTCTACCTGCAAGTAAATAAATACACTTTTGGCATTCCTGGATATCTGATCCATTAAGTGAGCCAACGCAACCATTCGTCCTTTTTTTATGGTTTAAATAAATTCTAGAAACCTATTACAGCACTCAAGGGTGAGTGCTTCTGTGGTTTAAGCTGCAGAAAATATTGTTATGTAGCATGAAGTGCAGCAAATGAGACGTCAGGAGACGGGGGTTCCTCCCACATCTACCTCTTACAAGTGATGTAACCCTGGGCAAGTCTCTCCGCTTTTCTCAACTGCAGTTTTCTTACCTGCAAAGATAGATGTTTCATTCACCCAGCACATACAGTATGAATCAAGCTCCATTGCACCAGCATTTTCATGTTCTGAGACACTTTAGTGAACAGAAAAAAGCATGGGCCCTGCCCCATGCTGGTCTAAATTCTAGACTCTAGAATTTGTGGTCTAGATAATCTGATTTTTCTCCCAGAACTGAGATTTGGTGGTTCATTATTTCCAGAGCTTGTCAGAAGGTGAGAACTTGAAATGGCAGTGATTAAAGTGCAGACAGTTTGGGGTGTTTTGGTAATTTTATGTTTTCTCTTCCTTTGCAATTGGCAGCATGGGAATATCTAGGCCAAGAGTGTCAAACTCATGTTCACTAGGGACCACATCAGCCTCATAGTTGCCTTCAAAGGGCCGAATGTAATTTTAGGACAGTATAAATGTAACTACTCCTTAACTAGGGGCAAGGAACTAGGTGCTGCTGTCAGGCAGAAACAATGTGCTGGGATGGATAAAACGAGGTGGAGGGCCGGATCTTGCCCTCGGGCCTTGTGTTTGCCACCTGTGATCTAGACACAGGTATAGAGCCAAAAATTAAATGAAGACAGAGAAAGTTTTTTGTCTGTTTGTTTGTTTTTGTATCTCTGATGATCCATTTTTTGCTCAGTTGTTTTCTACATTCTGCCCCACCCACGCAGACGAGGCCCTTCGAACACTGCTATTTTGAAGCCCGGCTTCTTTTAAACTGGACAGTGGATAAGGATTGTAAGGGAGTGAGTAACTATGGCAATATGACACAAAGAAGGAGACTTAGAGAAAGTTTCCAATTTGACAGCATTTTCTTTTGTTCAGGCTACCTATTTCTCCTCAGACCAGTCAGCATAACAAAACAAACTTGGTTTTGCATCTAAAAAAATAAAATAACAATAGAAATAATTTTGGTACCTTGAGTTACTACCAACAAGCTTTTGGAAGTAAGAGGTCCCATTCAATTCAATCCAGTAATTAGTCTTTGCATATCTATATACCAGGCACTAGGCTCCGGGCTCAGCTACAAAGAAATTGACCAAAGTCCCTTCCCTTACAAATTTTCTGGTCAATGGTGGAGAAATGTGAAGAAGTCAGATTATGATCTGACATTTGAAAGTTTTAAAAAAGTGTGAAAAGTGCTATGGTTGGGAAAAACAATATATTTCAGCCTGAGAGAGTCAGAGAATGTGCGATGTACGGCAGTTAAATTTACTTTTGAACCAGATGCTGGTGTCATGTCCCCAATGGCTAATGGGATGAGTCACACTTCATGGGTCAGTCTGGGTCCAGGACTAGACTGACTGCTGTGAGGCAAAAACTCAGTGAGAACCAGAGATCAGTGTGGGTCCAAACTTCTTCTGTCCATTGCTGCCAGCTCACACAAAGACCTCCAAATTGGGGTGCCCAGCCTTGTGGTGTTTCTGGACCACACTGGAAGAAGCAGAGTTGTCTTGGGTCACATATTTAAATACAGAAACACTAATAAAAACTGATGAACAAAAAAAGAGTTTTAAGCAAATTTATTATTTTGTTTTGGGCCGCGTTCATAGTCATCCTGGCCCAAATGCAGCCTGTGGGCCATGGGTTGTACACTCCTGTGTAAACTTTACACCAAGACGTCATTTCAGGAAGTACAGGAAGGGGACCAGAAATGTGAAAGACCGAATTCACCCAAAAAGACTGAGGAAAAGAAGAGCTACTGTTTCAAACCAGAAGAAAATCCGAAATACATTAACTGTCACGTTAAAATACAGCAACACCTCTGCTACCAGGTGAGGGGGGCAGTTTATGAGGAGGTAAGGATCAACTATGGAAAACAAAGAAGCTAAACATCCTTGATGCATCCGGATCACCTTTGTTACAGTTTAGAACCTGTTTTATTTCCTCTGTCACATCTTAAAGGCACCTAAAATTGCCCAAAATGCCCAACGTGCCCAAAGCAGAAATCACAGGTAGTTCCCATCCACAGACTGGTACCTTTTACATTATTTTCTACACCTTGGCACCACCACCCACCCAGATTAAAAATCCAAAACCTTATGAATCACTTTGCCTTTCACATCAAACTTGTCCCCTAATGACAATGAATTTATTTTCTAAATATATCTCAAATTTATTGAGATATATTTAGAAGATAATTTTTTTTCCATTTTATCTCTCTAAAACTGCTGTATTCTCTCTCTGGCTTCTTCTTCTTCTTCTTCTTCTTCTTCTTCTTCTTCTTCTTCTTCTTCTTCTTCCCCCCTCCCCCTGCCCCTTTTCTTCTTCTTCGTGGATCATCAGTCTGGGTCCAGGACTAGACTGACCACTGTGAGACAAAAACTTTCCCCTCCTCTTCTTCTCCCTCTTCCTCCTCCTCCTTTTCTTCTTTTCCTCTTCCTCTTCTTCTTCTTCTTCTTCTTCTCCTCCTCCTCTTCCTGCTCCTCCTCCTGCTCCTCCTCCTCCCTCTCTCTTCCATACTCTAGCCAGAGGTAGCACTCAAAATGTGATCAGATCCCTAACCACCATGTCGTAACCCTTTCCCAATAGTCTCAGGCTAAGGATTAAGTCTGTAATGGCATTTACAAGCTGCCTCCCTTCCCACTACAGCTTACTACTATTCTCCTCCATGCTCTGTGCACTCACTCTGCCTCCTCTTTCTCTTCTGGGCTCTGCCACCTCATGCTACACTTTGGGCCTTACTGTACCTCTTTATCCTGGTTAAGTTTTAGCCTTCTTTGAGATCCCAGCTTCCTCATAGAAGCTTCTGAATCGTGAACTCCTGTCAGATCCCCTGCTAGATGCCCTTGTACTGTGAATACTGTGAACCTTCCTTGCCTACAATTTGTTTCAACCTGTGATCATACATCTCCCCTGGGATAGGCAGGGCCACACCTCCCTCTGCATCCCAGGCCCATAGACAGCACTCAGTAAATCAAGAATTAATGAATGGATCTATTCTCTTTCTAGTGGGTTGACTTTCCTGAGGTTTTCTCGCATCTTCTAGCACAAATCATTTGGAAGGATTCTTGCTGGATAATTGTGTCTTATCTCTTTCTGTCTCTCCAATTTACTGGTTTAAGTAAATAAGAACCACAGTAGGAAACAGAAAAATAATGAATGAATAGACTATTGTCTATGTCCATAAATTCTAGTGTACAGCTATTAAAAACCTGGCTTTTCTTCTCTTAGTAACTAGATGATACAAGTTTGAAAAGAATTTATGTCTGTCTACAAAATTGTCAAGGAGGCTGACTAAGGCTGAAAGTATAGCAGAAGAATCTCAAATCTGACTTCCCCACACTGAGGGAACTCCCACTCTTTTTTTCCTTTTAATTTCCTTCCTTCTAAAGTTTCAGTAATGTTCTCTTGTATTCCCTAGCTCTTCTACTAAATGTTGAAATGAATATAATTACTTATTCTGACCTTGGTGAACAATGTTCAGGCAATTATTTCCAGTTCTAAACATTAAGCTTTAGTTTGGCACAGGAGAATTTTATGGTTGGGTAATACCAGTATCACCAACAATGGGAGCTAGCTGGAAATGTGCATTTCTGTTTGACCAGATCCTGGTTTATATTTGTATAAATGAGTTTTATCTCCAATCTTTGTTTATTGAGTTGGTATAGTTTTGCAGGCATGTAATCATTTAAGGCTTGTGTCCCTGTCTCATCCACGAAGGACCTGGTCAGAAGCAATAACAGCATTATTCAAACCACGTGTCATGTTCCACCAATAGCAAGATGAAGAAGTCTTACACTTCTCATCAAGATTAGATGAGAGCAACAGGAGATAATCAAGGAAACTATTTCTGGTTTTAGCTTCTGCAAATACTTTAAATCTTTGCAACTGTCCACCTCCGAAGAACTGCCACCACTACAGAATACTTTTTCAGGGTGCTCTGGATTAAAATCGTGTGGACAGCAGCAAAGGCAGAAGTCCAGGCCAAACTTGCCCCAAGGCCCCGAGCGTCCTGATCAAATGTTTGAGATTACAAATGTCTGTTCCCTGCATTCAGAGACAGACAAGCTCATGTAAAAACTCTGAATTTCTCTTAAAGGGTAGACTTACTTAAAATTAGTTTTACCACTTCCAATGCCAAGTGAGTGGGAGATGCAGAGAACACTAGTGGTAACAGCTTGTAATAGCAATTGACATTTATTTCCTCATAATGAGCTCCTCTTCCCTCAGTTCTTTTGGGCAGTAAAATAGAAATATCAAAGCATCTTGCTATACCCACCAAAAGGTTTGTAATTATGCATAAGCCTAAATTAGCTTGCTTTAACAAAGCCATGGCTGAAAGATGGCACGCAAAGACTGAGAATCACTTACTAGGGCAACATCACAGAAGGAAAACTTCAAAGTTGTGCTGATTAGAGGTATTACAGCCTGAAAATAAAAGTCTTCTACTGAGCTAGTTTTATAGACAGCCAGCACTTCAGTCTGCACTCAGGTTGCATACCAGGGGCTGCATCCATTTGTTTCTTCTATGTTAGCACCTCTTTTATACAAAAGAATTTTTCCTCATTACCAATCAATGCTACTTTACCAGAAAAAGTGCACAATAAAAAAATAAAATAAAATAAACAAGAGGAAGGATTTAGTAAAACTAGATGTAGTATTCCCTTTCAGGAAACAATGAAAGCTAGAGGCAAACATCCCAGAGAAAATTATAATTGGTAAATGTCATTCTCTCTTTCCTTCATTCAAATATTTACCGATATGCCATTTTGTAAACATGGTCATGGTGAGCTGTCAGAGCTGCTTGCCCCCACCCCTATCCACCACAAGAAGCCTGAAAGTTCCAAGTTATCAAGGTGAAAATAGGTATGGTGCCAGGACCTACTGGTAAAGAGCCTGCGTAGAAGTGATTAGAAAGGAGAGAAACCTGGTGGGTGAGAGATGGAAGGTGTCAGGGCTGAGCGGGGAAACGGCTAAGGAAGGGAAATCCAGCCTCACCTGCACTCCCACCTCACGGAGCCTGTGAAGGAGCCTACCGAGTGGAGGTGTACAATGGGCCCAATGTCTCTCCAACTACAATCAAGAAATATTGGAGAACAGATAGAAAGAAAACAAGAACTAGAGAAATATGGGGATACACTGACACTGTGAAAGGAAATCTGTTTCCAGGTGGCATCAAGAGAATTTTAAATAAGGAAAAAACACCCAAAACTTGTTCTCCAATATGCATCTCAAACCACATGTTGAATTGGATGAAAATAGAAATTTCTGTCATTTTTAGATAGTTATTCTTTTGAGCTTGGCCCAGGAATGTACAGAATTGGGTGTAGGAAAATCCAGGGCCCCTAGAGTGAATCTGGATAAGAGGTATGATTCTGGTGTATAGTTATAAGGTCATTCTGGGTATCGTTCTCAACTCTATATTTCTTTGAGGATTTCTGACACTAAATTTCCAGGGGTAAAAGACTGGCCCCATTGAAAGTGTAACATATGGAGAAACAATTTTGATTCTGCTTTCTTCAAATATCAAAGTGCTTCTTCAGCTGCAACATTCTGATCTCTTGAAAATTTAGTTGATTTTTATAATGTCATGAAAAAAGGAAACTGCAACAAATAGGAGCAAGGCGAGGTTTAGTTTTATTTGAGGACTTAAAGATCAAGGTAGCCTAAAAGAAAATTTGAGTCAAGTCTAAAAATTCAAGAGAGGGGGAACAGAGAGGAAATGATTTTAAAAATACATTTAGGAGCTATGTTTCTATAAACATGTTCTTACCTGTATTTTTTATTGTTTTGGGGGGGCTGGGTTCTGAAATCCTAGCTGGTTTTGAGTATTTCTGAGGTTATAAAGATACTTTCAACTGTCTTTCACTTTTCACTTTCACTTTCTCACACAGAGAAAGCGCTGACACGAATTGGGAGGAGTAGAGAGAGAGGCGTAATAGGAAACATAGGTAAAGTGTAAGAAAACTCATTACAACTTTAATAACCTGCTCTGGTTTCAATTATATCTGAAGTTAAAATCCACCTAAAAAGAAAAGATTTACTGAAGACACAAAACCTTTTACTGAAAAAAATTGCATGTGACCTTCACTTGTTATCTCTATACTCTCCCACCTTTGAGTTTGTATATAAAGTGTTTCGAGACTAGAAGACAATCATTAATTCTCCCGCATGATATCTCCTCTCAAGGAGGTTGCCTTCTGCTACCCAGGAGGCCAAGACAAGACAAATCCAATGCAGGATGATGATGGTGGTGATGATGATAGAGGGTAGAGTTGTATACAAGATATCTGGGAGCATAGGAAAGGAATCCTCTACATCACAAAGAAAAGTTCACAAGGCAGATGTCACTTGAATTGGCTTTAGAGAAAAGGGTGAGTGTTTTCCAGGTGACCAAGGTGAAGAGAGGGTCATTCCAGGAAGAAGGCACAGGACAAAAACATACAGGGCCACCTGTGAGGCTCAGGGTATTTGGAGAATCTTACATTGTTAAAAACAGGAGATCTGAAAGACAATGACAAGAGATGCAAGTGAGCAGAGGGATGGAGCCCAGGTTATTAAGATGATGTCATAAAGTTTAGGTTCTGTACTGTAGGTAAAATAAAATATAGAAAGTTCTTAGGAGAATGACATGTCCAAAATTTCAGCTTTGAAATATTTTTGGCAATGAGTCTGTCAGAGCCAATAGTTCTCCCATCACAGTGATTAGTTAGGATAAGATTTCTCAGTTACCATCGAGCTTGCCTTCAATAGATCACATGTGCAAACTTGATAACCCTAAGTTAGTAAATATAGGTAGACATTGATCTTCAGATGAATAAAAAATCAACCACTGAGAAAAACCTATTCCTTTTTTATTCTTCTCTGCTGGTAAATGGAACCAGTCAGGGGTTCTCTCATTTCTCTGACTTCACCATTAGGCACACTCTGGTTGTCAATGCATTAGTAATATAAAACCTAGCCTGGTTCTCATTTAATGAGGAGGAGAAAGGAGGGAATTGGCTGTAATAGTTCTCAAGAGCAACCCATATTTATAAAAATCTTATTACTGACACATCCTGAGAATGTGTTTTTATTGCAATAAGTCCCCTGAATTGGGCAAAAAGAAGGAGGTTAAATTAAGATTATCAGCTATTCTTAAATGAGATTTTCAGGTCAATGAGATTCCCAGGACCAAGAATAGTAGTCATGAAACTGTAAGAAGTACCACATTGCTGCCCAGTGGCTCTCAACCATAACTTAGGTCACAGGGCTATAACTGCCCTGCTCACGACTTCTGAGAGTGGGAAGAAAAGTGATTTGAGGGTTATGAAAGAAAGCCACTCTGCTCGTGAGAAGGAGGGATCAAGTGTGACAGCTAGATATAAGTATTCTTAGAAAAAGGCTCACATGATTTGTGCAGAAGTTATGAAGAGCTGTTAGTGAAGTTCAGTGTTTTTCAACTTCTCTGGATGAAGTGTAAAAACTTCCTCACCTCTAGGATGAGTGGAAGTCTTCCTGCATCATATCTGGATTAATGTGAGACTTGTGCATCTTCTTCCAGAGAGATAGAAAATTGCCTTTGTCTTTACAGTTTTAATGGTTCTTGGGCTTTGGAGTTGGGTCCAAAAGTGGCAACATGAAAAAATCATTACTCTAAGGATCAGAACACCAATTTCAGTCTAGGTTATGTCACCTTCAAGTGGTCTTGTGGGGCCATTGGGTCTCAATTGAACCTTGGGATTCTGATTTTTAAAATTAGGACATTACTCACAAATCCTATTAAATTTCCTCTGCTAGATTCGGCTGTGTGGATCCAGAGACAATGCACAAGCATCAACCTAATATTTTAATAGAGTTCTATAAATACAAGCATCAGTACCAGTGAGGGCTAAAGAGAGGCCTGTTAAGACAATAATTGTTTAGGAGAGGAAATGAGGTTTTGAAGTTGATATTAATGATCTTTGAGGACCTGGGTGAATGGTACAAATGATGATAAATTAGAAGGTTCAGATTTTCCTCTTAAGAAATGAGATTTTGGCAGAAGACAGGGGTCAGGCTTTCCAGTTTAATGAAACTGCAAGTTTGATGTGGTAATAGAAGCTAATTTTGTAGACTGGCATTGAATTTTAATGAAAGGAGTGGTTACAGCACTGTGCTGAGAGGGTAATGTCTGATGTCTCACATCAGACTGAACACTGCTTCTCTCTTTCAAACAGCATCTGGTTGGCTCAGGCAACAGCAGTTATAACTGTTCTCTGATGTCTACTGCTAGAACATCAGCATTGATGACAACAGACTGGGTGATAAAGTCCATTCCACTTAGATTGGTTGGGGAGAGAAACCTACCAGCTTGAGATCCACTAATTTACCATACACAAATCATAATATGTTACCTCCTTGCCAACATAATTTTCCTCCTGGACTTTTCTTCTAGGTACAAAATGTACAATTATTTCCAACCATTTCATCTGCTTCCCTTGCTCCACCATCCAAACAGATGTCAAGACATAAATATTTTTGCTGCAGGGACATTTTGCATTCCTCTCCAAAAAGAAGGAGGACCTAAAGACTCTCAAGGACTCACACTATCTGTGGTGATCCATTCTTGAGTTCCAGACACAGAGAATATTGAGAAGTCTAGCTTCTCTTGGACTGTGAGGAATTCAATAGATCCATGAACTAAACTTGGAGAGTAAGCCCAAATTCTTGTTTTCACTGAGAGCCCTTTCTTGCCATCTGGATAGTCACTGCCTTGCAATGAGCTTTTCAGCACTCTCCCTCCCCTTCTATCTCACAAAATATACTTTTCTGTAAGTGGGAACTCCCCACTTGCATCTTGACTTGAAGAGCTCTGCCTACAGAAAAATTCTTTCATTCTAGCTTATTGAATTCCCTCCAAGAACTGAGGCAGTTACGCCCACAGAATTGGTTCTGCCCATAACTTTAGCATCTCACTCTTGCTTCAGAGGTCTGGGAGACAATCAGCTGGATGTTCTCTGCCCTCTTTTATAGGGCTTGGTCTTCTCTAGTTTCCTGGTTTCTTCCCTTTTTTTTTCTTGGGGCCCATCACTAAATACTATGCTTGCTTTTCTCTGCATGAGAAGTTTGGCTGAGGTAAGGTTAGTCATATCACAAATGACCCCAAAAACCAATTCTAAGACTTTCCCCAGCATTTGAAATGCATATGGTTGCCTACTACTAAAACAACTAGAACCAAATCTAAATTGCTGGATTCAAACTCTGTCACTATAATCAGCATAACCTGGTCCTCTTTTGAATTCTCCCTATCAGAGAAAAGTACTTGAGAGATTCGTTATCCTCCTCTGGGATACATACACCTCACTTGAACACTGTAAGCAAAGCATTTATATTTCCAGGCTCTGCCCTGTGGCCATCTTGGCATGTGACACCAGTGTTACCTCCAATGTGCACCAGGGCACTTCTCCAGTTCCTTCTTCCCTATTCCTGTGGCTGCACTAAGTTCCCCACCCACTGGAGGTCATTCTGCAAAGAAACGTTTGGGGATCACGTCTTGTTAGCATCAAAGCCAAGCTGTAACCTCACGCCACAGTCCAAAGATTGGTTCCTCTGATTATTCATTATGGTCTTCACACCTGTAAATTGAAAAAAACCATCCCCACTTTGCAGTGTTGTTGTGAAGATTTAATGAGATAATATATGAAGAAGTTTTAACACAGGGCATGGCACATGGCAATTGCTTAATAAGTAATATGAGCTATTGACATGGACATCAAGAGAGGCAATGTTTAGCAGAGACCGTAGAAAACACAGGCCCTGGAACAACACTCTAGGCTTGAATTCTGGCCCTGCAGCTTATTAGTTCTGTGACCTGGGGCAAGTTTTTGGTACCTATTTCTTTATCTGAAAAATGGGGTGATGATGATAATAATGATGATGATAATGGTGACATCAATGAAGATAAAACATCCCATTAAGGTTGTTTATGGGGATTAAGAGAGCAAATCTATGTAAAGTGCTTAAAAGAGTACCTGACACATGCACAGTAAGTGGTATATATATATATATATATATATATTCTTGTTGTTGTTATCTTCATAGATGCTAAAGGTCTCAGCTTCCGCTCTCTCCAATGATAAAAACACATGTTCTGCTCAGAACCTGATTTCTCCATTCTGCACTGCTCCACCCTGTCCTCCCAAACCTCTCCACCCTACCACTGCTGCTGCAACCACTGCCGTCACCAATAGGAGAGAATTCTGGAAGCCTCAAACCACACTTATTTCCACACCCAAGGAGTACAACACCTAAGGGCTAGAGCAGACATTCTCTACCCACACCTGTACCCACCCTAACCCCAAACACAGGGCACTTTGGTCACTGAAGTGAGAAATTACAGATTAAACTCAGTATCTTTTCCTTCACTAGAGTTCCCAAGGCTCAAAGATAAGGGTCTCTTTCATCTCATAATCTGCTTTTGTTTCATCCCCACCCAGCAACTAAAGATCCATCATATATCCTTCAGTTGTCTCTTTTCTATCTAAAGACTCAAGGACAACAGAGAATGTGTCTCAAGCTATTCACAAATATACTAATGTTAAGCTTAGTACATTTCCCAGTTATGACTAATGTAATAAATTTTTAAAATATTTCATCATGCCCTGGCTGGTGTAGCTCAGTGGACTGAGCTTGGGCTGTGAACCAGAGGGTCACCAGTTCGATTCCCAGTCAGGGCACATGCCTGGGTTGTGGGCCAGGTCCCCAGTGGGGGCCGCCTGAGAGGCAGCCACACATTAATGTTTCTCTCCCTCTCTTTCTCCCTCCCTTCCTCTCTCTCTAAAAAAATAAATAAAATCTTTAAAAAATATTTTGTCAGTTCACTGAGGTCACAGTGCCCCCAGAATGAATTCTAATTGCATTGCTAGCCTTCCTTCCACCTAATTCCTGTTTAAAGCTTTGATATTGCACAGACAGAACTTTTTGAACGTGTAATGTAGATTAAAAGCAAGAAACTTTCATCAACAGAGCATCAAACATAAATATCTAAATGTTAAAGAGCTGAAAATTCAACCTAATTAAAATGGCTGAATGCAGAGTCACTATTAAACAGTGAGAGAATTATGGAAAAGTAAATATTTACATACATATTGCTCACTTATTAGGGTTTACAAAGAAACGCTTCTCCATCTGCACAGCTTTCCTTTGTAATGATATGGTTATGAGGCAATAAATGTGGTTATAGTTAATAACATATGCTAAATGGCATAATTCATCCAGAAACCTCACTAATTACTGCAGAAGCACAAGATGTATGCACAGCATCACGTGGAAGGTACTTCTTATCTGTTAGTTTACAAACTGCAAGGAAGGTCACTTGTAAAAACAGAAATACGTACATGAAAGCCTCAGCTACTGAAACAAAAATTTTAAGCACTTTAAAATTGCAACAGGCTTTAAAAAGCTGCCATGCATTTATTTATACAATGGAACACTCCTTGCCATAAAAAAAAAAAAGGAAATCTTACCTTCTGCAACGGCATGGATGGACTTGGAGAGTATTATGCCAAGCGAAATAAGTCAATCAGAGAAAGATGAGTACCACGTGATTTCACTTATATGTGGAATCTAATGAGCAAAATAAACTAACATACAAAATAGAAACAGATTCATGAATACCGAGAAGAGACTGAAAGCTGTCAGAGGGGAAGGGGGTTTGAGGGGTTGGGTGAAAAAAGAAAAAAACTCATAGACAAGGACAACAGTGTGGTGATTCCCAGAGGCAAAGAGGGATGGCGGGAGGTAGAAGAGGATAAAGGGCGACAAATGGTGATGGAAGGAGACTTGACTCGGGAGGATGAACATACAGTATAATATGCAGGTGATGCATTATAGAATTGTACAACTGAAACCTATGTAATTTATTAACCAATGTCATCCCAAAAATTTTTAAAAATTAAAAAATAGGATTGTAATGGGCTTCCAGTTTTAGGGAGTCCATGCTTCATCCAGAGAAAGTAAATTGGCCCAAGTGAGTTTGAGTTCACTTGGTCACTCCAGTGGTAATCATTTTCTAAATTAGTTTAGGGAGAATGTTACATATTTTAAACTGCATTACATGCTGTCTTTAGAATGATGCTTACAACCGAATATTTCATTGTACTTTAGCCCAAATTCCCATCTTATCAGGGCACTGAGGCAAGTAAGGGAGAGCATAGCATAATGTTTCCTAAAGTGATTTTATTTATAGCTTATGTAGAGAAGAGGTGGGATATACAAATGATGAAAATAATGGTTTATAATAGCTTTGGGAATGCTGGCTGGAAAAATGAAAATCCAGAGGCACCTTGTGTTTTTCTCACAAAAGTTAAAACCCAAATAATCATTGCAAAACTCCCTACTCTCTTAACATAGTTGACTTTCATTTTACCCATAATGTTGTGCAGTTGTTTCTTCCATTTCCATGTTGTCTAAATAGTAGTGCTCTTTGTAATGTTTCTGGTTGATTTGCACCATATTTTACAATGCTTTATTTCATTTCTGTTGGTCTACAAAAACCAAAGAGCTTATCTTCCATCTTGATTCAAATAAAGTCAAGATGCTAAAGTTAATACAGCAAAATTTCTTAACGATTTTAGTCTTACAAACACACATCTATGTGCACAGGGGCTTACACACATGTACAATGAGAGAGAGAGAGAAATTTTGCCTTCAGTTTTCTATGTAGTAGAAAACACTACACCAAACTTCAATTACTTTTCAATGTTAAATTGTCCCTTTTAATTGTGTAAATCTGCTTTTAAAATTTTATTTATTGATTTTAGAGAGAGAAAGATCAATTTGTTGTTTCATTTATTTATTCATTCATTGGTCACTTCTCGTATGTGCCCTGACAGGAGATCAGACCCGCAACCTTGGTGTATTGGGATGATACTTCTTTACCCATCCAGGGCTGAGCCTTTTTGATTCTTTGGAGAATAGCATCCCAAATAAAATATAATCATTTGAGTCAATCAAGGGAGAATTTTTTCTTCCATGTTTTCTTTTAGAAGAAATCTGCTCAGGAAAAAGTCAAGGACCGGTTTTTCTAGGGATAGAGAGAATAGAGTGGACCAGTGTTCCTCAAACCTCAGTGTGTACATGTGTATCACTTAGGGATCTCTTTAAAGGACGGATTCTGGCTGAAGGGTTTGCAGTGGGCCTACCATCTTGCATATGTAATAAACTCCCAGGTAACACCCACTGCTGCCTACAGACCACAGTGTGAGCAGTGCGGGCCCAGAGGACTGCTGGCCATCTCACCTACATCTGGTACCTCGAATGGTAGGTAGTGCTCGAGTCATCAGCTGGAGAATTCTGGAAAAGGAAGCAAAGTGAAAGTTAAAATCAAGCCTCAAATTATAAACTTGGAAGAATATTTAAGGGGAACCCTAATTCATTTCCCATTGCAGGGTATTCTGTAGTATCCCATGCAAACCATTCCAGATGGCTGAAAAAGTAACAGTCTCCTTTGAAGACAGCCTGCAGCATTACTTGATAAGTTAATCCAGTTTTTAATAACCCACATCATATTTAGCAAATACGTCCTTTGCTATATCATCAGTTAATTTCTTATGTGCAGACCTCATTACAGAAGAAAATTCCTATAAATAATACTCCTTTATAAACTCAAAAACTATTCACTAATATATAATTTCATAGTTTCAGTTCTTCAGATTAAGCTATCTCAGATCGTTTAGACTTTTCTCAATGGGATATTTTCCAACCCTTTAATCACTTGGGTAACCTTATCCAAGTGATGTCATTCCCCCAGAGAGTAGTTTATTCTATCCTGAGTTTAAAAACCTCCTTCCTCTTCTTTATTTTCATTTTTCAATCCTCAGTGGCCTACCTCTTTTCAAGAATTTCTATATCATCTTTATGGATCATTATCATGTTTTTAAGAGCTTTTGGTAAGTAATAGCCAAAATATGTGTTAAGCTATTCATTTGCAAAATAATTGTACGTAGTCAGTGTACAAGATTATCACTATGCTGTACCTCTGAGGTTTTTGTGTTTTGTTGTCTGTCTCTGAAATAATTTATATGTTTTTTAAGTAGTTCCTAAATTATCCACATATAAGACACATGAACTAAGCTAAATATAGGGACTTTTGAAAGAAAACAATAATTTATTATATTTACCTTGTTAAAAAGTTTTTGAAGTATAATTAATATATAATATACTGCACATATATAAATGCATAATTTGATAAGGTTTTTATCATCATAACCAGTTTTAAATGGACAGTTGAGTAGTGTTAACTATATTCACATTGTTATATACTTAGCTTTTTAATGCTCACAAAACCTAGCATTGTGTGAACTTTCAATTAGAATAATACCTATCAAGCACAATCAAAGATAAATCCCTATTTCACCTCTTACCAGCTCTATGACTCCAAGCAAGTTAACATCTTGGAATATACGTTTTCTTATTTTTAAAACAAAGATAATTTTATTTAACCTTACAGCTAGCTATTCATGCAGATTAAACTAGATAATATATAGCATATGTCTAACAAAAAGAGGGCATTCAATAAATAGTCATTTCACTCTTCTCTAAGTAATAAAACTTACCAATTACACCATCAATTTTACTTTGAATAGTATTCTTCATGTTGTAAGCACGCAATAAATGTGTTGGGCGAATGAATCAAAATATAGGAACAATCAAGTTCATTGTCTGGACAAAGAAAAATTATTACACTTGGTTAAATCCCATGTTTTTTATATTTATAAACTCCTATCAATTACTCAGACTTAGCCCTTAAATGTTTCATTCCCAGGGTTAAATAACATAACAAAAACCACATACCAGATTTAGATGAGACTGGTATCTATCTAGGTCATGAAAATATGTTGTTGCCAAAAAAACTATAAAACTCCTAGAAGAAAGTATAGGAAGTACACTATCTGACATCAGCCTGAGTAATGTCTTTTCGGACATGTCCCCTCAAGCAAGGGAAAGAAAGGAAAAAATAAACAACGGGGGCTACATCATACTGAAAAGCTCTGCACAGCAAAGGAAACCTTCAACAAAACAAAAAGGCAAGCTAGTGAATGTGAGAATATATTCACAAATGATATATCCAATAAAGGGTTGATAACCAAAATATATAAGAAACTCATACAACTCAATTATTTAAAAATTTTTAAAATCAATTGAAAAATGGGCAGAGGACATGAAAAGAAATTTTTCCAAAGAAATTGTCATACAGATGGCCAACAGACATATGAAAAGATACTCAGTATCACTAATCATCAGGAAAATATACCTCAAAACAAGGAAATAGTACGTCATGCCAGTCAGAATGGTTACTGTCGAAAAGTCAACAAAGAACACGTGCTGGGGAGAATGTGGAGAAAATGGAACCCTTGTGCCCTGGTGGCGGGAATGCAAACTGTGCAGCCAGTGTGGAAAACACAGGGATATTCCTCAAAAACTAAAAAATAGATATATCATACGACTCAGCAATCCCACTTCTGGGTATTTATCCAAGGAAAACAAGAACACCAATTTGAAAAGATATATGTACTCTGATGTCCACTGCAACATCATTTACAATAGCCACGATGTAGAAGCATCTAGGTGTCTATCAACAGATGCATGACAAAGATATGATATGGAATGGAATATTAGCCAGCAATAAAAAATGAAATCTTCCCATTTCCAACAACATAAATGAATCTAGGAGGCCATGATGCTAAGTGAAGTAAGGCAGGTAGAGTTAGACAAATACCGTATGGTTTCACTTAAATGTGAAACCCAAACATAAAACGGAACAAACAACTGAAACAAAAGCAGACTCAGAAACAGAGACTAAAGAAATGGTTACCAGAAGCAGGGTAAGGTGAAGGATAGGTGAAAAGGGGAAGGGGACTATAGTCAACACCTTAATTAAATGTTTACATGGTGACAGATGATATCTAGAATTAGTGGGGTGATCACATTGTAAGAAACAAAAATGTCGAATCACTGTATTGGACAACTCAAACAAATATAAACCAGTATAAGATTGCATACCACCTATACTTAAATTTTAAAATAATTAGAAGGTGCATTAGAAGACCTTAGAGTTTTTTAGAGGGAAGAGAATATACATGAATTATGTTGTATTACATAAGGATTACATGAATTTGGTGGAAGCCTTTATTTAGGTAGGCATGACTGCAACCATTTACTGTGTTCAAAATGACATTGTTACAGTTAACTGACACTTATGGGGAAAGATTCACATAGAAGATGGTGATATGCAAACTTGACTTCTAGTGCCCAATGTTCTTCTGTCTCTGGAATAATGGCTGTGTCTTGTCATAGCCACTGATTAGTAGGATAAAGTTAAATGTTTTGGGCTACTTAAAGCTATAGTTTCTCATTTATAACATAAGAATAAAAATCAAAAGTTGTATATATGTTAAATAACACAGTTTTATTAAAGCTTTTATCACAATGTCCAACAAATTGTAGTTGTTTGTCACAGACACCCACTGTTTATTCAGTATATATGTAGCATACTTTGTAAAGAAATTAGAACTCTTAAGCTCTAAGTCTGCAAGATATGATATATCCAATTAAACTTATATCTGAAATGTGAATAAATGGATTTGTAGTTGTGGCTTGACTGAAGGATTATTTATGGTATTCATTTTCATATAATAATGCTATTATTTCTAGGTTTCAATAATAATAAGCCTAGATGATTACATAATTATCTATTCACAATTCCAGGTATAGTTACAAAAACTGTTTCCCTACTAAAGGAGCATAGTTTTATTGTTAATCAAGTATCATTAGTAATGACTTCAAAAATGTATCATTAAAACTACTGATATTTATTATTTAAGGCAAAGGATTGTAGATTTTAAAATCTACAATGGAAAGGTATTGTCATGAATTTGGCATTAGCAAAATTGTTGGTAAATTCTTTTAATTCATACGTTTGTGTTGTGTCCATACATGGTCTAAGAGCAAGCAAAAAAAAAAAAAAAAAAAAGCAAATCCTNAATAGGAATAAAAAAAAAAAAAAAAAAAAAAAAAAAAAAAAAACCAGCAAATCCTTCAGCCAACCACCTTCCTCAAATTCTCTACTCTCCAGAAACTTTAAATCTTTTAGCTTCTTCTTTGAGTATTTATCTTCATAACTTTAATGAGCAAATCCTACTACAGATTTTTTACTTTTGTCTTGATTTACTGACATTACTTTTGAGGCAGCTTTATTTCTCCTCATACCCTTGACACAGATGCACACTTCCCCAATCCCTTCATCTCAATAAAGCCAAGTCCTAATTTTGACTAGAGTAATACCCATTGCTACATTATTATGACTATTTCAATTCTATGCACAGTTGAGCCAGGCAGTAGAATACAGTTATTTTTACATTTTCACACCTAGTTGTTATTATTATCTGCTTGTGTTCCTGAACATATTCATCACCTTTTTTTTTCATTGTCTATGTTTCTAAACACTCATTACTAATGTATCCAAACCCTCCTCTGGTTGAAAAACAGATCTCAGTATTTTCACATTCATTGGATATTTGATCAATGTCATCTGCTTGAATAGATCTTTCACGGAGACTTCTTTCTGATCAGCTCCAGTCTGCAGTGGGTTCTCTCTAGATTTGCTGTATGACTCTCATCTTGGGGTTTTATTTCAGCCTTTTTGGGTTGATTTGCTCATTTTTTATGTTAAATTATTGCATGTCTTCTGGCTGTCATGTATTTAGTGTTTTGGGTTTACTAACTTACCTGTAGATCACATAATTCCATAACTTCAATAATTTTGGAAGGTAAATTGTTGAGATTATGTCACAAAATAAATTTATTCTACATCTATACTTAATTGATAGTTTTCTAGTATAGAACCCTAATAAGAAATCACTTTTTCTCAGAATTTTGAAAGTTTTGCTCTATTATCTTCTACCCTTCAATGTTGGGTTGAGAGTTCTGGAGCAAGACTGATTCTTGTTTCTTGTGTGGCATCTGTTTTTTTGTTTTGTTTTGTTTTATTTCTCCTCTCTCTGGATTTCACTTGACTCATTAGACACCGTGTTCTGAAATTTTACAATGATATGCTTTAGTAAGGTACTATTTTTATCCATTTTCAAGATACTTTGTGAACCCATTTTTTTCTGAATACTCATGACCTTCAGTTTTAGGAAATTATCTTAAGTCATTCATTTAAAGATTTTTTATATTTAATTGTTTCTGTTCTACCTTTTGGAATTTCTGTTATTCATCTATTAGAATTTATAGACTGGTCTGCTAACCCTTTCTGTCACTTTTACTCTTTATCTTTTTTTCTCTATTTTCTAGAAAGTTCTTTACTTTGTGTTTCTAATCTTTGAGTTTTTTATCTCTGCTATTTTTAATTTCCACATATTTTTCTGTCCTTTGAACTTTTCTTAAAATATAGCCTCTTAGTTACATATTTGTAGCATTTTTTACTATGGATATAATAATACTAATAATAGGTTTCTTTTTTGGTCATACCCCTTGCCTATTGTTTCCTCTTTATTGCCTTACATGTTTTGACTTCTGCCATTTATATCAAATATTTTACTTTTCTTTAAATGCTTGGCGATCCTTTACATTCTGCTCCTATTAAAGACAAGGGTACTAAGAAGATACTTCCAAGGGCACTTGGAAGTTCTGTGTTCAGGGCGAGGCCTACTGACTGTGGGTTTCACTGTTGGATGGCATGGCAGAGTCATTTTGCTGGACAAATCCCAAAGTCAGTAACACTGACTGAATCCTCCCCTTTAGTGTGAAACCTTACCCGCAGCTGTAAGGTGTATCCCAGGGCAGAGACCCTCCGTTTTGCTTCTCCAGAGAATTCACCTCTGGCCCTCTGCTCACACTGGGACTTACTTGTCTTAAATATTCTTTCAACTAACTAATCCTCCTTTTCTGAAAGCTACACCTTTATCTTCCAGATCCAGTTATTTTGCATCACAAAATTCCTGAGAATACAAGGAATTTTTGGGGTGTAAGTCAAATTTTTTCACTGTTCCCATTGACAATTTAGGATTCAGTTTTCTCAGATCTGCGACAGCATACCATTTTTTCTTTAAAATTTTGTTGCTGTTTCCTCTTTCTGCTTTCTCCTTGTAGGTTTGCTGTTGGTTTAATAGAGGAGTATGAAGGAATGAAGTAAATGTATGTGTTCAACCTACCACTCTTAATTGAAAGTCTGTACAACTCTTGGTAGCTATATATTGAAATGGGATTATATAAAATCTCCCCCACTGACGTTCTGAAGTCAAGAAGACTCCATCTCTTCTGTTTGTTTGTTTGTTTTTGTTTTACATTTTAATAAAACATCTTGTGGCATTATTCTCCTACGTGGCAAAACCAGGGCCAGTGGCTACCATACTGTACCATAACATCTCCATATTTTCCAAGCTTATTGACTGACCCCTCCAGAAATGCTTAGTTAACAAATACCTGTGAGATTTTGAGTGCTCTTAAACCCACGCTTTTTAATAAAATCAATCATAGGGGGAGGGGTGTGCAGGATGGAGGAGAGCAAAGGGAGGGAAATGGGACAACTGCAATGGCATAATCAATAAAATATATTTTTTAAAAAAGCAAAAAAAATCATAGGGACACTCGGTTAGCTCTTTCAAGTTGCTGTGAGTGGACTCGGCTGGTTTTCAAATGCCAAGAATTGCCCTGGTGTGGAATATCTTTTGCTTTATAAAGTCACAGCCCTAAAAAACAGCACTATTTCAACTTCCTAGAGAAGATAATGAGCCAAAATCATATTTAGGAAGAGAAATACATTGACAAATGCTTTCACTTTGCCCACTCATTCTCTCCAAATGGCTCCCTTGGGCCCCTGCATTCCTGAGGGGTCAATATGAGGAAATCCTAGTTTTTCTTGAAGTGTCACTGTTTATGACTTTCTCGTGACACTCAGTTCTAGTACAACCTGCTGAAAGGTCCACAGGTAAACATAACAGGGAAAAGAAGGGGAAGGGGCAAGTCAAGGAACATGAATAAGGATTCATGGGCACAGACAATGGGATGGGGATTGACTGTGTGAATGAGGGGCTGGGGCAGGGAGAGTGTCGGGGAAAAGGTAGGACAACTGTAACTGAACAACAAAAATACAAATATTTAAAAATAAAATAAAACATATGTAGACTGACATTCTGCTGGATCGCAATTCATGAAGCAACTTGAAGTCACGTGATTTCCAGGTTTATACCACAGGCTTTTTAAGTTTTATTTAGTATTCTATTTTCCTCTCAATCCATACTTTACATATCTATCTTGTTTTACCAACCTCTCCAGTGTGGTTTCACAGATCTATCAAAATTTACAGTAAATTGGAATGGTAATGTTTCCAAGAAGATTTAAAATTACTGGTAGTAAAACAGTGACCACAAGTCCGATTGGACCCTCTGGAGAAGGCTGAGGTTTGCTTTTCCTGAAATGGTCAATTTTAGATCGCGACTGAGGCAGCTTCCTGAGTGATGAGTGAGTTAAGGAGAAAGAGTTTAACAAGCCCATGTGTTTCAGGTTATGTAATTTTTTCCTCCTGGTACAGATCCATCATGTTTTCTGCAGTCACTTTTATGTCTTTTTTCCCTTAAGCACAATAAAATACAAAACAACACAAAAACACTGTAGTGTTTCTTTTGTTGTTAATTACAATTAGACATTTGTTAGAATAAGTCTGCTGTCTTGTGAAGGCAATTTGAGAAAATATTTTACATGATAATTTTTAGAGATTTAATTATCTTAGTGTACAGATATGTCAAGTTCTCTCCCAAACACTCTCCATTTTCAATCTATCACCAAAATAAAGTCACACACTGCTTTCAATAAAAAAGGCAGCAAGCTTTAAGTGTACGCCAATTATTTGTTAATTTATAGTGAGAGGAGAGAAGGGAGAGAATCACAGGGGGAAAGGGGAAGGACTCACGTGAACAAGTATAAAGGACACATGGACAATGACTAAGGTGGGGGGTGAAAATGGGAGGGAGGTAGGGAGCACTGGAGGGGCAGGGCTGGGAATATAAGACAGAAAACTATACTTGAACAAGAATTAAATTTAAAAAAAATTACAGTGAGACAGAGAGAAGAAAGAGAAGCCCTTACCCCAACCTATTGTCCAAATTTGCCAGTTTCCCAGGTGAGTGCTCTATTTGAATTAAAATATTGGTTTTGCTACCTCAAATCAATAGAGTCTCTTCTCACAATTCCACACAGTGTAGAAAGCATGAGCCTTAAAGCAATTCAGGGGGCATATATTTGGTGGTTGAAGCACTCTTTCTTGCGAGGCACATTAAAAGAAAATAATAAAAGCCCTTGCTGCATGCAGACACGGCTCCTTACCATCTGACTGTGATGCGACCACAACAAGAAATACAAAAACTGGTTACAGGTGAGCCTCAGAAGGCTTGACTGTTAGGTCAGCATGGACTCGTTTCACTAATCTGCCTCCCTGATTTGTGAAATCGAATTGACTCCTCAGTAAACTATAAGGCTAAGCACCAAATTAATGCGAAATGCTTCTTGAAATGTAGCTGGACTCCACCCCACCCAATTTATAGTTAAGTCAGGAAAAGAGGGATCAAATCCTTAGAATTCTGTACACTAAAACACGTTTACGCAGTGTCAAACTTTCACATGGGGAAACAAACATATCTTGACTTTTCCAGACCCCTCCCATAAATACCATCGCCCTATACCAACTTCTCTGTGCAAAGTTATACATAAGGTTCTTTTCTAAACATTTGATTAAACATTTTCCTTAGTAAGGATTCAAAACATCAATCAAAACTTCCCCCTACTCATTCTTAAAAAAGAATACATTCCAGACATAACTTGTGAGCAGTATTTTAGCTTAATTAGATGCACATGCCCAGCGTTGTTCTCTAAAGCCTAGGCATATTTCCAGCTTTGGGTTTACAGAATTATTACATTTACACACACAAAGTGCAAACTAAGACTTGCTTTAATATTGGAATGGCATAAAACGGCCTGAGTAGACACAAAGATTTTCTCCGAATGTTTCCAGACCACCAGTTTTCTCACACATGCCCACTGGGTGGGAGGCAGGAATAAAACTCTGGCCCCTGGACCTGTTTCCCAGTACCTCACGGGAGCCCACTGGGAGGAGGAGAAAGACTGCTCCAAACAGGAAGCTGCTCTCTATCTCCTGGGGTCTGTCTCTCAAAAAGTATGCAAGTAGCATACACTTTTTTTCCCCTTGCCGATAGATATAGTGGAAGCCAGCATCAGAAGAAAACCTCACTCAGAGCCTTTAAACCCAGGAGAATGAGAAATGCCCATACACAGATTCTGCCCTCAAATCTTCCAGCAATGTTTTATGAGACCAGTGATGTACAGCATTAACCTTCAAGGAACTCAAGGCAGAGCATATAAAAATGCTGGAAAGGTCAGACCTGCACACCATAATTACTACCAAAAATTCATAGCATACTTTCAGTGTTAAAATTTTCCAATTATTCACACTTAGAAAAATATCTAACAGCATTAAAGAGGGAAATGACTTTCTCTTTCAGGTGTTAGTTAATTGGACGATGCCAATTGTGCTTGTTAGCAATAAGCAGGATACACTCTTTGCATTCTTTTTCTGACATCTATTTTAAATACAAGGGCGGCAAGAGTGGTTTTATTTAGTCTGTTAGAAAGCTTTTACATTTCTTCAGGGCATAAAAACAGAAATCTAANGTCTCATCTCATTGTCCTCTCGTGCCTTTAAGAGCCAGCCCTATACTCAGGACGGCCCTCCTAAACTGAGAGGGAGATTGCTGTGTGTCCTGCCAGACTCCCCTGTTACACAACTGAGCACAGGGGAGCAAAGAAAGCATAGGCCAGGACAAAGGATACACTCTTTGCATTCTTTTTCTGACATCTATTTTAAATACAAGGGCGGCAAGAGTGGTTTTATTTAGTCTGACTGTTAGAAAGCTTTTACATTTCTTCAGGGCATAAAAACAGAAATCTAAGACAAAAGATTTGGAGACCACCTGGATTTTCTATGCAGATGTATGTTCATTCCAAGGTGTTTGGCGCTGTGTGGCTTGAAGTGTCTTTGTTGTAATGAACCTGTCCCCTTCTCATTTAGAAGACCTCTAGTTTCACGAGACTCCCCGACACCAGTGTAAACTCTCTCCCCTTCTTTCTCCAATATTCTCAGGAAACTACACTTGCTTCCTCAGAAGTAAAACTGTCCCCAGGTTTTCACATTAGATCACATTTTCCACACACTCAGGACACAAGCAGCGGGAATACAGTTCATACCACCAACATGCAAGGAATGGTGGGAAGTAAATCTGTGTGATTTCTTGGATCCTTGAGGGACATGCTGGAGAAGGTTGGACCAGGATTAGATAGTCGCTATGACCTGCATGGCAATTTGGGCTTTTTCACTGGTAGAAGGGGCAAGGAAGGAAACAAAACAAAACAAATATTTCTATTATAATTTAAAGAATACCTAGACTTTACAGGAAGATGAAGTCCAAGTCTGCTATTCCAGTGTGTGTGTGTGTGTGTGTGTGTAGAATTTGCCTTCAAAAATTATAATCCATGGAAGAAGACAGATACCTATAATGCTCTATCATGCAAGAAAAAATACAAAACCACTGTGATACATTTATTTTAAAAAAATATGAGGGACCCTGGGGTATGGGAAGGAAATTTTCATTTATGGCATTCAGTGAGGCATCCTAGAGGAGGTAAAGTTTTGGCTGAATAGGATTTTGAAAGGTGGAAACAGGGGTGCAAGGAGTTAATCAGCTGAAACCCTGCAACTGCATACAAAAGCCACATTTGCTCACGGGAGAGTTGGTCTGTTCTGCTGTTCGAATCCCCTCACACTGGTCACTGACTTGACCGGGGTCCTGTGTCAGCCACTGTTGTCAGTTCTGAGAAACATCACCACTCCTGCCCACAAAGGTAAGAAGCAGAATTACACTGCTTGCTATTTATAAAATAAAAGAGCAATTCTTATCAGATTGGAGCTACAAGAAGAAAAATTTAATATTTGTAATGTTTATATAGAGATTTATCTCTGAGACGCTCCTCTCATATACATTATTTCCTGGTATAATCTAATATTTGCTAGGAATCTTCCTCATGTTCAATGCTTTTTAGAACTGTAATAAATAATCCAATTCAATTTAAAAAATAATAATGTTTTCCTCCAAATTCTAATAATCCTGTGATACAATCTGTCCCCAGTTGTGGTTACATGTAGTAATTTCCCTTCCTTTTCAATTTCTTTGTCAAGTTCCTTTCTTTGTTCCATTAATATTTTTATATGTGGTCTTTTGGTTCAAAGAGGTCACAAGAGGTTGGTCGGGTTCTTTAGAATTCATAGCTTCATGAAATCTTTCCAATTTATTTATTTAATGTTTCAGATATTACTCTCCTGAAATATTACATAAAACAACTAATGGACATCATTGCTGACTGGGTCAGATGTTTCATTTCTACATTTAAACTCAACTGTCATAAATCTTGTGTGAGTCTATTTTACTTTTCTTGGTGCTGGAGGGGTAGGCATGACAGAGACACCGCCACTTACGTCCACTAAAACTATCTGTGAGAGCAAACCTCTTTTCTGAAGAAATTTCCTTAATAAGCAAACGGACCCTTTTTCTGATCTAAGTATTTAATGGCCATGAGCATTTGCATTTATGATTTGGGGGGTCAGTTTTAGCTGCATTCATTTTTGGGTTTTACTGTCAGTCTATTGCAAATTTATATAGATGGTATCCATACATCCAATTTAAAATGAGCCATATATATTTTCTTATTAATGAATGTACAGGCACACCATTCCTCAGATTCCCCTTGTCTCTGTGTAGGAAGTTAGCCTTCTGCTATTTCATGGGGGTTAGGTATCAGCCAGACCAACATTGCACTATAGCCTTTTTCTCCTGACAGTTAAAGCTAGAAGATGAACACACAGCCTCAACATGGGCAATGACACTGAGATCTAGAATCTTGGGTGTGTGATGCAAAGACATAGAAAGGGTGTGTGGTGGTGGCAGAATCAATGAGAGCCGTGGTTCCAATGACAGCATCTCACCAGATGCACCTGTGGTTGAGAACATAGCTATGGTTCCTGTTCCCTGCATATTTTTACTTTTTGGTTCTCTTGTCTTTTACTAATTATCTGAGTCCTAATATACTCCCAACACTCCTCTTTTAATTTTGATATTTTACTTAAGATAGCTCAAGACAGTTTGAATGGCTTGTGTCTGAGAACCCAGATGTATATAAGGTTCTTTATAGCTACCATTATGAGAGCAAATCCACAAAACATAAAAAAGGAATAATTTCAAAGTCTTGTTGAGAAATTCAGAAGATTAAAAATCCTGCCTGTTGGCAGTACAATATATAGAGCACAATCCACTTTTAATCATTTAATTTAAAATTTAAAACATCCTTAAAGCAAAAATACAATACATAATAATTTTGGATTTGATACTCCTAGTGGTATATGAAAGAACTCTTTGTTTTTAAAAAGTATAAACTGAAGTATTTAGGGGTTAGAGGCATCATGTCTATAACTTACTATCAAAGAAATCAGAGTGGCCAGAGGGGAGAGGGGAGGGAATTTCAGGGGAAAAAGGGGAGGGATTTAGGGGAAATAGTATAAAGGACACATGGACAACAACTAAAGGGGGTGGAAATTGGAGGGAGTTGGGGAGCATGGGGGGTGGACTGGGATGGGAGTAAAAGACAGAAAAGTGTACTTGAAAAATAATTAAATAAAAAAAGGAAAAAAGAAAACCATATTAATAGATAAAAGGAAAACAAATATAGTAAAATGCTAACATTTGTAGATTTGGTGTAATGAGTATTAGTATCTGAGATTTCTTTGTATTACAACAACTTTTCTGTAAGTTTGAATATTATCAAAATAAAAAAAATTAAAACCCCTAAGGTTACCACCCTCCCATCTTTTCACTCCTGAGGAAATGTTCCTGAGAAGTTAAGCAAGTTGCTCAAAGTCACACTGCCTGACAGTAGTAAAGTATCAGTAAACCAAATGAGCATTAGCAAAAAATAGTTATTCTTCAAGGAAATAAAAGGATTCGATGTTTAATGCTGAACTCTAAGAAAAAATATCTGGAATGCATCGTAATTTGGACATTCTTCTGAGAAAACTATTTCATGTAAGCATTGTTCATCCTGGTGTCATTTGCCTAGAATTAGTTTTCCTTTCATAATATATATAGATTCAAATGTTATCCACATATCCAGAAGAGGGCATTATTTGGATTGTAACTGAAATAAGATGTATTTTTTAAATACATTCAACCCATGGGGAAAATAATTGGGAAATATAAAAGTTATAGTTATCTCAAACTTATGATCTCTACTTTCTTAGAAAGTACAGTCTTTGGAATGAAATCCATGTAAAAAGCAATATCCACAATTAATTTCCATTGATATGTCATGAAGGCTTACTAACTAATTAGTACAATATTTCATCTGAAAACTGGTGTCTGTGGTATGTATATTTTTGCACTTATTTTATATCAAACTCAAAGAAAATCCTGTTTCTTAGAAAGTACTGTGAACAAATGGATGAGAGATATTTCTTTTGCCTGGCTCAAGGGAATTTGTAGCAGCCCCACCTTTATTAGAAGTCACTTTGCATCAGAAATGTCTCGAAGACAGTCTGCAAATCAAGCACCAAGTTTTTTAAATGAATGTTTTATATGTGAAATATGAGAACACCTTTGTCTTTCAAGTATCCTGTCAGAACTTATCTCCAAGAGTGGAATATGTTAGTTACTCGGGACATGAAGTTAGCTATTAAGAGAGACTTCCTTTTTTCCCTTTTAACCAACATGATTTTAAATATCAGATGCCACAGGACAAATTTCTTCCCAGAAGAAAATTACAATATTAAGACTTCCTTACACAATGTGCCAATGCATTTTAAGGATTGCAATAAATTATAATGGGCATTTCTCCTAAAAACTGAACCTTTATGAAAATAAAATTTAATTTTAAGAGACACTCTATGGTAAAGATTATTTTAATAGCAATATTCAATTTTAATGAAAAGATGGCCTAGACTATGCTTAATAATGAGAGCATACACTGGCACATATATTCTGGAAAACAATTATACTACACGTTTCCAAAGCATTAAAAATGTGTATGTTCTTTTTTTTTATTTAATTCTTATTTAAGTACAGTTTTCTGTTTTATACTCCCTGCCCTGCCCCCCAGTGCTCCCCACCTCCCTCCCATTTCCGCCCCCCACCTTAATTACTGTCCATGTGTCCTTTATACTTATTCATGTGAGTCCATCCCCTTTTCCCCTATGATTCTCTCCCCTCTCCTCTCTGGACCCTGTCAGCCTGTTCCGTATTTGAGTGTCACTGGACATATTTTGCTTGCTTGTTTGTTTTGTTGTTTAGATTCCTGTTAAAGGTGAGATCATATGGTATTTGTCTTTCACCGCCTGGCTTATTTCACTCAACATAATGTTCTCCAGTTCCATCCATAATGTTGCAAAAGATAGGAGCTCCTTCTTCCTTTCTGCAGCATAGAATTCCATTGTATAAATGTATCATAGCTTTTTGATCCAGTCATTTACTGATGGCCATCTAGGTTGCTTCCAACTCTTGGCTATCGTGAATTGCGCTGCTATGAACATTGGGGTGCATAGGTTCTTTTGGATTGGTGTTTCAGGGTCCTTAGGATATACTCCTCATAGTGGAACTGCTGGGTCAAAAGGCACGTCCATTTTTAGTTTTCTTAGAAAGTTCCATACTGTTTTCCATAGTGGTTGTACCAGTCTGCAATCCCATCTACAGTGAACTAGGGTGCCCTTTTCCCCACAACCTCTCCAGCACTTGTTGTTTGTTTCTTTGTTTATGATAGCCATTCTGACTGGTGTAAAGTGGTATCTCATTGTGGTTTTAATTTGCATCTCTCTGATAGCTAGCGATATTGAGTATCTTTTCATGTGTCTCTGGATCCTCCGTATGTTCTCCTTAGAGAAATGTCTGTTCAAGTCCTTTGCCCATTTTTTAATTGGGTTGCTTGTCTTCTTTGAGTGGAGTCGAGTGAGTTCTTTGTATATTTTGGAGATTAAACCTTTGTCTGAAGTATCATTGGCAAATATGTTTTCCCAAACAGTTGCTTCTCTTTTTATCTTGATACTATTTTCCTTAGCCATGCAGAAGCTATTAATTTTGATGAGATCCCATTTGTTTATTCTTTCCTTTATGTCCCTTGCTCTAGAAGACATATCAGTAAAAATCTTGCTGCATGGAATATCTGAGATTTTCCTGCCAATGTTCTCCTCTAGGGCTTTAATGGTTTCACGGCTTATATTTAAGTCTTTTATCCACCTTGAATTAATTTTGGTGTATGGTGTAAGTTGGTGCACGAGTTTCATTTTTTAGCCTGTGGCTGTCCAGTTCTCCCAACACCATTTGTTGAAGAGGCTATCTTTACTCCATTTTATGTTACTGCCCCCTTTGTCAAATATTAATTGACTGTAGAGAGTTGGGTTTATTTCTGGGCTCTCTGTTCTATTCCATTGGTCTATGTGCCTGTTTTTATGCCAGTACCAAGCTGTTTTGATTACAGTGGCCTTGTAATACAGTTTGATATCAGGTATTGTGTTCCCTCCTAGTCTGTTCTTCTTTCTCAAAATTGCGGCTGCTATTCGGGGTCTTTTATGGTTCCATATAAATTTTTGAAGTGTTTGTTCTATGTCTGTGAAATATGCCATTGGAACTTTAATAGGTATAAAAATGTGTATGTTCTTTTGATTCAATAAGCTTATTTCTATAACAATGACATTTCTGATAGTAACAGTAATTACATTTTCAATTTGCTTTTGCATATTTTTACAATTTTTCTGATTATTACAAATTATATTCTAATAAGTTAAATATTCATTCATAGACTCTGTCCTTGAGCAGATTGAGAGACATTATTTTCAGAGCACCCATGTTAACCTTATGATTTGTCTTCAATTTGCTGATATGTCATCATAGATGATTTCCAAAACTGTCATCAATGCTATCGATAAACTTAATTTTCTTAGCATTAGCTGCTTATGGCAGAATAACAGGAGCCTTTGGTAGAGGACTGGCTAACCTCTGATGTGCCTTCTAGTTTAAAAGTAATCCTTATCTTAATGTGTTTCTCCACAAATTATAGACTGCTGCATGTGTAGATCTGCCCACTGAGGTTAGAATAATCAATATTTTCATGCATGACGGGTAAAATTTAGCACATCCACACCAGCACTCTGTCACGCACTTCAGATAACCTAAATAAGTAAAAATAAGACAACAGTTTGTCAAGCATGAGGAAGTAGAAGGGAGAGCAGAAAAATAATATAACAATTGTTCTCAAGTGCAACCTGTATATGGAATATAAAATATTAAGTAAATAAATGTTCAGGTGATATATAAATAAAGCAAATGTTATGAAAGCATTAAATGAACAATTGGTATTTGGAAACCCCACCATTCATGTGTTGTGCACTTGCTATGTCTGGTTTTGTGTGTGTTATGTGTATTTTCTGTATGGTGTATATTATAGGATTCATGTGCTATGTTTATCTATGTAGTAACCATGTATTTTTCATATGTGGTATGATAACTAAGTATACATGTTGGGTATGTTTGTGTTACGTGCATTTGTGTGCTGTGTGTATAAAGTGTTCTGTGTAAGTTTATTTGTATTTTGTGTGTGTACTATGTTGTATATGTTGTAGTTAGGTACATGTATCTTTGTGTACCAGGGGAACTGGATCAAATAGGGACTGCAGAAACAAAAAGAAAAGGAAAAGAAGATGTTGACACTCTGGCCACCTATCAAACATTTATGTAGCATATATATCCATGGAGATTGCAAATGGCATTAATAATAAGGTTCAGCATGGACGAGATTTTAAATGCACTGTGCATCCGTGTGCTGTGTGAGAGTGCATGTGCTGGTAGGCACTCCCACATCAGTGAAAGGCTCGGAGCCTGAAAGCGTAGAGTGGGCCATTTCACAAGGATCATTAATCTTATGGGCTCCTCTGGGCTTCCTCTTCTGTGAGTCTGGTTTCCTGAGTTGGCTAAAATTGTGGTAGATGTGGATTTCTGCCAACTAATTAACAGTCTCTGATCTCTGACCTATCTGTTGTAGATGAGGGAATCCAAAGTAACAGTTCTCTCTGATGCTTTTTTCATATTATGATAATAACTTACCATTGAATGATGAGCTATAGTTTGGAAATGATTTCACAATCATTTAGGTAATTTCCTTACAGTCCTGGAACGAAAGGTATTCTCCAAAAACTTGGAACAGAAGATAGTACAGTTAATTTTATCCAAAAAAGAAACAGAGGCTCAGAAATGTTAAAGAGTGTGACTTCAAAACATCTGACTTTAAGTAGCAAAGCTGATATTAGAAACCACATTTTATGATTCCTAACCACATGCTAGAAATACCATAATATACTAACCATGTTTCCCATCCTGAACACATTTTCATTAACATTTTATTGTAGAATATCTGATAACAAGGAATGTCCTTTAAATTATTAAAATATTTCAATCATTCTGTATATTAATGCTTCCTTCTCTGGCAGATATAAGACCTGGCAGGAAAATACACCGACTAAAATGCTACGCACACTATGCTCCCATTTTGGTTCAAACCCTCTCTATGAGGTTGAAACCCTCACCATACACCACGACTTGGTTTCCTTGCCTTGAGTCTTGCCCTTTTTTTCATTCACAACACTGCCAGGAGTATCTTTCAACAGTGGAAATAAGATTACCCAGCTTCCTCCGTCAAAGCCCTTTGGTTGTCCCCACTGCCTCTGCCAGAAATCTAATGCCCTGGGCAGACCTCGCTTGAGGAGCATGAAGACCGCCCATCTTTCCACCCTCATTGCTTACTATGTGCCATTTCCATCCTACGCATCAGCCGTACTAGATCATTACTTAGTATTAAAACTTGGTGTTCATGATTCTGTAACTTTTCCACGATTTCCTTTTTCCAAAGTGTTATGCCTTCTCTTGTATACCTGAAGAAATTTTCACTATGCTCCTACATTAAGCATTCTACCCCTCCTTCTACACTCTACACATGTCCTGCTACCCAAAACAATATATTACACTTATTTACTCACACATGTATTTTCTCTAACTAGTCTGAGAGCTCTCTGGGGTAGGAACCTAGTTAGATACATTTCTCTATCTCTACCGCTTAGCACGTGACGTATGGTAAGTGACCAATGAATAACTGACCAGGTGTTGTTGACTCTCAGGGGCTGGCAAAATATGACCCACAGATCAAATATAGCCACTGCCTATCCTCCCAAATTAAGTGTGATTGGAACACGGCTCTGCTGGTTTGTTTACACGATGTCTCCTGCTACAACAGTGGAGTTGAGTGGCTGCGACAGAGATGATAGGGCCTGTAAAGACAAAAATATTTACTATCTGGTCCTTTACAGAAAAAATTTTCAACCCCTACACTAGATAATCTCTAATGACCTTAAAATACTGCTTTTATTTTTAACATTTTGCAATTTTAATTTTGTTATTGCTTTTCTACTACAGTTGTCCCATTGCTCTATCCTGCCCAGCCACTTGGAACATTAAGGGCTTTAAGAAAAAAACATATAAAGAAAAAACACATTTAGAATTTATTGTATGTTATTCAGTAAAGTATCAGAAGTTTTGAATTAATCACATTTAATTTAATTTCTATTTTTGCTGCATTTTAAATCTTTGTCATCTCAATAGTGTGTAGTTCAAATAGAGAAGGAATAATCTGCCAACTAAACATAGATAAATGTTAATTATGAAAACTACAGAAGACATTCTTTACTCATAAATATTTAAAAAATAATGACTATTTGAGTTTTCAAAAATATAAAAGCATGTTTAAATACCTTTAAGCCACATTTAGATAAAGAATCAATCAAATACCTAGGTAAATTTCAGTCACATCAGAGAGAGAATGTATTCTTGTGATTTAAAGTTAGCTAACTAAATAATAAATTACTTTTTATTTTGGAGACCAAATTTATTTTCTGCAAAACTACTAATAATTTTGTAAGGTGACATTTTCTTCTTATTTTATTTAGTAATATAAATATTTCATATTTTGATATCTCTAATTTTCTTTGAATAACTTGGTTTTATTATTATCAAATAAATGTATCCCTCAATCATAGCCTTATTCAGAAAATGTATACCTCCTTACCCTTCTTAGGGTTTAATCATATTGAAGGATACCTTATTAAGTATTTACACTTACCTTATTTACTCTTTACACTGGAGTGAAGGAGAGGGTTCTAGAAGAATAAGGGGGAATCAGTCCATTTTTTCCTTGGTTTTGTAATAATGTACCTTTCACCATTGTTTTAAGCCCTATCTCTATTTTCTGAAATTCATACCATCCCCTCTGTGTCAGCTACCATAAACATGCTGAATGATATTTATTTAATTAAAATAAGCTTAACAGAAATTATCTTTGAGAATTTTTTAATAGCTCTTCATACCCCTTGAGCTAATTAGAGGTGTGCTAGGATATCATAAAACCAGGGTTAGAAGTAATTTCCAAGTTGGATCTATAACACACATCACTCACTGTAACTGCCTGTGATTTAAATATATTCTTGAATGAAGGATTTATTCCCTGTCATTAATCTCCAAGGTATGCTTTTCTTACACTTCATCTGTAATGTAGGATGCATAATAATAATTAAAATTATGCTAAAGGCAGTGACAATCCAGGAGAAAACAAAATTCAAACCCAGAAGCATTTCAATGTATTATTTCCAGAGTGCTAAAAAGTTAGCATATTACATGAATCATCAAATGATAAACATAAATGATAGGTGAGATAAGGAATATGTTTATTGCCACGTGATGTACTGATATCAGACAGAAACAATAAATATCTAAGCATAGTCATCATTTCTGAAACTTATCCTGTTTTCCCTTGAGATAAAATATTTAATAAAATAAAAGAGATGAGACTTTTCACTGCTACTTCTTAAGATGTAGGGTATCTAAAAGGTTATATCAAGGACAATTTTATGAAATATGGAGTATTTCAATGGATTGGTTAGTTTAAATGTGAAACCCAAAAATTTATAGCAAGATTTTTTCTATAAATGCATTCCCAGATTTACATTTTAGTCATGCAAGTCAGGCCAAAAGACTATGAAGACTTTTTATATTGGTTATGCAGAGACCAGAACTACCAGCTACTCAAATTTTAAATTTCTGATATCATTATTATTTTAATTTCTAATTTTATTAATTGATGAGAGAGGTACATTGAAGTCTTTTTGGTAACTGGATTTGTCTCTCTTTTTGGTTTTGCCATGTTTTGCTTTATAGATTTTGACACTACGTTATTAGGTACATACAAATTTAGAAGTCTATCTTCCTGATATATTAAATTTTATCAGTATTAAATGCCTCTCTTAATCTGTAGTAATGCTTCTTATCCTAAAATCTACCTTATGAAATACTTGTATAGTTACCCTTTGGTTGTATGGTATATATCTTTCTATTCTTTTACTTTCCATTATAAAGTGTCATTATTTTTAAGGTATGGTTTTTTTAGCAACTTTGTTTTAACTCAGTTTGAAAAATATTTGTATTAGTTTTAATATCATTACAATTATATTTGGGTTAATATTTAGCATGTTATTATTTGTTTTCTATTTGTTCCACTTGCTTTATATTCTGCTATAGTCTCTCCTTGCTTCTCTTATGCTGGATTAATCCATATTTTTATTGTTTCATTTTCCCCATCAATTAGTCAATTAATAACAATTTTTCCCTATTATTTTAATGGTTGTCTTACAAATTACTACACATACCTTTCATTTTTTATTATTCTGACTGAATTTACTAATTTTACCAGTTCCCAGACAATATTAGGAACTTAAAACACTTCAAATTCACCTGTCTTCCTACCCTTTTCCCTAATGTTGTTATGTCTTTTAATTCTATGAGACTCAGACCTCAAAATGACAGTAGTATTGTTCTGTTCGGTGTTATTAATATATGCTTGTCCACATATTTTCACTTTCTGTTGCTCTTCATTCCTTCCTGCAATTCTCTGTTTTAATTTGGGATTATTTTTTTCTTCTTGAAGACCTTCTCTTGTATCTCAATGAATATACATTTGATGAAGATACAGTGTTTTCAGTTTTGTCTGTCTGAAAATGTTTTTCTATTGCTAGCATTATTAAAGGATATTTTTAACGAGTATAAGTTCTAAGTTAGCAGATTTTTTCCAAAGCACTCTAAAGATAATCATCATATTATTTTCCAGCTTCCATTGTTTCTGTTCAGAAGTCAGCCAACAGTTTTACTGTTTCTTTAAAGATAATGTACCTTTTTCCCTCTGTCTGCCATTGATATCTTCTCTTTGCCCTTGCTTTTCAACAATTTCAATAATATGTGCTAGGTGTAGTGTTAGTTATATCGATTCTTGTTTTGTTTAGATGTTTTGCTTGGATGTCTTCTATCAGTTTTGGAAAATCCTGAGCCAATACCTCCTTTTTATATTGCTTTTGCCCTGTTCTCCTTCTCCTACTCTTCTGAGACTGTAGTTACACCTACGTTAGATATTTCTGTCATGTCTCATATGTCTCTTATCATCTGCAGTTTCTATTCTTTTTCTTCCCCAGCTTTCAGCCTGGATATTTTCTAATGACCAATTCTCAGTAACTAATAGTCTGTTTTTATAATGCTTCCAATATGCTATTAAAGTAATCATCAGGTCCTTAATTTTTATCATTGCATTTCTCTATTCTCTATTTTCCATTGCTTTTTAAAAAGTATTTTATTTATTTATTTTTAGAGACAGGGGAAGGGAAGGAGAAAGAGAGGGAGAGAAATGTCATGCATGGTTGCTTCCTGAGCACCCTCTACTGAGGACCTGGCCCGCAACCCAGACGGGCATGTGTCCTGACTGGGAATCGAACTGGTGACACTTTGGTTCACAGGCCAGTACTCAATCCACTGAGCCACACCAGCTGGGGCTCCATTTGGTTTTTAAGTTCTACTTCTCAGGTGCTTTTTTTCATTTTGTCACTTTTTTCAATGTTTTAATTATAACTTATTCTAAAGTATGTGCTTGATAAAACCAATAAATGGTTCACTTGCCTTTTCTTTTGATTTTCTTTCTTGGTATGCATGGTAAATTTACTGAATGCTAGACATTTTGTGTTAATAATTGTAGAGGCTCTAGATGATTTTATTGTATTCCAGAAAGCTTTTACTCTATTCTTTGCATAATTACCTTAATCTAGTCAGGAGTCAAGGCTGGGTTGCAGTTTTTATAAACCTTGGTCTACCTCAGGTTCATAGTCATTCTTAGGATGCAATTATTTAGAATCACAACTGAGTCTGATGCATGATGCCCTTAAATTTTTATTTCCTCAGACCAAGAGACTGTTAAATAATCTATTCTTTTTTGCAGTAGTTATCTGCTTAGCTTTTTAGCCTCTTCCCTTATGTAACTTAAGAATTCAGTCATGAAATATCTGACATGTCTTTATGCCACACTTATCACAAGCATTTCAATCCCTCAGTACCTAATGACCTTGGAAGTGGTAGCATTCTATATAATCATAATCCCTATTGGGCAGCCCCTCCTTCCCAGTTCTGAAAGCATCATTTCTTCCATTTGGCCATTCAGATTTGCATGGGGTATTGTCTTTCCACTATTGCTAGTCTTAGGATGCTTCACCCTCTGTTTTTGGTCACTTTAATCATGCTGGCACCTGTTAATACTGCTTTCATTAAAATATCTTCAGTCAGAGCCCTTGACTGGGTTATCCTTTACCTTACAGTATTTTAAAATGTTTTATTTATTTATTTTTAGAGAGAGGGGAAGGGAAGAAGGAAGAGTGGGAGAGAAACATCAATGTGTGGTGGCCTCTCATGTGTCCCCTACTGGGGACATGGCCTGCAACCCAGGCATGTGCCCTGAATCGAACCAGTGACCCTTTGCTTCACAGGCCCATGCTTAATCCACTGAGCTACACCAGCCAGGGCTACCTTCTAGTGTTCTGACTGGTACAGCATTTAACTCTCCAAAAAAGTCTGATGCTCTGAAGTATTAGGTTCTTTTAAAAATCAGTAACCTTATGCAAACTTTCTGCATTAACTGGATGTTTTAAGGTATATTAAAGAGTTAATTTTTATAAATCAATCTGATTCTTAGAATTTACAACTAAAGGGGCCATTTATATGTAAAAATAAAAAATAACTTTTATTGAAATGTTTCTTTGTTTGAACTAACCTATGTAGTTTGAATATCAGCTTGAAAAAGATATCTTATTCCTCTCTGCTTCACCTGCTGGTTATAAATATATAGAACCACTTACAGAGCCCTTCTCGCCAGGGAAGGTCATCGTCACTGACCACCAGGCAGAAATGAAAAATGTGTTGAATATATTGTTTCATCAATATATTGTTTCATATTGCTTGCATCTCTCAAAAAATCATTCAAACAATGATGCATAAATGTCACATTCTAATCTCTCCAGATAACTTTGTAAGAAGTTTGGGGTTCGGAAGCCCAAATTTGTCCCCATCATCAGTCCCCATTTGTCACCCAGAAGGAATTTTGGAAAGTGCAGAGAACTATTTAGTTCTGGGCATGAATTTGAACATCATAGGACCCAGAAATATTTGAGCAACGGTGGTAGTAAGGATCTCTTGAGAAGTGGATCCCTGACGATGATATTCATTGCTATCTTGGTAACAAGAGCCAATGACAGTGAACTGAAATGGAGAACAAGTCCAATGTGTTGTCTTCTTTCCAGATGAAAAAATCCACCCCAATAAGATGGAGGGAAGGGCTGTTTATGCCACATCATGCCATTAATCAGGGTAGCTAGCACTAATTGACACTGTTGAGAAATTATACTCCCAGCCTCACTTCATTTTCACAACAATTTCACGTAGTAGATACTATTATAATCACAGGGAGGCAGAATACTGGTTCAAATGGTGACTCTACCACATTTGAACTCTATAATCACAGCCAGTTTTTTAACCAAGCTCTGACTAATTCCCTCTTTCTTAAAATGGATATAATATTATCAACAATAACAATAATATCAGCAAGCTATTTAACATGTTAATTCCATCCAGTAGAGAGACATTTCTAAATGCATCATAGACACATTATTTCATTTATCTGCCCTTCTATTACTCCTCTTCCCATGGAGATGGATTTAATGAGAGGAGAAAAAAGGAGGATTTCTCTCTAGTACTTCCACCAGGGAAGATAGGAAGAAGGAGAAAAAAACCTTTCCTGTATCATCATACTAATGTCCTACTAAATTATCTTTGCCTAGACATCACCAGGAAAAGATTATTCCATTGCTTTTGTAATGGGTAACATGATGCTTATAATGATGCCAAGTTATTATCTCAAAGGCAAGGTGGGCATAGATTCTGGAAGTAGTGAATTAAATAAGGCAGCCCCGTTATGGGCTCATAAATTCCCACTCACAGCCTGGCTTTCAGGCAGCCCACTGACCATTTGGCATCCCTTGGAGGATACAGAACTGTCAGCCAGCAGCCCGAGGTGATTGTTCCTAACACAGATTTCATTCTACTTCTCAGCGAAGGTTCCAACTTTCCCCTTATGCATCACATGACCATCAGTACCACAACACACATCTGGGAATAAGCCATAGCAAAGAGATTGTGAATAGGTCAGAATTTATTTAAATTTTTCTTTCCTTACTGACAAATGACATGGGACTACCTATGGGTGTGCATTTGACACCCTCATGAATACAAAATAAATCTATTATGTTTAGTGCTTTCACTTAGAATACAAAATTAATTCAAAATGATTGATGGGCTACTTAATGTAGTAACTTTTCCTAAGGTGGGTAGGTGACCCCATATCACTTCATCAGTGATATTCCCTAAAGTGCATTTATATAAAATGGAAAAGCATCATAAGTCTACGTCTTACAGGCAAACATAACTCTTAATACAACCACATCTTATAACAATTTTATCTCATTCCAAAGTGTCTGACAATGTTTTATTTCCATCCTTGAAAAGGTACTCTTAAAACTGAACAAAATGCTCACAAATAGAAGGCCTATTTACTCCCTTTTTGTTGTTAAAAAACAATTGTTTAGTTCCAGCTTGGATGAATCAGTGGTGAGTCTTGCTCACATGATTAAAATGATGTTCTCACTGACACATGCATTATATATTTATGAAAAATAAGACCTCAGGTCATTGAGTATGAATTCTTAATAATTCCTTGAAACTAAACTGTATAAGCAAAGGGAATTTCTGCACCCAGGGTTTATGAGGCTGATTGGTGTTTAGAAACTGATAAACAGGTAGGGGTAAGCATGTGAATATTTTAAAAATAAATACACAGAAAGCCAGCTGGGAAGCAGCATACCATTGGTTTCACATTGCTTTTCTACTGGTTCTATGCAATGTGGTACTTCTAGTAACCTGGCTATTCATCCACTCATATTGTTACAGATGTGCATCTGGTTTTCTAGCGTGATTTTGACCTGATGCACAAAGTGAAGGTTAAATAAATATGCCATGCATGACACACCGACACAAGAACAACATGAAGCATAAAATAACAGCAAGGATGAAAAAGAATTGACCTGTATAAATTGTATTCTGCCTAAAAACAGGAATTTATCTCACAAATAACACAGATAGTCTGTACTGCTTACCTGGCAGTGAACTAAGGTTTTTTTAACTGAGCTGGAGGTGTGAACTATGGAAATTAACAAAAGCAAAAGTGCCGGTTAGCATGCACCGGTTTGGGGGGAAACAAATAGTTCTTTAGTGAAGCTGCGTGAATGAGGAGCTGGGAATGTAGCCACTTCATCTACACCCTGCCTTTGATGGGGTGCACACGTAACCTTTAGAAGATTATTTAACATCACTGTGCCTCAGGTTCTTTTCACTTAAAATTATAATACTCCTCTAGTTCATTACCCAGAGCTGTGTTGAGGAGCAAACAAGAGATTGTATGCAGAAGCACATTACAAAGTACAACACATGAAACAAAATCAAACACTTCAAAGTGCTATTTAACCTCTCACCATTGTGTACTGGAGGAATCAAACATAACCAGAAGCAATGGTGACTCATTCAAGTTGAAGGTTGTTGAGAGCTTTCCATGTATATTGAAAAGGGATGCAAAGATAACATGTGTCATGACTAGAAAAAAAGTGAAACCATACACATGCAATAACTGTAATATATATAAGATAGGAGTAATGACTGAAATATAAATAATCACTTATAATAATTCAAAGGAGAATCAGAAAGGCTTGTGGAAGAAAGTTTACTAAAACTATGCCTTAAAGAATGAAAGGGTTAATCTTAAGGAAGAAGAGATAGAGGGGGGTGAATCTTCTAAGTAGAGAAACGGTATTAAATGGGCCCCAAGCCTGGGATTCCCCTGGAAACTTTGAGGGGCTCTGGCTAGTTTTAGCTCAGGATGAGTGAAGGAGGTGTTGGGGAAATATTCATTAGTAGTATTTGTCGAGGGTCTGCTAGGTGCCAACCACTGTACAACACACGAGGGAAAGAGAAGCAGACCAAAGCAGACCAAATTACTGCCCTCGGGGGGCTGACATTTGAGTAGTTATAAATGTAGGCCAAAAAAATCTCTCTAGCCCATGTTCTCTTTCCACTACATCCTTCGTGATCACTCTCTTCCCAGGGTAGCCAAAGCAAACGTGTGCACGCGTGCACACATACACTTACTCATTTAGATTCTAAATTTTAGAGTATCTCCATTAATGGTGTCCAAGACACACAATGCTGATTGTATTTGAGAAAACATGGCATTTCTCAAAAGTTGGTAAGAAAAAAAAATAAGGGGATGGTTCCAAATGTGGGTAAAGAGAAGGAATTTCCCAAGTGGTTTTCAACACGATGCATATTAAAATCATCTGGGGAGCTTTAAAAAAATACCCCACGTCTGGGCATCGACTCCAGAGCAATTAAACCAGACTCTCTGGAGGCTGGATCCAGACATCATTATTTATTTTTAAAGTTCTGCAGGTAATTCAAATGTGCAGGCAGATGAAAAACCATTGAAGCAATCAATACTCCAAAGGACTCTCGCTTTTCTTTTCCTGCTTCACTTACAGTTTAGATAAGTGGATAATTTACATTAATCCTTACATCTTTCATTATAATCAAGTCAGCAGTCATAGAGTTGTGAAGAGGGAGAAGGCATCAGATTTTGGGACAGGTGAGGAGAAGCCTGAGAAAGTCAAGCCGACAGTTGTAAAATGAATTATTTGGAGGAGGCCCTAAAGTTAAGTAGGAAGAAGTTGAAATGCACATGTGATTTGCTAGATTTGAGTCTTGGCTTTGCAGCTGACTTTGTGATTTTCTCATCTATGTGTATTTTGATTTTCCCTTCTATAAAATTGAAAAATGTAATATAAAATCTCTTCCTCTTACCTTGCAGGGCTCTATTAATAATCAAAGGAGACAGTATCAGTGAAAGTGTATTGTCAACTAAAACGCTCTAACATAAATTTGAGAGATTATGCCCTAAAAGCTGAAGCAACATCAGAAAAATAAATTAATTAATTAAGCGTTACTTAATTAAACTAGTCCTGTGAACAATGTCCAAAGCAGTGTCTTTATTACCCATTTAGTCATGGCAAGTAAAACCAACTCTACTACAGATACACTCATCAAATAAACTCATTTTTCTTTCTATGCAAAATAGTTATGTTACACTTTTTACCAGCCACGATCCCTATACAGAAGACCTACCAGAAATCCTTATTATTAATGGCGGAAAACAAAAACTAGCTAATCAGCTGTTAATGATGCAGATCGGATTATGCTAATTTAGTTTGAAACCAAATAAGATGGAAGAGGAGAGAAAACATGGGGAGGAGAGAAAGCCTTAGCTATTCATGAAGAAAGCAGTAAATTCCACTGACAGATAAACTTCTTAGGCACCACGGCAATGAAAACGGTGTTGATCTGCACGTCCACAGATGTGGCTCCAGGGTGTAATCTGTCCAGTTGCTCAATATCAGGACATCCACATGAGCACCACCTCAGGGAAGATAAATAGGAAACCTCTTAGTCAGGGAGATAACACAATTGCTGCTGCTAGTTTTTTCATGGGAAGCCTGTTGATGGTCGCTATTGGATGGAGGAAGTGCTGCTGACGCACTCCAAGGCACGGAGAGTAAAAGATGTAGCTACAAATCCAAGGGATAATGGGTTGCGGAGACATGAAGGTCTGCTTGCATCCATTCTCTCAAGGCGGGTAAGGATTTCCCACTGAATTTCATTAAGTAGTGCATGAAATAAGTTTAAAAGGCACAGAACAATTGGGAACTTTGTATTACACATGTAAAATATTGGTATGTGTAATATATACAGTCTACCTCTCAAGATCAAAAATATGAAAGTTTGGGAGAGAAAAAAAAATGGGTTGGTATCTTGGCCAGTGGATTAATACCCTACTCCACTAGCAACAATGAAAATCAACCTAACCTTTATGCAAAAGGTTAGTTCTTCTTACCCTAGCAGTCAGGAGGGGAATAAAACTATCTTATGAAGACACGGAAGAAAACTTGCTTTAAAAATAAACACTTCGGCCTTCCCAAGAGTTTTCAGTCCAGCAAGATGCCAAATTCAAGAAACTACCTAGGTGTTTCAGAGCAAACCCATGCTTCTGTTTTAATTATTAAAGCCAACACATCATTATTCATTATGTGCATATTTATTCATCAATTACAACATGTAGGCACAATCCTGGGTGCCACCAGGAAGAATGAAGAGAATCAGAATCAACTTGCTAAGAGCCTACAATGTACTAAGAGAGATGACATTGGATAAAAAGCAGCAATGCACAGTAGAAAATGCATGCCCTCAAACAGAAAGTACCACAGCCAGTGAAAAGAGGAGGGAGATTTCTTCTAAAAAGCCTGATCAAGACAAGCTAAAGCTGATTTTATTTTCCTGTCACTGTTATACCTTCACCTAAATTTGATTCTTCCTCATTAAAATCTTCTTTACTATTACTCAATAGAATAAATAGTCTTAGGTTAATTCTCAAGGAAGTTGAGTTTCTGCCTCTAGTTTCCGTAGGAGCCCAATTCTGACACTAAAGATTTATAATGGTGTCCAGCCTCTAGAGCAGTTCTAGGTTATTTCTGACCATGTTTGTATCTGGAGAAGGGATTTATTACCAAGGGTGTTTATGTGGGCTGCCCATGCTAATGGGCACATTGACATTCTATGCAAAAATGCTGTGTGTAGGAGCCTTTGTGTGTGTGTTTGGGGGGGGGGGCGTGTTCATAGCTTTCATCAAACTGTTTCAAGCCAAGAACTAGTTTAAGGCATTCCTCAGACCTGCAGTACAGTATCAATTCACCCTGGGGAGAAGTAGAGCCAAGCGGGCTCCTCAGGACCTAGACTGAAATAGGATCAGGTCCTGCCAGGGTTTCTCTCAACAAAGATATTTTTTTCTTGGCTTAGTATTAAGAAAATTTCCTTGGTCAAGCTTGTGCATTCACCTTTCCTCTTAAAGAATGTATGTGTTGAAATAGCAATATTGTTTGCAGGTCATATAATATGTATGTGTTGAAATGGCAATATTGTCCTCAGATCATATGACATTCAGATATACTACTGGTTCTAAATCAAAACGGTGAAAGCCATTGAATTTGAGAACATAATCCTAGTCTTTATCTAGCAATGTTGGCAAGCATTTACCAGTAGACTTTTTAGAGTTTTATAAAGTGGGTGTTGAATAATATCCAAAGCAGGCATTAATAATCTTTACTAGAACAGAATGAATGGAAAGGAAGAAAGCTAAAAACCTTCTGTTTGGTATAATTGTGGTTTAATATGCTTTATTACATCCCTGGATTGATTTGTATAAGGCCCAAGAAACCAGCTGATTTCAGTGAACAAAAACAAAAACCCAAGCCAGCTATTTATTTTGTATGTAGACAATCACTGCTTGACTGACTGGATGTTTTGTGTTCGAACCAGCTGTTTTGGCATTTTGCAGACACAGCCTGAATAATTCCATCTACATTCTATTAGTCCTAAATTAAGGTGACAATGTGTTTTCATTTAGTAACATTTTCTAAAGTCGATAACTTTGTAAACAATTAAGTGGTTGACCCAGCTTCCTAAAACACAGATATTTTCGAAAGTAGATAGATTGTTCTGAATCAAAGCAGTTTCCTCATTTCCAAAGGGCCATACAGAGACCGCAGAACTCAACTAGCCACCTCGCTGTTTGTTTCCAGGACCTGCTTTCCAATGTATCATGTAAATGGTACATAAATTTATTCTAAACGGCTTACCTCCATTTAGGTGCCTATCAAGAGAAATGGAAATGTCTGTTCCAAAGTTATCAAAAATTTCATGATGGCAATTTTTATTTAATTAAAAAAAGAGAGAGAGAGAATCAAATCATGTCACAGGCAGGTGGAAGGACACCGCAGGCAGGACTGTGTTTTCCAATGGCATCCAGCACGATAATGAGTCCATGTCTATGGAAATTGATTCATTAATATTTCATCGAGGCAGCTTCAGAGCAATTCAAGACCCGGCTCCCAGGAATTCAATCAGTAAATTCAATGAATTGTTGAGCTTAAAATACCAGGGGGCAAAAATATACATATATTTGGCATGTGTGCATATTTATACATACCGATATGACATGTATATGCACATGAATACAGGCATTCATATTAAAATAGAGCACATGGAAGAGAGTGTCATTTCCAGGCTTAAATGCAGGCTCACCTGCCTATATTTTTTTTTACTTAGGAATACTTTCCAAATAAAACAAAAGTCACTCTGTCGAATAACATTCTCCTCCTCAGTGCCTGACTTGAAAAACACGTGAACAAAAATGTTAGCCATGACTTCTTCATTGGTCATTCACATATTTATCAATAGAGTCCTTTCAATCAATTAACAGCACATAAAGATGGCTCCCAGGGACCGCCTCTGGGACTGGAAAAAGAGGGGACCAAATGTTTTCTGGAGGAAGGGCTGCTGGTTTGGGGCAGAGCAGGCAATTTTCCATGTGATGTACTCATTGACAAGGGCCAGTTGGGGAAGCAGATTCAAATTATCGTGTTGGTTAACTAATTGGTCTTTGGGTGTCCCTAAACACCAACCTATAAATAATTTTATTTTCATTTTGGATCAATGTCTTTTAGCCCTTGTCTAACTAACCTGTATTGATGTCTTTTTAATTAAACCAAGCGTGATATGCTCGCTCGGCATTGGGGCATACTGAGTGTGCATGCTAGGAATTCCAGATAAGGTAATTATGCTATTTGTCACTGTCATGATTAATGTGTGACAGCTGTTATGACAGCTGTGCCACTGTTTTGTCACAATACTCTGTTCATCCATAACAAAATTAGCTGTCGCACTCAAAGGTACACACTTGCTGCTATTTCTTTCTCAAGTCAACAATGAGAAAATCGAGAGGGAATATTACATGAACTCCGTGACAAACAAGAAAAACGACATCTTTATTTTTTTTTCCTTTAAATGATGATATAACCTACCTGCGTTAGAAATGCAGAGACCTCACCTCTAGCAAACAAGCTGTCACAAGGAGCCAATCCACCACTAATCTAGCTAACAAGGTCTCAGTGTGTGAGGGGTTTGCTTTATAATTTGAATCTGCCTTGTCAGGCAAGCCTTTTATATGTTACCCAAATTAGCATTGGCTGGAACTGTTACTGTCTGTCAAGGTGGAAAACTGCAAGCACAGAGTTATAATAGGGAGTGGGAGACTGACTCACCTTTCCTTTGGACATCAGTGAAGTGGAGCAAAATGGGTGGCTCTTCCTCCATCTCCCTTAAGACAGCCGCCCGTCCTCCGATACCACTGCACTCCTAACTGGGAAGGATGCTTTCAGGAGCTGACTCCAAATAGAGATGCGTATTGTCAACGAAGGCAATTATTAATGTTAACCAATAGTCTTTCTTACAAAGCCTTATAACTGGGCTATAAAACCATAGAAGACACTGATGTTAAGAGATAGATGGTTACAATAATAGCATCATTATTCTATAGCTTTGGGTAAAGCAGATATTGCACATGTTCCATAAATTTCTTTAAAAAGCCATGTAAATGTCTATTCAGGATGAAAAGAAATACTGTAACATCAGACACCCTAAGTGTCATGGAAAGAACATGTCATGTCAGATATGCACATCTAAGCGAACATAATATTTTCTCTTTCAAAATTAAAGGGGAAGCAACTATAGCTATTATTTTTGCAACAAATGATTAGTTTGATCTACTGACAATATATTTAAATATGCCAGTAATTTAACCAGCGAATAATACTGTGCACTGTTAATAGAGATACTATCTAAATCAGGAATATCTGCACTGTCTCTTGAAGCCCTCTTCTCTGTAAACAGTCCTGGACCAGAAAACTGAATTATTTCAAACAATTATAATGATTACAAAGGAACTGTTCCCACCTGCTGCTAACTTATGGTAGTCGTCAGTCAGCAAAGGGTTTAATTAGAATATTTATCAACGATGACCAAAAGTCCTTTTGATTTGTCCTTGTCATCTCCATGCAGGAAGAGTAAACACTCCAGATTAAAACAATTGAAAGATGCTGAAAAATCTGGGGGCCTGCTGAAAAGATTTCCAATCAGGACAAGCAGGCTTTATTCAATTGCTCTAATTGCTTTTCTCTGTGACAAATATGTGAGCTATTGATGACTTGTTTCACTTTGGATGAGTGTCTCCTTTCTGCCTCAGTCAACAGAGACCAAGACTGTTTGTTGCCATGTATGATTACCAGTTATGAAAAGGCACTATAAACATAATAGTGCTTAACTACTAGATCACATGGGCTTTGATATGAAGGACGCCAAAGCTGTTTCCATGTGACGAATGTTCGTGTATGTAGAGTATCTTTGTTAACTGTCTCCATTCATTCGGAGAACTCCTCATTGGAAAGTACCCATTGTCAAGGTCCACCTCCAATGCCATCTCTTTCTTGTAGCCTTCGGTTAAATTGTCTTCCTGTGTCCTTGCCCTTCCTTTTTTTCCAACTCCCATTGCACTTACTGCTTATATGTTGTTTACTTGTTTGTCTAATTAAGGATAATGGTTATTTGTCCGCTTTTCTTACCCTTAGGCTCCCAAGAGAGCAGAAAACACATTTTCTGAATCTTTAATTCCTCTCTGTAATACTACCTTACACACAGTCGGCTTTTTTATTCCCATGTATGAAGTAAATCAATTAATGCATAATTAAAATTTGAGAAGAGTATTTGTATATTGTAGTATCTGTATTCAAGTATTACTTAGGAATTTAGGAGCTATTTAATGTGTGAAACTTTTTATTAGTAGAGTGTGAAATATTTAAACAACAAAAACACCCAAGTAATGCCAATCAGACCACTTTTAATATCAACTGCTATGCCCAAGAAAGATGTCAGATAGTGGGACACCTGCAACAGACATAGTGAAAAGACTCCTAATTAAAGGGGCTCTTCCAATCACACAGAATTTATTCTTGTCTAAAGCCAGGAATATCTATAAACCATCTCTCTGTATAGCTGAAAAGGCACTATAAACATTCATAGGTTCTACCAACAGACACAACTCTTACAGGAGTTTTGGTGGGAGGCAATTTTTACAGAAGGCAATTACACTGGAGAATAATTGTACTTCCAGAGTTCTACAGGTCTGTGAAATTAGCAATTAAGTACAGAAATAGCTGTGGCAATAGAAATGTAGTGGATGAGTTGTATGAAGCAATGGCATGCTGAAACGTTGCAATAGGAGATAAACTATAGTACTAGAAACCCAAAACCACTAGTTTAAGATAGGGGTATATAGGTCCTAAAATGATGCATCATTAGCAACAGATGTGAAAAAGAGGATCCAACTCAGTCTGTCAGTTTCTATGCAGACTTCTCCCTAGTTAGAGAGAAGCAATAAGTTACCAAAATCCACTAGAGGTTTACCTCAACTTAATTTTTAATTTTGGTTGTTTGTGTTTGGTTAACTATTTAGTAACCTATACATTTTGTCTCATTATGCAGGCTTGTTTTTTTAGAGACATAACTTAACCATTATTGTTTAAATGTATAACATAACTGGTTATAATAAGGAAAGCACCAAATCAGTGAACTAAATTGATAATTTCTGAGACCTTAATAAGCTGCTATCATATTATCTACTAATAGTGCCTTTCTTCTTACATATTCCAGTCCTTATATTTACACCCTGGGAATTAATTTGAATGAATTCCTAACTGATCCAAGGACAGAAGATAATTTTTGAATGGTATCTGTCTTCTTAGGTTCTATTTCTTTTTTTTTTTTTATCGTCACACAAGAACATGTTTTCATTGCTTTTAGAGAGAGAAAGGAATGAGGAAGTGAGAGAGAAAAATATTGATGTGAGAGAAAGAGAAACATTGATTGGTTGACTCCCCTACATGCCCAGAGCAAGGATGGAGGCCACAATCTAAGTACATTCTCTGACCAGGAATCATACCCAAAACCTTTTGATTGTGGGAGAATGCTCCGACCAACTGAGACACACTAACTAAGGCTTAGATTTCATTTACAAGCTATAGCTAATATACATAATGAGTCAATCTGATTACATACTTCAACACTTTGCTGACTCTAAGAAAATTCAAATGCTGTTAATTTATCCTCAACAACAACAAGAAAGGGTGGTTAACAAATCACTGGCCTATAAAAGAGCCTTTTTACAAAGCTTTTTAAGATCACATGGAGGGGCAGTGACTGAGCAATCTGATCTAGACACATATTTCTTGAGGGGAAGTACAACAACCATAAGGAATGACATTTCACAGCAAAGCTAAATTAGCTTTTAAGAGCAAGGCTCCTGATTTCAAGTTCACAATGGCAGAGTAAGAAGATCCTGAACTTACTTCCTCTCATCAACACCAAAACTGTAACTACATATAAGATAGCTATCTCTGGGAATAACCTAAAGACTAGCAGAACAGATTTCTACAACTATGCATACAAAGAAAGTCACGTTGAAGTGGGTAGGAAGAGCACAGACTAAGTCTAGTCAGGACCTATACTACCCTCCATTTCCCATATAGGGACTCATATGAGGGATATCACAACCACAGAGTTTGTCCCTGAAGAGAGAGTTGTCCAATCCCTATCCTGGGGGACCTGGACCAGGAAGAGGAATCCCCATAATATATGGCTTTGAAAACCAGTAGAGCTTACATCTGGGACAGCCAGAGGGTGGTAGGAAACCCAGATTGTGCTCTTTCTGAGACCTGGCACTGAGTCAGCAGTTTGAAAACCAACTGGGTCATACATAAAAGTGGTACATTAACTAATTTTGGGATGTGTAGTGAGGGGCAGAGATCTATCAGACATTTCTCTTGAGTAAGAGGTGCTGGTAGGCACCATTTTCACTTTTCTTTAACCTGGTTAGTCTGACATTGGAAGGAGCCATTTCTGACACTCTTCATTAAACTTAATAACATTGTTTACCCCACCTGAGCACTTCCCTCAGGATCCACCTAGGCTGGCACCCCTCCAAAGCAGCTCCTGCCATGCCACACCCAGTGGGTGCCCTTAGTCAGCACCAGCACAGAGCAGTGTGTCTGCAACAGCGTGACTGGGCCTCATAGCCAGTCACACTAAAGATTTGCCCTGTGCAACAGTGAGCCCACAATAGTTGTGGCCAGACCTCATAGCCAGCAGATCAGAGACCAGCCTCACCTGCCAATGTGTCCATGAAAGTTGGTTCAGCCACAATAAGCAGCCACACTAGACAACCCAGGCTACACCTTCAGAGCATCTGGCTATGGTGACAAAGGGATATCACCACTAGGACCCACAGGACATCTTCTAAATAAGGCCACTGTTTCAAGACCAGAAGATTTAGCTGACCTATCTAATACATGGAAACAAATAGGCAAAATGAGAAGAAAAAGAATATGTTCAAACAAACAAACAAAAACAAGACAAAAAGCCAGAAAAGAACAAAATGAAACTGAGGTAAGCTGTTTGCTAGATAAAGAATTCAAAGTAATAGTCATAAATGTGCTCATCAATTCTTCAGACAAGTGTATAAACTTAGTGAGAACTTCAACAAAGAGATAAAAGTTATTAAAAAATAGATCTATCAGAACTAAAGACAATGACAACTAAAATAAAAAATAAATGGGAAAGAATCATCTAAATAGATAATGCATAAGAATGAATAAGCAATCAGGAAGACAGGGCAGTGGAAATTATCCAATTGGAAGGCCAAAAAGAAAAAAGAATTTTAAAAAATGAGGGACCTTTGGGACAATGCCAACTGTACTAACTGAAATCAGAGGGGGTGTAGAAGGACAAAAGAGAGAGAAAGGGACAGAAAACCTATTTGAAGAAATAATGGCTGAAAACTTCCCTAACCTGGTGAAAGAAACAGACATCCAAATCCAAAAAGCACAGAGAATCCCAAACAAGATGAACGCAAAGGGACCCATACTAAAAGACATTATAATTAAATTGTTAAAAACTAAAGATAATGAGAGAATCTTAAGAGCAGCAAGAGAAAACCAACCAGTTACATACAAGAGAATGCCCATAAGACTATCAGCTGACTTTTCAACAGAGACTTTGAAGGCCAGAAGGGAGTGGCACAATATATTCAACATGATGAAAGGGAAAGATCTACAACCAAGAACACTCTACACAGCAAGGTTATCATTCAGAATTGAAAGAGATATCAAGATTTTCCCAGACAAGCAAAAGCTAAAGGGGTTTATCACCACTAAATCAGCATTGCAAGAAATATTAAAGGGAATTTTTTAACCAGAAAAGCAAAACTAGAAATATAAAAATATATGAAAAAATCTGTCACCAGTAAAGGCAAAATATATATTAAGATAGTAGACCAAGCACTTTAAATCTGGTGTGAAAACAATTAAAACATCAAGTGCACACTACAGTGCCTATCAATACTTTCTTTACATGTAAATTGGCTAAGTGATACACTGAGAAAATATAATGTGACTGAATGGATAAAAAAACAAGGCCCTTACATGTGCCACCTACATGAGACTCCAGATTAAAAGACACACAAGCTAAAAGTAAAAGGATGGAAAAAAGTATTTCATGAAAATGGAAACAAAAAGCAAAGAGCTGAAAAGCAATACTTATAATAGAGAAAATACAAAGGCTATAAGAAGAAACAAAGAAGGACCCAGCAATTCCACTTCTGGACTCTTAACTGAAGAAAATCAACACTAATTCAAAAAGATATATGCACCCCTATGTTCACTGCAGCATTATTTATAATAGCCAAGACATAGAAGCAACTTAGGTGTTCATCAATAGATAAATCAATAGAGAAGCAGTGGGTATAGCCCTGGCTGGTGTGGCTCAGTGAATTGAGCACGAGACTGTGAACCAAAGGGTTGCCAGTTCAATTTGCAGTCTAGGGCACATGCCTGGGTTGCCGGCCAGGTCCCCAGTAGGGGGCACATGAGAGGCAACCACACTTTAATGTTTCTCTCCCTCTCTTTCTCCTTCCCTTTCCCTCTCTCTAAAAATAAATAAATATTTTTTTAAAAAAAGAAGTGGGTATATATATTTTTGTGTATGCACACACTGGGGAACACTACTCAACCAGGAAAAAGAAGACAATCTTGACATTTGTGAAAACATGGATAGATCAAAAGGGTATTATGGTAAGCAAAATAAGTCAGTGAAAGACAAATACTATATCATTTTACTTTTGTGGAATCTAAAAACACTAACCACATAAACAAACAAAACAAACAGACTCATAAATATAAAAAAAAGTGATAGTTGTCAGAGTGTTGGGTGGTGAGGGTATGCCCAAAGGTGAAGAGGATTAAGAGTTACAAACTTACAGTTACAACATGAGGGTGTCAAGAGGATGTAAAGCTGAGCATACGGAATACAGTCAATTATATCACAATTATATCACAATAACCTTTTTATGGTGGCAGATGGAAAGTAGACTTTCTGTGGTGATCACTTTGTAAGGTATATAAGTGCAAAATCTTTCTACATTGTACACAAGAAATTAATATAATATGTATGTTAACTATGATTTAGAAAAAGTTTGCAGACCTCCTGAACTACAGATACATAGTACTTACTTTTCATCATTTTTACCTGGAGCTGAAAATGAATTATGTTTTACAGATTACATCAGGTTCTCAAGTTTTGACCCTCTATACTTGTGTGTACATGTGTGTACACATATGCACACACACTTATTTTGTCTACTTTCGGTCTGCCTTCTCACTTGTGCTCTAACAACCCAAAAATCTGAATGCATCTGTTTCAGGGCCAAGTCTATTGCCTTTTCCTGGCTACAAGAATGGAGTTTTCAAAGAAAGGAACTGAGCCTGAAAACAGAGAAAATCACCTTTGCCTACTGCATGCTGCTTCTTCTGGCTCAGATCCTAGTAGCTGGGGTCTCTAACATATGCTACAACTTTTCTCCCAGGCTTTTCTGTGTAGAGAGCATTCCAAAGAGAACAGAACTATCTCTTGTTGCAAGTTACTATTAAGAAGATTTGTGGCTGGAAAAACAGAAGAGAAAACTTTAAAATCTCTGAGCATATATGAGAAGGAGCTGGGATAAACTATCAAGTGTACAAAATGCATTTGTTCAAATTTAAGTAAAAAGCAGCCAGAGTAATAGCTTTGATGAAGAACAAGAATTTCTATGTTTCTTTTTCCCTGGATATGGCATCGTAAAAATAATTCTCTCTGGACCTGCAAAGAGGGAAAGGGGAGAGAAGAAAGAAATGAAAGAACTGCCTAAAGCTTTCATGTTATTTGTAAGAGTTTGTAGATGGAGCTGTACTGGTGACATAAATACATTAATGGATCTGCATTTCAGAAAAGACATTCTTTCTTTTGCCAAAATACTCTCAAACTGTGATTGAACAACTCTGTAGACGAAGACATAAAGATTCTAAGACTCTGGCACCTTCAGCAGCCCTGTGGTGAAGCGGCAGAGGAGAGTGAGAAAACCCACACTCCAGTCTTCAGTTACAAATTCTATTGCCGTAGACGTGACCCCTAATTTTTTTGAGTTTCTGTCCCTAAATTTTGAAAAAGAATAATATCTCTCCAACTTGCCCCAAAGGGCTACACTGGGATTTGCATATGATAATATATACTAAATGCATTTTGTTGATAGAGATCTAATCCCTTTTAAGATACCGTTTTTTATCACCACTTATCTTGTGTCCAGAGCTTTATCTCACTGCTCAATTAATGTTTCCTTTTAATGCCCACAAAAACAGAACTTCTAAATCCAACCTCTATGTTGTAGCAGAAAACGTATTTCCCAGTGTCTACAAAAAAAGGTACATAAATGTAAAGGATAACCCCATAATCAACCTTCTCAGGGCTGGGGCTCCAAACAGGCCGCTTCTCACAGTGAGGTAGCTGGGCCTGACTGCACAACGGCCACTCAGGCCAACATGTTGCCAGAACACAGCAATGGCAAATGTCTTCTGGAAACAAACAAAACAAAGCCCAATTTACTGTCCCACGAACTCTCCAATTTTAAAAGTGGCACCCACGGTCTCATTATGCCACAGTTCTCAAACGAATGGATGTTACAGAGACATCAAACAAAAGTAATAATATGCACTCAGAAATACAGGCCTCACATAGTCTCTTAGCTACCACAAAGTATTATTTATGGCCATGAACTATATAGTTATTATTTTCTTTGGTAATAGTGGGGTTTTGTTTCATTTTTGTAGTTGCTGCTTTTTACATCCAGGTGTAGATCACATAACCACATTCAGGGAAAATAATATCTTGAAATAACATAACATAACATAACATGAGGAGGAATCACATGGACGTATTTGTGTTATAATATTATGTTTTTTGTATAGGTAAGTACAGATACCATCACCATTTGTCATACAAGAAAATGGTCTTTCAGAGGTTAACTAGCACTTTCAAAATTATGTGGTAAATTTGTGCAAATCTGATTCTTTAATTCTGGAATGCTTGCATAGGCTTGAAATGTGTTCCCTGAGGGCTCAGTGGAAATATTCATTCATCCAAAGATTCACAAGATACATACCAGGCACTTACTATGTGCTTGTTGCTGGGGACTGGTTGGAGAGAGCAGTAGTCCTTTACATCTAACAGATGCGGACCTTCCACCCAGCAGACTATACTACTATCCTGGACTCTCCTTCTGATCAAAGGTGTCCTGGAAAATCTGGACTCAAGCATGGACTTCATTTGCTTCTCTGTGTTCCCTCCCCCTATCATGCCCCACCTTGGCAGAGATCCCCAGTGCCCCTCAAATAAAAGAAAGAAGGTGAATTCATCATGACCTAACGAATAATGCTTGCTTGTGTTCTAAATGCCTTGTTTTACATTACACCATGTATTTTTAACACTAGAAAATATATTTCTACTACTCTTAGATAACAGTGCTAAACATTAGAAATGTTTAATGCAAAAGACCTTAATGTTCAATAACGAAGAAATGAAAAAATAAAATACGATGTATTCTCTCAGTACACTGCTAGGAAGACATTAAAATTTGTAATAACACGAAAAATGCTTGAGTAATAGTAACTTGCTTCACCAGCTTAGAGGTGTAAAGATAGCCACATCCTTTTTATTATTCTAATTAGTCACTCACAAACCCGAATGCCTGTATTGGCAGGAAGTTTTGTAACCCGTGTGACCCCTAATCACAGTCACACAGGCTAGAGGATTTCCATCATCCCCTCAGTGAGAGGGCTGACCTCGACTCAGAGGACGCACTGTTGGCACTGTCACAGGCAGGATGGCTACAATGGCCCCCGGCTTCCACAGCTGCAGAAAAGCCCATGTACTTTCGCATCCTTAGGTCCACATTGTCATAGCCTAGTCATGACCCCAGTGCCATGCTAGCCAGGCCTGGGACCACGTGGAGGCTCAGTTCAGGACTTGCTGAGGCCAAACCTGCCTTAGAACCTTGTTTAACACTTGTTGAAACTCAAACTTACTTTTTCTCACCGTGAGTTCTCACCTCTCACTATTGTGGTTCTTTTCTGTCACGAAGCCGCAGCCAGGGACATTTGTTTGTTTGTCCAAATCTGTCTAATGCCAAATCTTAAGGAGAAGGAGCTGGGGCATTAGTCTCTTCACTCCCACAAAGCTTCTAGACTTCTGATGAAAAGTTCGTTCACAACATTCACAACAGGTCAAGGGAGAAGAAGAAGAGACTTTGCTAAAACCAGAATGCTCTGGTCTGCATTTCAAGGAGAGATAGAAAAAGTTTGAACAGACAGTACAAGCATTTACATAACTAAAGCGGTCAATCTTTTTTTTTTCCCTCATAATAAGTTTTGTTCCTTAAAGTGACTTGCTGGCTCAGTCTCTAGAAAAGGAAGTAGTATTATGATTTAAAATTGCCTCCCACTAGCTTCTTTGTTATATTGATAATTTAAAAACATATATTTTAGCCCTGGCTGGTGTGGCTCAGTGGATGGAGCGCAGGCCTATGAACCAAAGGGTCGTAGGTTCAATTCCCAGTCAGGGCACACACCTGGGTTGTGGGCCAAGTCCCCAGTGAGGGGCATGTGAGAGGCAACCACCCACTGATGTTTCTCTCCCTCTTTTTCTCCTTCCCTTCCCCTCTCTCTAAAAATGGATCCGAAGTGACAGAACTCAGGCACCTGATTGCTTCAGGGACAGTATCCTGAGAGGTTTGGAGCTAGGGTTGGGGCAGAGGGAAAAAAACCAGAGTGGAGGAACAGCCCAGGAGGGTCGTGGAAGCCACAAAGCAAGTGAGAACTGGGATGATAGTTCTTAGCCTTGAGACTTGCCTGCTGAATAAGCCCAGATGCATACCCAGATTTTTGTGTTATGGTAAAATACACATTACATAATATAATCAACACTGTAAAAAATATGTACAATAGGACGAAAATACATCCAAACAGTACTGTTCTCTTCTCTCAAGGGTTCTCAATTCTCAATGGGAAAATAGATGATTTCCCCTGATTATTTTATTGTTATTTTGCAAAATTTCAGAAAATAATTATGCATTGCTTTTTAACTTGTCTAAAACAATTTCTTTAAGTAATTGGACTTCTTAATGATCAGTTTTTCCCAAACTAGCTAATATAATAAGTAATATAATGCTCCTTTTTATGGTTTTGTATTTCTTTTTCAATACTTTTGAGTCACAAGAAAACGCTATAATAAGGTTTGAATTTGCCTATGGCATAGTAATTTTGTAAACTCATACTTGGCAAAATTAGTCAGGCACCACATGAACTGTTTGTGTAATGAAAAAAGAAATATTTTTAACATTATTAATGGAAATGTCTCCTGCAGTTTACAACTTACAGGTAGATACAAGGATCTGGACCACACGGCTCAAAAACCCATATTTCCCTGCCTATTACTAGACATCCAAACTGTGGCTAGGTCACCACCAGTCAGCTGCCACAATGACAAGGAAGTTCAAGGTTTTAAAAGTTGAAATTAAAATGCTAATCAAAATTGAATAACAGAAGGTAAGTCATAACATGGCTATAATATATGGCCAAAATATTTGTTTTTAACACTAAGAAATAATCTAACCTTGTAGAATTACACTCAACAAATCCTTGTCCAGTGGTAAAAATTCTAAGAGAAAAACAAAGCCCCAATGATACAATAAATGTAGCCTTTGTAGAATCGTTTTATGTGCATTACCTCATTTATTACAATATGATAAAAGTAGTATCACATGATAAAACTGAGAACTTTTAAAAATGCATTTATCGAATTTGTCAGTAACTTGGGTTCTCTGTCTCTAGGTTCAGAACTTATCCTACTTAAAAAAAACTGTATATATAAATACAGAAGCATAAAAACCTATATTAGCCCATTAGCGATTCTAAAGAAAGCAATATTATCTCTATGAAAGTTTTTATGCACTCAGTTCAAAACCATTTATATGCAAGTAGCTTGAGAGTTGATTCCAGGAAACCATAGTAGAGGAAGAAGAGTAGTGTAACAAGAAGGGGAGAGAAGAAGGGAGAGAGGGAGAGAGAGAGGGACGTTATGTGTTATCAAGCCAGTCACCACTTGGGCTTAATCTCCCTGGAAAGCGTTAGGAAACCACATCAATAGAACGTACTCCAAAATTATCGCAACCGAAGGACAAGGAAGCTTGCTATTTATCCAACAACATCCTTTCTTTCATTGACTTGGGGCTTATTCCAGGAGAACTTTCAGAACTTCTGGCTGGTCTTTCGTGCAGAACAACCCAAGACTAGAAAAAAAAGACCCCTGGCTGGTGCTTGTCATAACAGTCTTCACCATGCAGAGAAGTGAATGCAAGAAGGTATGGCCCAAACACTGAGATCATTCACTACAGCACCCAGTTTGGGTAGATTTACCAGGTGAGCACTTATATACCATTTACCTCCAGTCATATAGCATATGAGTCTACGACTTAGTACTATCCCAGTTTTTTTCAGATGATAAAATTTAGGCACAAAAAAGTTAAGTTGCTTGTCCCAGATCATACAGCTGGAATTTGAACCCAAACACTCAGATTCCAGAGTCCACACCCTTACCCACTTTGATGGCCATGGCTGATCAGCCCACATGAAGAACAGTCAAGCAGTTTTGGGAAAACTTCCCATTAGGGCTCTGAAGGAAGCAACTCCTCATCAAATCTCACTGACTCTGAAGATCACAGGCCCTGGTGTTTGTTGACCTTGTCACCAAAGTTCACCCACAACTCACAGTCAATATCAGAAAATGAAGACCTTCAGGAGAGTCTTTTCCCCATCATCTGCCTCCCACACATTGTCCACACGAACTTCTAGATTTCCTAGAATTTCTATTCAGAATCCAGATAACCCAGCACTCATTTTGAGATACCATAGTTTTCACTAACAGTTGCAATTATCTGAGCCTCTAAGCCTGTCTCTCCATAATGCTGTACCAGCCTCGGGACAGAATCGATTTGACCAGGGACTGCAGGCAAAAACACAATTTAGCTCTCTTTCAACTGTGTAACTGACATGGACACAGCACTAGGCAGGTGGTAAATTAGCTACTTGGAGAGGTCCTTTCATTCTTTCAGGCCACTGAGGCATTAAAACCTCCATAAGAATCTATCTGGCAATGTTGTAAATGCTTGCAAGACTTCAGCACAATTTTAGGAAAGTCACTTATTCCAGGTAACCTAGTTATAAAAAGTACAGCATCCTAGGCTTTGTTAAGGCTGTAAGCCTGAGTGCTCATCTAAGTTTTCTAAACAAAATTTGGAATTGATTCTAATAGGTTTAGACACTAAGCATTCTCTGCCAATTCTTTCCAATTAAACAGGGAATAGGAGCAGATGAGAAATCAATCAAAATAAAATGAAACACCTTTGATCACCTTGGGTGGGATTTGAAAATGGGCCCATTTCTTTGTTGTTTTATATTATCCTGTGGCATTATCAAATTCTTCCTGAGACAAACTAGAAAAGCAAAATGGGCTCAGATTTCTCTAGCAAAATAGTACGGAATAGGGGCATAATTACAATGAATTCTTCTTCATTCAAGAAAGTCTTGGATATAATTCAGTCCCCAACTATTTTAAGCAATGCATAAGTATATATATACAAAAAACAAAAACAGAAACACAGGAAGGTACATTAGATATTTCCTTTCCACTTCTTCATATTTTTGAATTCAGTAAATCTCTTTCTATTTTACCTTTCTTAGAAATCCTGAAAACTTCTTTCCCGTTTCCCCCGTAGATGGGTAAAGAAACAACCTAAGGCCAAGTGTGGAGGCTTCATGCATTCTTTCTCCATTAATTTTAGGTGTTACCAGGATGATGTGTCTTCAATGCCTGGCACAGGAAAGGCGCAGTGGGATCCGGCATAAAAAGTACAGAACTCACGATCAGTCACATCTGACTATTTCAACTGCAATTCAAGTGCTACAATTTCCTAGCTGTTGTGACTAGGGGTAAATGGCTTAAACATCTCACATTATAACACCTACCTCATCAAGTTACTGCAAGGATTCAGTGATTTGCAATAGCCAGGTCTTTTTGCTCATGAGAAGCAAATGTGTGCATTTCTTTTAAATTCTGAGTGGAGTGACATTATGTCCATAGCCTGATATCAGCCATGGAGGGAATACTTAGACCATAGAAACTGAAAAAAGCTATGAACCAGGGCATTCTTTTTCTTTCCCCTAGAACCTGATTTATTAGCTCATTATTGAAAATTAGATAACATGCAAAATGTTGCTCCTTTTCCTTTCTTGTCTTGAAGAATTTGCAAAGACAGCTTCCCTTATGTGTCTAGTAATGATTTCACTTTCATAATCAGTCACTTGTTAAGAATTTGCCTTTGCGGTTGCTTTTGACAACTATACAAGGCTGTTTGTAAGGAGGACCTCGATTAGGATTTAAACACTGAGTGACGTTCTGCCCTAGTATTTTGAAGAATAGTGTTGCAAACCCATTTCAGAAAGTTTATGTAAGTAAGCAGAGCTAATAACTGCCACATGTAAGGTTTTTATTTGCTTGGGTTCTGCTGAGGAGCTGGCACTTTCTATTCTGCCTAAGGTAGCATCACCCCCCAAAAGTTTCCCTTTTAATTAAAATTCTCACTAAGGAATCACTATGACCCACTGCAACAATTGTGAAAAGTGATGTACTCCCAATAGACATAAAATGCTACTAACATAATTTGTCAGTGCAATTTAACATATCACATGGGACAAAAACTGAAATCTGTGACAGAGAGTCTTCCACAGATTTGGTGGAGTGGAACCAAATGCCACACCAGAAGGTGCTACACTTGGAAGTCTGTAGAAGGCTGCCTTTTAATAATGTGCAGGGGATGTGGCAGGAATAATAGATATAAAGGCATCCAAGGTTCCTTTTCTCCTGGTGACTAAGGAGAGATTTCTTCATGAAGTTCTAGGAAATACCAGTCTCTATTGGCACACAAGATCATGAATGGAAACTGGAATTCTTCTATATATAAAATGTTCAAAATAGTCTTAGGATACTTCCTCTTATCATCTCCAAAAAGTAGGAGACTTTCATTCAAGATTGAGGCATATGTAAACATGGCTTACTCCTTGCACAACCACAGCAAAAATTACAAGACTGCAGAACAGATATCAGCCTTAATCATAAGGAAATGGAGCTATATAGAAGTCTGACAACCAAGGAATTAAATAAACCACACTCATCCAGACAGGTAGGAGGGGTGGAGACATAGAGAGGCACTGAGAGGAGTAGAGACATAGAATGAGTGGTCCCACACACATGTGTAGTGGATAAAAATGGGGATGGAGAATGAGAATACCTCAGGTGCAAAGAATCTCAGCTCCACACCAGACCCCCCAAACCAGGGTTCCAACACTAGGAAGATGAGCCCCCATAACTTCTGGCTATAAAAACCAGCATGGTTTGGGGCAATGGAAGAAATTGTGGATTCTTAAGAGTCTCCTCTTAAACGGCCAGCAATGGACTTAGGACTTATGCCGACTCACTCCCTCTGGGCTTCAGCACCAGGGCAAAACCTTTAAGGGCACCAGTGGCATACAGGGAAAATTGAAGAACTGGCACCAGGGTGAGTGCCAGGAGACAGCTTCCTCCTGGACAAAACTCCTGGCCAGGTAGCAGCATTGTCACCTCTCCGAACGCTCCCCAACAAAGCCACAGAACAGGGACTCAGGTTGCCCCACCCTGATGATTAGGTAAGGTGAGTTTTTTCTACAGTAGGCCACTCTACAATGGCAGGGAGTCAACGCAGCTCTCCTAATACATAGAAACATAGCGAGGATGCTAAAATGAGGAGATAAAGAAACATGGCCCAAATGGAAGAACAGAACAAAACTCCAGAAAAAGAACTAAACAAAATGGAGATCAGCAACCTATCAGATGCAGAGTTCAAAAATTGGTTATGAGGATGCCTAATGAACTCACTGGGTACTACCACAGCATTAAAAATACCCAGGCAGGCCCTGGCTGGTGTAGCTCAATAGATTGAGCTTGGGCCTGCAAACCAGAGGATTGTGGTTTGATTCCCAGTCAGGGCACATTCCTGGGTTGCCAGCAAGTTCCCAGCAGAGAACACTACCCAGGCAGAAATGAAGTTTATACTAAGAGAAATAAAGGAAAATCTACAGAGAACCAACAGTGGAGGGGATAAAGCTGATAATCAAATCAATGGTTTGGAACATAAGAAAGAAAACAAATCAGAGCAGCAAGAAAAAAGAATTCAAAAAATGAGGAGCCTCTGGGACATCTTCAAAAGTGCCAACATTTGAATCATTGGGTTGGCAGAGGGGAAGAAATTGAAAAGTTATTTGAAAAAATAATGAAAGAAAACATCCTTGATTTGGTGAAGGAAATAGACATACAAATCTAGGAAACACAGAGAGTCCCAAACAAGATGGACCCAAAGAACACCATACCTACAACCTAGATTACACTATTCAGCAAAGCTATCACTTAGAATGGAAGGGCAGATAAAGTGCTTCCCAGACAAAGTAAAGCTAAAAGAGTTCACCATCACCAAGCCATTATTATATAAAAGGTTAAAGGGAATTATTTAAGAAAATGAAGAAGATCATAACTATGAACATTAAAATGGCAATAAATTCAGAGCTATTAACAATTAACTCTAAAAAAAACAAACTAAGCAAACAAACAGAACAGAAACAGAATCATAGATAGGGAGATTATTTGGAGGGTTATTAGAAGAGAGGGGGAAGAGAGAGAATGGGGAAAAAGGTACAGGGATTAAGAAGCACAAATTGGTATGTATGAAATAGACAGGAGGATATTAAGATCAGTACAGGAAATGGAGAAGTTAAAGAACGTATATGCATGACCCATGGATGTGAGCTAAGGCAGGAAGGGAGGATTGCTATGGAAAACGTGGCATACCAGGTAGAGGGCAGCAAAGAGTGAAAACTGTGACAACCAATAGCATAATCAATAAAATATATTTTTTAAATGCAAGAACCAGCACACAGCTAAAGTTACATTTGAGAAACACTTTGGAATCATTCTGGTAAGCAGTCACATAGTCACTTGTATTAGAAAGAATAGCATAGTCTCAAAAAACTGTAACCCATGTGTTAATTCTGCCATTCACATCTGACCTTGGGAATGTTCCTTGATTTCTCTAAAAATCAAACTTTTCATCTTTATAGGAGGCATCTATGCAAGATCAATATGAAGGCCATATACTGAAAATATGTCAAATATTATTACTGCTTGGACATACTTGGCCACATCCTTCCTAAAATAAAAACCTTTTCATGCAAAACCTCTAATTTGGCATTAATATGAAGCCAAACCACACATCTCAGAAATCACTGAGGAATCTTAACTATGGAGCAAAGAAAAAAGCAAAATTCCTAGTAATTAAGAGCTGGGTTTCAGAATCAGACAGAACTGGATGCTATCCCAAGTTTCAACATATGCTATCTATGTGACCTTAGGCAATTTATTTACCTTTCTAAACCTCTTTCCTCTTCTTTCAAATGAGGATTATGACAGGATTTAGCTCATTATGTTGTTGTGCTATTTATGCTGTGTGGTGAGAGAAGGCATATAAAAGTTCTTAGGACCATAGTTATTTCTCAATCAATGTTATATTTGTACTCATGTTGTCGCTATTGTTGTTTGCATTTTGAAATTACCTAAGTAGAAAAATGTTCCTAATACTAAGGATAAAAATCCTGAGACTAAATTAAAAGACTCTGACAAGGAGTCACAGATTCTTAAGCTTCTTAAATTTAAATTAATGGCCTGAGGTGGTAGACAGATTTGGAACCTAAAAGTAAAGTAAAGCAGCCTCTTTTTCCTTCAGGCTCTTCCTCTTAAATTATCTTCCATTTAAACTGTGAAAAAAAGGCCAGAAGGGCCCTGGTCCAGTGGCTCCGTTGGACCATCATCCTATTCACCACAAGGTTGTGAGTCCATCCCCTGTCAGGGCATTTACCTAGGTTGCAGGTTCAGTACCTGGTGGGGGCGCAAATGGGAGGCAATTGATCAATGTTTTCTCTCACATCAACGGTTCTTTCTCTCTTTTTCTCCCTTTCTTTTTAAATCAATAAGTATATCCTTGGGTGATTATTTTAAAAAAAAGAAGAAGAAGGAGAAATGCCAGTAGGAAGACAACTGTATTGTGTCCAGGTTCTTTTCCTGGGAAAGAGGAGGCCTTAATAGGTGAGATCCTACCCACACTACTTCTCTGAGACTTAGTTTCATGGATTTTGAAATAGAGTGTTGAAAATATGAGCAACCAAGGTTAAGGTTGGGGGTGGTTTTACTGGCTACAGCCACAGAGCATGGAGAAGGAAGAAAGGGAGTTTTAAGTTCAAGAAAATGAAGACCAAGGAAGAAAGCAAGAATCTACAATGTTAATTCCAGAAAAGAAGACAGGACACTAGGAACAGAGTGGATACCAAAAATAAAGCAAACTTATATGTGACTGTGGACAGGCAGGACAGGCTTTCAGGAGGGGAGCCTGAAGCTGTGATAACAGAAGCCACGATAACATAATAACATAGTTATTAAGGATAACTATGTCTTGGTGAGAAAACTGTTAGACATGATTCATTATCTTGTTCTGAGGTTGGCAATAAGAAACATTACAAAATTGTGGGTTTAAAACTTCTTTTTTTCCTAAGAGGAAATATAGATGATCACTTAAGAAAATAAAATATGTTTTTGTATGTAGAACTATGCATTGGGCTAATCTCTGAAAGGTCTAGTATTTTACTCACTGACATGAAATTTAAGGTTTTCTGTGTCCAAGATTCTCCCAAGTAAAACCACAATAGAAGCTATGTAAGTCAGCCAAGACTCTAGAATACAAATTAAAGTGACTACAAAGTACAAAGGTGGTTGCCAATGACTGGGAGTTGGGGGAAATTGGGAGAGGTTGGTAAAGAGGTACCAACTTCCAGCTCTAGTGTGAATAAGATCTGAAGATTTCATGTAAAACATGGTGGCCAAGGCTGAAAACAATACGTTGTATAATTGAAATTTGCTGAGTGAGTAGAACTTCCATGGTCTCATCAAAAAGAAAAAAAAAATAACTATGTGAAGTGATGGATATGTTAATTAATGCAAAAATTAATAAACAGAAACAGCCCTCATTTAATATGAAGTTTGGAGGTTGAAAGAGGGAGTTCTCACTCCCTATGTTGGCAGGGGATCCAGGGAGTCCAACAGGAAGACCTCTCTGTTTACAGTCGCTCTCCCAACTTCCTCTCCTCTGAGAGTGCCTCTCATTTGTTTCTCAGGACATGTGCATGGTTTGCCATTAGACCACATGTTCCAAGTTGAAATTCATTGCTCCCAAATAAACCCAATTTTTCTGGGGAAATACCTGGTTGTCCATTTGTTCAAGGTCAATAATGACTAGAAGGCAGAGGGTATCCTTTCATTATGTGTGTATATATATATAATTATATATATATATACATATGTATATATATATACATATATATATGTGTGTGTATAATATATATTTATAATTTTTAGAAAGAAATATTACAATTTTCAAGGTACCAAAAAGTACCCCAAGTCCTAAAAGAATCCGTGTGCTTTAATACAATGCCTAACAAACTGGAAGAGCTAGCTACTATTATTTTTTAATCTAAAAAAACCAGAAAGCTCTAAGGCTGTTAACAAAACAAAATAAAATCATCTAAAGCCAGACTCCTTCCTCAAAGACCCAAATCCAAAAACAAAACCCAATAAAAAAACAAAACACTTCATTATCAGAAGAAAAATTACCAAGTATTTCCAATGCGCAGGGCAAGAAAGAAATATTTGCAAGAGTCTGAAATAAACTTGTCTTTTTAACAAGCACAGCGCTTATTAACAAAATGAGCAACCTACATTTGGAAGAAAGCACTCTGTGACTTGAGGCTAAAATTTGTGATAGAATCACTTTTCTCTTGAAATATTCCACTGTTTCCTGGATTTACTCATGATAAGGTTATAACTTTTGTTGGGATATTTCAATGTTTCCATTCAGGATCTCATAAAATCAGGCATACCCTAAAAGTCAAGGGCAGCACACATTATTAACTATTACATACCCTTTTTAAGAATGTAAGTGCAATGCTTTATTCTTAATTAACCAAAATTCCATCCATGCTTTGGTGAAATGTCAACTATTCTGCCAATTACAATTGTTTGGTATATGAACAAATAATTAAATTTGTTTTATGGATTTCTTTTAACTATCATGTTGCTGAAATCTAGTTAAGAAATAAAAGGTAACTTACAATAACAGAATATTTGAACTGTAAAGGAGATTTTAGAGTTCATCTTTCCAACTTTCTACTTTAAAGTGCATAAAATAAGTCTGAGAGAAGTAAATGACTTATCCAAAGCCTCAGAATTGTTAAAATGAAAAACTAATGGGCAAAATAGGAGTGAACCACAATTAAATTACTATTGTCACACACTAATTTGGCAAGTGATTTTGTGAGGACTGACTATGGTCATATTATATTTCCAGATCATAATTCAATTAAACTACAAATTAATTGCAAAAAGTTAACTAGAAAAACAATCAAGTATTTAGAATTTAAGCAGCATATTTATAAGTAGTTCATATGCAAAAGAAAAAATTAAAAAGAAAATACTCTGAACTAAATAAAAAAATCTTAATGTTTTATCTTATTTATTTATTTACTTATTTTTATTTATTTTTAAGATTTTATTTATTGATGTTTAGAGGAGAAGGGAAGGAGAGAGGGAGAGAAACATCAATGTATGGTTGCGTCTCGTGCATCCCCTGCTGGGAACTGGCCTGCAACCCAGGCATGTGCCCTGACTGGGAATTGAACTGAGATCCCTTGGTTCCCAGGCCTGAGCTCAATCCACTAAACTACACCAGCCAGGGCTTTTAAATTTATTTTTAATATATTTTTATTGATTATGCAATTACAGTTGTCCCATTTCCCCCCCTTTATTCCCCTCTGACCTGCACACCCCTCCCACCTGCATTCCCTCCCTTTAGTTCATGTCCATTTGTCATACTTAGAAGTTCTTTGGCTTCTATATTTCCTATACTATTCTTAATCTCCTCCTGTCTATTTTCTACCTACCATTTATGCTACTTATTCTCTGTACCTTTCCCCTCTCTCTCCACCTCTCACTTCCCCACTGATAAGCCTCCATGTGATCTCCATCTCTGTGATTCTGTTCCTGTTCTAGTTGTTTGCTTAGTTTCTTTTTGTTTTTTGTTTTAGGTGTGGTTGTTAATAACTGAGTTTGCTGTCATTTTACTGTATATGTTTTTTATCTTCTTCTTAGATAAGTCCCTTTAGCATTTCATAGAATAAGGGCTGGGCGATGATGAACTCCTTTAACTTGACCTTATCTGAGAAGCATTTTATCTGCCCTTCCATTCTAAATGAGAGCATTGCTGGATACAGTAATCTTGGATGTAGGTCCTTGCCTGTCATGACTTGGAATACTTCTTTCCAGCCTCTTCTTGCCCATAAGGTCTCTTTTAAGAAATCAGCTGACAGTCTTATGGGAACTCCTTTGTAAATAACTAATCCTTTTCTCTCACTGCTTTTAAGGTTCTCTCCTTCTCTTTAATCTTGGGTAATGTAATTATGATGTGCCTTGGAGTGTGCTTCCTTGTATCCAACTTCTTTGGGACTCTCTGAACTCCCTGGACTTCCTGAAAGTCCATTTCCTTTGCCAGATTGGGGAAGTTCTCTTTCATTATTTGTTCAAATAAGTTTTTAGTTTTTTGATCTTCCTCTTTTCCTTCTGGCACCCCTATGATTTGGATGTTGAAATGTTTAAAGATGTCCTGGAGGTTCCTAAGCTTCTCCCAGTTTTTTTGAATTCTTGTTTCTTCATTCTGTTCTAGTTGAATGCTTATTTCTTCCTTCTGCTCAGAACTGATTTGAGCCCTGTTTTTTTCCTGTCACTTTTGGTTCCATATAGATTTTTCCTTATTTCACATAATGTGACCTGCATACTGCCTGGGTCTTTTTTATGCTGTTGAAGTACCCAGTGAGTTCCTAGAGCATCCTGATAACCAGTGTTTTGAATTGTGTATCTGTTAGGTTGGCTATCTCTTCATCACTTAGTTGTATTTTTTTCTGGAGCTTTGAACTGTTCTTTCATTTGGGCCATATTTTTGTTGTTGTTGTTGTTGGATTTTTTGTTTTGTTTTTGTTGTTTTTTTTTTGTCTCAGCATGATTGTTACATAGTAAGGGGCAGAGTTTTAGGTGTTCACCAGGGAGGGGCAACCCAAGTTACTGCGTTGTGATGCTGTATGTGGGGAAGGGACCCAAGAGAAAATAGTGCTGCTCACTCTACTCTGCCAGTTTTCAGTCACTTCCCTGGCTACCCACAACCAAATTAGACCTTTCTGGTGCTGATCCTTAATGGGTGAATTTGTGTATATTCTAGTACCCTGTGGGTCTCTCCAACAAATTCTCCTGTGAAGCTGGGAGTTTTTCCTGCTGCTGCCTCAACCCCCACAGGTGTTTTCAATCTGAGGCTTTGTGGTTCTATTTCCCCACACTGGAACCCTGGGTTGTGTGGTCAGTCTTGCTCCCCAGATGTTCCTCCCAGTTTATGTGCACATGAATGTGGGACCGCCCAGTCTGCAAGCCACTGCCTCACCCGGTCTTCCAGCCGCTGCCTTGCTGCATGTCCTCTCTGTCTGGCTGCCCATCTCTGCCCCTCCTATCAACCTGAATGAATGTTTCTTTTTTTTTTTAATTTTTTTTATTTATTATTTTTCAAGTACAGTTTTCTGTCTATTACTCCCATCCCATCCCACCCCCCATCCTCCCCCCTCCCTGCCATTTCCACCCTTCTCAGTTGTTGTCCATGTATCCTTTATATAGGTTCCTCTAAATCCCTTCCTTATTTCCCCTGAAATTACTTAACTCCTTGGTTGTTGGACTTCCATACAGTTCAATTTTCTGTCACTTCTGGTTGTTTTTAAATTTGTTATTGTCTTTGTTTTGGTTGTGCAAAGAGGCACAGTGTGTCTACCTACACCTCTATCTTGACTGGAGGTCTAAAATGAAAATTTTTTTAAATATATAAACTTGAAGAATGCAACTAAAGCCTATGTTAGAAATCAGGTTAAAACATAGTACCAAAATAACCTTACCATGAAGTTATGAAAAGAATAGTAAATTAAATACCCCTAAAAGTAGAAAAAAGACAATAATAAGAATAAAAGAGGAAATCAATGAAGCAGAAAATAAACATAATAGAAAAGGTCAAGAAACCAACAGTTTGATTCTTTGAGAAGAATAATAAAATTTATAAACATTGTATTAAAAGTGAAGATAATGAAAAAAGAACATGGAAAAGAACCAATGCAAGAAATGAAAACTTGGGCTTCATTACAGTTCCTACAGAATTAAAAAGGTAACAAAAAGATATGAAAAACTTTATGTCAATAAATTTGAAAATTTCAATGAGATCAATAATTATAACTGACACATAGAGAAATTATGAATAATTTGATATTTATGAAAGAACTTCAATCGGTAATAAAAATTCTACCTAATACTTATAGAGCAATAACTCCTATTTTATACAGATTCTCCAGAGACAAGAAAAAGAGGCAATACTTTCCAAGACAGGATAAAGTTGATTATCAAAATCTCATAAGAACAAGACTAAACAATAAAGTTGCTTTCTAATCATGCTCTGGAGTATAGATACACAATTCTAATAAAATATTAGCAAATTGAATATAGTCACATAAGATGGATAACATATTACAATGACTCAAGGTTTTTTACTATATATGAAAAGACAGATTAAACAAATTTTTAAACAGGTGCATAAAATCAGATCTTCAATCGGCCTAGTAACTGGCGAGATCATCTAAAATGGGGTGAATAATATGGGCTAATAAGAAAATTGGTATAAAGATGTTGAAAAAATTCTCTCCAATTTCATCTCATTCCCATTCTATACCATTCTACCTTAGCAGAAGATAGAGATTTATTTTTCAGAAAAGATAACATAGAGGCTCTCTGGACTAAGAGAACAAGTAAAGGGCAGGTATGCTTTACTAAAAATGGAAATTTAACACACACATACTCTAGTGTGCTTTATCCACTCAGCTTCACAATGTCGGCTGCTCAGGCTTCAGCCCTCCAGGCAGGAGAGTGCAAGAGTCTCTTCTGGAGAAACTATTCAGTCATTAAAAAAAAGACAAAATAGCACTGAAATCAGGAGTTTTACAACATCACCTAAGCCAAATTACCCTATAATGTTACTTCTGTTGATTAGTTTCACTCATAGGCTCAGAGTTTCCAATAAGTTTTATTCCCTTACTCTTAAACAGAAGCAGAACTATTAAATATCCTAGGGAAATAAACAGAGAAGAAAAGCAACATGGAAGAAACAGAGACTATTCAAGAAGAACAAAAATCTCAAAAAATTATCTTTACTATCCTCAGAGTAATAGAAGATAATGCAATGTTGAAACAAGAACAAGTGATCCAACACAGATTGGCAGCAAAGCAAATCCCTGAGATATTGGCAAATGGGAATCAGGAAGTGGCAGCTGTGCACTAGGTATGGAGTGCAACCTGTACAGACTAAAGCAAGTCAGAGTGTTCTGAGAGAGCTCACTGCAGAGAGCAAAACTGTTAGGACAACAGATATGAATTAAAGTATTGAGAGATTTAGGTAACTGGCCAAGTATTCAAGGTGGGCCTCTTTAAAGTATATAGTAAAATAAGCAAACCAAAAAAGGAACTTCTCACGTCCAGGAAAAAAAGGAGAGAACACGTTGTACAGGTAAGGAAACGTGATCACAGTTTACTGTGACTCAAGTCTGAATGATGTAATAATAATATAAACACTAAGTTTACTAAACCCAACTACAATTGTTCCATATTGGCACACTAAGTATTTACCATCGATTCCATAAGTATTAGAGGGCAGAGTGGCAGTAGAGGAAACCCAATGCTAACCTTCCATACTAGGAAGTCAACAAAAAATGCCTACAATGTAAACACCACAGAATAAGACAGAAGAGTGGGAAGTAACTGTCTCTAGGGTGGGGTATCAGGAAAAGAAAACTAGGGACTGTTCATGTTCTTGACATACCAAGTAGAAGTAGCTGACCCTTTGATCTAAGTATATGCATATTTGATAAAAAAAAAAGAAAACTCTCTTTAAATAAGGAATGAGTAGGGAGTTAGCTGCTATGTTAAGGGGGGAAGACCATTAGCAATAGAGGGGTGCCATGGGCCAAGGCTGCGAGGTAGGTAGCAACAGCGTAGTACAGTGAGGGAAGTATAAGCAGAAGCATGTTGCTAAAACATCCAGTCTGACTTCCAGTCTGACATCCAGACTACCCAAGACTGGGAGGTCTCTAGATCTCTTCTAGGTGATTTCTATAGGGAACTGATCCACTTGGCGTGGTGAATGCAGCCCAGCCCTATTGGAAAACTGACAGGCGTGAGTCAACACACAGGAAGCCAAACCCATGGATCGACTTTCCCATGGGAAAACAGGCCTGCATTGTACCTAGGCTGCTTTGAGGCTTGCTCTTTGCTAAAATTCCATCACCCTGAATTGAGGCAGAAAATGTTTACTGCATAGCTTTAAAATAACTTCCTAAAATCTATGCTAAACCTCCCAAGTATGGAGTATAACCAGTTCAACCACCTTTTTCCTTTATATTTGCAAATATCCTTTTTCTTTTTAGTAATTAGCAACTTCCTCTCCTTTGTTATCTGTAAAATGTAACCACCTAAAGCAAACCTCCATGATAAGGTTATAGCATAAGGACCATAATACATAAGGACCATCCTCAATGTAATGTACCCAGAAAAGCAATAAAAGCCTGTCCAGGCAGGGGTCAGTGCCTGCCCTCTCTCACTCAGAGTGTGGCCATGCTGTCCCTTTTTCTCCACAGGACTTCTGCAGTCCATGTGAATTTGTTTGCCACATCCATAACACATGGACCCCATGGGCCAGAATCCACATCAGATTTCCACTTCTTGATCCATAGGATGATGTTGAAAATGATACGGTGCCAAGATTACTGATGGTGTGGGACACAGAGAGTACACATAGCGTTTCCCTAGCATAGCTTGAACCTAAACTGGACTCTTCAACCAAGTAAGTTACAGTTAGTGTTTTGAATGAGGAGCAAGGTTTACAAACTACTTATCAGCAGAGTTTCAGAGAATCCGAGGGAATTTTGCTCAGAACTAAGCAAGAACTAAGCACCCCAGAACTAAGCAAGCTGGAGTGAGCCCTGAGATAGAAGAATCCTTATATCTGGCAATGCTGGTCTTGCTAAAGCCTGGCAGGCAGGTGGCACCCAGGAATCTCAGGCTGGTGTAAATGAATGAGAAGGAAAAGAAGCTCCCCCAGGGCCTTGGGACTCTTGTACTTTTGCTGGTCACTTGGAAGGAGGCCTCCTATGGTTGTAGGGGATTGTAGCTAAGAAAAAGCTGCTGAAGTTAAGATAAAATAGGAGAAGCCATATTGAACAATCCATACTGAGAAAGGTATACAACAGTCATTAACATAAAAGGAAAAATTCTGGTTTATAAAGTGGGAATTACATTAAAAATTAAAAATACGAATTAAGTAGTAAGCACTAGAAAAATCAGATAATTGTTTAACTCCTTCGTAAGCACTATGCATATTTAAGGGGACAAACATCAAGGAAAAATTGTGTGCACTTATAATAATAACAGGGGGAATTAGAGACAAAGGAAAAGGAAATAACAGAGACAGTAAGTAATTACTTGCAGCTGTCTTAACAAATATAAAAGACTAGAGATTTGTCCCATTTGGGGATCAGATTTTTTTCACTGAAAGCATGAGAATTTGGAAGTGGGTAAATAATAGTGATATTGCTGATAAAGAGAGAGTATCTTTCATCTGATAAATACAGACAAGAAACATCACAAGCAAGTAGGAAATAAAGAACCCAAGTTTTTTAGATATTCATTTTTGAATTTGTGTTTTCATAAAAAGCAAGGGGTTCAGATAGTGGCTACAATACCTGCATGAAATTACCCTCCTCTTTGAGAAAAGTAACAACAAAATAGGCAATTTAATTTTGGTGGAAGAAGAACATTTAGAAAAGATGTAATCAGAAAGGAAATAACATATGTACTATGCCTTTTGATATATGAAATGAACTATTAGATTAGAATCTATTCCCAGGTTCCTATATGAAAATGTTAAAAACATACAGGCATGACTACAACTAAGCAAAGATAGAGAAAATACTACTGGCCCTACCCTATAGCTCTAAAGGTTCAGTTTGATTTATTTAAAATTCCTCTGATTAATAATCTCTAAAGGATCATTTTACCCACAGCTGAATGCTGGAAGTAAAATTAAGCCATTATACTCGACTTGGGGTGGCGAACACAGTGCAGTGTACAGATGTGCTGTGGAACGGTGCACCTGAAACCTGCATAATTTTGTTAGCCAGTGTCAGCTCAATAAATTCAATAAAAAGGAAAAAAGAAAAAATACGATATATTTGATCTAAAAAAAGATTTTTAAGAAAATTTAAGTAAAATTAAGCTATTTTGGGAAGCTTTGTTGAAAATGCTTTTCTAGGTCCATCATTAGCTGTGATCTGTACATTTCTCTTCTTTAACAACACCAAAAGAAAATGTAAGCCAAGCAAGTGTCTAGCCTGTTTTTTTTATGAGGATATCTGTAGTAACAACTTTAAAGTTTTTTTCCAGTCCTTGCATTGATTCATTTTTGGCTTTAATCAGATTTCCTTCTTTTTACCTTTCCACCCATCTTTAAATGGGACTAGTAAGACTGGCTCACCACACAGAGAGTCTAGGAGGATAATGGTGTAAGTAGCATTGACTTCACTGCTTCGATTTGTAAAAAAAAATATATATATATATATATATACACACACACACACACACACATATACACTTAGTTTGTATTGCTTTTTATTTTTACTATAAGTTTTAGAATCATAGCAACCTATTGTGAGCTACCTTACAATGTTCTCTCTCTCCCTCACTCTGTTCCCCTCTCATCTCTCTAACTCACATACATAATTTCTTAATTCAATCATACCTAAACATGTGAATAGTAAATTGTTAGGCTTGAAATTTTATTCTTATAATAAATGTATATAACTTAATTATATATATTTAAGTAACATAACTTATTATATTAAAATGTTCATTCTATTTCTAGGAAATCCAATCTAAAAAATGAAGATATGAATTGCTATAAACAGAAATATACAAACGAACTGAATTCAGCTATAGAAGTGAATATATATAAATAATTAAATGTGGCATTTTCATCAATGAGAAAAGCAGGATTACCTATAAATGAAGTTAAAACAACTGGCCAAGACGGAGGCATAGGTAGATACACTGAGCCTCCTTAAACAACCAAAATAAAGAAAAAAATAAATTTAAAGACAAAGAATAAGAAGAACTGCCAGAAAACTGAACTGTATGGAAGTCTGACAACCAAGGAGTTAAAGAAGAAACATTCGTGCACACTGGTAGGAGAGGCAGAGATGGGCAGCTGGGGGCAAAGAGAACTTTCGGCAAGGCAGCAGCTGGAGGACGGGGGTGGGCAAAGTGGTGGCTCCTGAACCAGGTGAGGCAGCCGCTGATGGACCTGGGGGTCCCACATTTGCATATGGATAAAGCAGGAGGAACAACTGGGGAGTGAGACAGACCACACAACTGAGGATTCCAGCATGGGGAAATAGAGCCTCAAAAACCTCTGACTATAAAACCCTGTGGGGATTGACTTGGCAGGAAAAACTCCCAGCCTCACAGAAGAATTCATTGAAGGGACCCACAGGGTCTTAGAACATACAAAAACACACCCACCTAGGAATCAGCATCATAAAAGCCCAATTTGCTAATGGGTAGCAGGGGAAGTGACTGAAAGCTGGCCAAAAGCAGAACAAGCTGGCATTGTTCCCTTTCCGACCCCTCCACTATGCAAAGCTCTACAACACAGCAACATGGGTTGCCCTGCCCAGTGAATACCTAAGGCTACACCCCTTAATATGTAACAGGCCCACCGAGACAAAAAAAAAATAGCCCAAATGAAAGAATAGATCAAAGCTCTAGGAAAAAAAAAAACAACCAAGCAATGAAGAGATAGCCAACCTATCAGATGCAGAGTTCAAAACAATGGTAATCAGGATGCTCACAGAAATGGTTGAGTATCATTCCAAAATAGAGGAAAAAGAGAAGGCTATGAAAAATGAATTAAAGAAAAGTGTATAGGCAACCAATAGTGAAGGGAAAGAAACCAGGACTCAAATCAACAGTTTGGAGCAGAAGGTAGAAAAAAACATTCAACCAGCAGAGAAGAATTAAGAAATGAAGAAATAAGAATTCAAAAAAAAAATGGGGAGAGGCTTAGGAACCTCCAGGACAACTCTAAATGTTCCAACATCTGAATCATATGGGTGCCAGAAGGAGAAGAGGAAAAGTAAGAAATCAAAAACATATTTGAAAACATAATGAAAGAGAACTTCCCCAATTTGGCAAAGGAAATAGACTTTCAGGGAGTTCAGAGAGTCCCAAAGAAGCTGGATGCAAGGAAGCTCACACCAAGGCACATCATAATTATATTACCCAAGATTAAAATAAGGAGAGAACCTTAAAAGCAGCAAGAGAAAAGGAGACAGTTATTTATAAAGGAGTTCCCATAAGACTGTGAGCTGATTTCTCAAAAGAGACCTTATAGGCAAGAAGGGGCTGGAAAGAAATGCAAGTTTCCAAGCCCCTTGGATTTCCAAGTCATGAAATGCAAGGACCTACATCCGAGATTGCTCTATCCAGCAAAGCCTGCATTTAGAATGGAAGGGCAAATAAAGTACTTCCCAGATAAGGTAAAATTCAAGGAGTTTATCATCACCAAGCCTTTATATGAAATGCTAAAGGGACTTATCTAAGAAAAAGAAGATAAAAAACATGTACAGTAAAATGACAGCAAACTCAGTTATTAACAACCACACCTAAAATAAAAACAAAAGGAAACTAAGCAAACAACTAGAACAGGAACAGAACCACAAAAATGAGATCGCATGGAGGGTTATCAACAGGGGAGTGGGGAGGGGACAAAAGGGGGAAAGGTACAAAGAATAAGTAGCATAGATAGTAGGTAGAAAATAGACAGGGGGAGGGTAAGAATAGTATAGGAAATGTAGAAGCCAAAGAACTTATAAGTATGACACATGGACATGAACTAAAGGAGGGGAATGTGGGTGGAAGGAGGGAGGTGTTCAGAGTGGAGGGGAGTGAAGGGGGGAAAATGGGACAACTGTAATAGCATAATCAATAAAATATATCAAAAAAGTTAAAGCACACACACACACACACACACACACACACACATATATATATATATATATATATATATATATACACATTTATGTGAAGTACTGGTATATGTATAATTGTATCTGAAAAGGTAGGCAGGAAGACTTGATTGTCTTTGGAAAGTGATCTCAATGTGGGGAAGGGAGGCTTTTTATTTTTTAGATAAACTTTAGTTTTAGGTTCACAGAAAAAATCGAGTTGGAAGTGCAGAGAGTTTCCAGATACAGAGATACAGCCTGGCCCACTGTATCAGTGTTCCACACCGGCTGATGTTACAGCTGATGAAGCCCCAGTGCCAGCTCATTATCTCCTCAAGTCCATAGTTTACATTAGGGCTCACTCTTGCAGTTATACATCCTGTAGGTAAACAAATGTACAACGGCATACATCACTGTTCTAAAATTCCTCTGTGGTCTGCTTGTCCATTTACCCCTTCCTCTCTCCTAACCCCTGGCAACCTCTTATCTTTTTTATTGTCTCCAGAATTTTTCCTTTACCAGAATATCACATAGTTAGGATCATATAATAGCTTTTCAGATTCCTTTTTTTCAATTAGTAATATACACTTAAGTTTCCTCCACCACATCTTTTCATGGCTCGATAACTCACTTTGTCTTAACACTAAGTAGTATACCATTTCCACAAATTACAGTGTATTCATCCATTTACATCCTAAGGGACATCCTGTTTGCTTCCAATGTTGTCAATCATGAATAAAACTCCTGTGCACATCCCTGTGCAGATTTGTATGTGGACATAAGTTTTCAGTTCATTTGGGCAAAAACCTAGGGGCATGATTGCTGGATATAAGAAGGGTATGTTTAGTTTTTTCAGAATCTACCAAGCTTTTTTCAAAGTTGCTGTCCCATTTTGCATTCCCATCAGCAATGAAAGAGAGTTCCTGTTGCTCCATATTTTGTCATCATTTTGTCAGTATTTTGAATTTTGGTACATAGTAAGGCTTTTACCTTTTTATATCTCACCTTTCAGTATTATTTGAATCCTCTAATAACAAATTTTTATATGCTAATAAACATCATCTGGTATGAGATGATGAACCATTTTTATATTTAAAGGAATATCCAGGTTTGTTGGGCTCATCTCGCCCCTGTAGGAACTTTGGAGAAGGGGTGAAGACTGAGAAAACAGCTCTCCCTCTTAGAACTTACCAGTCCACAGGGGACCAGTCCATGAAGGAGAACAGAAAATAAAATTACACTTCTGGACACTCACTATTTTCTGCACAATACCTTTCCTACTGGTATTATAGTACTGCAGTTAAATCAATCTAGAAAATGAGATTCACTTTGAATACTAGCACATTAAAAACTCTGAGAAGTACCAAAGTACAGAAAACTGTTTAATTTCACTTGACACTGTTTTCCAGTTATTCGATCATAGAAAGTACTTTTTATACATATCCCCCATTAACATTAGGCAGAACACATAGGGAAACATTAGTCTATCTCCTTTAACATACATTATCTCATGTAATCTTAATAGCAGTTCCAGAGGAAATACCTTATTCCATCCATTTTAAAAATGAGAAAATTGACATTTCAAATATTTAGGTAACCTTAACTAAGGTCATGCTACCTATGCATGGGATCCATACCCACCTAAGTATTCCCAGCTCCATAGTCCACACCCATGAAAATCCACCCAACCTAGGAATCACTCCATACTCAATTACCTTATTCTATTTTGATATTTTTTAGAATAACCATATTTTATGTGAAGTTGAAGCAATGAAATAGGGCCAAACGCCAGAATCTGAGACTCCTAAGGCCATAATTTGGTCTATAAGGTGATTATATGAGCTCAGCTGTTACAAACCACAATATTGTGGTTCTCTCTGGCTAAAATTATTCTTCTTACAGATCATGTAGGTTTTCTGAGCTTGATAAACTTTTGAGAACTTGGCCATATCTAATAAATTCAGATCAGCCATGTAATTCAGGTAGTCCCTGAATCATTGTTATAAGCTAACCCTACCCCTAATGAGCTCTCAGGCCCCACCAAGAGGTATCTGATATCACTGTAGCAAAACACAAAGGAAAAAAGGGGCAGAGAGCACAGAAAATCTGAGTATTACTCTGAATTTCCTTGCTTGTGTGAGTTTTGGTCAGATAAAATTCCGATTATTTTTTTCTGCATTAATTCTGTTTCCGGTAAAGTGCTTGAAGAATATACTTCCAGTTAAAGCTTTTAGGGTGGACCATTGCTCAAGCCATTTTCAGCTTTATTAGAGAAAGCATTTGAAAATATACCATGGGCAGAAATTCAGATATGGCTCTTGGGGGAAAGAAAGATGACTTAATAGGTCTCCCCACCAAACCACCTAACTTCTGTGATTGAATTAATACATAGGATAATGGGGAAGAGGGATGGAAATGTGAGTTGTAACCACAATTTGAGCTGTGTAGCGTTACATCACGGCATCAGTTTTTCCACTCAAGCTGGTAAATGACTATACCCAGAGATATGAGAACCCTTTCTGAGGAGATATAAATCAATGCAAACAGTCCTCCAATTCTCTGTTGAAATGAATTTAAACCATATCTTTCCTCCTTTTTTAGCCTTGGGCTTTCATTTCATTTCTAGCTCACTGTGGTGTAAGTTCAATTTTTAAGGGATTTGATCCAGTTGCCTGGCTCTGAAACTTAAAAAAAAAAAAAAAAAAACAGAACTAAGTCCAAACTGTCAAATCCTAAGATCTGGTTGAATGGAGTTTGTGAAAGGATACGGGAGTGAAGGAATATACCTCACCTAACTGGACCAGAGAGAAGTTTAGAGAATGTATTTATCATACCAAAATACTCCTATACTTAGTGGCCTAAAACATAATGCATTCTTATTTCCCACAAGTACCTGGCAAGACTGGCCTTTCAACCTTCTTGCTGTAGTGGTTCTGCTAGTCACAGACTGCAGAGTATTGAAATATTTATCAATGTGAGTTTTGGTAAGATAATATTACACTGTCCTTAATTACACTTCCATCTATGACTCTAATCATTTGTCCTCACTTTTCCCTAAATTATGGCACTTCCACATATTTTTTATTCCGTGGCTTTTTTTTCACGTTGCTCTTTTAGCCTAGCATGCTCCTCTCTCTGACTCACTGTTCTAACCTCCTTCGAGTTCCAATGTAATCATACATCACTCATCCATCTGGACTGCCAGACTTTAAAAGACCATTTATCTTATTCACTCATACATCTGTGGTCAGCCATGTGTTGGATAGGCACTCTGCTGATCTTGGTTGGGATCTCTCCCATGAACAGGTTTGGCTAGCTGTTAGCCAGGATAGGATGGTCTCAGCAGGGATGTTTCATCTCTGCTTCATGAAGTCTCATTCTCCTGGAGGCTAGCCCAGGCCGAAGTAGAGTCCAAGAGAAAACAGAAGCAAACGAGCCTCTTGAAGCCTAGGGTCAGAATTGGCGCACCATTCTTTAACCCACATTCTACTGGCCAAAGCAAGTCACAAGAATAGCCCAGATTCTAGAGATGGCGACACAGACTTCACCTCATAAAACAAGCTTCAAAGGGTAGAGGGTGTCGGTATGGGGGCCACAGGGGGTGGGGAGTGCTGTAAATAACTGAGAATGTTTTTGTGATCAATTTATAACAGTATTTGATTTCTTTCCTTTTGTAGATGACTCTTGAGGCACTCCGGGCACACCTAGAAAGGCATCCCAGCATCCAGGGCAAGGGTAGAGTGTGACTGGGCCTGTGTTCGACAGCAGTAGAGCTCAGGTCAGTGACTTCAAATCATGTGAGCCTCCTAAAGGCAGGTAGGATGTCTCTGCGTGTATGTCTGTCACTCTCCATCGTTCCCTCTTCCTCCTTCCCACCCTATGGCGTTCCTACATTCCCGGCACATTAAACTCGGCCTTATTCAGTCCTTCATACATATTTGTGAATGAGAAAAAGATTGTGTGAAAGGAATCATTATATAAGAGCCTCTATTACCAGAGCCAGATGGTGGAAGTGAACCCCATTCAACAGAGACTGGGAAAAAGAGTCATGAAGTGATGCAAGGCAGATAAGAGAAATCTATCCTGGAGAAGAAGCTTTAGAACTGAAGTGAAATGGCAGCAGTGATGATGTTTCTGAGGTGTCTGCTCCTGCTGACTTGGCCATGCTGGGAAGATTTAAACAGGCCATAGTACATAGAGAAGGAGGCGTCATCCACTGCAGAGACCAAGGGAGCAGGAACCCCAGCTTATGGTCCTGGGAAGCAGTTGATTTCAGGTGACTGAGGTTGAAGGGATAGGGTAACCCCCTCTGGGGTGGATCTGGGTACTTTTTACTCACTGACCTGGGAGGTCTGGGAAGCCCCCAAGAACATGGAGATCTGACAGTAAATATCAGGGCCCCCGCCAGCAGGTGGGTTTAGGGACAGACTGTGGCAAACCACTGCATCCAGCTGGGAGGAAAGAAAATCTAAAATGACGAGAAATGAGCCGTTGGAACCTGAAGACAGCAAAGCGAGAGCTGATGGCATCTACCAAGGGAGGGCCAAGGAGATGAACAGTTAGTGCATCAGGGATTCCCTGGCTGCTCAAGGCCACGCACATATTTGACTCCCTGGGCCTTTAGCGAGCAGAGATGTGTTTTATCCCATCAGTAAAATCTGCATTGCTGGATGACAGGACTCACATTCTGCAGGGTGCATAACAACTTTCCGACATGTTGTCAGAATGTGTCAGGTCGAGTTACTGTGATTCTATTTCATGAGGATGTGACATACGGCGCCATTGCTGGCGATTCAGACGTTTCCTGTCAATGCCTGCCACTCACAGGTAATCAAACCCGAGTCACAGCAAGGCTTTCTGCATGAGAGTCAATTCCAAGTTTTACTTTTAATACCTGAGGTTTTGTGTTACTGATATTAAATAAAAACTCTTTGCAATGAATTTTAAATGAGGTAAAAGCTCTCACCAGAGATTTGTTAAAAGCAGATGAACAGCTGTTCTCTTTTCTCCCCTTTTTAGTAGAAGGGCTTTAAATTATATATTAACCAAAAAGGTAAACAGAATAAAATGGGCAATTAAATATTAATGGAAGATGTAGTGGAATTGTCCTGTGCTGCACTTAAAACAGCCTGAATGATTGAGCTGTGAATTGCTCTCCCCAAGGTATTGAAATATTCATCAGTGCTATTTAATAAATGTTCATATTCGTAGGCACTCATGTTTACACTACAGCACTTGCAAGAGAGTGCTTACTAGAGAAAACATGCTAATGGAAGGTGAACTTTCCTACACAGTGAGTCACCTTAAATTATACAGAGTGTGCTGCTGAGGAGACAGGAAAATCTCTCCTCTGACAAATGAAGAGCTTGCATAAGAGAGGAACATCTTTTGTTGAGGGAATGACTGGGGATGGCAATGGAGGCGTTGCGGCACCAAGACTATTTTGAGGGTTTTAAAAATTTATCTGGTTTGCATTTAAAAAATGTTTAACCTTTCCTGCCTGAAGCAGAGCTTCATTCCAAGGCTATTACTGTAAACTGCCTACCTTATGGGAAGAGATGCAAGAGATAGCAAAAAGAGTCCACAGCAGGAAACCCTTGAACAACAAGTAAAAGCGTTCCAGGTGACCGTGGGAACCGACACAGAGACAAACACAGCATTTACAGGCAGAGGCCCACACTGCCTCTTATCGCTTCCTCTCCTTGACATTTATTTAGTCATTCTCTCCCAAGAACGGCAGATACTGTATCACCTCAAGTGGGGCGCTTGATTGTTCTCGGAAGTTAAACAGGATCAAGGCCAATCAATACCTTGGAATTGGCTGATCCCTAGGGGAGATAGTAAGATTTACTAGAGCAGAGGAGGGAGAGGGGGTGTAGCTGTAGCTGCTGGGTTTCTCATGAGCGGGATGTGAAAAAGGAACATGCCCATCCTGCTTAGATACCTGTTAGTCCCCCAAATTCAGCAGCGTCATACACATGTACCAGATCAGACTTAACTGGAGGCTTCCTTTGTGATGGCCCTGAATCATTTTTCATGATTAATAACAACAACAACCACAAAAAACTGGACTAACGTTTAGTCAGTGAGAAAAGCGGATCTTGGTTCCCAGAGTAACAATAACGGCCATACTGAGTATTATAGATCGACTTTCTGGTCTCCATATTTCACTTTCGTGTAATAATATCATACTTCCTTGCCCATGTCATAGCTTCACAGTGGGCAGAATATGCCTCTCAGCCCTTGTCTGGGGGATTGGCCATGTAACTTGCTTTGGCTAATGAGATGGACATAGCCAGAAAAAAAATACTCAAAACTTTCATGCACAATGGGTTCGCTCTCTTGTGCCCCAGCCTTTTGCCATGAGAAGAAAATGCCTCCAGTAGCTGTTGATCCAAGGAGGATGAGAAACTCTGTGGCACCAAGCCCAGCTGAGTCCACCTGGATCAGGGGGACTCTAATCTGCTGATGTGTGGCCAAAATGCTAACTTTTTTTGCCACCGAGTTTGGAGTTTGTTACATAGTATTATTATAGCATTATCAAGGTCAGAGAGGATCTGTGGACTGACAACAACTGATTATTGTTTTTCTGTTTTTTAATGTTTTAGAGAAGAGGTATTATGCTACTAATATACCATGTAAGTTTAGACATGATGCTCTGTTTCTTCATGGAAGGACATGGCCTTTCTCCCACATTGGAACACTGGACCCTTCCTTGATTTCTCTTTCTTCTTTAACACAATATCATCCAAAAAATCATCAAGTCCTGTTGGTTCAAATATTTGCATGCATCCTCTCCCCATCTGCACTGCCACCATCTACTTCCAAGCTCTGCGATTCTGATTATTACAATGGCTACTCCGTTGCCTTCCAATGTCTATAGTTTATCAGAGTCATGTTTCTAAGAAACCATGGAAAACTTCCTACTGATTATGTCATTGCCTTCTCTACATCACCACATCACCGTAATAAACAAATGCCTATTAATAGTATTTAGAACTTCAAAATAAACCTCCATGACTCCAACATTTGTTCTTAATTGCACTTCCCTATATTACTGTAGGCATTTCACCTTGCTTTCCCCTAACTTATGGTACTTCCACATATTTTTACTTCTGTGGACTTTTTACTTTTCATGTTGCTCTTTTTGCCTAGCAGGTTCCTCTGCCTGATTCACTCTTCTAGCATCGCTCAAGTTCCATGTAGTCACACACTCTCCTCCCTCTGGAGAGACAGACTTTAAAAGACCATTTATATCATTCTATTATAAACATTTATTGCCCACTGCACGTTCCCCTTATACTGAGTTATTTAAAACTAGGAGAAAAAAGAACCCAGCACATAGTAGATACTCAATGAATGACTAAAGTTAAATACTAAGGCAAGACTTTTTAAACTAATTCTTTTTGAACAGTATACAATTTCTATTACAGTGATGCCTTAGAATTGAGGAAGATTGGCAGCAGTACAATATATGAATAAGGAACTACTTAGAGAAAGAACAGAAATAAAGAGCTTCTTTAGGGGTTAGTATACATAAATAGAGCAATAAATTAGAAAATGATTCTTTTACATTTGAATAAGTGATTTTGGAAAGAATGATCATAGTAGAATCTTGAAATTTACAGACATAACTCAGGCTTTTCTGATTGTGAGATTTCAAAAAGGTAATAGGGCTAAGTAGCAGAAAAACCTTAAGGCTATCTGAGTAGGTATAAAAATTTCAGGTGAAAGATGAAAACAACCCAAATGTCCATCAACTGTTGAATGGGTATGAAAAATGTGGTATATCCACATGGTGGAATATTATCCAGTCATAGAAAAGAATGAAGTACTAATATATACCACAACACGAATGAAACTTGAAAATATTATTCTAAGTGAAAGAAGTCACAAAGAACAACATATTCTGCCATTTACATGAAATGTCCAAAACAAGAAAATATATTAAGAGACAGAAAATAGATTAGTGCTTGTTCAGGGCTGGGGGAGATAAGAATATTGGAAGGTGATAGCAAAAGGATGTAGAGTTGTTGTTGTTGGTTTTTTGTTTGTTTGTTTTGAGGCAGTGAAAATGCTCTAAAATTGATTGTGGTAATGGTTGCACAACTCTGAGAATATACTAAAAAGCATTCATTGAACATTTTAAGTGGGTGGATTTATTTCAATAAAGCTGTTATCAAAAAACTATCTTTAAAAATTAATTCAAGTTTTAGTCATAAGAGAATAAGCTCTGCATTTTATTACAGCTTGGTAAAAGGACTCAAATGATTTGATCAGACATGGGTTAAACCTTAGATGTGTGCTGAAATAAGGCAATGAAATGCTATAGATAAACGGCCTCAGAAAATGCTAAAGATAACCAGGAAAGGCACTGAAAGCCAAACACATTAAATGACTTACTGAGCTTCTATTGCTGGCAATGATAACTATAGTTGCTGCACCAAATGACAAAAACTATGAACTCAACACTGAAGATAATTTTTCAGGAACTATAAAATATAATTAAACACAGTACCTATCTCAAATAAGTTAATTACAGTTGGAAAAACAAGAAAATACACATGAAAAAATTAGTAAGTTAAATATCGTGAATTAGTAAATGTTTCACTACTACCGTAATGGGGTACAGCCAAGGGAAGGGGGGGCCCAAATGGAGATTTGTAATGGGGTCCAGAACTCAAAGTGTCCAGGAATTATTAGAGAAAAATATATATACGATGTCCTCACCCCCACCAGTCTGATCTGAGGGATAAGACACATGGAGCAGAGCCATTGAGAGCTGTTTTGCATAGCAATCGCTTTGCAGCTAACCTCATTTAACATATCTATGGCCTTTAATGGGCTTAATAGATAGGTTAAATAGCTGTGGCTGTGCTTTGAGCCAGAGGTATGGGAGTGACTTCAACCCTGGACGTAAATTGGAAGCAACTCCCCCTGGTTACAGTGCCTGCGTTAGAGCTTGGAGATGATAGTCTCCATGCCTTGGGTCCATGCCTGCTCAGACTTATTATGGCAGCCCAGTAAAGCTGGAAGGATACAGAAATGCTGGCAGGTGTAATTGATTGTGGGAGGAGTCGGAAATGAGGCTGCCGAAGAATATTGTCTCAGAGATTTAAACCCAGACCCAGCAGCCATGACAGGAATCACCACAAGGCTTGGGCAGAGGTTGGGACCACACAGCTCCGGGATGCTCCCTTTTGCCATGTAGCTTAGGAAGCAGGAGAAACTTTGCCTGGAAGAAAAGGGGTGAAAGAACTCTTGCTTTTGGGCCATGAGAAGGTGCCACATGGCTTTGGATTAACTGGAGATTGTGCAGCAAAACAGATGATGGTGACAGGAGTCCTCAGTTCACACAGTTCTCCCAATTACTATCAACTTCCCATTGTATTCTCCTGAATCTCATGGACAGTTTGAAAGGTCTACCCTTTCAAAAGTGATTTTAGTTTTGGGAAAAGTCAGAAGTCACAGGGCACCAATACTGGGCTGTAGGGGGGCTGAGTGACCTGGGTGATCTGATGTTTCACCAAAACATTCTGGATGAAATGTGATACCTGAGAGGGCGTATTGTCATGATGATCCAATCATCAGTTGCCCATAGGTGTGGCCTCCTGAATCATCTCAAGAGTCTCTGCATAGGAATGTTCAAGCTTAACACAAGATTTGAAGCATATTAGTTGCTCTCCTCATTCAGTCACTTTGCATACAACAGCCACACAGTATACATGCTTATTCAACAGCATCTACCACCCCCACTGACCAGCACAGTAAAGTCATCATTATTCAGGCATGAGCATTCCAATCCACTCTCCTTGGCTGCCAGGTTACATCGATGTTGTGCAAACTGTTCTCATGATATCAACAGTGGTTGGACAGACCTCATATGATGAGTGTGGTAACTAATTGAGCACCAGTTTAAGTTCTGATAGTTAATGAGACAAAATTATCAGGGTCAGTCATTTTACTAGTTAAGCAAGATGACTACATTCTACAAATAATACATTAAACTGTAAAAAGAATCTATCTGAGTCTGTTTGAGTCTCCTTTTCTTGCTGAAACAAAGTGAAAAAATAAGGCAAAGTACAAAAGAAAGTGTGGCGTAAAGAGGGAACAACACTTTGGCCTTCAAACCCTCCCTCCACAGTGTGACTGCCTCTTCCCTGCAGGTACTATTTGTGTCCTTGAAAATTCATCCAATTTTTGAAGCAGCCAGTCTGTCTTTCATATCTCACCCTGGATCTTGAACCAATCCAGAGGTCCCAACCAAAGTACCTGCCCCTAATAAAGTAGATTCTACCAAAATTATTCCTACAGAAAAGAGAAATGCATAATCTTTTTAAAATAATTTAAGGTAGTTTAACAGCAAACTTATAGGAACAGCGCAGAAGACACACAACATGGAAAACATACTTGCATGGAGGACAACTCAGAAAAGCATAGTGAATGGATGGAATCTACTGTATGATAAAAATGCTACAAATACCATTTAGTTGCCAACAATAAGAAATGCACTTGTTTTAAAAAAAATCCAAATGCTGACATTGTCCAGAAAAATTTAACAGGTTTATTTATATTGTTTATAAAGTTGAACTGCTAAAACTTGTTCACTGAAACATCTTTACTTGCACTAATGCTTTTTGTCCCTGCATTTATATTTAAAAAATTCACACACAAATGAAAATGGAAAAACTGCTGATACCTGATTTCTGTCCCTTATTTTCTGCTTGCAATCAGATACATAGGTACCTCTTGACAACACAGAAAAAATATCGAACGTTCAGAACTACCAATAACAGGAAAAAGAGAATTTTCTTTTTTAAAGAATGAAGTGTTTCCCATCATAGTGGATTCTTAGGCATGTTCTCCACATATGTGGCATGCTGCCTGGATGTCACTGGGCATAACTGTTACATGTTTGGCATGGATAGCACACAGGTTGGTATCTTCAAAAAGGCCAACCAGACAAGCTTCACTTGCTTCCTGCAAAGCACCAATAGCTGCACTCTGGAAGTGCAAGTCTGTTTTCAAGTCCTGAACAATTTCTCGCACCAGACACTGGAAGAGTAGTTTGCAAATCAGAAGTTTAGTAGACTTCTGATAATGTCTAATTTCACAAAGTGCCACAGTCCCAGGAATGTAACAATGAGGTTTCTTCACCCCTTCAGTAGAGGGCACACTCTTGTGAGAGGCTATTATAGCCAGTTGCTTCCTTGGTGCTTTCCCACTGCTGGATTTACAGTCAGTCTACTTTATATAAGCCATAGTATAGAGACCTCTTTACTTACCCTCCTTCTTCAGCTGGAGCTCAGCGAGCTGGAGGAGATGCTGGCATTACAGGGCAACACCAGAAATGTATAATCTTGTTCAAGAGAGGAGACTGACCTGGTTAGCACACGTATAGTAATAAGAATACTATTGAGCAAAATAAATATCAGTGAGAGTGCTGTAAAACATCCAGGAGGAAATTAGCTATTTTAAACCATGGAACTAACGTGAGTCATTGTTAATAGCTGCTTATTTATCACTAGCATAAAAAGATAATTTGGCTAAGCTAATGAAGTAATTCCAGCTTTTAACTGAATGTTAGTTATTAGTTGAATGTTACTGTAAAACAACCAAGAAAGAACATTACACAAAGGAGTGAGTGCAACCGGTTTCCTTCTTAGTATATTAATGTTTTCTTGATGCCGCTGATAGTATTTCCGTGGCATAAATATAGAGCTATTAAACTGTTGAAGATTCTTATGGAGGGAGATAAAAACCTAGATTAAGCACATCACAAGAACAATGTAAAATGGGCTGGGCAGAAAAAAAATTGTATGTATGTATGTATGTGTATATGATTTCCTTTGCTTTTCCTTCCATCTCATTGCAGGTGAGCAAATATCCCCAGCAGTAAAATATTGATGTTGGATTCAGCCAGATCTGGTATTTAATTCTGACTAATACTTTCTATGGTGTTACCTTAAATGTTTAGCTTTCTAAGCCTTCATTTCTACCTTCTCTAAAATGAGAGAATAAAATATAATTTAAAAGTAAACTAATTTATTGAGGAGTACTATTTTTCTGAAGTATAAACAATAAAGTTGTATGGGTTTTTTTTTTCCATACATTTCCCCAAGTCTACTACATAGAACCAACCCTTCCTTCTCTGTAGTAAATCCCTTAATGTAATTGTGGCAGATTTCACAATTTTTCAGTGAATTCTAGTTATTAGAACAATCTTAACTTTAGTATTGGAAGCCACAGTCCTGTTTCATGTTGAACATTAATCCCATATTTGTTTCAAGTTCTCTTCCCCCCGATAGTGGGATGGAATGTGACCCCAGAAGTCTGGAGTTGAGTAGAGGATAGTCAGCTCTTTGTCTGCCCCACCCAGCCTTCTGTACCTTCACCAGTCCCAGTGTTTACCTCTCACGAGTTGGGCAAGAGTAAAACACAGAGGGGAAAATGTTTTCTCCTTGGCTATGCATGATATATTTCTCTCCTTTGCTTCAGTGACTGTTGTTCAGGCTTGTTTACGGACTCTGGGATGGGGATAGCCCTGGCAGGCCCCACTGATGAGATCACACTCTATCCCTCAGATAAGCATTCACTCAGCCTCCAGGTGCTGCAGCAAGCCTGTGACGTCCAGCCTCATTTGCCCTCCCTGGTCAAGTCTCAGGCCTCAGTTCCCATAGAGCATTCAGGTAACCATTGTGTAGTTAGTTCCTACTGTGTACTAGCCATCTATAGGCCCTAGTGATACATCAGCGATCAAAGGAAAAATCCTTGTCTTCATAGTTCGAAGTCTCTTAGAGTCAGATAGAAAGAAAATAGAGACTATTAAACAAATAAAATGTACTTATTTATATAGCAATAAATAATATGGACAAGCACAGAGCAGGTACGAGAAATGTGGAGTGCAGAGGGGTGGTTTCCCTTTTAAATGGTTGGGTAGGCCTTGCTGAAATGGTGATGTTTGAACAAACAGTTGAAGAAGGGGGAAAGGAATCATTTAGTTACCTGAGGAAAACAGTTTCCGACTGGAGGGAAGAGCCAGTAAAAATAGTTTGAGGTTAAAATGTACTTTGAGGGTCCAAGAGATAACAAGGAGACCAGTGTGCCTGGAGTACAGCAAACAAGGGTAGCCGTGACACAAAGCAGACCAGGTAACTGAGGGTTGGAGTGTGTTTCTACAAGTAGGCACCCATGTTCTCTCTCTCTCTCTCTCTTTCTCTTTCTCTCTCTCACACAAACACACTCACAGAGACACCGACTGATTGATTAAAACTCTTGATTTTAAGTTAGTTATATATAAAGTCAGAATTTATATAATCTAAACAGAAACATAATAGGATACTTAAAGATAGTAGGAATTGGAGTCAGACTGAGTGAAAATCCTGACTCCTCTACTTATTTTGAGACTTTGTCAAAGTAACATAACCACCCTATATTTTATCCTTTTTTCCTGCAAAATGGGGTTAAAACTAGAATCTTAGCATTTCAGTGAGATAATGAAGTTAATGCCTAAAAGCATATAGTACGGTTTCTGGCTGAGGTGATTTTTTTAGAAAAAATAATTTCTTTACTTTTCAATTACAATTGACAACCAATATTAAATCAGTTTCAGGTATACAACATAGTAATTAGACTTTACATAACTTATGAAATGACCACCCCACTAAATATAGTACCCACCTGGCCCCATACATAGTTATTATAATTTTATTGATGATATTCCCTATGCTGTACTTTACATCTCCATGTCTATTCAGTGATACCAATTTCTACTTCCTAATCTCTTCACTTTCTTGTCCATGGTGATTTTAAGAGGCAGCAGAAGTTAGGAATCACTGCCAAAACCTATATTTGGCTGGCTTATTTTTGCTCATCCAGTCTCAACCAAATTGTCACCCTGTCAGAGAATTTTTCTGATAGCCATTAGGGATGCTCATACCTTCTAGTACTCCTCCTTCCAGGCACTTCCAGGCACTTCCACAGTTGGATTCCCTCACATCCTTTGAGATTGGGCATGGCCATGTAATTTGTCATGGCCAATGACATTTGAGCAAATGTGGCACGTAGACTTTTACACACAAATGGCATGTGTCAATTTTAAGAGCCAGTGTGTGATTCACCATATAGCCTCTTCTTGCTACAATGATCCTAGAGCCTCTGACATCCTGCGTTGCTTCAGACCACGATGAGCATAGCACAACCCTCCTGCCACCTAACTGTCTGTACTGAAGGTGTAGCTTGAGCAAAAACAAGGCTTTGTGCTGTTAACCCACCCAAGTTTGGAGATTATTTACTCCATAGCTTAACCTAGACTCTTGACCGATGCACATTGGTTGACCACATTATATAAAGCAGTTTCCTCATCTCTCAGTCACTCTCTAGCCAACTCTTCAGATTGAATTTTCATCATAGCACTATACTATCCTTTGAAATCACCTCATTCACATATGTATGAGAAGAGAGAGCTTGCTTATGTTGATCTTGCCGCACATTAATGGGGCTTAAAACTATTGAAAACTTAATAAATAATTATTAAATGATTAAACTTTATAGTATACATATCCTTTTTAAAAGTACATTTCCTTCATATGCTATTACAGCTGTCCCATTTTTTTCTCCCCTCTATTCCCTTCCATCCTGCACTATCGCACCCCCCTCTGGCATTCATTCCCCCTTAGTTCATGTCCATGGGTCATACATATAAGTACTTTGGCTTCTCCATTTCCCATACTATTCTTAACCTCCCTCTGTCTATTTTGTACCTAACATTTATGCTTCTTATTCCCTGTACCTTTCCCCCACTCTCGCCCCTCCTCACTCATAACCTTTCATATGATCTCCATTTTTGTGATTCTGTTTCTGTTCTAGTTGTTTGCTTGTCTGTTTTTCTTTGAGGTTTTTAGGTCCAGTTATTAATAGTTGTGAGTTTGTTATCATTGTACTGTTCATAGTTTTTATGTTCTTTTTCTTAGATGAGTCTCTTTAAACGTTCATATAATAAGGACTTGGTGATGATGAACTCCTTTAACTTGACCTTGTCTGGGAAGTACTTTGTCTGACCTTCTATTCTAAATGATAGCTTTGCTGGATAGAATAACCTACTTGGATGTAGGTCCTTGTCTTTCATGCTTTCGAATACTTTTTTCCAGCCCCTTCTTGCCTTCAAGGTTTCTTTTGAGAAATCAGCTGCTAGTCTTATGGAAACTCCTTTGTAGGTAACTATTTCCTTTTCTCTTGCTGCTTTTAAGATTCCTCCTTATCTTTAATATTGAGTAACTTCGTTATGATGTGTCTTGGTGTGTTTCTCTTGGATCCACCTTCTCTGGGACTTTCTGAGCTTACTGCATTTGCATGTCTATTTCCTTCACCAGATTGAGGAAATTCTCCATTATTTTCTCAAATAGGTTTTCAATTTCTTGCTCTTCCACTTCCTCTTCTGGCACCCCTATGATTTGGCTGTTAAGATGTTTAAAGTTGTTCCAGAGGGTCCAAAGCCTCTCCTCATTTTTTTGAATTTTTGTGTCTTCATTTTGTTCCAGTTGAATATTTATTTCTTCCTTCTGTCTTCTATTCCAAATTGTTGATTTGAGTCTCAGTTTTCTGCCCTTGACTGTTGGTTCCCTGTGTATCTTTCCTTATTTCACTCTGGATAGCTTTCACATCTTCCTTTATTTTGTGACCATACTCAATCATTTCTGTGAGCATCCTGATTACCAGTGTTTTGAACTCTGCATCTTAAAGGTTGTCTATCACTTCATCTTTTAGTTGTATTTTTTTCTGGAATTTTGATCTGTTCTTTCATTTAGGTCATTGTTTTTTTTGTCTTGGCATACCCATTACATTGTAAGGGGCAAAACTTAGGTATGAGCCAGGGCAGAGCAACCCACTTTGCTGTTCAATGGCACTCTCTGTGGAGGTGAGGCCAAAGAGGTGGAAATTCTGCTTACTTGGCTCTTGCCCAGCTTTCAAGAGACTGGCAGTTTCTCCCAATCCCCACAGGTTTTTGCAGCCAGAGATTGTGAGGCCTTATCTTGCCTGCACTGGAACTCTGGGTTGTGCAGTCTGTCTTGCTCCCCAGATTTATCTGCACACAAATATGGGACCACCTGGTTTATCTGCACATGAATGTGGGACCACCTGGTCTGCCAGCCACCACCTCGCCAACCTGGTCCACTAGCCACTGCCTTCCTGTGTATTCTCTTTTCCCAGATGCCCATCTCTGCCCACCCCCCACCACCACCAGTTTGGATGAATATTTCTTCTTTAACTCCTTGGTTGTTGGGCTTGTACACAGCTCAATTTTCTGTCGGTTCTGGTCGTTTTTTGTTTTTAAATTGGTTGTTTCCTTGATATGGTTGCATGAGGAGGTGAGGTATCTACCTATGCCTCCATCTTGGCTGGAATTCAGTCTAAATCCTTTTATTTGAAGTCTTATATTCACCAGCCAATTTTGTTGTAAACCTAAATCAAGTCTAAAAAAATAAAGTTTTTAAAAAATAAAGTTAGCCCTCAGTGATGTAGCTCAGTTGGTTGGGTTTTGTCCCACGAATGGAAAGACCATCAGTTACATTCTGACAGGACACACACCTGGGCTGTGGCTTCAGTCCCTGGTCTGGATGCACATAAGAGGCAACCAATCATTGTTTCTCTCCCTCCCTTTTTCCCCCTCTTCCACTCCTTTTAAAATTAATAAATAAATAAACTAATTAATTCATTACTTTTTAAATTATTAAAAGGAATTAATGCCCATGATCAAAATAAAGAATGCAGACTCTTATAATAATAATCATTCCCTTCTTGTTTACAACTTAGTAAAAGAGGCTTTGGAGATTTTAAGGGTGATTATTGTTCACAGTCATATCTCATCTCAATTTCAAACCAATTGAGAAACTGACTGATAAATAAGGACCCAGACTGATGGGAATTAAGACATAATCTTTGACTCTGAGACCTGTGGCCAAATTCTGGCCTTCTAGTACTCTCCCATCCTAATGTACAAACTTTCAGAGATCTACTTTTTTTTCTATTTTAGAGAGAAGGAGGAGGGAAGAGAGAAAGAGAGATAAATATTTATTTGTTGTTCTACTTATTTGTGTATTCATTGGTTGCTTCTTGTATGTGCCCTGACTAGAGACCTAACCTGCACCCTTGGCATATCAGGAGGACATTTTAACCAACTGAACTACCACACCAGGATCTCAAAGATCTATTTAAAGAACATGGGTCTATAGTGTAAGATCAGCTTAATTAGAACTGCAGCCTTATACCCACCATGCCCTGAGAGTGGAGATAGAGACAGACGTAGGCTCTGGTCTACCCACTGCGTACCTATACATATAGGTAGGAGCAAGCATAGAACCCAAGCTCCTGAAGTCTAACAGCTCTGAAAGAGAGAAACTAAACACACCCCCAAATAGCACCTATCAGGGAAACTGGTCCCCCTTTCTCCTGAAAGAAATGAGTGAGGATATATAGGACAAAGGCCAATAGAATTCCTCCAATTCTCTTCCATTTTGGCAGTGAATTTTTTCCCTTTTGTGGAAATGTGAGGCGTGTGGGAGGTGAGGTAGGGAGGAGACAAGTGCACCTCCATCTATCACCAAGGCAAATCTGAAAGGCAATTTCTTATTTCAGAATGCCAAGGTAAATTTGATCATTTTCTTTTAATAGCAATGGAGTAGTACTGGCTCTCTTCCCAAATATCCTTTCATATAAAGATACCTAGTGAATGACAACATTGCTCTTTTCATAGCAATAATTAGAACTCATTTATGGACATTCAACCAATAGCTTATAATTATGATTAGAAGACCTTAACAATGAAATCACTTCTCCTAACAATAGTACTTGCACTGCAGATTCCATGAAATAAAATTAAAATCTTTTCGAAAAATGTAAATTAAAATACTGGCTAAAGTAAATCTCTAATGAAGGTTTATTACAACCCCTTATACTTTCCCTGGATCCATCAGTATAAATGTAAAAGTATCTCAATGCTAATTTAGGCAGTGAAGAAGCCATTCTCACTGTGGATTCAAGCTGAGGATTTAGCTCTAGATACTAAACTGCTTACACTATACAGAAGCATCCTTAAAGCTGACTCCTGGTGCATGTTCCCCACACACCAAAGAGAAAATGAAGCTACTTATAATACAGCAAAATGGTGGTTTAACAACAGAAGCATCCTCCTGCCAAAAGCACTAATCATCCTTGGATGAAAGTAATGTGAAAGATAAATGTTTGCCTGAAAACATTCCACTGAACCCCCAACCTTCCTGGAGTTGGAACACACAGAATTTAAGAGTTATGAGTGACCTCAAAGATTATCTAGTGGTGATTCACAACCTGGCAGGGACAGGGATCACTCCTATTAAGAATCACTGTAGGGAATAAGAAATGGTACTAAATGGAGCATGTTATAAATGTGAATGGTATCATTGCCAAAGAAAGAACCAAAAAAATCCAAAATCCTTATTTTTCAGATTAGAAAAGGACAGCATGAAGAAGTTAAACTGCTACTTCAAATCATGTGACAGGCAAGTTAACTGAAGTCAGAGCTAGCCTTATTTTCCAGTGATTTACGTCACTGGTCTTTCCTCGCGAGTACTTTACATTAAATGTAGAACTTCATATTACTGCATGTTTTAGTGGTATCGTGGCTCTGTCCAAACTATTAAAAGTGTGCACTTTTACATAAGAGTGACTAAGAGTGAATTTTGAAGAGTTATGCCAAAGCCCCTTCCAAAGCCAAACACTATGCTGTACTTGCGCAGGTAAAATTCTCCCAAATTTGTGCCTATTCCAATATAATGGCAATATCCATTTGTGTCTATTTCTTGTAATTAAATAATTTCCATGGTATTCGTAGTGTCTTGCCTCTCGAGAAAGAGTTTAATTTTGTCTGGTTTCCCCAACATTGCACTTCCCATAAGAGAGAGACGGCAAATTCTACAGCAAAGCTAACGTTTACAGTAAGGACCTTGCCAAGAAGAAATTAGTCCACTAGTCTGTAAGGGAATCTGACATTTTAGTTTCCTGAAATTTCTCTTTTTAATTTCATCTACATATCAGCCATGTTTACAAAAAATGAAGTATCCAAGAAAATACCAAGTTGTTACATTTGTAGTAAAAGAATAGAGTTTGTAATTTGTCATTAGAAATAAAGATTATGGTCACCCTCTAGCCAAATCAAGACACATTAAGCTAAGTTCACCTGAACACTGCAGTAATTATTAAAATAAAACTTTACTGCCCTGGCTGGTATAGCTCAGTGGATTGAGCTCAGGCCTGTGAACCACACGATCACCGTTCGATTCCCAGTCAGGGCACATGCCTGGGTTGCAGGCCAGTTCCCAGCAGGGGACTTACGAGAGGCAACCATACATTGATATTTCTCTCCTTCTCTCCTTCCCTTCCTCTCTAAAGATAAATAAATAAAATCTTAAAAAAAAACTTCACTGCTTATATAAATGCCAAATAAATAAATTAAAAATAAGATTCTAAGATGTCTTCCCTTTATCCTTTTGTAATGAAGGAAACACTGAAGAGGGTTTTTCTAAGCCTCTTTTCCCTATTCTTTCTATAGTTAATAATTGAATAAGAGACCCATGATTAACTTGAATATAGTAAGGATTTTTTATGGAAATTCAATGAATTTCCCACTCTGCACAATTCTCTTTTTCTATGTCTTTTTTCTTCACTTCATTGTAGCCAAAGTCCAATACTGAAATGCCTAGTTAAGACCTGAAATAAACAAACCACCTCAAAATTCGTAGCACCGACCTAGTAGACAGTCATTGATGCTCTTGCTCTTGTTACTTGTGCAGCACTTACTCTTTTATGAAATGCTCCCATATACACTAACATACGACACTCCCTCAACAGTGTCCATGTATAGGAAAAACGGGCATTTTAGACAGGGATTCAACAGAGAAGGAAACCATGACTTTGGAAGACTCTGTGACTTGTCCGATGTCACAAAAATGGTAAATGGTAATTCTTTACCTCCCGCTTTTAAAAATCAGGCATTCTGTATCACTCCACAAATGAGCTTAGAATTTTAGCAGTTCTGCAATATAAATATTAGTAAAGACAGGGAAAGAAGCGTTTCAAAGACTGTACAGTGCCCTTTAGCATTCTTTGTTGTGACCTATTCTAAGCGTGAAATGAAATCAAGCCATAAAAGAATATTGGAAGCAATTGGTCACTCTGGACTCTCATTCAGAATAATTACTTAGGAGCCTTTCCTTGGACCATGTAAAAAATACTCATATTTAAACCTTTGTAATAGTTTCTTGTGCTCTAGGCAAGCTCATGTATATATTTGAAGCATCAGAGCTATCACACAAACCTTGTGGCAACTGTAATTAACCCAAAATGGAAAGTGGAACAATACTTATATATAAAAGTTTATATTGAAGGATTAGCAGCTGATAACTTCCTCACTTGGAAAAGAAGCACAATATCAGTTAAAATCATATACAAACACACACATACAAAATCTCATTCAAAATGCCAGATAAAGGCCAGTGTATTTTTATGTCACTCCACAATATATTTTTTCCTTTTAAAAAAATATTTTACTGATTATGCTATTACAGTTGTCCCATTTTCCTCCTTTATTCCCCTCCACCCTGCACACCCCCTCTCACATTTCCCCCCTTTAGCTCATGTTCAAGGGTCATACAAATAAGTTCTGTGGCTTCTACATTTTCTATACTATTCACACCCTCCCCCTGTCTATTTCCTACCTACCATTTATGCTACTTATTCTCTGTACCTTTTCCCCCTTTCTCTTCCTCCCACTCCCCTGCTGATAACCCTCCATGTATATTTACGTGGAAGGAGGGAACCCAGAGTCCAAGCAAGGTCTCTGCTCTGCTGTATGCTAAGGCACCTCACTTCTCCTAGGTTAGTGCCTTTTGCATAAATCTGAGATAATAATCCTTATTACATATTAAAGAACATACATTGGAGGAGTTAAGAGGTTGTGCCTAGGAGTAGACTGTCTGAGGGTTAACTTGGCTCTGCTATTTACCAATAAGCCACACAATTGATCTTAAACACATTGCTTAACTTCAGTGTGCTTTAGTTTCCTTATCTGTGACATGGCAATAATAGTATCGTATGTTTTAAATAAGATAATATAGAGACAACCTACTAAGTTCTCAATAATCATTACTAATTTATATTTATGGTTATTATTGCTAGATAGCATAGTGTTGCTTGCTGTTTAATTTGAGTTATTATTCGGGGGGAAAAGAAAAACTAATTATATATGAGAATTTCTTTGCATTCATTAGCATTACCAAAAACAATATGGCATTTGGGAACAACCATACATCAGAAATAATGGTATTCTAAAAAGCAAGTATATTTCTTGAAACACAAGAGAGACACTCATACAATTGAATTGAATGCAGTACATTAATTTCTAGGTGGAAAATCAAGTTGATAAAAACAATTCTGATACAATGTGAATGCAAGTGGGAACCTTTTTAAACTAAGGTTTATTCTGAACATCATTAGAAGATAGATGTGTGAATAGCCCATTCTGGTTATAAGTCAAATGCTCACTTTCTCTAGGGCTAGGAATATGAATCTAAAGAAACCCACAATCACCTCACTGATTTTTCCCTGATAATTACATACTTTTACTTCGCATTCTACATACATATGTAATTATTTCTTGTCAAGACACTATTGAATTTTTCACCATAACAAGGAAACCAAAACAATTATCTCCTAAATGCATATTTTGCAATTACCAAAATATATCTGCTCTAGAATTAATCAGAGATCATTAAAATGTTTGTCACTCTAAGTAGAGAGGAAAAAAATCAGAGAAGTTAGTAAACTAGTAAGTAAATGAATAAATATTTTAAAAAACAATCTGGAGGCTAAAAATATCAGAGTATACTGAACTTATGCTCAATCTCCCACACAGATGGTACACCAGTGAAAATTTATAAAAGTAACCAAGCTTTTGGATGGAAAATCTATAGCCACTGCTGTTAGTTTCTGCTAAAGACTTACCACATAGCTACTTACCACCAGCTACTGGGTGCTGGTGAGATTCAGAAAATTTGTATCTTCTTAAACAAAAGGCAAAGCTCCTCTATTCCAAGAGTTGTCAGAACAAAGATCTATCCTCAGATTATGCAGTTTATCTTAAATGCATAGCCATCATGAAGATTTGTGTTTATTTTCAGTAGTCCAGCTTAACAACCAACATTTTAAGGAGAAACAATTTTCACCTTCGTAGTACTGATATGTTATAAGCCATTGCATGTTTTACCTAATTAATCTCTTTAAATTTGTGTGATTCATATAAGAATTCTTAAAAACATGAATTTACAAAGGTGTATAATTAATCATGCCGTTTAACAACAATCCATGAAAGTTTAATATGTGTCAGTCAATTCAATGCTCAGAGCTTCAACCTCTATAACCTCATTCAAGTCTCACAACAACCCTGACAGGGAAACATATTTTACAGGAACAGACATGGAATCAGCCAAAGACTGGATCGTGGGGTCAGCTAATCTGACAATATGTGGCAGAGCTGATGATGTGTATGTCTATGACCTTGAAGTTACCATTTAAAGACTGGTCTCATAAAGGCTGCTATTTTCAAACATGGTGGACTAGACCCCCTGATCTAAAAACAACAAAAATGATGGAACAATACAGAAAACAAAAGGAAAGAAGAAAAGGCATTTTAAATTTTGCATGGGCAAGAAAGTTAGGGGAACTTCAAAGGTCAATAATGAGATAAAATCAAAATCTGGAAAGACAAGAAATCAAAGCAGTTTTCACCGTGAGTACTTATACTGAACCCCGGGTGCACTGAGTTTCTGTCTGATGAACCAGCACAGCGCTGAGAACAGGAGACAAAGCATAAGGCCAGCTCGACATGGAAGTTCTAATAAGACACATCTACATAAAGAAGTTACCTTAAAAAGATATACCCATGGCATAGCATGGAGCAGAAATAAATAAGACCCTTAGACAAACACAAGAAAAGTCTTTATCTTCACCCTTCACATGGGAGGAAGTGAAAATCTCCTTGAGAAGTGATAGTGAGGAGCCAGGCACATCTTCAGGTCAATCCCAAAGACCTTAAACCAACATTTTTATTAAATTTGTCCTGGATTATTGGTAGCCCTTGGCTTCTAACAGGAGTAAGTCCTTCAGATGAACATGCCTTCAAGAATAAGTCATAGAATCAATACATATGGAGTTCCATTGAACTGGAGCTCAAAGTAAAAAGTGAAACATTCACAAGGAAAGAAGGCACAAAAAGAGAAAGCCAGTACAAACAACAGTACTCCAGAATTATCAGACTCATAATATGAAAATAAGTATGTTTAAACATTTCAGCAAATGAGAGAATGACATGTTAGTAAGAAAAATGTCTATAAAATGACTAAGTCAATTTGTAAAATAAGGAGAAAATTTTTAGAAAAACTACAGAAATACTGCTGAAGAAAAAGAGCATGGTGCAGGAACTGGCACTACTGAGATGTCAAGAGTTATAATAAAAGTATGAAAATTATATGTTATTAGTGCAAGATTGATCAAATAGACCAACAAAAAAGAATAGTTACCCCAGCAAAAGAGCTAGTATTGTAAATAATTGGGAAAAAGGAGAAACTAGCCATTAAATATTGCTGAAATAATTGGGTATCTATGGAAAAATTTTAATTGGATCCCCTCCTTAAATAAAAACTAAAATAAATTCTAAGTGGAATAAATAATTAAATGTAAAAGATAAAGCTATAAATCTTTCAGAAGACTACAAAGAAGTATATTTTTAGAAACCTAGGGCGATGATTTTCTTAAACAGAGCACAGATTAATCAAGCTATAAGGGAAAAGAATAAAATCAGCTACATTAAAATTAATAACTGCTTCTCATCCAGAAATCGTATAAGGAAAATGAATTTATGAGCCACGACCTGAAAGAAAATTGTAGCATAATGAACTGCTTTACTGTGCTTTACAGTTGCCTTTGGTTCATAAATCCTTTGCTGATATTTACTTTCCAGGAAGAAGACTTTCTTCCCAGCGGATACTCTTATTTTTACATTTTAATTGTCCCAACACATCCTCAGAGCTACATTAAAAGGCTTCCAATCTGTGTTGAATTGTAACGATTATAGCACGAAAAGACAAAACATGCATAGTCCAGGTGTAAAGAGTGACAGGAAAACCTGTTGCCAAGATCCAAATATATGCATTTTATAAAAGGGATAGGGAAGTTGAAGATAAAAATATAGTGAAGGGTCAGCAGAAAGGAGGGACGGAAGCAAAGGAAGGGAGTAGTTGGAAAGAGGAAGGAAGGACTCAGTGGAACTCGGGGAACAGAAGACCAAAGCCTACAGTCCGCTCGGGATGGGAGTTCTGAGAAGACACCTCTGCGCACCCACAGAGGAGCAGTCACTTTCACTGTCAGTTTGGACATCGCAGTGGCAGCAGCTAGGTCATCTTTAGTGAAAAGGAACGTGTGCTGTTGGACCCATGAATAACCTCCACCTCCGATAGCAAGTTTCCTCTGTACGTAGAAGGTGATCTTCCTGGGCAATAACGAGGTTGCCAAGGAGAGAGAGACGGGTCGATGTATCATTTAGTTCACCTGTTGTTGAGACCCTCCTGTCCGGGAATTGTTCTGTGATGTCATACACTCTACTCTCAAACCCATGGTTTACCCCGTTCCTAGCCGATTGCCGTGTAGCACAAGCAAGTTCCACCTTGCAGTTTTTCCACACAAGTAGAGCCAGACTTGTCACATAATAAGACAACAGCACAGCACCTGGGGCCCTCTCCTCAGAGATTAAAATCTCAGCTCCAAATGGCCCTTCCACTGACCTCCTAAGGCACTTATACCACCATGCAGAGCCTCTCCATGCCTTCTGAGGCCTGTCTTCACAAGGCCCCTCACTCAAGCTTCTATTTTAATAATCCCAATCTTTTCCTTTTTACCCCTGACTCCTAACAGTAATAAGTGTTTCCAGTAACTGTTACTAATGGGACACTTCATGTTCCTTTTGCATTTTCAGTTCCCTTAAGATAGCTTAAATTTTTTTTATATTAAGATATCTTTTACATAATTGGTACGGCTTCCATCCTACGAATGGAAGCCGACCAATACAATGATCAAAATTCCTTATGAAAGAAAGCAGGGATGTTAAGGAAAAACAGTACCAGTATACTGCTGTCTTTACTATGTAAAGATGAACCTGTTATTCTTCCCACTGATAGCAATTTAGAAAAAAGCATTAACCAAATCAATAGCCACATGCTAAATAATAGAGGCAGTGCTGATCTGCTTCAGAAAAGATACTGCATCCCACTTGGCAGCTTCAGTGAGGGCTACCACCATCTGGTTGAATTTATGGTCATCTATTATCTGTTGTAATGATCCAGCTGCTTTTTACAGATTTGGGATAAGGGCATAAAACAAGGAGCACCACTGCTATGTCCTCACATCCCTGATAATGGCACAAATTTCTGCAACTTATTCCAAGCGTGCTATTATTTTTTATTTATTATTTTGACTATATGGCATGTGTTAGGATGATTTTAGGGGATTCTACAATGCTTTCTACCATAATGGGTTATACTTCATAAGTCACAAAACCAATGTAAAAGTTCTGCCAGCTTCTATGTACAATATATACAATTATGCCTTCCTGGACTGGGAAGATAGCTATAGAATAATTCTTCAAACTCATTGGATCAAGATAATATCCTTTATCATGTGGTTTCCATAAGTCTTGACCCTAATCAAACCATTATAACATTTCAGGTCTTATGTCTGCATAGACCTCATTTTAACCCTCCTCTAAAAATCTGGTATCCTAGAGACTTCTGGCCAAGATGGAGGTATAGATAGACAATCTTTGTCTCCTCACACAACAGGAAAAAGAAAAACAATCAATTTAAAAATGAAAAACAACAAGAACTACCAGAAAATCAAGCTGCGTGGAAGTCCAACAACTAAGGAGTTAAAGAAGAAACATTCATCCAGACTAGTAGGATGGGAAGAGACAGGCAACCAGGGCAGAGAAGTCATGTGGCAAGGCAGTGGCTGGCAGACTGGGTGGTCCCACATTTGTATGTGGATAATCCAGGAGGAACAACTGAGGAGCAAAATAGATGCACAATCCGGGGTTCCAGCATGGGAAAAGAAAGCCTCATAACCTTCGGCTGTTAAAAACCTGTGGAGGTAACAGCAGTGGGAGAAAGTCCCAGTCTCATAGCAGAGTTTGTTAGAGGGACCCACAGGGTCCTAGACTGTGCACGAATCCACCCACCTGGGAATCGGCACCAGAAGGGCCCAATTTCTTATAGGTAGTGGGAGAAGTGACTGAAAGCCAGCTGAGAACCAAGCAAGTGGAATTGTTCCTTCTTCGACCCCTACCTGACATACAATGCCACAACATAGCAAAGTGGGTTGTCCCTATTGGTGAATACCTAAGGCTTTTCTCTTTACAATGTAACAGGCATGCTGAGACAAAGGAATGTGGCTCAAATGAAAGAGCAGATCAAAGCCAGAAAAAGAACTAAGAGCTAAGGAGATAGACAACCTATCAAATGCAAAGTTGAAAACACTGGTAATCAGGATGCTCACAGAAATGAACGAATACAGACACAAAATAGAGAAATAAGTGAAAGCTGCACAAAGCGAAATAAAGAAAAATACACAGGGAACCAACAGTGAAGGGAAGGAAACCAGGACTCAAATTAATGGTTTGGAACAGAAGGAAGAAACAAACATTCAATTAGAACAAAATGAAGATACAAAAATTCAAAAAAAAATGAGAAGAGGAACCTTTGGGACAACTTTAAATGTCCCAATGTCCAGATCATAGGAGTGCCAGAGGGAGAAGAGGAATAGCAAGAAATTTAAAACTTATTTGAAAAAATAATGAAGGAAAACTTCTCCAATCTGGTGAAGGGTATAGCCATGTAAGTCCAGGAAGCTCAAAGAGTCCCAAAGAAATTGGACCCAAGGAGGAACACTCAAGACACATTATAATTATATTACCCAAGATTAAAGATAAGGATAGAATCTTAAAAGCAGCAAGAGAAAAGGAGACAGTTTACCTACAAAGGAGTTTTCATAAGACCATCAGCTGATTTCTCAGAAGAAACTTTGAGGCAGGAAGAGCTGGAAAGCCATACTCAAAGTCATGAAAGGCAAGGACCTACATCCAAGATTACTCTGTCTATCAAAGCTATAATTTAGAATGGAAGGGCAGATAAAGTCCTTCTCAGGTAAGGTCAAATTAAAGGAGTTCATCACTGAGTCCTTATTATATAAAAAGTTAAAGGGACTTTTGTAAGAAAAAGAAGATAAAAAACTATGAACAGTAAAATGACAACACCCACAATTATCAACAACTGAACCTTAAAAACTCAAAGACAAACAAACTAAGCAAACAACTAGAACAAGGACAGAATCACAGAAATGGAGATCACATGGAGGTTATCTGTGGGAAATGGGAGTGGAGAGAATGGGGACAAAAGTACAGAGAATAAGAAGCATAATTTGTAGGTAGAAAATAGACAGGAGGAGGTTAAGAACAGTATAGAAAATGTAGCCCTGGCTGGTGTAGCTCAGTGGATTGAGCGCAGGCCTGCGAACCAGAGGGTCTGGGTTCTATTCCCAGTCAGGGCACATGCCTGGGTTGCAGGCCAGTTCCAAGCAAAAGGGGACCCATGAGAGGCAACCATGCATTGATATTCTCTCTCTCTCTCTCTCTCCCCCTCCCTTTCCCTCTAAAGATAAATAAATAGAATCTTTAAAAAAAAGAATAGTATAGAAAATTTAGAAGCCAANGGGAGGTTAAGAACAGTATAGAAAATGTAGCCCTGGCTGGTGTAGCTCAGTGGATTGAGCGCAGGCCTGCGAACCAGAGGGTCTGGGTTCTATTCCCAGTCAGGGCACATGCCTGGGTTGCAGGCCAGTTCCAAGCAAAAGGGGACCCATGAGAGGCAACCATGCATTGATATTCTCTCTCTCTCTCTCTCTCTCCCTCCCTTTCCCTCTAAAGATAAATAAATAGAATCTTTAAAAAAAAGAATAGTGTAGAAAATTTAGAAGCCAAAGAACTCATAAGTACAAGCCATCAACTAATGGGGGGGACACTGGTGGGAGGGAGGGTACAGGGCAGAGGGGGATAAGAGGAGAAAAATGGGACAACTGTAATAGCATAATAAAATACACTTTAAAAATTTTTAAAAATTTGGTATCCTTTTTCCCCAGGGAAAAGTACTTGTTTGGGGAATAACCAGAGAAACATTTGTCCATATGTACTTTTGGTAAAATTACAGTTTTTTTTGAGGAAATCCACATTTCCCTTCAATCAATGGGTTATGAGTCAATAAGTTAATATACAGGATAGGGTTAAATTTGGCTTACAGTTGTGAGTATGTGAAACAAAGTTTATTCTTTTATTAATTATTATATTATTTTTCCATACAAACAACTGTAAACCTGCTTTTGCCCAACCCAGTATATCTGGAAATGGAAAGAAGAGCCACAATTGTCCACTGTGAAGGTGGATGTCAGCCTTGTGCTCAGCACTTTTAGGGTTATTTTTATTGTTTTTGTGTTCAAAAATTGAGCAATATTCTAGTCACTATCCTCATGTCTTATTCCAAGGACACCACCATACTCTACTACTCATTGACAGTTTTTTTGAGGAAATCCACATTTCCCTTCAATCAATGGGTTATGAGTCAATAAGTTAATATACAGGATAGGGTTAAATTTGGCTTACAGTTGTGAGTATGTGAAACAAAGTTTATTCTTTTATTAATTATTATATTATTTTTCCATACAAACAACTGTAAACCTGCTTTTGCCCAACCCAGTATATCTGGAAATGGAAAGAAGAGCCACGATTGTCCACTGTGATGGTGGATGTCAGCCTTGTGCTCAGCACTTTTAGGGTTATTTTTATTGTTTTTGTGTTCAAAAATTGAGCAATATTCTAGTCACTATCCTTTATGTTTGTGCATTTTATTCCAAGGACACCACCATACTCTACTACTCATTGCCATAAATTTCTATTATCCACTACAGTAAACACATAAACTTTGTTTCTTACTGTTAAGGATTGCCACTTGGACCATTCTATTTTAGAATTTTATAATCTCAATCAATTTTAGGGAACCCAGGACCATGGTAGCATCTCTAATTAACAAGCCCAGCTTTCGAAGGACAACCAATCACTAGACTTCTCAAAGACTCTGGTACTTCCTGTCCAGGTACATTCTTTATTGCTTAAGTGAAGGTAGTGTCTCCTGCCCTATCCCCAGGGAACATAATAATGTGATGGATTCTTGAATATCACATGGTAATAGTGATATAATTCTCATTTTTCTGAGTTTTTAAAATTTCTTTCTTTATATCATGCCAAGGAAGTGCTGGCATGTTAAACATGTTTACTGGTCACCAATGTTGCTTAAAAGATTCAAGAAACTATCCCAGAAAATTATCACAACCAGCTTCAAACATAATGTCGCCTGATTTAAAATGTTGAAGATATTGATCTGTTTACTGGCATCTGAAATCTGGAAATATCAAACTTCAATCCTGTTTACATGTTATATTGGATTCTTCAAGAGTCAGCTCTGATTTCAAAAAATAAAGTAAATTTGACACTCAAAAATAAGACCTTTGGTTATATTTTATGTTTGTGCATATTGAGAGTGAGGGATGAATTTAACTGTAATTTCAAACTTCTCCTCCAAGAGAGAAGAAAGATATTTTACTGGCAAAAAAAAAAAAATAATAAATTCTGAATGCTTAGAGCCTGCTTTGTGCACTAATAAAAAATCAAATGAAAAGAAGCAATTTGATTAAATTATGTGTGCCTTTGCCTATGCCAATGGAGCTTAACTAAGCAAACAGAAGCAGTGAAGTAAATCAATGTTGGTTTATTAAAGATCAGAATTCAATATCTCAATGGTTGAGGGGTTTATGCACCAGAGTGCTCACTGTTTCACTTTTCTTTGCTAAGAAAGTAAACACGGCAGCACCGGGGAAGAACTTGTTCAAGGGATGACAATGACAAGCTGTGTTTCTCAAGATGGTGGATACCTTGCAACTCTTGGAAGATATTTTGTACACAGAATATAAACTTTCTCCTGGTGTTTCACGTATTTCAACTTTTCTTCAAAAATGTTTATTTTAACATCTTTACAATGATTATTTCTTAGATATTTGTGCTTTTCACCAGTGAAAGCACTTCCACCTCTTAAGTAAGAAATAAAAGCTGAACTTTCTCTATCAGTTCTCATACGACTCACCAAATATTTGGTGAATAAATCAATAATTAATTTTTAATTCATGTGCATCCTAAAATGAAGTCATAAATAATAGTAAATTTGTAGCATCAACATTAGTTTCTATGGCAACAGGCTTACTGCACAAACAGAGGATTATGACTTCACAAGACAATCCAACAGAGGGAGAGAGTAAGTTGCAAGGAAGACAACTCATTTTCAAACTCATAATCTACAGCAGTCGTACTGGGAATGCAGACAAAGCCTAGCAAAGCAAATTGCTTTTTATAAAAATATTTTGTTTTTCCAAGTTTGTCCCTCAAGAGAAAAATCTTTTTTTCTAAGTTGCATGGAGTGTGTGACATAAGGCAATTTTAATGCATAGCTAATGTGAGACCAGAAATCTGGGATATAAAGGTTTGAACTGGGACTGGGAGCATCAGGAAAGAAACACTGAGCCTCCAAACCAGCAACGTGTGGGGCTGAAGAAAAACCAAGCACAGACCTGCTACTGCTGTGTTTACTATCCCAGCATCTAACATTTATAAAGGAATCGGCCACTTCATCTTTCCTTTTCCATTTTACTTTCTTTAAAACACAATCAATAAAAATTACTCTTCCCTTTTTGGATTCACTTCCATTTGGGAAAAGCTGCAATACTTTTATACCTAAATAACATCCTTGGGGATTATTCATATGCAAATTACTTTAAAAGGTTTTTCCAACTCCTATTCTTTCCTGTAATCTCCTTTCCTTTATAAAAGAAAAATCCTGCTCAGAGCAAGCTGAGGGCTTTCTTAGAATTCTATACCCAAGCAATAATGCTGAAGTTTTTTTTCTGAAGTAAAAAAAAAAATTAATAGGTCCCACCCAACAAGTTAGGCCAATGGAATACACAGTTTTGCTGTTGCTGTTGTTCAGTTCTGCTGTGCTTTGTGTCATTTTGTTCTGCGTGCCTTTCCAGTAAAGTGTGGATACCTTTAAGAGAACAGCACAAAAAAACAAATAAACTGAAATACCTATCAGTGGCAATCAGAAAAAGGAAGGGTTAAAATAATAATTTAACCACAGTCCAAATGATTGCAAACTCTCCAGAGTCTTTTAATATTTACGCTGACATAGGGTCTGAGGGAAAAGTGCTCTGAAAGGCAGCCTGTCGTGAAACAGTCAAGGCGTCTCTGTCACTGGCCAGTTCGCCCATGGACTGTCCCACTGAATTCCCATCTGCCTGCACAGAATGCCAAAGGTGACATAAAACTTATGATTAAGGATAAGTCAGTGTGAAAACTACTTGTAAGTTGTCAAGAAGCAGACCTCATTACCCACAACTGGCTCAATTAAATATTTGAGGGAAGAAAATGATCTGACCAAATCCTCAGAAAACTTTATAACTGGGTTGAATGACTTGAGCCTTTTACGTGTTTGAAGTCAACTAGAATACTGGGTTCCTGAAGCTCTTATAATGAGGTGAACATTGACTAGTAATGCCAAGATGTATATCATATTTTCTTTCCAAAATCTAGATGATATTACACTTTCAAAAGGGATGTATGTCATCAAATCTTTCCTCATCTACCTTCTCACCTGCCTGCAAGATGCTCCAAATGGACAAATATAGTTGACTTGATGAATTAGGTGCCAATTTCATGACATTCTCTTGAGTCAAGATCAAAGTAGCAATATAATTTTTTGTGGTATTTTAATAAACATCAGAGCAAGTGAGACTACAATTCTTTCCAGACCAACCTCTGGACAGTCTCTCTCTCTCTCTTTCTCTCTCTCTTTCTTTCTCTCTCTCTTTTTCTTTTTAGTTAATCTTCCTGGCCTTTCCCATATGCTACCCAGGAGCTGGTTATAAGCAAAAGCTAAAAAATATTAGGCTCTGATGGTCTAGCTCTTTCTTCTCATCCACATTCACTTTGCTTATCTTTACTAAAGTAGGTTAGAATAATCGCTTAGGAAAAAATATCTAATGAGGACCAAGATTAGAAATGTATTTATAAATAAATAGCACTTATGCTGCATGCATAATTTCAAGAAGCTTGAGTAAAATAAGCAAATACTTAAAGCATAATAAAGCCAATCCCTTTTAGTTAACACTTTGCATGATAAATTCAACTTACTACTATTATTAGTAAAAGTAATCATAATAGAAAATATAACTGCAACAACTACCATTTTTTTAAATATTTTATTTATTTATCTTTAGAGGGGAAGGGAAGGAGAGAGGGAGAGAAATATCAATGTATGGTTGCCTCTCGTGAGTCCCTTGCTGGGAACTGGCCTGCAACCCAGGCATGTGCCCTGACTGGGAATCGAACCGTGGTTATTTGGTTCCCAGGCCCGCGCTGAATCCACTGAGCTACACCAGCCAGGGCAACAACTACTTTTTTGTAAACACATTTTATTTATTTATTGTTAGAGAGGGGAAGGAAGAGAAAAAGAGAAGGAGAGAAACAGCAATGTGTGGTTGCCTCTCACATGCCCCGTACTGGGGACCTGGCCTCCAACCCAGGCATGTGCCCTGGCAGGGAATCGAACTGTGACCCTTTGGTCACAGGCGGGCACTCGGTCCACTGAGCCACCCCAGCCAGGGTCCAGCTGCCCTTTTCGAGCACTCTTCTATTTTGACCAGTTTCTGTTCTATACTTTTCAAAGTTTTTTCTCATGTAAATCTCGACCTTAATATTATAAGTTCTATTCCACAGATGATGAAATTCATGTTTGATAAATGAACAATACCCTCAAGTTCACCAAGTTAGAAAGTGATGTTACAGCAGTTATTAACTGGTTTGCCTATCATACTCTACTTTTCAGTGACATCTGCTTATAAAGTCTCTGCCACAGGTGCCAGACCACACAATTGTACCTGAAAAAGACAGCAACTCTGTTAGATGGGCTCTGAAAAGAGCCAAGACTTTGAGGCTGAGATATAAATATGTGTGTACACACGCATATACTTACAGCATAAGATATATGTACATATATGTATATACAGGGGTGGGCAGAAGCAGTTTTACAGTTATAAAGCAAATAAATCATACAATAATTAATAAAAACACAAGATAACTGTTTCACGTACTCACCATTCTAAACCTACTTTCTCCCACCCCTGAATGTGTGTGCCTAGAGTTTCATATAGTTCCGTATTTAAGCAGATAAGTACGTACGTACATACATACATCAGCCAATCGATCCTTTCCATCTGAAAGACAAAGAGGTATGACTGGCCCTCCCTAATCCCATCTTCCCTCTTGCTTCAGGGGCCTTTCCGTAACTTCTCTTCTCACTCCATTCTGCCCTTAGCGTTGCTGAGAGAAGAGAAAAAGAACATAAGCAGAAAGGCAAGCTTTAAGAGTACTGCTCTTCAAACTTTCACCAGGAAAATCCTTGGAGAGCCCTTGAAATATTTAGATACCTCAATGGCTCTTTAGAAAAAATCAACATCTCAAATTTGAGAGCAGCTTTAAGGTCAAAGAAATGATTCCAAATGCTTTTACTTGCTAGAGCCAAAATTATTTATTTTTAAAATGATCAAATTTACTTTGATAGCTTTTAAATTATTTTGATCTTTCAAATAATGCCTCCAAATGAATTTAAATTTAAAGTTGTGCCTTAAATGTTAACATTTGTCATAGCAGGCATATTAATTTGAGCTAAGGCAAATTTATGACATAGTTTGTTACTTTATGACTATATGTACACTTTATAGTTCATAAAGGTCCCTTGAATAATCTCAATGCATAAGGTATATTAATGTTCCTTTTATGGGACTTGAAAAATTATATCACTTGAAATTACTACTTAGATTAATAATGAGACTATCTTCATTTATAACATTTTGCTGATGACACTTTTGAGTAATTAAATGTGGTGACCTTGGTAAGGAATATAACCCCAGTTATGATGCTACTCTGTGTTCCTTTGCTAGCTAATTGGCAATAAAGGGTTCATTTCAAGGCAATGTGCTATTTAACTCATTTGCTCAGAATTTTTTTCCAGTCAAATACCAGAAACACCCTGGGTTGCAAAGAGCAATCACTTTAAGGGAGGTTTAAACCAATCAGTTGAGACCAAGCACATATATGCTTTGTCCATGAACAAAGCCTTTATTGTGAATAACAAAGTAAAACTGGTCCTGGCTGGTGTGGCTCGGTGGTTTGGGCACAGAACCGAAAGGTCACCTGTTGATTCCCAGCCAAGGCACATGCCTGGGGTTTTGGCCAGGTCCCCAGCTGGGGGAGTTCAAGAAGCAAATTGTTGATCTTTCTCTCACATACCAATGTTTCCTCCTTCCCTTTCTCCCTCCCTTCACCTTTCTCTTTAAAAATATGTAAAATATTTTCAGAAAAACAGTAAAACTGAAGCTGGTGGGGACAGGGGACAAGGAACAGGGGAAGTAGCACAGATTAATAATCTGCTGGGAAATCTCCAACAAATACTGGAGCACTCAGTTTTCAGGTTGTTAGTGATTTTTCTTCTTTTGATCAGTGTCACCTTGCCTCTTGGGACAAAGAAAATACTAGAATTGAAAGGGCTGCCATTTCCAAGATGTGTGAAGGAACGTGAGGCAAAGAAAAATGATGAAAGACATATTTTAAGGATCCTTTTCCATCGGACTGAGTCCCTCTGGCCATGGTCCTCAACAGTGTCAGCACAGCTCCTGCCATCTGCGATTTCTCTAGAACAGAATCATGCCACCATTAATACACTATAAAAGATGGTGTGCTCAGTTTGCAATACACATCTTTTCACTCTTATCCCCTAAAAATGTTGCAATTGGGTATGATGATACCCATTTTACAGACGACAAAATTGAGGCCAATAGGCAATAATTAGTTTGCCAGGGTCTTGACAGGAAGGTTGTCCACTACACTGTTCCGCCTCCCATACCCCCAAGCCCTGAATCATACAGGCTGCCTCCTGCACCTTCACTATAAGCTACTGTGGGTAGGAGAGGATGGACCCAGGGAGGCTAGTTATGTAAGTACAAGAACAATACACTTGACTGGGCTGAAAAGGATGACCTTCAAATTGTTGTGATTAAAAAGCTGGCAATAGATGTGTGGAGGGAAACCTCTTGGCTAAAACTCAGACAGGAAGTTCTACTCTTTCCAAATGAATCCTGAGAGATTTTTATAGCTCTCCTAACACATAACAGTTGGAGAGTGAGTGAGAGAGTGAGAGCAACAGAGAGAGGACAGGCATGCCAGGGTACTTAGGAATCATAGTATATTTTGCAGTCTGTACAGTCAACAATGGCAAACCTCTTTGGGGTTTTTTTCCCATACGTTATTTTATTTTTTTTATTTAATTCTTGTTCAAGTATAGTTTTCTGTCTTATATTCCCAGTCCTGCCCCCCCCAGTGCTCCCCACCTCCCTCCCATTTCTGCCCCCCACCTTAGTTATTGTCCATGTGTCCTTTATACTTGTTTCCAGCTTTTCCCAAGGCTTTGCAGTCATACAGAGGAATAGGAATAGGAATAGCTACCGAGATAATGAATAAAAAAATTGGAAACATTCTAATGTCTCAGCAGTATGGATTTATTATTCCAAATCCTGCATATTCATATAAATAAACACGATGAAACTCCAAACAGTAATACCATTAAAGAAGAATTTTAAGATATGAAAAATGTTAATTTAAAAAAAAGCATGCTACAAAATAGTATGGTTTCAGTTTTTAACCCACACTCACGGATATTTGCACATACACAGGAGAGTGACATACAACCATGTGTTAAAATGGCTTTATCTGGGGCACAAGGATTGTGATTTTTATTTGTTTTATTAACTGTATCTTCTTTGTCTTCTAGTGTTTCAATACAACATTTAATTTTTTAAGTTATTAAATAAATATTCATATTCATGTAAAGACATAGGTAGAGTATAATGACTCAATGCTTAATATCTAAACTTGAATAATAACAAACAGATACAGGATATGGATTAATACAAGGCATGAACAAGAAATAACAAATAACATAAGAAAAAAAACAAAGAAAAGCTCTAATAGATCAAAGAGCGAGAGATTTCTCTTAACACACTCTGATTGAATATTTCACCAATTCCCTTAAGAGTGGGGATGAATTAAATACCCAAACCACTTTGTAGATCATTCATAGCTTCTCGAATGTATTTCTTGCTAAAATCAAGTATTCCAAAAACTCTATTTAATTTATTCCTATGTGTTCACTCTTTCTCAATTAAGTATTTCTATTTCAAGTAAAAGAGCACTTTTGGTGTTGTTAACTTGATCAGATGATGCAAAGGACAAGTAGTATCTAGAGTCCAGCATCTCAAGTGGGCATACTTGGTAATCAAAGGCCCTCATGAAAGGATGGAGCCTGAATAAGGCCTGCTTCTCTATAGTAAGTGATACTATACCTTACACTGTTATACCCCAACAGCTGAGAGTTGAACAAACCACCATTATTTCTTAGCATGTTATGGGCATTGTGTTAAGTGCTCATGAAAGGACTGTAAGAATCTAGAAGGCTGTTTCAATGACTTTTTCAACATACATATAAGATACACCTTAAAACCATGGGCTGCATTTTTAAAATTTATTTTGTTATTTGTAATGCATGATAAAACACATCCACCTTCACTTCAGCTCTGGATTATTGTAACCTTGTAAGTATTTGTAATGTTTAATATCAACTTTCCAGCCTTTCCCTAGCTCCAAATAACAAAATGTAAACAAGGGTTGCAATAGCTCCAGCCACTGCCAGTCTTTACCTACTGCCCGAAATTCAATCAATAGCTGGCTTCACCACTCCTCCTGCTTGCTGAGATTTGGAGGAGAAATTGCCTCGTGAGCTCAGACTGACATAAATAAATTCCCAGGGACTATTATGAGCAGCAAGCTTTAGGTTTCACAGATATCGTGAAACTAAAACAGAAGTGGCGGGAGTCACCTGGGCCAGGGACGATAGACCCCCCTGTACCCTCTCCAGCAGGGCATCCGCCTCTGGCTACCCTTTGTTGACACGGTCTTTATGTTATTGCTGTGTTCCAATTAAGTTCAGGAAGCAGCCTGACTCTTCATGCTCTGTGCAACATTCTGTCTCTATAACCGAATCAGGGTATCACCTGAATGAGATCGAATCCCTTAATCTAAATCATTGTAATATCTCAATGTAGAGTTTAAAATGACTACTCCTGCCCTCAGTGAAAATGAATGATTTTTATATAGTTGTGATGAGAAAAGTGTCTAATACTGATTTCAACAAAAATTTGTGACAACAAGAAAGGGAGGAGGGGAAGAATGTGTGTTGGGGGCAAAGGGGCTCAAGCCAGTTAAGTGTTCATCTTTCATAATAGAAAGTCAATTCATAATTTCTGAAACGAAGAATCAAAACCCAAGAGCAAAATTGTGGTATTTAGAAACATGTGACAAAGCCAGGAGAAACACCTAAAAAGAGTGGAAAGTAGCTGCCCTTGGAAGCAGGACTAAAGGTAGAGAGGAAGTCAAGGGAAGGGTCTGCCACTCTTCATTACAAGTCTCACAGCATTATGGATCTTTACAAATACACTATACACATTGGATTATTTTGATTAAAAAAAAATAGCCCTGGCTGGTGTAGCTCAGTGGATTGAGCGCAGGCCTGCGAACCAAAGTATTGTGGTTCGATTCCCAGTCAGGGCACATGCCTGGGTTGTGGGCCAGTTCCCAGCAGAGGACTCACGAGAGGCAACCATACATTGATATTTCTTTCTCTCCTTCCCTTCTCCTCTAAAGATAAATAAATAAAATCTTTAAAAAATTATTAAAAACATAAAAATAAAAGTTTAATTAAAAAAATGTCCCACTCATTCACCTAGTCAAAGGCTGAAGAGTCACAGTTATTTTTACCTTACCTAAAGCACTTTCATTAAATAAAATCTCACTCTAGATACAGTTATCTGGTTTTGTCTTGTGCTAAAACTATCCCTGCCTACCAGTATGAAACCTTGAAACTGTCAGGCATACTCGAATATTATCCTCGGTTAACCACGTCCGTCGTGCCAAGAGCACACCCAATCAAACATCTAAAGTTACCAACTGGCTCCAGAGGCGGTGTCCTGGTTACAAAACACTGGCCAGCTGCAGGAAACATAGAGGGGGAAAAAGTTATGCTTTGGCTACTGAATACAATCCATGCTCAGTGTTAACGATACTATGTCAGTCCATAAATTATAATGGCTAATGCTAGAACATTAACACCACTCAAAAACACACTCGTAAGCAAGCCAGCATGGCAAAATGAGGTCATGGAGAAGCTTAAAGCTATTTTAGGATGTGTCTTGAACACCAGTATAGCTCCTTTGACACCACCTGCTCTCATTTGGAGAGCTGTATATTTAGGTCCCCCAACAGCAACTGGGCTCAAACCCAGTGCTGACTCTACAGTCCAGTTCAGGATAAATGCTGTTCTGTTGTTAGGTGTTGACCTTTAGATGAAACATTTAAATCCCCCTGCCAACATTCCCTACCTTCTGCTTAATTGGCAAAGTATAAAAGATGTGGCTGAGAGAGCATTCAACAGTGGTCATAGTAGCTTGCATATTATCATAGTAACAGAAGCATGTGATTTATTTCTTTAAAAAAAGAGTTGGACAATATAATCCAACATAATAAATCGCCCATGCCATGAGAATCATGGTGGCATCAGAAAAGCAACTTACCCTCACATTAGGAATTTACTTATTCTTTCCATAGACTTTTTCTTGCCTATCATCAAATCAAGAACGTTTATCTTAGTGTCTGAAATGAAGACCTGCTTCCATACAGGACATTTGCCAGTACCCTCCAAGTGTGAGGGATTTTTGTCTAAATCCCTTTCAAAGCCACAATTCCCAAGTGTGGTGACATTGGTAAAACTTAGTTTTCAGAGCCACCAAAGTAGACTTTAATAATTAACTTGAAAGTCATTTCAAGCAGTATGTAATTCAAAATATAAATTACTGATATTATCCTTTGCAGTAGAGAGAAATTGGCTGGCAAAAGTCAGAAATTAAAGGCTTTTAACACAATGATTTCCAATCGTTCCTTTTTTCTCTATTTCATTAATGCTTCTGTACTCTGGAAAATGAATGTATGTTTTGAAGAGTTGTAAAGTATTTCTAATGGGTTTATCATGTACCCCAAACTAAACCACTGACTTCCAAATCTTTCCATCTTATTCCAGCCTCTCCTAGAGGTCACAGTAAATGTGGTCGACAAGAAATATTGTATACAAAGAACAAAACAGGTGAATATGGATCTAGAATCTTCCTTAGCGCTGATGACATGGACGGTTTCTATGATGATGAAGAAACAGCAGTTCCGTACATCAAACCCGTATCCGTTTGTGCGCGTTCCTTTTCTAGGCAATCAGCTCAGCGAGTGGCACCGAGAGAAGGGCAAGCGAGGGGAGATCCCTAGGATTTCACACTCTATTTTCACTGCCCTTTCTGGTTTCTAAACTATTATTTACAGCCAGCACACGCTCAGTAACCCACTCAAGTTGCAATCACGTATCCTGTTATGCTTTCTGCGGCCCTGAGCAGGTTGGCTGGTGAGTGCCAGTGATCACTGCAGGACAAGCATGAAATTCGTAGGTCAGACATAATCGCATTATCTGGGAGGCTGGGAGACATTTGACTGTTCTTTATTGTTGGCTACAAAGAGCAGAAATGAAAATAGATATGCAAATACAACAAGATATGAGATATGATAAGATATGAGGTAGTATCACTTATACATCAAGAAAACATTGATTTAAAAATATTTTTAATAATAAAATGTTTCAAGAAATTTAGGTAATCATAAAAGTTCTCCTGAAAAACACCACTGGATTGAATTCATTCTATAGAACTTTATTTATTTACTTCTTTGTTGTTCAAATACAGTTTTCTCCATTTTTCTGCCACCACTCACTTCTTTTAATAGGTCAGCTACTGAATCTATGCTTGAACATTGGTAGTGAGAAGGAATAATGCTTCAGGCACAATCTATTCCTCTTATTGATGCCATTTAGAGACACATCAATAGTCTTTTTTTACAATATTTTTAAGAGACTTGTTTTAAATGTGCAAAAAAAGATTTCTGTGTTTTTAAATATTACTTAAAACCTAACTAACTTTCTTATATTTAAATATAAAAAACTGCATAAAATTTAAATCTTATTTCATTACATAATGTAAGGTCTACTTTCATATTTCTGTTTTCCTGACTAGTTAACCAATATTTCCAGCATCATTTTTCATGTAATCTCCACTCACTTTGCTATTTTTACATACGCATGCATTTATTTCTAGATTTTTATTCTGTTTCATTCATCTGGGTTTTTTAAAATTTTATTTATTTATTTATCCTTAGAGGGGAAGGGAAGGACAGAAGGAGAGAAACATCAATGTGTGGTTGCGTCTCATGCATCCCCTGCTGGGAACTGGCCTGCAACCCAGGCATGTGCCCTGACTGGGAATGAACTGCAATCGTGTGGTTCGCAGGCCCGCACTCAGTCCACTGAGCTACAACAGCCAGGCCATTCACCTGTTTTTGACACACTGTTTTAAGTCTGTAGCTTTATCAATCACTTTAATATTTGGTAGTATAAATGTTATACCTATTGTACTTTCTAAATTAATATTTCCATTGTTATTATAGCTGTTTATGATTCATAAATTAAAAATCATTTCATCAAATACAGCCAAACTTGTACTTCACCATTTGCACTATAATTTATGATTAATTTGGGGAATTATGGCATTTCAAAATCTTGATTCTTCCTGTCTAGGGACAGGGTAGGTGTTTCCAATTGTTTAACTCTTGTTTTTAGTTGCTCAGTAAATGTTTCATAGAATTTTTTTAGACAGATGTCCCAGATGTCATTTTAAGCTTGAATTTACATTGCTAATCTGAATGGCCTTTTCCCCTTTATATTTCTTCAATGGTTATTGCTGATCTATAAGAACTATGTGAAAATATATATGAATATACATATGTATGTATATATATTTTGTGAGAAGTCCACCTTATTGAACTCTGTTTCTTTTATTAGTCCTCAGAGTTTTACAGACACTTTTTAAAATTTTTCTGGTAACTAGTATGTCTACTTAAATACAATTACATTTGTAATACTTTAAAAATTTCTTTTTCCTATATTATTTCATTGAATAGAAATTCCAGAGCACTTTAAAGTAATATTGATAATGCTTACTTGTACTATTAATACATAGGTACATAATATTTGTCACAGGGGTTTCTATTCTCCATCATCCCCAGACCAACATGCCTTGGGCCAGCCTCAAATCTAAAAATCTTAGACTGAAAACTATTCCATTTGGCACACTGTAAGGTCTCCAGTGGTCCTTTTAGGGTTTATCAGTATCCCGAGGAGTATCAGAGAGGTATCTTCCCTGGAAAACTGGATCCAGTTGGAGTATGAGATTTTAGAGCATCAAAATACCACAAAATTACCTCAAACCATAACCAAAGACTATCAGAAAAGGCACAGGCAGCATGTCTTTAATTCTCAGAAAGTGTGGCCAGATGAAGTCTTGAGACACATGCTATCTGTGACCTGGCCAGGTAATCTAGAGAGATTCTGTTCTTTAGTCTCACTTAGAGTCAACCTCGTGATAATTCTTTTCTTCTGGTCTGCCGGCATCAGCTTGTCCGAGTCGTGAATTTACTACGAGGTCATTCAGCATCAAGGCTGTGAATGTGAACTTCTAGATCCAAGTCCCCTCTTCCTCAGCTTTGCTCTTCTGGGCTCTCATAATCCCCAACCTAATATCACACCCTCTGGACGGTCTCGCTTCGCTCCTTTCCTTGCAAGATGCCCTAAGCTTCTGTACATTAATCATTCAAAGTGAAACTACCCTCAATATTTTAATGATGAAGAGGGAAAATAAATCCAAATTTAATTTCCATTACTATATGCCAGATACTGTTTAAAACTATTTACATACCTTATATGATATAATCTTCATTATAATATGATCTTCATATAATCTTCAACCCCATAAAGTAAATTCATTTATTTATGCCCTTTTTACAGGTATGGAATTTGAAAAATAGAGGTAAAAAATGTGCTCTCAAATATTAGTCTATATATTTTTTTAGCTTTTTTACATTTAGTTCAAATATTTTATTTTGGTTTAGAATAGTTTTTATGACATTAAATATATATATATCCTTCTATTCTTACTTTACAAAAAAGTTTTCTTCATATATTGAAGTTAAATTTCTCAAATGCCTTTTCAGCACGAGTTGAGATGATCATGTGAATTTTCTACTTTCTTTGATCTCATGATATGATGAATTGTTTTAATAAATTTTCAAACTTTAAAATTTCTTTGCATGTCTGTGGTAAAGGCAGCATGCTCATAGTGTATTAGTGTTTTAATATAATGCTGTATTTGAGTTGCCACTCTTTATTTTGGGTTCTTGAATCTTTATTCTTAAGTGACTTGGCCAGTTTTGCAATTCATAAAATGAGTTGCAGATCAATCCATCTTTTTCTAAACTTAATAAAATGTTCATAGCATATCATTATTTTAGCATAGTCTGTATTTCAATTGCTATTATTTATATGGGGGGTTTGAATCTTTATTCTTACATGAACTGGGTNGATGAAGTCTTGAGACACATGCTATCTGTGACCTGGCCAGGTAATCTAGAGAGATTCCGTTCTTTAGTCTCACTTAGAGTCAACCTCATGATAATTCTTTTCTTCTGGTCTGCTGGCATCAGCTTGTCCGAGTCGTGAATTTACTACGAGGTCATTCAGCATCAAGGCTGTGAATGTGAACTTCTAGATCCAAGTCCCCTCTTCCTCAGCTTTGCTCTTCTGGGCTCTCATAATCCCCAACCTAATATCACACCCTCTGGACGGTCTCGCTTCGCTCCTTTCCTTGCAAGATGCCCTAAGCTTCTGTACATTAATCATTCAAAGTGAAACTACCCTCAATATTTTAATGATGAAGAGGGAAAATAAATCCAAATTTAATTTCCATTACTATATGCCAGATACTGTTTAAAACTATTTACATACCTTATATGATATAATCTTCATTATAATATGATCTTCATATAATCTTCAACCCCATAAAGTAAATTCATTTATTTATGCCCTTTTTACAGGTATGGAATTTGAAAAATAGAGGTAAAAAATGTGCTCTCAAATATTAGTCTATATATTTTTTTAGCTTTTTTACATTTAGTTCAAATATTTTATTTTGGTTTAGAATAGTTTTTATGACATTAAATATATATATATCCTTCTATTCTTACTTTACAAAAAAGTTTTCTTCATATATTGAAGTTAAATTTCTCAAATGCCTTTTCAGCACGAGTTGAGATGATCATGTGAATTTTCGACTTTCTTTGATCTCATGATATGATGAATTGTTTTAATAAATTTTCAAACTTTAAAATTTCTTTGCATGTCTGTGGTAAAGCCAGCATGCTCATAGTGTATTAGTGTTTTAATATAATGCTGTATTTGAGTTGCCACTCTTTATTTTGGGTTCTTGAATCTTTATTCTTAAGTGACTTAGCCAGTTTTGCAATTCATAAAATGAGTTGCAGATCAATCCATCTTTTTCTGAACTTAATAAAATGTTCATAGCATATCATTATTTTAGCATAGTCTGTATTTCAATTGCTATTATTTATATGGGGGGTTTGAATCTTTATTCTTACATGAACTGGGTATATTTTGCAATTCACAAATGAATTGAGGAATCAATTCATCTTTTTCAAGGCTTGATAGCATTTTATATAATATAGGAATTGCTCTTATCCTAAAGTTTTGGAGAAAAATTACCCTTAAAATATTATTAGCCTGGTATCCTCTTCAGAGTTAGGTCTTTAATACATTATCAATTATTCCATGAATATTCAGACTTTCTATTCCCTCTTGATTTTTAGAAATTCATATTTTCCTAGTAAATTGACTATTAAGTTTGTCAAATTAATTAGAATAAAAAATTGTTCGTGACATTCACCTATAGTATTCTATCTGCCCCATATCTGATCTTAGAATCATTTTCTCTATTAACTGCTAGATCATTGACCTTAGGCTCTGTGCCTGACACTGCTTAGGCGTCTAGGTAATCACTGACAAGCAAACATATATGGTTTCAGGGCCCTTTAGGATCTCACAGTTTGGTGGGGAAGAACAATGGTAAACAAATAAACAAACAAATAAGTAGAAAGGTATTAAAATACAGATATAGAAAATAATTGGGGTAGCACCACAGGACTAACGGGAGTTCAAAATTAGAGAAATCTGGGAATATCTCACTAAGGTGACATTTAAATCCAGACCTGGAATATTGGAAAGAACTAGCTCTGTGAAGGAAAGGAATTAAAAAAATCTCCAAATATTCCAAGGCAGGTCAAAACCAGCTGTTTTTGAGGTACTAAAAGAAGTACAAGCCCTGACTGATGAGGCTCAATGGATTGAGCACCAGCCTGTGAACCAAAGGGTTGCTGCTTCAATTTCCAGTCAGGGCACATGCCTGACTTTCGTGCCAGGTCCCCAGTAGGGGGCACTCGAGAGGCAACCACACATTGATGTTTCTCTCCCCCTCTTCTCCTTGCCTTCCTCTCTTTAAAAATAAATAAACAAAACCTTTTTTAAACAGGAAGTACAAAATAGCTGAAACACAGGGAGGGAGGTGCAGAGGACCTTGAGAGAAGGTTTTGGAGAGTTGGGCAGGTAATGAAATATGTGGGTCGTTAAGATGCTTGCCGGGAAATTTCTTTAAAGGAGATTATGTAACCCAATCAAACCATGAAATTGTAACTAGCTTTGTAAAGTTCTTTATGTAAAATGTAAAACGATTGAGTATCCATATCCACGAATGGGATAACTTGTAACAATTTTGTGGATCATAGCAAAGAGTTTAAATAATATTTCAATTACTAGACTTTACAAAAGTTTTTGGTTTACCCAAAAATCAAGCAGAAAGTACAATAAAACCCCATATAACACCTTTCCCTTCCATCCTCATTCATTCTACCACTTCACCATCCCATACTGCCCCCACCCTGTTTCCCTATCAAGGCCCATTTATTATAATAAGTGAAAGTTTTGGAAATTATGAATAAATTATGGTGCATTGTTATTAACACCCATAGTTTGTATTAGGGCTCACTCTTGGTATGGTACTGAGCCCTGTCCAGAAAAAGTCCAGCCATTGCTAATGTAACAAGAACAGTTTGTGAGACATTGATGTAACCTGGCAGCCAAGGAGAGTGGATTGGAATGTGCACGCCTGAACAATGATGACTTTACTATACTAGTCAGTGGGGATGGTAGATGCCATTGAGTGAGCACGTGTACTGTGTGGCCATCACATTCAAAATGACTGATCAAGAGGATCAGCTATGGGCCACTGGTGATTGGCAGCTTCATCACGGCAACATGCCAGTTCGTGTATTGTGTCTCCCCTATAACTCAGATTTGGTGCCCTGAGACTTCTGTATTTTCCCAAAACTAAAATCACCTTTGAAAAGGAAGAGATCTCAGACCATCAATGAGATTCAGAAAAATAGGACAGGGCAGCTGATGGTGATTGGGAGAACCGTGTGAGGTCCCAAGGTGTCTACTTTGAGCGTCATTGTTTTGTGTCTTGTATGTACAATTTTTCTTGTATCTTTTTCAATAAATGTTTCTATTTTCTCATATTACATAGCTGGAAATTTTTTGGACAGGCCTCGTGCATTCTGTACTTTTGGCAAGCACATAAGGTCATTACTATATAATGCAGAATGATCTCACAACCCTAAAAATCCCCCGTGCTCCACCTGTCCATTCTTCCCTCCCTCCTTCCATATACGCCCCTGGCAACCACTGATCTTTCTGTCTCCAAAATTTTGCCTTTTTTAGAATGTCATATAGTTGGAATCATACAATATGTAGACTTTTCTTTGACTTAGACATAAGCATTTGTGTTTCTTCCACGCCTTTCCATGGCTCGATAACTCACTTCTTTTTACCACTGAAGTAGATTCCACTGTCTGAATACACCACAGTTTATACACTCACCTCTTGAAAGATATCTCTCTTGCATCCAACTTTTGGCAACTATGAAAAAAACTGCTGTAAATATTCATGTGTAGAATTTTGTATAGACTATATAGTATTTTACCTGTGCTAGCAATCCATCAAAGAATTTTGAATATGTGTTGATTAAAAAGACAACCTTCAGTCACTGCTGCACAGAGATTAAATAGTGTAGAACCAGATGTGGAAATGGGAGTCCAGTAAGGAGGCTGCTTCAGTAATGCGGGTAAGACAGACGCACAGCTTGGACTAGGGTGTGGCTTAGGAGATAGGAGAAGAGAATACACTGGGTTATATAATATGGAAGGGGAATTATAGGACTTGCTTAAGAGAGGCAAATGAAAAGGTAGAACAATAGGGACAAATTCCTGGCCTGTGAAACTAAGAAATGGCTTGTCAATTATTGAGATAGGGATAAAGAGGAGAGCTGAAGAACATGTTTGAGAGAAAAGGAGCAATCAGGAGTTCAATTTTTCATACATTAAAGGTGAAATATGCATTACATCTCCAAGAGGAATATAAAATAGAAAGATGGATATACAAACTTCAATGAAAAGATTTGGGTCAGAATGTAAGGTTGGAAATCATAGATAAGTGAGTGCCATTCAAAGCCATGGGCAAAGAGAGGTAAGGATCAACTGTGGGGAGCTCCAATATTTGGAGGTCACAGAGGACAAGTGACCTACAAAGAAAACAATGGGGTATCCAGGAATCTGGCAGGAAACCCAGTGTCAGAACATCATGAAAGCCAAATGAAGAATTTATTCAGGAAGAAATATTCAGTTATTAATTGCAAATCGTGTATATTTGAGTGTTTTTCCTCATTTATATTTACCATACCAGTAAAAGGCAATCAATATTTCTTCTTTAGGAATAAGTTCTTGAACTTATTTCCATTTTGTTTCTTTTGTTTTATAGGCATTAATTTTAAATTTATACTCAATAGTTCCTTCTGCTACTGGTTTGTTTATTTACTCCATGCATTAAACTTTGTAATCTACAAGCTTAATTTATTTAATAAACTAAATAATTTAAACAAATAATTTACTTCTGGATTATCATTTTTGACGTTTACCAGAAAACATTATGTGAACTATTCTCATCATTATTTGCTATTTCATGTGTGATTTAATTTTTTGCTTATTTCTTAACCATAACATATTTTAGAGAGTGTCTTAAATGCCTAAATTTCCTTTTGTGTGCTTTATTTACATTCTTTATTGTTGATATTCTTAATATTTGCATTGCACTTTGACCAGAACACAGTCTTTAAAAATTTATGATTTTATTAAATGTTTAGGAATTTATTAAAATGTTTATAGCACACGATCAATTTTGTAAAAACTTTTAGGCCAACCCAAAAGAAAATATATTTTATTTATCTAAGTTTTTGACTTAGATATCTTTCTATTAAAGCAATAGTGTTGCTTTTATACTCATTCTATACTTCCTAAGTTGTATTTTTCCTATTTCACCTGTCAAAAACTAAAAGCAATATGGTAGTATTTGTGTTGCCATCATGATTACATCAACATCTCTTTGTATTTCTAATAGTTTGCATTTCCATTTTAAGCTGTATGTTATTCATCAAATAAAGTTCATGACAGCCACACTTCATTGCAGATTATACCATTTTTCAAAGTAAAACAATCAGGCTTAATGGTTATTTGCCTTGCTTTTATACTCTTTTGATCAAATAATGCCTTGAAATCCACACTAATATTAATTTAACCCAAACTGCTTTATTCTCCTGCCTTTCCCTAGTAACTTTCCACAGCTACTATTCTTTAACTACTCTATAATTTCATTTTAGGTAGTTTTTGTGCAAAGCATAGAAATGATTTTTTTCAACCCTGATTATATTTTACTAACAATAATACACCTAGTTTAACTTATTGTATTGAATAAATTAAAATTATTGATTTAGACTATCTGCCCTTTATGCTTTTGCAACATTTCTAAATATAAATAAATTATCTATCCTTTTTCAAGTCAGTGTTTTTTCGAAGCACAGTTGAACATTATCCTCTAGTAAGTAATATCCGCTGACTCCCTTTTATGAAAGAAGAAAATTCGTTCCATTTACGGTAGCTTTTTTCCCCAACCATTTGTTTCAGTTTATATACTTGTCCTTTTAGGCCAAATTTTTTTTTACATTTTATATTCTTTCAAAAATTATTGATGATATTCATATTCCCACTTGTGACTCTATAAGTAATCTTATATAACGGTAAATTCACCTGGTTTTAAATTTACTGCTAGTCTTCCTCAAAGTGTGACTTTCCTATGTTTAAGCTGTTTTCAATTCATCTCTCAGCTGACACTGTCTTTGGTTCATTTTTTTTTCTCCCAAGAAATGTACCCGAGTCACTCTTTCAGCCATTGCCTATCTGATATCATTTGTTTTCCCCACAAATGATGATTTAACTGGTGGGAAATTATTGGTCCAGCATCTCTTTCAGATGAAACATATTATTTCAGGGTCTCCTGCCACTAACACTATTTATGTACAGAAATAGACTGAAAAACATAGGAAGGTTATTTTTTGTTTGGTTTCTTTGTTTTGTTTTTTATAGTTTTTAATTTTTTTAAATAATGCTTTTTATCATAATTGACATAACATACAAAATTCACCCATATAAACTGTCCAAGTCAATTGTGTAATTATATTCAGAGAGTTTTACAACCTTCATCACAATTTTAGGCTTTTTATCATCTCCATTAGCTGTCATTCTTCATCTCCCACCAAGCATCCATTCACTTTCTATCTCCATGGATTTCCTGTCCTAGACACTTCATACAAATGAAATCACACAATATATGACCTTTGTGAATGGCTCATTTCACTTAGCACAATGTATTCAATGTTCAGCCAAGTTGTAGCATGTTGCAGAACTTCATTTCTTTTTATTGCTGCCTGATATTTCACTGTATGTATATACCACATACTGTTTATTCATCTGTTGATGGGCATTTGAGTTGTTTCTACTTTTAAGCTATTATGAATAATGCTTCCTTTTCATGTCTTTTCAGCAATATACCTCTGAACGGAATTATGGGTTCATATGGTTACTCCATTTTCAACCTTTTAAGGAACTGCCAAACTGTTTTCCAAAGCAACTGCACCATTTCACTTTCCCGTCAGCAGGATATGAGAATTCCCATTTTTCTATAGCCTCAGCAACACTTGTTATTTGTCTTTTTGATATAGCCATCCTAGTGAGTATGAAGTGGTATATCATTGCGTTTTTTTCTTTTCTTGAATATATGGGGGTGACATTGGTTAACAAAATTACACAGGTTAGATTTCAAGTGTACAATTCTCTCTATATATAATCTGTATGTTGCATTGTGTGTTCAACCACCAAGTCAAGTCTCCTTCCACTACCATTTATCCCCCTTTGCCCTCCTATTCCTCCCCCATCCTCTTTTCCCTCTGGTAATCACCATAATGTTGTCTGTGTCTATGAAGGTTTTCTTTTTTTTCTTAATTCTTTCACCTTTTTCATCCAGCCACCTAAGAAGAAAACCTCCTCCCCTCTGACAACTGTCATTCTGTTTTCTGTATCTTTACATCTGTTTCTATTTTGTTTGTTAATTTGCGCCAATAGATTCCACATATAAAAATCATATGGTACTTGTCTTTCTCTGACTGGCATATTTCACTTAGCATAATACTCTCCAGGTCCATCTATGCTGTTGCAAAAGGTAAGAGTTCCCTCTTTTTTAAAAAACAATTGAGTAATATTCCATTGTGTAAATGTACCAAAGCTTTTTTTTTATCCATTCATCTATTGATGGACAATTGGGCTGATTCCAAATCATGGCATTTGAAAATAATGTTGCAGTGAACATAGGGGTGCATTTCTTTTGATCAGTGTTTCAGATTTCTTTGGCTATATCCCTGGAAGTAGAATTGCTAGGTCGTAAGTCAGTTCCCTTTGTAATTTTTTGAGGCAATTCTACGCTGCTTTCCATGGTGGCTGCACCAATCTGCATTCCTACCAACAGTGCATGAGGGTTTCCTTTTCTCCACATTCTTGCCAGCACTTGTTCCTGGATTTATTGATGTTAGCCGTTTTGACAGGTGTGAGGTCATATCTGGATGTGACATTAATTTTCATTTCTCTGGTGATTGAATGTAGTTAATTTGCATTTTTCTGATTATTAATGATATTGAACATCTTTTCATATATCTATTGGCCATCTCTATGACCCTTCTGGAAAAGTGTCTATTTAGGTCTTTTGAACATTTTTAGTTGGATTTTTCTCTGGTGTTCTTTATAAATTGTGGATAGTAATCCCTTATCAGATGTATCACTGTCAAATATGTTCTTCCATTCAGTGGGTTGTCTTGGTGATTTGCTTTGTGCAAAAACTTTTTAGGTTTATGTAATCCCATTTGTTTATATTTTCTTTGATTTTTTTTGCCCAAGGAGATGCATCAGAAAAAAATATTCCCATAAGAAATGTCCAAGCCCTGGCTGGCATAGTTCAGTGGATTAAGCTCGGGCCTGTGAACCAAAGGATCAGGGTTCAATTCCCAGTCAGGGCACATGCCTGGGTTGCAGGCCAGTTCCTGGCAGAGGATGCACCAGAGGCAACCATACATTGATATTTCTCTCCTTCTCTCCTTCCCTTCCCCTTTAAAGATAAATAAATAAAATCTTTAAAAAAAAGAAATTTCCAAGATTGTATTGCCTATGTTTTCTTTTAGGCTGTTTATGGTGTTCAATCTAACATCTGCCTTTAATCCATTTTGAGTTTGTTCTTATATATGGTATAAGAGGCTACTCTAGTTTCTTTCTTTCTTTTTTTGCATGTATCTGTCCAATTTTCCCAATAACATTTATTGAACAGACTATCTTTATACCATTTTATGTTCTTGCCTTTGTCAAATATTGATTGACCATAAAAGCATGGGCTCATTTCTGGCCTCTCTATACTGTTCCTTTGATCCGGGAGACTTGACTTGGGGTGGTGAATACACAGATAATGTGTTGTAGAATTGTGCACCTATATAATTTTGTTAACCAGTGTCACCAAAAAAATAATAAAAAGTAAAAAAAGAGCCCTGGCTGGCGTAGCTCAGTGGATTGAGTGTGGGCCTGCGAACCAGATGATCGAGGTTCAATTCCCAGTCAGGGCACGTGCCTGGGTTGCAAGCCAGTTCCCAGCAGGGGACACACGAGAGGCGACCATACATTGATATTTCTCTCCCTCTCTCCTTCCCTTCCCCTCTAAAAATAAATAAATTTTTTTAAAAAGTAAAAAAAGAGAAAAGGTGGTACATATGTGCAATGGAATATTACTCAGCCATAAAAAAGAAAATCTTACCACTTGCAACAAGTATTAGATAGTATTAAGGGTCAGATTCCAGTGAAGTGGACAGCAATTGAGTCCTATTTTGATCATATCTACACCACTCAAAATGATAAATGGTCCTTTGGTGTTCTGCTGGGGGAGATTATAAGGATAAGGGGGCAACCCCAACTCTGGGATTCCTTTTGAGTGACTCTTCAACCTTTTAAGGACAGGCTACTGGGTAGAGAGGCCCAACAACTGCTGCAAGGAGATGTACAGTGTGATGCTGGAGTGCTGGAAGCAAGAAAAAGGTAAGAGGCTAGTGTTTGCAAACATCAGCAAATAACTGGGGACGATGGTTAAGAGAAGAGACCACTGGGATTTGGCTGCATCTACTCCATCCGACACCCTGTTTTATGATCATGGCCTCTCAGAAGAGGAGATGCTCTTTGTGGACTGTAATAATGTTCTTTTCTCTCAAAACTTCCCCTCCCTGGGGGTTGCAAACAAATTCTGGGTAGAATTTCACATGCATTTACTAGATTCCAGGAATGTCCTTCCTCCCTGAACTGTTCTTACTCTGAATGTGTTTGAAGAGTCATATTTTCTGAATAAAATCAAAGTCCACTCCAAACCTTTTTTATTTTTAATGACTGACTGCACCCTTTTACATTCAGGCATTTTTGCAGCTATATTTTTAACTTACATTTAAATTTTAATGTATTTCTTTTTAATTATATTTTATTGATTTCACTATGACAGTTGACACATTTTTTTCCCCTTTGACCTCATTCACCCAGCACCCCCCACTCCCTCAGGCAATCCCCACACCATTGTTCATGTCCATGGGTCATGTGCATAAGTTCTTTGGCTACTCCATCTCCTATACTGTATCTTATATCCCCATGGCTATTCTGTAACTATCTATCTGTACTTCTTAATATCCTCACCTCTTCACCCATTTCCCCACACCTTTCCTCCCATCTGGCAACCATCAAAACCCTTTCTATATCTATGATTCTGTGTCTGCTGTTCTTGTTTGTTGAGTTTGTTTTTTAGATTCAATTGGGTTTCTTTCATTACCCCATTGTTTGCACTAGCAAATATTTACTTTTAAAATATATTTGATGAATTATGTGATTACAGCTGCCCTAATTTTCCCCTTTTGCCTCCCTCCACCCAGTATTCCCAGTCCCTCCAGTGACCTCCCACCCCCAACTTAGTTCATGTCCATGGGTCATGCATATAAGTTCTTTGGCTACTATATTTCCTATACTGTTTTTAACATCCCCCTGTCTATTCTGTACCTACCAATTTGTGCTTTTTAATCTCTGTACCTTTTCCCTCATTTCCCCCCTTCCCCCTCCTTACTAATAACCCTCCAAATGATCTCCATATGTATGATTCTGTTTCTGTTCAGCTTGTTTGCTAAGTTTGTTTTTTAGATTCAATTATTGATAGTTGTGAATGTATTACCAGTTTAATGTTTGTTATTTTTATCTTCTTTTTCTTATATAATTCCCTTTAGCATTTCATACAATAATGGCATGGTGATGATAATCTCCTTTAGTTTTACCTTCTCTGGAAAGAACTTTATCTGCCCTTCCCTTCTAAATGATAGCTTTGCTGGATAGAGTGATCTAGGTTGTAGGTCCTTGCTTTTCATCACTTTGAACACTTCTTGCCAGTCCCTTGTAGCCTGCAAAGTTTCTTTTGAGAAATCAGCTGATAGTCTTATGGGAATTCCTTTGTAGGTAACTATCTGCTTTTCTCTTGCAGCTTTTAAGAGTCTCTCTTTGTCTTTAAAGTCTGGCATTTTTATTATGATGTATCATGGTGTGGTCCTCTCCAACTCTCTGTATTTCTTGAACTTGTATGTCTATTTCTTTTACCAAACTAGGAAAGTTTTCTTTCATTATTTTTTCAAATAGGTTTTCAATTTCTTGCTCTTTTCTTCTCCTTCTGGCACCACTATGGTTCAGAAGTTGGTACATTTAAAGATGTCCCAGAGGTTCCTTAGCTTATCTTTGTTTTTTTTAATTCTTTTTTTCTTCTTGCTGTTCTGATTAAATGCTTTTTTTTTTCTTCTGTGTGCTCCAAATTGTTGATTTGATTCTTGGCTTCATCACTTTCACTGGTGATTCCCTGTACATTTTTCTTTATTTTACTTAATGTGGCCTTTATTTCTGCCTGGATCTTTTTTACGCTATTGAAGTACCCAGTGAGTTCCCAGAGCATCCTAATAACCAGTGTTTTGACCCCTGCATCTGATAGGTCACTTATCTCCATTTTGTTTAGTCTTTTTTTCTAGAGTTTTGTCCTGTTCTTTCATCTGGGCCATGTTTCTTTGTCTCCTCATTTTGGCAGCCTCCCTGTGTTTGTCTCTGTGTATTAGAACTGCTCTGACTCCTTTTCTTAGTAGCATGGCCTATTGTAGAAAAGTGCATCTGTAAGTTGTATAGATCAAAGCCTTAGGTAATCACCAGGGCAGGTCAACCCAAGTGACTGCTCTGTGGATCTGTGTGGGGGAGGGCTCAGAAAGGGAACAATGCTGCTGCTTGGCCTCTGGAGTTTTGCCTAGGAGGAAACTATCTCCAGGCACTCAGCCCATTGCCGGTCACCTCACTTCCTCTCCTTATGCCAATGGTGCCCTTCCAGCTATTGCTCTCATGTTGAATCCTAGAGGGGGTATGTCTGTGTGAGTCCTAAGTCCACTGTGGACCCTTTAAGAGGAGTCTCTTGAGAATCCCTCAGTTTCTACCACTTCCTCAATCCCCACTGGTTTTTACAGCCACAAGTGATGGGGACTTATTTCCCTGGTGCTGGAACACTGGGCTGAGTGGTTTGGTCTGGGGCTGGGATCCCTCGATCCTAAAGTATCCCTCCCAAACTTTTATCCACCACATATAGATATAGGACCAGCCCATTCCACATCTCTGACCCTCTTACCAGTCTGGATGAATGTAGATTCTTTAATGTTGCAGTTGTCAGATTTCCATTCAACTTGATTTCTGATGGTTCTGGGTGATGGCTGTTCTATAATTCAGTTGTAATTTTGATGTGGTTGTGTGAAAAGGCAAGCTGTGTTTACTTATTCCACAACCTTGACCAGAAGTCCAGCTATATTTTTTTAAAGATATGAAAGTAAGTGTTGTTACCATACTACTCTGTAATTTAAGATGGTAGAGAAGAAAGAGAGCAGAGAAGAACACTCAGGAGATATTGAGAAAATAATAAGTCATTTCCAAGGTGAGTATCAAGTCATAGTACTTTTTTAAAAAATATATTTATTTATTTTTAGAGAGAGGGGAAGGGAGAGAGAAAGAGAGGAAGAGAAACAACAATGTGTGGTTGCCTGTCATGCACTCCCTACTGGGAACCTGGCCCACAACCCAGGCATGCGCCCTGACTGGGAATAGAAATGGTGACTCTTTGGTTTGCAGGCCAGACTTCAATCTACTGAACCATGCCAGCCAGGTCTCAAGTCATAGTCTTTCTAATTGAACAACTGGTATACACTTACCCAACCTGGGGAGATACTTAATTTAGAAAGAAGGAGCCAGAACCACGCTGCCTGTAATGAGAGCACAGCCAGCAGTCTCTTTGGTCTGTCTGAGTGGGCAGGTCGTTCTTGGGGGTCACTCCATGATGGGAGCCCAACCATATCCTGCATGTGCAGCAATGAGCAGGTCACACGCAAGCTGCTGTTTTCACATCCTTTGCATTATACATTGTCATAACTGTTGTCATTTATGAAGCCAGTGCTAAAAGCTAGAGCAAATGCTTTTTGGGAGAGTATAGTCTGTGGTGTTGTGGTCTTGCAGTGGAAGTAAATTTGGTTATAACTCCTTCTTTTGCTTGCAATACTTGAAAAAATTAAAAATATATAAATATATATTTAACATGTTAAATCTTTATGTATTAATGTTCATATATATTTATGTATCTGTTTTTATGCCAGTATCATGCTGATTTGATTACTATGGCCTTGTAGTATATAGTTTGGTATCAGGTACCATGATTCCTCCAACTTCATTCTTTTTTCTCAAGATTGCTATGGTTATTCTGGACCTTTTTTGGTTCCACATAAATTTTTGAAGTATTTGTTCTAGTTCTGTAAAATACTCCATTGATATCTTGGTAGAAATTGCATTGAATCTTTAGCTTGCTTTGTGTAGTATTGACATTTTAATGATGTTAATTCTTCCTACCCATGAACACAGTATATGATTCCACTTATTTGTATCTTCTTCAATGTCTTTTTTCATCACCTTATAATTTTTCAAGGATAGGTCTTTTACATTATTGCTTAAATTTATTCCTAAATATTTTATTTTATTTTACTTTACCTTAATTTTGTTTGTAATTTTTTGAATTTAACTAATTAGGGTGACATTGGTTAATAAAATTATATAGGTTTCAGGTATACAATTCTATAATAGTATTAGTAGTGTTTATCACCCTAAATCAAGTTCCCTTCAATCACCATTTATCCCCCCCTTTACCTTCTTTAACAGCCCCTACCACCTCTTCCTTCTGCCGATCACCATACTGTTGTCTCTGAGAGTCTTTCTTTTTTCTTTGCTTAATCCCCTCCCCCTTTTCACCCAGGCCCAAACGCCCTCCCCTCTGACAGCTGTCAGTCTGTTCTCTGTTACCTTGAGTCTCTCTTCACTTTGTTAATTTTGTTTTGTTCATTAGATCCCCCATATAAATGAAATCATGTGGTTTTTCTTTTTATGATATAATTGTAAATGAGGTTTTTTTGAAGCTTCTTTATTATTTCTGCTTAGATACTTGGAGGGTCTGTCTTTACACTTGAACTTAATCATTTCTTCAGAATATGTGTATAGGTTTCTCTCACTGAATACATTTTTCTGGTTTATAATGTGTTATTTTGTTTCAGATAAAGGCTTTCATTGGTGAAAAACATTTTCATCTTTTATAGATATTATGTTTTCTGTTATACTTATTCTGATTCATATCTATGTCCATTTCTATGGATATTTTCCCTTTTAAACCTGTTCTCTGTATTCTAGTTGAGATTCTTGAGTTTGTTTTACATACTGCTCATTTTATTGTCTGCAAATATTACTTCTAATATTATACTTTGTTTTTCTTACTTTTTAAAAATTCATCTTACTTAGCTTCCTATTTTTAATTCTCCCTACCTCTTCTTCCCAGCTCTTCATGTCAATATGTCATTATTTTCATCTTTAATACTTAATATTAAAGATCTTTAAACTTTATTGAAAGTACAAAGCAAGTATCTACACTTACACCTGTAAACAATACTTTTAAATTGTGTTCTCTTTAATCAGGATTGATATTTTACTATTCCTAGGCTGAAAAAAAATCTTTTCATAAATACTTATCCCTTGTTTCCAGATCTGGTTTGTTTTTCTCTAGTCAGTTTAGTGAGTGGGTGATGAGAGGGAGAGATGTGAATAATATCTTAATGAAATTTTAGAATCATAAAAAATATAATAAAAACTGAAATATTTACATCTATAAAAAGTATGCAAAATTTAGGCTGAATTAGGTTATATTTCTATATAGTCACTGAATGAAGGGATATAGAGCTTATTTTCAATGAGTAGCTTAGAATACATTAAGTAAAATCAATCAAAATTTTGTTAAATTTAATAGCCTTTGCTTTTCCAAGATTTGGGGGTATTGACATCTTACATACAAAATCATCATGTTAAAGTCTCAACATTATTAGGAGATTGAAAGATAGCTTTATTCAGACTGTTCTACAGATGGATAAAGGGAGGCTCAACTGAGAGCAGTTTCTTAAGACACCATAAGTCAATAGAGAAGCCGAGTTCAAAATTCACAAAACCTACCAATTCATACAGTTGAAAGCAAAAATCGATAAAGGAATTTAGTGATTTGAAAATTAAAACACCCTGGTGCTATCCTTAGGAGTTGAAAGCAAAATATTGATTCATAACTTCCCCATTTTTTGTACTCTGGTCAAATAACAAGATTGTTATTTTTCCTAGCAACAACACATTCAAAATGGGAAATACTGAACTGCTTTGTCAGTATTGTCAAGAAAATCCAGTTGAATCACACATTAATTTTGTGAATCTGTTCAAAACAATGATGCTTTTGAGTATCACACATCATGTAAAGTCATACTGACTTTAAAGTGTGCTGTGTGCAACGAAGTCCCTTCAGAGTTCACTAATGAACAAAGCAGTATGTAGTAACAGTCATTCTAGCAATAAGTGGAGTAATTAGAATGTGCATAGTAATAGCTAACACATAATTATGGCAATCACATCAAAACCGAATGAAAATAAAAGAGAGGAAAATAGAGGTCTGATCTTCATATTAAAAAGGAATGAAATAACAAGTTAAATCTCATGCAGGAAGAAACTCTTCTTATTCCAAATGCATGCAGGCAGCTCAGGCCAACCCACTCACAGCTGTTGGCGGCTGTTTCACCCCTTGCCTGTTGTGAGTATGAAACCTTTTGCTCCCTGGCTCTGGGGAGATACAAGTCTTCAGGGACAGGGTTGGCTGGTTGGCTTCCTGTTTCTCAATAGAATTTTCTTGCTCTGAGGCACGTGGTCTGTCCATGCTAATTTAGGATAAATTACTTCCACAGGTGATCGGCTGTTCTTCATCTCCTTTGAGATGAGAGAAAGAAAGAACAGCTTAAACATGAACATGTGGAATCTAAAGGGATGAAGAATCATTCTGACAGGGAGTTTTCGGATCATAGGAAGGGGGTTACCAAATTAGACTGTGACACTGGAGAAATATTAACTGAATTGAACTGAACTTCATGAGGGTGAGGGTATATTCAGAAATGATCTTAATTTAATACCATTAGCTAAAAAGCAGCAGTTCTAACACCATGCTGCTTAAAGAACGTATTCTACTCATGAGTACTGCATAAAAATAAGTAATTGTACCAGGAGAGAGAAAAAAAGACCCAGAGCTTTACAACTTGTAATGATGAGAAATGATGCTTGTCTTTTTCCCACTCAGAGTGTGGTCTCTAAACCAGTGGCTTCAGCATCCACCAGGAGTTATTCAGAAACACAGAATAATCTCAGACCCCACTCCACACCTGTTGAATCAAAATCTGCATTTTAATATGATTCCCAAGAGATTTATTTGTGTAACATGAAAGTTTGAGATGCACCAACTTAACAGATTCATAGGCCACCAGAGGGAAAGAGATCCAGGCAAAGGTCTTACCTAATCTTGTTTTATCAAATTTGAAAACTCACTGAAGGTGCATGACTAGATGCAGTAAATATCAGATGACTGTGGTCTATCCTACCGCCCAGGTCCTGACAACCAATAAAAAACAACCCTGCTCACTGAGCCAGTTTCTATATCCACACCACTCAATTTCATACTAATTAGTGTTCTAGTACTGGACTTGATATTTTTTAAAAACTTTCTAATAAATAAATCTCTGTCAAAGAATAAACCCATTAGCAGGACAGATATACCGAATGCCCAGGTTATGTATTTAAAAGATCTTCTCTCTTCCCGTGGTACTGATGCCACCCAAGGTACTGTGCGATTGCTGGAAATAATTAAACACGTTTGACTTTAAACTGATTACTCTGGTGGGGACAGGATGCTGGAGAAGGAGGGATGCAGGAATCCCAGGGAAAGTAGGAGGGGTGGTGACACTGCTGTGGCAGGCCTGCCTGACATCACTACCTTAACAGTTGTATTTCAGTCCATCGCCTGACTAATAACATCATGTAGTGAAATAAAGCACCCATTCTGGAGGTAATTGTTATGTGGTGGCATATAAACAAGCCCCATCCTGCAGTATATTTACCACAGTGCATATTTACGAGTTGGGTTTAATTAAAAGTCGGGAACACCAGAGCTATTTTTTAACTAGATGCCTATTATCTAGTGTCAAATGCTTGGTTTTAATCACGCATTTTATATCATCGTGACCTAGATCACTGCCTGTGACATATGAGATAGTGTGTTGTCTTTCCTGAGAAGATGTAGCAGGGCTTGATGGATGTTTTCTCATTCCTAACCTCATTACTACCAGCTTCCCATCCATCTAATAAAATGCTATGATAGAGAGTGGGAAGGTGCTATAAATCATAATATTCCAGCCGCTTCCAGCAGATTCATTAGAAATGCTGACTATATATCTCACAAACAGAAAGTCAACACACAAGTGGGTTGCTGCTTCTGCTCAGGATCGAGACACCCTGTTCCTTGCCCCTCCCTGTCTCAGGGGAATAGAGGTTCTTTTTAAATAGTAAAAGATGCAATTGAATGAATGGCTAAATAGCCCTTTTCCTTAACATGATTCAAGATAGAGTTGATAGATATTAGTCTTGTTTTACACAGTCTGATCACTATTTCCCTGATTGGAAGAGCTGTCAACTTCTAAGTGTCAAGGAAACAGATTCAGTTAAAATAGATTAGGTCTTGGAGTTTTTGTCATTATTAGTTTTGCCCTGACAAAGAAAACTTTCTCATGTCTCCTTAAGGTTAAGATGGAAGCTGTTGAAGAGATAAATGAGAGCTCTGACATTACCACTGCTTGAGGTAATCACACATAAAACACTGGTGATACCCTTGGCTCTTCCTTCTTTTTCATTCACTCATATGTTCATTTAATCAAAAAACACATCGTAAGGACCTACCATGGACCAGTACTATACTAGATGCCGGGTTAAACCATAAGTGGGACATGGCCTTCTCTCAAGAACCTTGCACATTAAATGCAAAAACAGAATACCTAATGACAATATATAAGAGGAAACCCTAATCCAATCTTGGCAGGGTGGTGGTGGTCAAGGAAGGCTTCCTGGAAGAAATGAAATCTAAACTCATCAGGTAAGAGGGACAGGAAACTATAAAGAGTGAGCAGAACATGTGCAAAATTCAGAACTGTACAAAGGCTCTGATCCAATTTTAGCATAGCTGAAACCAAGAGACACAAGGAGTGATGGGAAATAAAGCAGTTTAGAAGGAATAGAGGCCAGACCAGGGAGGGCCCTGTAGGCTTTATATATAAATCTAGGTGACTCTGAGAGCAATAGGAAACTATTAAACACTTTTAAGTAGAACTGTGACATAGTGGGCTTTGCATTTAGAATGATCCTTCTCACAACAGTGGGGAACAGATGGTTGAGGGGTTAGGACAAGGAATAAGTCAAGTAAACTAGCAAGAAGGCAGCTGCAGTAAAAGGATAGGTGTGAGAATGGAGAGAGCTGGAAATAGTTGACAACTATGTATGAGTTAGAGACGAAAGGGCTAGCAATTGATTTGATCACTATAACCCAGTCGGTCACTAGGTCTACTAGTTCTGTTTTCGAATTGAGCCTTATTCAGCTATTCTCATTTGTTCCCAGAGCCACTTGAGGCTCTCTCCCCTTGATAAGCCCTTTTCAGTACGATAACTGACATTCACATCTGGGCTGATCTCTCTGGTCTCCAATCCACATTCCACAACCTAATAAATCCATATAGGCCTGGCTTCTTACCTGTTCTAAAGTCTCCAGTGTCTGCCATGTACCCCATCCCCACTGTCTACAGCAGTAGTCCTCAAACTTCAGGGAGTATCTGAATCACTGAGAGGCTGGGATGTGAGCCTTGTGAAAAATTCAGAAGCACAGTTCCTGTCAAGCTAAAATCTGATTGAAATATGGTACAGTATCCAGGAAGAAGTCTTTCTAGCAAAAGTTCAAGCTATTAAGACAGAAGGTACACTTTGAAATAAAGAGTATACACTATTTTGGATCAGAGATATGGCCAGAATTCATGATCTCTACAATAGCCAGAACCCATACTGTCCTCGGGTCCGCTGTAAGTTGCTTTTCCCTTTCTGTTGTTTTCTGGCTTGGCTTCTTACTGTAAAAACAATGGTGCTGTAATTATTGCCATATCCATACCTTCAATCGTGTCATTCTGCCTCTACCCTCTGCCTGTCAGAGGGCTCAATTTCCACAACTGTAAAGAGTAGGAGACAGGTTAACTGATATCTGAATTCCATTAGAATCTTACTATGGCTCATTTTGAATCCCATACTTGGGAGCCTGTTGCTGATCTCTCCAGGCTTCATTGACCCCTCTCTTTGAAGTTGTTCAGTCCCTCTTTTTTTCACACTTAATTACATGAACTATTTTATAGCTTCCTAAAAGCAGTATGGAGTTCAGAATAAGAGTATGGACACCAGAATCAAATAAGTTAAATCAGGTCCTGGCTTGATCATTTACTGCCTGTATGGTATTGGAGAAGTTGCTTTCTCTCTAAATCTCAGCTTCTTTATCTGTAAAATGGGGATAATACGTGCTTCTGCCTTAACAAATGTTAAGTTATTGCAGAAATTAAAAGAGACAATCCACTTTAAGCAATTAGTACTTGTAACTCATTAAGGCATTCTATAAAAGTCCATCAAAACCACTGTGACAACCTTGCCTCTGCTCACAACTCAGCTGTAAACAATTTGAAGACAGGGATGGAATCTTTTTTTATATCATTAAAGCCATTTTTCCCATTCCAGAACCTGACACAGGATAGCACCGCTCAGGGTATGTCTGTGGCAGACACTTATACACTCTAACATAAAAATAAATGAGTCTAGCAGGAATTAACCTTAATACACAAACTCAGGTATTCCAGAATGACCACATGCCCAAACTTTCTTCAAATCATTCAAAATGTGCTTGACTTTAGCTTCATCCTGCTATACTAAGGGAAATTCAATGTCACCCATAATTACCTGTACAAAGAGGAAAAGTCCCAGAGTCTTGCTTGTTACCTGAATTTTGGTCAATTTTCACACTGTTCCAACTGGTTGCTACTGACTTGCCCAGTGACACAGCCTATAGGATTCTCACATAGGCAGTGGAGCTGCTCCTTTCCTTGTATTGGGATGTGAGCAACTGGACTAGGTTTGTAGCCTGAACTCAAGGTACAGTCCCCAGGGCTTTAGTTGGCCATCACTTCTGAGATTTTGTCATCTCCCCATGATTTTGCCAAAAATAAGATATAAGCCCCACTCCAGGAGGACCAAATCATGCCCTTTCCCCATCTCAGCCAAGGGGATTAGCTCCCTGAACTCCTTGCATTGAAAGGCAATTCCCTCTCTTACTCTCTGGGGAACCAAATAATGACTTTAATAAGTTTAGGATTTTTCTCTCAGTTCTACCAAAAAAAAAAATCTCTGAGGCAGGAAATTATTAAGGGTCTGACTAACAATGTAGAATAAGGAAGAAAAATAAACAAATAAATGAAGAAATATAAGCACACATTAATATCTTATTAAACTATCTTCTCAACAAGTCAAGAGGAATCAATTTATCCAAGCACAGAAGGATCAAAGTATAAAATATAGGGATGCTGGAATATTGACAGCATATTTTTTTTCTTGAGCCAGACAAGATATCTTAGTTTTGGCATTCAGAAAAAGAATGGGCCTTTGGTCAGGGTTAGGATTCACACTGTCTCCTTTCCAAATTTTAGAAAATTTTCTAATTGTTACAATGAGACCATCATCCACACAGGCAAAGCACAGCTTGCCTCTTGAAAGAACAAAGGCTCAGAGAGGCCATAAAAATTGCTCATAAGTCCTCTTGGACATCAAAGGACTTTTACCAACAACATACAGATGACTTAGTGAAAGTAAATCGGGAACATATGGATTAAGATTCTCTTGAAATACACATGGGTTTAGAAAGTAGGTGAGGAGGGAACTGCTTAGGGCCAAATGCATTTTGAATTTTCTAAACACATGTGTGTGGCTATCAGCACTAACACCCCCCACCCACCCCAACATACACACATAAAAACATCCACTCATTGCATGACCTAGAGACCTAGAGATGGTAAAACTCCTAGAGACCACACACCAACAGTGTAGCTATTTACCCAAGGTTACATTAATTCAACAGTAATTTTCTAATGTTTTCAGATAAGGGGGAAAGGAAAGGAAAAGTCAATTGGGGATTCAAGATAAACAACAATGAACTAGGAAGTAGTGTGGGTTTTTTAAAACAAATACAGATTACTCACGACAAGGAAACCTCACAAGTTAAGTCTAAAATTACAAGACTAGAAATTGAAAGGAGAGAAGTAAGATGCTTTATTACATATTTAAATCCTCATTAGTAACATGAGAGAAAAGTTACTTTCAGTATTATCAACATCAGGCAGATTATATATCTATTGAAGCCTTCTTTCCAAAGCAGCTTTCTCATTCATAATGTCCCTGCCAACCATGAACCTGAAACAACTCATTCTTTGAAAGCCAATTTGTTTTCTGATGGAAGACATAGATATTTACGTGCTAAAACTATTATTCAGCTGCTCATTATCTCTATTTGACTACTGTGGTATGCTCACTGTTATTTCAGAATCATTGTCTCCAGAGTGTGTATAAAGCAGATAATGATTGTGATCTGCATTTGAAATAGAGGTCTAAATTCTCTCTGAGAGCCATTGATACCATCGGTCCTTAATGTAGGGCTTTGTTTTGAATAAACAACATAAATGAGTCCAGACACAATGCTGACATCAAAACTGTTGACTTTATCAAGATGCATGACCTATAAGAATTCTTCCCTTACACCTGAGAAAATCACTTCTAAGGTATGGATCTCAATTGCTGTGGATGAAATTTCATGGTATAAATATCCTAGTGCCCTTGAAATAATCTCTATCGCATTGGCCAACCAGACCATGTTATTTTCTCCTGCTACGTGCTCCCTTGTTACCCCAACCTTCCTCATCATAACATTGAAGTCTGTAATATCTGAAAGGGGGGGAAACTATAACTATCTCACTCTCAGTTCTCAGAGCTTAGAAAGGACATGGCATAAATAATTATTTGCTAGATACACACATAAATAAATAGATTTTACTTCAGAACTCTGTTACCTTAATCAGTACCAAATAACTGTGGCTGATTCTCTATTCAATTTACCCATATCTGTCCCCTTAGTTTAAAAACATCATAGTTGGGCTCCTTGTTGGGCTTGCAAGGGCATTTTAAGGCATATATTTGTTGCTCTCTATTTGATTTGAGAGCAGCATTAATTCTACATCACAGATGAAAAGCCTGAAGAAAAACCTTCTGTGTCTGCCCTCCCCACCAAAACGAACTTAATTCCTGAATAAGGCATGAAGATGAGCATTCAGGAAACCCTCATTTTTTTCCCACTTGTAATTCCTTATAAGGAAGAGATCTGAAAATGATCCTAAGACCCCAAGGACTTTGTAGGAGTGCTTTATAGTTGGGCCTTTGTAGACACACAAGCAAAAGCAAAATCTGACAATGAAAATGCATTTAAGCAATCATTCAAAGTAAGAAATCATAGTGCATGTTGAAGAAGCATGCAGCACTAGGGTGATTCAGGTGGAGTTTATTAAAACCTTCTCTGTTGGCATTCCAATGCATGTGATGTCAGGGGCACAGCGCTGAGTAATAAAACTAGTATCCTTATGTGAAAAATGTAATCCAGAGAAAAATTCCAAAATGTACATGAAGAATTATTTTGAAGTCCCTGTTAACATATTTCTTTACAAATCAATTGGCTAAGGATAGAAATTGATTGCAGAGCTATTCTTGTCCATTTTTAAAATAAGTTTATGGAGGAAGATACAAAATAGGTTTCTTACTTTGTAAAAACATTGCACAGAGACACAATAGGAAAAGAAAATGCTAAGTATTACACCCATCTTTGCCATTGCATCGAAATGAAAAATGATGTAACATCTACACTGAGAGGACACAAGAAATGGCACAGACAAAACTCACGGGGCCTAAGGCTTCTACTAAAAAAGTTGTTAAATATGTTCAAATATGTGTTGTATACCTGAGCCCTAATGCCAAAAAATATGCCAGAGTATTTCAAAACAGAGACGGACAAGCCACACAAATTCCTATATGCTCTACATTTCCTACTTTGGGAATTGTTTGTAATTAATAGTAGGAGAGAGTAGCATAATTTACTTTCATACCAAACTTTGTTAACAATTCGGATCCAAAACAAGAATATTTATGCCCTGGTTGGTATGGCTTAGTGGATTGAGTGCCAGCCTGCAAACCAAAAGGTTGGTGGTTCAATTCCCAGTCAGGGCACATGCCTGGGTTGCAGGCCAGGTCCCCAGTAGGGGGTGCATGAGAGGCAAGCACACACTGATGTTTCCCTTTCTCCCTCCCTTCCCCTCTGTCTAAAATTAAATAAATATGATCTTTAAAAGAATATTTATTTTAAAAATAAACATGAATATTCATTGTGTGAATATTTCAAATGAGATTACATGTTTGTTCATAAAATAAACTTCATTAACTAAACATACTTCAAACATAATATAATTCCACTACCATACAGCTTGTATAGGTGGAATATGCTTCATATGTTAAGGCTACGATGTCACATTGCTCCCAACAACAGATATACGGGCATTAGTGAAACAAATAAAAGCTTTGAACTTAATACACTAAGGAAAATAAACTTGTAAACTTGAATGATGAAAAATTTGTGAATATCTGGCAAAGACTGGCACTGAATTATCTAAAATGTATTAAATTATAACTTTAAACATCTTTTGATGATATATAAAACATTTAAAAGTATTTTTCTATAAAAAAGTGACTACTTAAGTTCATGAGTATGAACATCCTCTTAATTGGATGTTTGCCAGTGTGATGGTGTATGAGGTTTTTATACATTGGCACTGATTTAGCTCTATGAAGGGGGAAGGCCTGGGAATACTTGCAACATGCCAAATGTAGCTGCTACAAGAACATAGTGTTTCCCAAACTTATTTGACCACAAAGCTTCTTTTTTTATGGAGCATTAAAATAACTTCCATTAGAACTTCATTGTTTGGAAAACATGCAATCATACAGTGCTCTAATGAATACCACAATATAAACAGTGCTTTCATATACATTACCTAACTTCAGTAAAAAAAAACACTATGTATTATCTCCATTGTACAGATGATGAAAAACTGAGATCTGTATCGGTTAGTGGTTACTTGTAGACCCAGAAAGCAAACTCAAGCTTCTGATCTTAACAACGAAATCCTTAAGTACACAAAACTGCTTCTTTCTGAAAATGTATTTTCAACTAACACATAAAAAGTTTGCATCTAGAGTAGTTTTTTGTTTTTCATCAATAAAAGCCCTTAAAAAGACCTTTCATTCTATTAAAATGACCCATACCACATCTACAGTTCAATGGCACTAGTGCCTTTTAAAAAAAAATTTAGATAACTGTGAATTTTATGGTTTCCATAGAGATAGTGAAGCTTGCTGTCACTTTAATATACTGCTCTGTCTCCAGTATTACTGATAGGTACCCTAGATAGCGTAATAAATTTTAAGCTTTTATGTGCCATCTATATTTCACAGTATAGGATCACAATTTATAATGATATGATGTATTGTTATAGAAATTGTCACCTAGCAAAGTTTAAATATATTTTAAAGATTTGCAGTTACTAACTACATACTGCAGGAAAAAAAACGAAGAGTCTTCAAAAGCATATAGATCTTTAATTTGGGTTATTTAAAGATAATACTTATTAAGTACTTACTGTGTACCCAGCACTACTTTAAGTAATTTATAGATATTTGTGAGGACTCAGAAAAGCCCTCTGAGGTAAGTACCTTATTATCTACCCTAGTTGAGAAATAGGCACAGAAAAAAAAGGTTAATTTACACAGCTTTTTGAGTTTTAATGATAAGCTTTGAACCCATGAAATCTGGCTTCATAGCGTAGTCTCATAGATGTTACGTATAAGCACTCAAAGACACCATGTCCGAAGAGACTTATCACAGAGTTGCTCCATGTATTAGTGCATTAACATTATTAATGTTTCAGTTCCAATGAAATCATGGTAAAGAAAAGTATTTCCAAAAGTTTTAAACAATCACTGTTGGATAAATAATCATTTAAATTTGTACCTACATTTTGTATAATTCCTTCCAACCCACCTGAGCCAAACTATCTCAGGTAGAACTTTAATTTTCTGTATTCTCCCTGACATTTTATTTTAAGGGTTTCTTAAAATTTTTATCTACTACTCTGGCTGGTGTAGCTCAGTGGACTGAGCACAGACCTGCAAAGCAAAGGGTTGCATGTGGTTCCATTCCCAGTCAGGGCACACGCCTGGGTTGCAGGCCAGGACCCCAACAGGGGTCGAGCAAGAAGCAACTACACATTGATGTTTCTCTCTCTCTCTCCTTCCCTTCCTTTCCCCTACACGAATAAATAAATAAATAAATAAATAAAATCTTTAAGTTTTTTATTTACTGAAGTAGTATCTTCATGTGACTAATTAGAGGTTGCATATGAAAAATGAGGGGAACATCAAGCAAGAGAGAAAGAAAAATAGAGGATATAGATACTCAGACTGAACTAGAAAAGGTTAGTCAGATAGAAAGCTATTTTCTTGTTAAACTAAGCCATGGACATTACTCGGAACAGAGAGACATCTTCACTTGTTTAACAGATATTTTCCTGAAAGAGTTGTATGTCATTTTAAGATATATAAAACCACATATTAACTGACATCACTTTTTTGTTTTCCCATTGACTCAACCTTCAAACATGTTTACTTCCTTTCTGATTGATCAGTAAACCTTAAACCTTTACAGTAGTAAAAACCATGTTTGTAAATCAAAGCATCCTTTAAGAATAAAGTTCATGTCTTTAGCAGGACAAAGCAGGGAATAAGCAGAAACTTCTTTTCCCGGTGAGAAATATGGCCTTACAACACTACATGTGAGGGAAAGGAGGCTACTAATGAAGATGTCTGGAAGAAAATGAAGTCTTTCAAGAATATGGAAGAAAATGCTGATTGAAAGACTCCAGACACCAGTGCATGAAAGGTCCATGACTTCAAGACCTCTCAATTAAAACTACATTAACATTGAGGTAAATATGCACAGCTGCAATAGAAAAGTCAATAAAGAGGAATGCTAGGTGATCAGATCAGCACCTGTTCAATGACATCATGCAAATAAAGAACTTTAACTTCAGCACTGATCACACTGGCATCCTACCAACTGCCTACACCCATTCTACAACTGCCCATAGGTCTAATGAATTACATAGCACAATCATCAAGAGAAAGATGGCTTGAGATACTATCTACTTCTGAGAATGAGAGTAGAACGAAAAAGGTTGCTCGGTGTTTACTTACGTGGTAGATTTTCACTCTGCCTCTCTTTAATTAAAAAAAGTACACAAACTGTCAAGTACTCATCTTATACATATTTAATAAAAAGTGATTACAAGCATGAACAAGTTTTTAAGTGTGTGTGTTATGTCTGTGACTTAAGGAAAATAACTTACCCATATTTTTCAGACTATAAGATGCATTCTCCCCCACCCCAAATTTGGGAGAAATAATGGTTGCTAACGCTGCTGTCGAGTTCTGTTTACATTTACATTGGTGAAATATTATGTTATTTATGTTATTAAATATTTCACCACATTTTTTGCTTTGAAATTTTTTTCCTATTTTCTTCTAAAACCTAGGTGCATCTTATGGTCTGAAAAATATGGTATTCATGCTAAGGGAACAGCATAAGCTGGTGAGAATGGGCATGGCAATAAATAAATATGAACTACTATTATTGGCCCATTTTGAAAGTGAGATTTCAAGTTCAAAAAATACTCTGTAAACCAGAGCACTTGATTATCTGTCTTCTTATGATGTGGCCACAGATGGGTATTCTCGTAGTCCTAAGAGAATCTCAAATCCTTTAACTGGCATCAAGAGGAACTCAGTCATTCTCTGGAAAAAGTTTTTAATCTTTTGCCACTTGCCCAAAGGAAAGCAATTTATATTTATTTACAAATATTAATTCAAATGCTTGTACCCACATGGCTGTATCTGGAAGCCACATATTAGCTGATACTGTATTTTTTAATACCTTTAATGTTTTAAATTTCAACTAACTTAAACTCAAACTGACTAAACATCAAGGAAGAACAAGTGTCTGAAGGGTTAGATATATACATATGTTGTGATTCATTTAGCTGAGGTCTCTGTGTCTGGCTTTAGTCATGGAAGAAGAATGAGCCATCTCATTCTCACTTTGTGACATTAGTAGATAGCTTTTGTATATATGTGAATAAATAAATGATGGTTCTCAAACTTGAGGAGCTTCCATCCACCTGCAGGAATGAAAACAACTTAAGTGAATCATTTTAGAAGTGATTCAGTATCAAAAAGAGGAAGCAGAACTTGACCTGGACCTTTAAGCTTGAGTCTAGATAAGTAACTCATGGCAAAAAAACTTTTTCATGTTAAGGGAATAGCATAAGCTGGTAGAAATGGGCATGGCAATAAATAAACATAAACTATTATGATTGGTCCATTTTGAAAGTAGAAGTTAAATTTGGAGTCACATTTGGAACTTTACTTGTACGAGATCAAATAAAAACAGGCTGGAAACAAACAGGGAAGGATGAGGTTCTGCATGAGTGCCTCCACACATGTGTCAGATGTTCTCAGCTCACTTTTAGTAACTGGTCAGAATCTAGAGCAAGGAACTTACATTGACCCAGCAAACAACAAATCAGGCCAACAGTGCCCAGAAAGGATAAATGACCCATCCCAGGTCACACAGTAATTCAAAGACACAGCCAGAAGGAGAATGCCAGTTTCCTAATTCTCATTCTACCACAGCAAAATACCTCCGTGACACAATAATTTTATATTTATGGATTTTTATTTAACAGTTTCCAAAACATTTTGACATGCATAATCTCATTTTCTGTGATAATTAATGAATAAACAGATGCACTAGCCTTCAGAGAAGCAAAAAACAAAAAACAGTTGGATTTCAAATCCACTTTGTGGTGATCCAAATTTAAAGAATGTGTTGCTTTAACACTACAGTTCAAAAACTGGGCAAGTTGAATATATATCAACGCAAACATGTTAGATGCAATGCAGATAGTTGCCATGGTAATCTCTATATGATGGATGGATGAATAGATTAAATTTTGTTTCAAGCTTTTGAAAATAAAAATACCACACAAAGCAATATTTGTTTAAAATCATATCCTCCTCAAAAGAATCCTTTCCCTAGTATCACTCAACACTCATCACAAAGGACCTTATGTAGCCACGGACTCATCAATTAAAACTTTTACTTAGTTTTCTTATTTCATGAATGGAAAATATAAATCGGAAAGCGTTGTGGTTAAAAACCTAAACTCTGGAGCCTGGAGTTCTGGTTCTATCCCCTCCTACCTGCGGGCCCTCCAGCAACTTGCTTGACCTCCCTATGCCTCTGCTTCATTCACAAAGTAGGAAGATAACAAAACCTACTTCTTATGGTGATTGTGAGAATTGAATGAGTTGCATATAATGGTCTTTCAAAAGTGCTCAGTGCATTGTACATCCTCAATAAATATTAGCTTCATTATTATATTACTCGTTATCTCTTGTAATTTCTCCATGTGATTTTTAAAAGGATTTTTTTTAATTTTTGTTTTGTTTTAATGCTGTAGCTATAGCAAGGGCTTTTTAGATTGGGTCCATAGTAAAGAATGTGGCCATTGTCAAATAACAAAACAAAGCATGATCTGTGGAGACCTAAAAGACAAAACAAAACAAACAAAAAACCAGCATCCTTTTTCTCAAGTAAGAAGAAACCCAGAGGTGGGTGAGTGCTGGCATTGGTCTGTGGCTCATTAAGGCCAAGGTCCGCACCCTTGTATCTCTTAATCTAGACTTGGAGCTGCTTTAGCTCCAGACATTCAAGGCAGGCAGAAGGTGGAAAAGAGAAGGCGAGCTCCAGCAACATCTGCCCCTTTTATTAGAAAAACAAAAAGATGTCTGGAAATCCCCAACAATCGTCCACTCATGTCTCATTGGCCAGAACTCTGCCACTTGCCTCATTCCACCCTCCCCCTCCAGCTACAAGGAGGGCTGAGGAAGCTAGTATTTAGCCAGGCATTCTGCCATCCTGTTCAAAGTTGATATTCTGTTGGCAAGGAAGAGGAGGAATGGATAGTGTTTGCCACAGGTGTGTGGGGGGACCTACAGAAGCTGATATAAAGAATTCATTAGATTACACTCTCTTGAACACTTTGAGAGCAAAATGAACTGTGCAATATCTAGGTACTTTTAGCTGCCAGTTGAAGCACATATTTTGCCTTTTCCTCCTTTCTGAATTTATTCCCTCTGCGCTTGCTGCTCTCATTCTGCCTATAATCAAAATTTAGGAATTACCGAATGTGGGTTAATATGGCCACATTGTCATAGAAGGCAATCACCGCTAGGTTCCTGTGGTACTGCTACAGGTGTAGGTAAAGGTCCCTGGAACAGAAATCTAATATCCTCAGTCTCCCATTCCTTTGCTCCAGAATCTACATGTACTCTGTCTCTGCCATGAACATAATCAAAAGAGTGCAGGTGCTGGTCTGATTGAATCGAGCCCACTTTCCTCCAGACTACCGCAGTTCTCATTCGGGGGAGCTGTACATCAGATGTGATGGAAGAGACCCCTCCCTAACTATGGAGATTTGTCGTTGGAGTTGGAGGTTATTTTTCGTATTATTTGCATTACTCTGTCTGGCGATAATATATCTGTCTAACGGTGACAATTACATTGCTCCTGACTGGTGCAGATCAGCAGTTTGTAAAAGCTCTGAAAAGCCAGTGTGTAGCACATATCACCGGCAGACATATTAATGTTGGCGACGAGGAGTGCATGTGATGTAACACGATTAGATGGCGCTAAGATAAAGGACCGTCTTGAAGCCCATGAATAACCAAGAAGCAGCCAGGTGACAACTATCAATTATTTATTGCCCTTGTCCAGTATATTATTAACAGCTCCAGGAAAGCACACAGTCTTCCTTCCCTGCTTGCTCTCCCTCATGCTAATGCTTGACTCCTCAGCTTAGGGGAGGTTACATCTCAAGGGAGACATTTTACTCTCAGCTAGCACTAGACAATCCAGAGAAGAAAGTGAAATAACCTCATTCAGCTTTTTTAGCTACCAGAAAAGATACTTCGCTTTCCATTCTCCACGGGTGATTCCTCTGATTACCTTCACATTCAGAGACCCCTCTTTACTCTTCTTCCCTCAAGTCTACCGGGCTGCTGCCCTCAGTGGCTCAGTTGTCTGGGCATCTTCTATAAACTGGAAGGTCACTGGTTTGATTCTGGCCCAGGCACATGCATGGGTTGCCCGTTAGGTTGTTGGTTGGGGCGCATGTGCAAGGTAGCTGATCGCTGTCTCTCTCACACATTGATGGTCCTTTCCCACTCTTTCTCCCTCCCTTCCCCTCTCTCTAAAAATAAATACATGAAAAAATCATTTCTGACAAAAAGTCTAGTGGACTGCCAATTTCACAACAGCTTAAATTTTGAGGGGAGAAAGTGATATTCTGTGAGCAAATATCATGCACATACCTGTAAATTAGACTCTCATTTCCCAGGGAGATGGTTCTAGGTTTCTGTACTCATTTCACTGCTGAGTCAGAAACTATTTTATATCTTAGATTATATGAAGCAAAAAAAGTTATAAACAAGATTTCAGTCAGGGTGCTTTTGTTTGCAAGGAATAGGCAATCTGCCTCAAAATGATTTTAACCAGGGTTCTAAGATCAAGCAATACTCTTCTTTCTTATTTCTGCCCCATAAGCAAGAAAAAGAGACCCTCTCCTCAACCAAAGGGAAGAAGGACCTGACTCCAGCTGACTGAGCTCATTGCGCTCCTGGCTGCATCTCTAACAATCCCCAGGGGATTATCATATGTTGATTGGCTTAAGCTTGGTTTCCAGGACCAATCCATAGTAAAGGATGTTAAGAATATATTCACTGGTTTAGAGTCATCTAGACCCACCCCTGGAGCTAGAGATGATATCAGGGACCCCTGAATGACAAGACTTAATGAGACAGTGGACACTTTAACAAAATCTGAGTTATATGAAAAAGGAGGACCTAATCAAACTAACAGCACATAGTAGGAGAGATAAATGTTTGTGAAGCACTTCAGAGTTCTTTCCAAATGAGTAGATGAATAAAAATTATTTATGTAACACATACTGCCCAACCCTAAAAAAATTATTCAGTCTAAAGATTTTATTGAAGACAGTTGCTATCTATAGCCCAAAATTTCTGTAAGCATACAGTCAGTACATACATTTATGTCTTCTGTCTAGTATTAAAGCTGCTACCACAATAATGTTACATGATTTTTTTACATAAAAACAGAGTTGCGAAAACCTTGAGGGGTCATTTACATCCTGTCCTCCTTCGAGAAGCGCACAGTCCTAGGAGGAAGACCTACAAATAAGTGAAGGGTGCTGTAGAAAAACAGAAAATTTGCACCAACCTGGCAGTAAGAAGAATGTGCTCAGGATCTTTCTAAATGAGATGATAACTAAACTTAGTCTCAACGAACTAGCCAAGTGTGAAACAGGAAAAATGGAACACAGAAAGCAGAAATTACTGGCACTTCTTAGTGTTGAAATGAGTTGGAGAAGCAGAAATTGAGGTCATGCTGGAAGAGGGAAGCTGAAGCCTCTAATGGGGAGCTAAGAAGCTTTGACTCTCTCACCCAATGGCAGGAGGCCATTGAAGTACAGGTTGGGATGTTGAGTAGCCCATTCTGACTATAGTGTAGAGGACGGAGTATAAGAAAGAATTTTGTGAAGATTTTTAAAGGTCACTCATTGTGAAAAAAATCAAAATGCAATATTTATTGAACAGATACAAAATGTGGGACACTGTGCTACTTTCACATAATAATCTTTATTATTTCACAGATAGTCTTTGTTATAAACCCTTATTACAATTCTGAGAGATAGTTTCAATAGGTTTTTAACAGGAGAAACAGAGGAGAGAGAGAGAGGAATGCAAGGGGGAACAGAGCTTTCCCAGGATGAAAGAGCTGGTAAATGTGATCACTAAATTGAATACTCAAGCAGTTATGAAAGCTGGATCCAATTTGGAAGAACAAAGACAAAACCAGGATTTGAAATGTGGTGTTCTGAGATTCTGAGTTCAGAGGTCATAAAGTATTTTCATATTTGCATCTTCATTATAACTAACCTAATTCACTCATTTTCTGTCAGTCTACTTTATTTATAAAAATAATAATAATGACAACAGAGAACACAAGCCATGTACCAGGATGAATGCTAAGAGCCTTACACACATTTACTACCTGTTGATACCGACATCAACCATATTAGGTAGATATTATTCTCATCCCTCTGTTTTTAGGTAAACATACTCAATTCAGGGAAATTTAGTAACTTATTTGGCAAAGATCATACAGGCTCCAGTTGTAGAGATGAAATAAAAACCTTCTAAATATTATTTCAAAACTCAGGCTCTTAATTTCAGTTTGCAACTTCCTGATTCCAGGCATTTTTTTGAGACTGTTCTGGTACCAATCCACACTAAGTTTGCTGGGTGTTCTAAAGAATGCGCAATTTCTAACTCTTTTTCCTGGAAGATATGATTAACACATGGAAATAATTTTTAAAATAGCATTAAACAGAGTATAATACAGTAACAAACAATGTAGTATGGATTACCATAACTTTAGGAGTTCAAAGACAGATGAGATCAAAGTGGTCTGAAGTAGTCAGTGCAAGTTTTGAGGGATGTGAGGCCTGAATTAACTCTTTAAAAAATGATTAATATTTCTCTAGATAAGTAAAGACAAAGGGGAAAAAAGGCATTGTGTGATGAAAAGAAAGCATTAAGGAAGATAAAGTTTTATACTGTATAAGAATAATTTTCCTAAAAAACTAGTAAGAAAGTTCTAGGAGATAACACGAAAGTAAATCTAGGTGACCAGCTTGGCGATGACTTTCTTGATACAATATCAAAAGCATGATCCATGAAAGAAGAAAAATTGATAAGTGGCTTCTTAAAATTAAAAAGTTCTGCTTTACAAGAGACACTGTTAACCAAACAAAGACGAGCCACAGATTGGGAGAAAATATTTGCAAAACACACATCTGATAAAGGACTTATATCCAAAATATACAAAAAAAAACCTCTTAAAACTCAATAGCCAATTTTAAGAATATGCAAAAGATTGGAACAGACACCTGACTCGTATAAACACTTCACATAGGCTAACAAATTTAATCCTCACAACATTAACATCATATCAAAGAAAACTCCATACCAAACTTTAAAGATGTTAACCATTAAACTTTCAAAATTAATAAAATAGTCATAGCATGAAGGTCACAGTTGAAGTATGTGTGTTCAGCTTTCCTGGTTTATGTTGACTCTTGATTATTAAATAGTATCTCAGTCTAATGTTGACATTAGCTGGGCTTTGAACATGAACCTATACATACCCAGTGTTAAATAAGTTGGAGTTTGCTCAAGACTCATGGCATGATAGATATTAGGCTGAATCAAAGATATTTGAACTAACATTCAATGGAAAATTTCAACAAAATATAAAGATTATGCATTATAAAACCAGAATTACTTTTTCTCATAGAATAGCATCAGATGCATGTCTGTCAGGGCGGTGGTAAGCAGGAGGAAGAGCTGGGGAAATGTTCATAGCCTGGTGGCATTCTGTTATTAGAGGTGGATTTACCTATAAATCTATAGACTTATCTATCTACTTATATATCTGTGGGCCTATACTATTCCATACTATTTTATATATAGACACACACATATATTACCATATATTATATACTATATAAAATTATTATATTATACTTGCTGTATTTGCATGTGAGATTATTTCTCTTGCATGTGAAATATCTTTAAGTGGACCTAAGAGCAGAGAAGAGACACAATCTAGTTATGCAAACATTTGTGTGTGTGTGTGTGTGTGTGTGTGTGTGTATATATATATATATATATATCTATATCTTACCTTTTCTACCAGCTCTACATTCTTGTGCTATTGAATCTAGTGAGATTACTCAGAATTGTCTATTGTCTTCAATTATGCCTTGTGTGAGTTTGTAAGCATTGCAAAACTCTTCAAATTGGGGTGTCAGGAGAAAGGATTGATTCTCTCATGAATTGACTTGCTGTACCAGTCAGTAAGATTTAAAGCATGCATACATACACACATTCATATATACACCCAGGGAAGGGATCAGTTCCCTATCTTTCTCTATTAATATTTCACAGCCTATTTTGGTAGTATCTTTTTACATGTCCTTCATCCTAGGGAAAGGACCATTGTTTGGGGCACTGGCTGGGAATAGAGCTTTTCTCATCCCTGTTTTTGATTCCCCAAAAGACACTTCAAGTTTAACCTCTGAAATTCAGTTCAACTCGTAAAAGTACTCCAGTTACTTTACAATTGAGAGCTAGAAGAGAGGTCAGTTATCTAAGGGTTGGCAAACATTTTCTGTAAAGGTCCAGAGAATAAATATTTTAGGCTTTGTGAGCCATCTGGTCTATGTAACAATTGATCCACTCTGCCATCGTGGTGTAAAAGACCCATAGAAAATACGTAAGTGAAGGAACATAGCAGTGTTTTAATGAAATTTTATGTCCCACGGGCCATAATTTGCCCACACCTGATCTGATCTGATATTCACTTTCTAAAATATGGAAGGGCTGCATGGATCTTTGTGTTAGTAATTGTGATTGATGTTACTTCTTTTTTTAACTTCTTTTTTATTGTTGTTCAAGTACAGTTGTCTCCGTTTTCACCCCACCACTCTCCTTCCCCTACTCATCCCCACCTCCCACCCTCAGTTCTACCTACTTTGGCTTTATCCATGGGTCCTTTATACACGTTCCTTGATGACCCTTTTCTTATATTCCCTCATTATCCCTCTCCCCTCCACTCTGGTTACTGTCAATTTGTTCTCCATTTCAATGTCTCTGGTTATATTTTGCTTGCTTATTTACTTATTCGATTTGGTTCCACTTATAGGTGAGATCATATGGTATTTGTCTTTCACCACCTGGACTATTTCACTTAGCATAATGTTCTCCAGATCCATCCATACTGTTACGAAGGGTAGGAACTCCTTTCTTTCTGCTGTGTAATACTCCATTGTATAATTGTACCAAGGCTTTTTGATCCAGTCATTTACTGATGGGCACTTGGGTTGCTTCCAGCACTTGGTATCGTAAATAACACTGCTGTGAACATTGGGGTACATAAGTTCTTTTGAAACTGGTGTTCCAGGATTCTTAGGGTGTAATCCCAGAAGTGGAATTGCCAGGTCAAAAGGCAGTTCCATTTTCAGTTTTCGGAGGAAATTCCATAGTGTTTTCCACAATGGATGTACCAGTCTGCATTCCCACCAACAGTGGACTAGGATTCCCTTTTCTCCACAACCTCTCCAACACTTGTTGTTTGTTGATTTGTTTATGATGGTCGGATGGGTTACATCTGACCCATGTGAAGTGGTATCTCATTGTGGTTTTAATGAGATAAAACCACATCTTTGCATCTTTCTGATGGCTAGTGATGCTGAGCATCCTTTCACATGTCTCTCGGCCCTCTGTCTATCCTCCTTGGAGAAGTGTCTGTTCAGATCCTTTGTCCATGTTTTAATTGGGCTGTTTGTCTTCCTGGAGTGGGTCATGTGTATTCTTAATATACCATGGAAATCAAACCCTTGTCCTAGGTGTCATTTGCAAATATATTTTTCCATACAGTTGGTTCCCTTTTCATTTTGCTAATGTTTTCTTTAGCTGTGCAGAAGCTTTTTTATTTTGATGAAGTCCCATTTGTTTATTTTTTTATGTCCTTTGCTTTACAGGACATATTGGTGAAAATATTGCTGCATGGAATATCTGAGATTTTTCTGCCTATGTTCTCCTCTGGGATACTCCTTTATGATATTACTCCTTTCTATTACAGTCCAGAGAATCATTCTTCTCTATATCTATCTAATCCCTGTATAGTTCTCTCCCACACTGTTTTTTTCTGAGTCATGTGACTTGTATGACCCAATGAGATATTGGCAAACATGATGCAAGCAGAAGTTATATAAAGGCTTGTGCATTGGGACTTACCTTCTCTGCTTGCTCTTCTAACACTGTGCAGAAGAGCCTGGGTTAGCCTCCCAGAAGATGAGAAAACATGCAGAAAGCAGCCTGAGCTGACCCAGCCATAGGCCAAATACAAGACTGAGCCCAGCCCAACATCTGCTGGTGCAGAGCCAAGCCGTCTCAGCTGAGCTCAGCCCAAGTTTCCAACTCACAGAATCATGAGAGAAGCAGTGTTTGTTGTTTTAAACCATTATATTTTGGGATGAACTGGTGGAGAGCCATAGGTAAATGATACAAATGAAGAAATTCCCAAACACTCACTCTCAATCATAGTTGCTGTGTCAGTGTAACCAAAGCAAGAAATGAATGAGCTATGTATTTAATTTGTGAATTTGTGGTTTTCTAACCAGTCAGTTCAGATGATTTTAAATTTCTTGACTGTTGTAATAGCCAATTGGACTATTCTGACATTTCTCTGAATATTCAATAGCAATTCTCAGAGAATTGCTATGAGAAATAGTACAGATTCATTGAGTAATTGGTAACAAACCTCCACTTTCCTTGATTAAAAAGTCTCTGATGATGATTCATAGACTAAATAATAGAAATAGCTGTTTTGTAGACTGCCCTGAATGAGGTTCTTACAAACAATTCTCCCTCGAAAAAATACCGAAATCCAAATAACAAATTCAAAATCCAAGAGGAGCTTTATTTAACAAGGTAATTCTCATAGTAAGTGGTTAATGCATGACTCATCAGATTAGTATACATCATATCCAAAGTTTAATAAAGTCCTGGATCCTAGGATTTTGATGTCATTCTCAACACTGTCATGCTCTTGATAAGCTCAATATCGCCAATACGTATTTCTTAAGACACAACCAAAAATCCAATTTCATGACTACTGATCACATAATTTTAAAACTTTCTTTTTAATAAGTCTTCAAAAATATACAAGGATTTTCCAGAAGGTATCCGTCCAAGTGCTGGATAGAGACATTATGAAAAATAAAGACATTTATTGAAGAAGATACATGAAACATTGTACGTAGGACAATGAGGCCTCAGTCCCCTCAAAGTAAAACAGGAAGGAAGTAAAACAGGTAAAACAGGCCTCACAGGAAGAAGAGGAGTTGTCTTGGGCCACCCATTGAATACAGAAACACTAAAGAAGAGAAAATCATGTCACGATGTTTTCAGGAAATGGGCGATTCTGTCTTGGGAAATGCGGCTAGGACGCCCCCCGGGAGAGACACGCGCCCACCAGGGGGCAGTGTTGAGGCATCAAGGACCCAGTTCCCCTGGGTGAGTGGACTGGGCCACCAGGACAAGTGCCCAGAATGAGGTCCCCCACCCCCCGACCCCGGGGGACCTCACACATTGGGACCTCACACAGTTCTCCCAGCACCTTTTCCACAGTTCAAAACACTGCAAAATCCTTTGTTGGAATTGCCATCAACTGCTCCATCATATTTTCCTGAATTTTATTGAGTCTGAAATCTCTTCCCTTCCAAAGGTGATTTTAATTTGGGGACAAGATAGAAATTGTAGGGTGCCTGTAGGAGGAGCGGTAGGAGACCCTGAGTCATATGGATGATTTGCTGTTTCACCAAAACCTCCACAGCAGGCATAATGCATGAGCAGGCTCCTTCTCATGATGAAGCTGCTAATCACCAGTTGCCCATAGGTGCGGGCATTTTCGTTGTATTGCATCTCCCAATTGTCAAACAACACTGAGGCAGCATTCCTTATTAATTGTTTGGCCTGGAGGGGTGTACTTGTGATGGATACCTTTCCAATCAAAAAACACAGTTAACATGGTCTTGCTCTTGCTGCAACTTTGCTGCACCTTTTTCAGGCATGAAGAACCAGGTGACTTCCACTGGGACAACTGGGCATTCATTTCCAGATCTTACCCATGACCCACGATTCATCTCCAGTTATGATGTTCTTGAGGAAATCTGATTCATTGGTAGTGGTTTGAATCTCGTCATTAGCAACAGCAGCACAATGTTCCTTCTGCTCTGGTAGCAGAAGCCATGGAACGAATTTTGCCATGACATGGTTCATACCAAGATCCTGTATCAAAATCTTCAACATAGTAGTTTTTGGAATCCTAAAAGCAGCTTCTCGTTCTCACACTGTCAACCCATACACATTCAATATTCTCAGGTGTTCTGCTTGTTGCAGGCCTTCCAGAAAGAACATGGATCCCTTTAAATCTTCAAAGGTTCTTGACCATCTTCGAAGTGTTTGTGCCACACTTTTATTTGTGCTACCCTCACTGCATTGTCCCAGAAAGCCTTCTGAATCACTTGACTAGTTTCTGAGGAGGAATGTTCGAGCTTAACGCAAAACTCGATGCAGATTGGTTGCCCTACTTGCTCAGTCATTTTGAATGTGGCAGCCGCACAGTACACATGCTCACTCAAGGGCATCTACCACACCCAACAGTACAGTGAAGTTGTCACTGTTCATGCATGCACCTTTTAGTTCACTCTCCTTGGCTTCAAGGTTACATCAGTGTCATGCAAACTGTTTTCATTATATTAATAATGGCTGGACTTTCTTTGGACAGACCTTGTACAGCCAAGAAAATCATGGAGCACATGTCCTTCATGTACAAAGTTTTATTAAAAGGGATTCTGAGGGTAAATTTAATTTTTCTCAGCTTATAAAAACAAGCAAAAACTCTCATGTGACTTTCTGTAACTGACTGACAAGGGTCTACAACAATACTAAGGTTACCAATTATAATTAGTAAAGTAGTAATTAATGGATTAGTTTATGAATTATAGGTTTGCAAGTAGTAAAAACATTTGGGTTGAAGCATCTGCATTTGGGCTGAATTTTCTGAAATTATGTTTTCATAGATGTGCTGGGTAGGCTTCAGATTATACTCTAACATGGGCATAAAAAACAGAGAATGTCATTATGTTCTCATTTTGTCCATTTTTAAGGTTGTTCCATCTGTAAATCCACGCATGGTAAAAAATATCACAAGAGTTCATAATAACCCTTTGGTTTACATAAATATATATATATTTATATTTACATATATATATATATTTACATATATATATATGGTTTACATATATATATATATATTTACATATATATATAGTATAAATATACTTCTCATTGTAATTCTAATATATATTAACTGCTCTTTTAAGTTTTAGAAATTAATTGGATAGAAATTTGCAAACCACTTTGGGGTTGATGAGGTCCAGTGAACACATTCTCACGGAACTTATATATAGTATTTTGAGTATTTTATAAGCCTTCCCCCGTCAACCTCTACCTAGGATTGCTTTGCAAGTTAATTAATTCTCTCTGGAAAAGACAGATGAAGCGTTATCAGCCTTCTGACCATTTCAGCAGGGGGCAATTGAGCTGAGCATTTACCTCCGATTCCTGAAGGAGGTAATGTCAGAACAAGGTTTAGCACACAGAGGTCCCCCGGTCCCCAAGTCCATGTCACTCCACACCCCTAAGCAATGCCAGGGTTGTTTCTGGTGCCAAATTATGCACAGCAGTGCTTCATTTTTTATTATTTAAAGATTGCAAGGACGTGAGGAATGACTAAATATAAGTTCTAAGAAATATAAAAGGTTATGGAAAGGACTCAGGGGGACTTCAGTGAAAAATACATGTTGCCATTATTCAAGTTTCTATTCTTATTGTAAAGAAAAATACATGCTGAATCTGGGAGTAATAATGCTGTGGAAGTGAAGTACTACTGTTGGATAACAAAAAGAGTGTGTGAATCAGGACCACTGCTACAGAATAAGGCATATTCCTACTACTTATGAATAGCCATGCCCTCATCATGGGGCAATCTGCTTACCAGTTACCGAGCCTATGATTTAATTCTTATCGGCTTTCCTAATTACTTCATGGATTTCGGACTGTGTAAAAATAATCAGTTAGTATCTGTTGGACAAGGAATTGATTTTGGCCAATCTCACAACCATTCGTAGTCACATTTTCAGAGTAAAGACTTCCTGTCACGTCTGTGCCTACACAGAAGCAGAGAAGGCCTAAGGTACTGGGCAGTCAGAAAATGTAAATTCCTCCCAGAGGTCTTATTTTTTTTTCATTTTTTTTTACTCTGGTTAGTGGAACTTATCATCCTGGAAGCATTAGCCCTCCTACATGAAGCCCTAACCCATGAAGGACTTTGTTCAGTCCTGAAGCTTGGGAAAGCATCAGTATTTCCTGGAAGCTTTTAAATAAACTGAATTTCCGACACCACCCAGAACCTACTGAGTCAACACCTGCATTTGAACAAGAACCTACAAGATTCTTTTACTTGTTAAAGTTTGAGAAGCATCATCTTAAAGAATTTCTGAGTTAAGACTCTACTCTCTTTCACAAGGACATATCTTAAACACATTTGGGCAGGGGAGAGGACTCGGTATTACTCAGTGAAGTACATGGAAGAATCACAGATCACAGTCCTGGAAAATAATAGATTTTTCTCTGTTATTGAGAGCAGTAATAACTTATCTATAAAATAAGGTGATTTTTTTTTAGGGCCCTGAGTTTCACTGTCATTCTTAAAGGCTTTAAGGAACAGCTATGGATTTTCTCATTCAAGTACTTCTTTTTTTTTTCTTATAACTTCTTTTGGTAAAACAACCCCTCTGTCCCTCTATTCTTTCACTCATTTCACGTGGGGAAGGAATTGACTTCATCACAAGATAATGTCAGTGTGGGTACTTGGGGACACAAAAGTTGAGCTGAAAAGGAGAGGTAAAGAGGATTGTCCTAAGCACAAGAGAACATCCAGCTTTCGAACTGAGTAGTCTCTCCCCGTGCTGGAAGCCTGTACAATTTATAGATAAAGGCCACCTTTTTGTGGCAAATCTTCCAGGCTTGCCAATTGTTTTTATGTTTTGTGTACCTTCCCTAGAAAGAGAAGGAAGGAAGGAAGGAAGGAAGGAAGGAAGGATGGAAGGAAGGAAGGAAGGAAGGAAGGAAGGAAGGAAGGAAGGAAGGAAGGAAGGAAGGAAGTTGTCACAATATTTATTAGCTCCTGAATCCAGCCACTTCTGAAGACTACTTTATGGTTAACGGTTGTTTATGGTTGTTAATGACAAGAGATTTCTCTATTTTCTTACCTAGTTTAAACTGAATGTCTGTAAATCACAAAGGCAGAGCTCTTAAAAATATAATATCTCATTAATTTTGCTTTTTTGATGCTTATATTCACTGATACCCATGAGTCACTAGGCATTTGAAAAGGGACTCCAACATGACAGTGAGATTTTAATAAGAGAGAGACAGAGATTTCTAAATCTTTTCAAAATATTCAAAGTAATAGAAGGAAGTGTTATGTTTATAAAACAATAACCAGATGCTATGTAAAGTAAATACTGAGAGAACAAGAAAGAGCAATTAAAAATATGCTATCAAAATAAACCTGTTGATGTTATAAGTGTTGGAAGACAAAGTCAAGTAAAATTTCTCAGATAGTAAAATAAGAAGGTGAATTTAGAAAATTTTTCAGAAATTGAAGAATTAATTCAGGAGTTTACCTTCTTGTTAAGAGCCATTCCAAAAAGAGAAACAAGGAAAAAGAAAGAGCTAAAAACTATTGAATAATGTAAGAACATTTATAAAATCTGAAGGACATGCATTTCAAATCATACAAATTGACTGAAAGTCCAGAAAAATTAATGAAAAACTGTATCAAAGTGCATCATGAAATTTTGGAACTTTGTAGATAAAGAGAAAATAATAAGAAATTTCATGTAGAAAAAGAAATTGAGACTAGAACCTCATAAAAACTACTAACAACAATAAAATCTAGCAGATGATAAAGCTGTTTTCAAAATTCTAAGGCAAAATTATTTTCAGCCCAGAAGTCTCTACTTAGCCATATTAACAATCAATAATTTTAGACATCCAAGAAATAATGATAATGATCTCAACCCACCTTTTTCTAGAAAGCTCCTGAAGGATATGCCACAGAATACGGGAAAGCTTTCTATATGAGATCCAAGATACAGAGTTTACAACGTGGGAGGGTAGAAAACAATGTCCCAGAATAACAGACAACTTGACAGAAGGAGAGAGTGAAAGACTAGATTAAAATAAATTGGGGAGATGTCAAAGGAGGGTTCTTGGAGAAAGAAAATTTAACCAATATATTATTTTATATTTTGTTATATAGAAATATTTTTAGTGTGGCAACAGAACTATTAGATGATTTGGAAAAAATAGAAATAGATTCATAGAAAACTAAACAAATGAATATTTGAGAAAAAAAATTTAATTTATTTAATTATTTTTCAAGTACAGTTTTCTGTCTATTACTCCCATCCCATCCCACCCCCCATGCTCCCCCCGTCCCTCCCATTTCCACTCTTCTCAGTTGTTTTCCATGTATCCTTTACATATGTTCCTCTAAATCCCTCCCCTATTTCCCCTGAAATTCCCTCCCCTCTTCCCTCTGGTCACTGTCAGCCAGTTCTCTATTTCAGTGTCTTTGGTCATATTTTGCTTGCTTGTTTGTTTTGTTGTTTAGCTTCCTATTAAAGGTGAGATCATATGGTATTTGTCCTTCAACACCTGGCTTATTTCACTCAGCATAATGCTTTCCAGTTCTATCCATGTTGTTGCAAAAGGTAGGAGCTCCTTCTTTTTTTCTGCGGCATAGAATTCCATTGTGTATATGTACCATAGTTTTTTGATCCATTCATTTACTGACGGGCACCTAGGTTGCTTCNTATCCACAAATCAGTAAATGTAATACATCACATAAACAAAAGCAAAGACAAAAACCACATGATCATATCAATAGATGGGGAAAAAGCTTTTGATAAGGTACAACACCCATTTATGATAAAGGTACTCAGCAAAGTGGGAATAGAGGGAGCATTCCTCAATATAATAAAGGCCATATATGAAAGACCTACAGCCAACATCATACTCAATGGGCAAAAACTAAAAGCTTTTCCACTAAGGTCAGGAACAAGACAAGGTTGTCCACTTTCACCACTTCTATTTAATATAGTATTGGAAGTTTTCACCTCAGCAATCAGGCAAGAAAAGGAAATAAAAGGCATTCAAATTGGAAAGGAGGAAACAAAACTGTCATTGTTTACAGATGACATGATAGTGCACATGGAAAATCCTATAGACTCTACCAAAAAAAACTGCTCAAACTAATAAATGAATTTGAGAAAAATTTTAACTACAGAAAAAAGGTACCCTAAAATGAAGGAAGTTATAGTATGTTACTTGGTTCTACAATGTACAATATTTATAAAGTAATGACTTATAAAGTAGTAATATTAAAACCATTAACAAGTGATTTAACAAAAAATGTGATAGACAAATGCAATGGGAGAATGGGAGCAGAAGAATTAGAATAATGAAAAGAAATAAATGCTAAACTATTATATCAAAAAGCTAATACACAACACCCAAATGTTGATAATTTAACAAATAGGAGTGAATTTGATATTTTAAATATATTTTAGAAGTTAGGCAGCCTGGAGAGAGAATAGAGAGAAATTTATTATTAAAGCAGCAAGGCAGGAGAAAATTTTCTCTGAGATTAGAGATGGGAGAGGCCTGTCGTGAGCAGTGAGGCCTCTGCACAGGTCCTCAACCGAAGCCTAAGAGAAGCACCATCTTCCGAGAGGAGGCCACCTAGAGATGGTGCACCAGGAGTAGAAGCTACCCCCACGGTACAAAAGCAAAAAAGCCGTTGCATTTCATGGAACCTCAGTAGACTTCAGCAATGAGGATTTCAGCAAGGGCAAAACAAAAAGCAGTGTATTTGACCAAACTCTGAGGTGTACTCTTAAAACTCTGTACAGAAACTATGAAGTCAAACTACCAGCATGGAGTAGTGTAAGTGATAGCGGAATTTGTCTAATGAAAGAGTTAGAAGAAGCAATAAATAAACATGTGACAGTCTTTTGAAAATGGGTAAAAGCTGAGAATTCAAAGAAACTGGCCAAACAGTACAAATGACTGGTTAAAATCCAGGCTGAAAGGTATAATGAAATAGATAAACAAAAGAGGGACATGTAATCCAATTACATAGACTGAGAAAGGCTTGTTTAAGAAGTAACTGTTAAACTAAGACTTAAAAGGTAGAAAGGAGTTAGCAATACTTGAAAAAAGAAAACGAATGATCTCTTGCTTTAGTATTTTAATAATGTTATATATTACCATTATTGTAATTGCTATTATTATTAACAATGTTATTATTATAGCAGTTACCTTGTGGTGTGTTTGCCATGTACTAGGAAGTATGTGAAGCGCTCTATGTAAAGTAAGTATTATTTTAATCCTCATTTTACAGATTACAAAACTGAAGTCATAAACAACTTGTTCAATGTCACACAATTAGAAAGGGCAGATGAAATTTGAATTCCAGGGCCCGTATTTTAGGATTAAAGTCTTTTGAATTACTACTTGGATGTCTTTCCTTAAAAGAACATTGTTTTTTGCATTCCAGTTCTCTGATCCCTGGAACAAGAGAATTACTTATACATTTGCGGCACAGAGTTTGCATTTCCAGCCAGATTATTTATTGCACACATTTCAGCTTCCCATTCCGATTTTAGGATACAATTATTACCTGATAAATTCCACCTAAATGATGTCTCTACCTAACCTAAGCTAAATTTCTTTTTCAACCTCTTACTTGTTTCAGTTGATGTGATTATTATAGTCTTCAAATATGCTCTTAGGCCCACTGTTATATTAATAAGGATGATAGAAATAATTAACATGATATGTTGTTTTGGTGGTTTGTATTTCTTTAGGTATTTTAGTAGCCTAAGCAAATGTAAAGGAGGCATTTGGCATAAGTGAATATATGACACTTTAAGAATAGAAAAACAAATAAGGGCATTAATAGTTACAATATTAAGCTTATGGTTCTTAGTGCAATGTTCCACTTCCTCCCAGTCAAAATCTAGGGAAGGAAAGAGAAAAGAAGACAAAAGAAGTTATTTTTGCAACAGTGTTTAGATAAATAAGAGCATTTTTATATCAGAATGTCTATCTGAAAAATTAGTTAAATTTCCCAATTAGGTTGTTATTTCTGCATCTATGAAAAAGAAGAGGAAGAGAGAGAAAAACCTGAATTTACATTAATTTAACTTCTATACAATTAAAAAACTTATCAGGAATTTGGGGAAAATTTGCCTTACACTGAAATCTTAAAATAAAAATGCTTGAGGAATGTGTGAGGCCTTTAAATGAATTTTAATTTAATCTCTTTAGATGTTAATGGGTTTTGTGGGCAACACTTTTTCCTAAATGTCAGGGAATATGGGTTTTTGTAAGAACCAGTACTAGGGAAAAAACATATTAAATTTGGCTCGTAAGGTTAGCTTGGGTGAGAACAAATGGGAAGTTTAAGGTCACGCATCGTGTTTAGATAAACGACACAGCACAGTGACTAATCTAGCCTTAATATGTATCAGAAGGCAATGTCACCAACGTGCACACACTTGGTAAATAAAAACAGCAGGCTTCGCACCTTAATTCTCTTAGCATTTATTCATTTAAAAGGCAACATATGAATATGGCTTACTTGTGCCATTTTCTTCATTCCATCACATTATTATTATACATTGTATTGTTAATATGAATAATATGGCACCTAAACATTTTCATTAGAAATAAACCCTAAAGGCTGATTCAACCAAAGTATGTGATGCATAAGAAATGGAAGTGATATAAGAGAAAGAAAAATAATGGTTCATAAGAAAAAAATGAGTTAGTTTATTGGTATCAGAATCAAAAGAACTGAATGTGTGGTGTGGTTTAACAATTTTCCTTCAAGCATGGCATGTAAGTTTCCTACAAAATATATAAAATCTAATATGACTTTAATTACATGGTTACATTTTTACCTATTTATACACATGAAATAAAAAACGCCTTTCTTAATTTGAAAAAACACTATTGTATATATTCATTTAATTCTTCTTAGTTTGAGGCTTTAAGGTATTAAGAAAACAAGTGTTGAAGATATAGAGAATTGATTCCTTTAAACCAACAAACCAAAATCCAGCCTTAAAAAAAAATGCTGGGTCAGAGCCAAGTCGGAAAGGAGAGAGAATCAGAGGGTGGACTTAGGAAATGGGTTATTTGGGTGAGGCATAAAAACTAAATGTTCAGAGGGAAAGTGACTAATAGACCAGGAACATCTGTATTGGAAAGCATGGCCAATAGTTCCCTTCAGTAGGGAAAATGCTCAGAGCAATTAGTTTTCAAGAAAGATTACAACATGTAAAAATTGGGAAGGCAGGTAATTAGTAACTTTAGATAATTAACATATAGGTCAAATGCCCAGCCTCTGGAACCAGACACTCTCAAAATCACTGCTCTACCATGTTAGCACTGAGAACCTCAAACTCTCTGTGCTTCAGTGTTCCTAATCTGTGAACAGAGATGATATTAACCGTATCTCTTTCACAGGGCTGTGGTGAGAAGTACATGGGCTGTGTGCTATCTACATATTTGCTATTATTATTATTATTTTGCACATAAAGTATGAAGACTTTGGGGGGGAAATGTCTAAAGCAAATAGGCATGTGATTTAAAAAAAAAGAGAACTGAATACAAGCAAGGTTTTAGATCAGTTGAATTTACTAACAGTTCAGGACAAACATATTCAATGGAAACTACAAGTTTTGTGTTGTTTTCCAACCCGCAGAGGTAAAATTAAAGGTGTATGTGTTTTAAGATCCCTAAACAAAATCTTGAATGAACTGACTTTGCGGCACATATTATATGGTATCTAATGACAGTAGGTCCAGGTACTTAAGTGAGGTTAGGTGGCAGGTCTCCCTATGATCTGTCTGGGTCCACTGATTTGCATGTAAGCTAAGGAGGCTGCTGGGAAAATTACTTGACTTCAGAACACAGTTGCTATGCAGACTAATACAGATGTGTTCCCTGTGTATATATAAAATGCAGATGTGTACATCCATTTGTCTGATTGACTACAGGAAACCTGAAGAGAGCCAAATTTCAGTCAAGTGTGATGGGGCCCCTGAGAGAGAATTCGTGTTAGGGGCAGAAACATCACAGTGCAGCTAATGTTACAAGAAGTCAGTGAATTCAAGAGCAGTGATTTGGGATTCCTGGAAATCCATTCTGTTGTGACCACACCCTGATGGTATATGGGTGGCCAGAGAGAAAGACTGTTAACGTTGATCAAATGAAAAACCATTTCATTACGTCCTGTTTCACAAGCATAGCTCAGAGGGACACGAGTGGGGTTTTTCTCTCTCATTCCAAGGGACTGTCACGTTGTCATTAAGATCTACTGCAGAGCTCTTCAACAGAACTTTCTGAAGTGGTGGAGATGTTCTACTTGGTGCCGTCCAAGATGGTTACCACTAGAACACGTGGCTAATTAGCATTTGAAATAGGGCTGTGAGATTGAGGAAATATTTTTCTAATTTTATTTCATTTTAATTAACTTAAATTTAAATAGTCATGTCTGGCCAGTGTGTACTGTACTAGACAGCACAGATTAAAAGGATCACTGGTCAGTAGCAAAGTACCTGTGAAGCTTCAATGTCAACAAGATAAAGCAACTCATTTGCTCAGTGGTTGACAATATGGGGTATGGAATCAACTGTCTGATTTAGGTCCTGGTTCTACCTCTTATTAACAAGGTAAAAGGTTACTCTGGAAGACATATGGGACTTCCACTTATGCTTGAAATGTAGAAAGCTGGAGAAAAATTCTTCCACTATAACTAAAACAAAACAAAAATACTGGGCAATCTAAGAATTCATAACTTTTCTTGAACTTCTCAGAGAACTGAGAATTCAGGGCAACAAACTACAAATTTAAAGAAAGAGTACACCAACACTTGCTTACCTAAGAGATGCAGCCAGACACAAGGAAGAATTCAAAACAACTTTTAACATGTTGGTAAAGAACAGATATGGGCTTTGCAAGAATATAGACACCCTGGGGTTTTCAGTTATAACGTAATTTTGCATCCATTTGTAGACTCTTTGCCACAGACCTCGCTAGAAGATTGGAGAGAATCTGGAGCAAAAATTCCTCATGGAGCAGGATAGAGGAGATAGAGGACCAGCAGTCACCCAGATTCTTTCCCCAGTCTACCCAAACACCAAAGCCTCAGATTGCTATGGGAAGGGCAATAAGCACTGCTACCCTCAGGAACCTGGTGAAAACCCATTTTCACTAGGTGAAGAAAACAAGTCAACAAACAAACCAAATACTCTTTACCCATAGGGACCGCAGTACATAGTGGGCCCAGATCTACAGTTAGGAATGAGGCAAGAAAGCCACAATTCTGAGACTCAGAGACACAGTACCTGCCTAGGACTGGGGTTTAATCACAACAAGATAATGCCCCCCTCATTTCCTCACCCAAACCAGGCTAACAAGTGTTAAGCAAGGAGTAATCCTGGTGCCTTCCTGGAAAAGAGGCAAGAACATGCAAAGAGGACCTCTCTGAGACACAGTACAAAGGGAACCCCTAAAACTGAGAATGGAGCAAACAGTAAGGAGAAGACTGCAGTGGCTGATCTCTTTCCAGAGTTCCCTACCATAGCGGTAACCTGTTTGCTAATGCAAGGTACTGGCTTCCCTACCTTACCCGTATCACTCACATTGTCAGTGCTTTCTGGGGTCCCTTCCCCATGAATTACCTGTTCTAAGATCCTTGTCATAGCGTTGGCTTTGGGAGAAACTCTAAGTCACACTGTAATTAGTGCCTGAACCAATTTTAAATAGAATTTGCAACCTGGCTCCATGTTATAATAACCTGGGAAAAAAGTTTAAATCCTGATGTTTGGATCCCACCCACAAAAACTATGTTTCAGTGGCCTGTGTAGAGGCAGATATCAGTATATTTAAAGTGCTCTCTGGGTGATTCTGGGTGGCAAGGGCAACACCAAAGTGTAGGTGATGTGGTGCTCCATGGTTGAACCTTCCAGGGGGCCACGGCTATCTTACTGGTAGGGGTTTCATCTTATTCATCTTTTTATTTCAGATTCTTAGTCTGGTACCTAGTGTGTATCTTTAAATATCTGTTGTATGAAAAAGAATCCATTCAAGTAATATTACCTTGGGGAAGAGCCCATGTGGTCATTTCAAAGTGTATCCACACATTTTCTGATATTCCTCCCTTCAAGAAGTAGACTTTAATTCTCCTCCCCTTGAGTATGAGCTAACTTAGTAACTCATTTCTAATGAATATACCATGGTAGAAGTAGTGGTATATTACTTCTGACATTAGGTTATAAAAGACTGCAGCTCTCATCTGGGGTGCCCGTGAGTAAGTGCTCTCTGTCTCACTCTCTCTTTTCATATTACTCACTCTGGGGGAAGTCACGTGGTGGGCAGCCCTGTGAGAGGCCCACACGGTAAGGCACTGAAGCCTCCTGCCAATAGCCATGTGAGTGAGCTTGGAAGTGAATCCTCCAGCCCCAATCAAGTCTTTAGAGACTACAGCCCTGGCTGACAGCTTAACTGGAACCTCATGAAAGACCCTGAGCTAGAATCACCAGCTATATCAACCCCCAGGTTACTGTCCATCAAAAAACATGTGAAATAATAAATGTTCGTCGTCTTGAGCTGCTAAATTCAAAAGCAATTTGCCATGCAGAAATTGATCATGAACATAGCTCTTCACCACAATACACCCACCCCAAATTCCCTAGGCTATAAATTAGATGGTAATTCAGGTTCGACCTGGAACAAGATGACCGAACCACAATTTACAAATCCTCCCAGATTAGAAATTTACCATTATAGTGGATATTTGCAGCAATATCATATCAGAATGAAGTTATTTATCCAGTTGCATTTCTCGTCTTTAGGAGAATCCAGACCACAGCCCTGTTGAGTTAACCCAACACCACGTTGTGCTGTACTTCTGAGTCAGCCGTGACAGTTTCTGTCAGCCACTGTGTTTGAATCATAGCCTGTTCAGCAGGGGAAAGTCTGCTGCCACTCCTTCAGACCCCATGCTATAAATAGAGTACTTGCGTGTTATTTAAAGTTTAGTGAAAAATGAGACATATTTCAACTAAGAAAACTTTTAAACATCTCGGTTGCCTGTTTTTTGGTGGCAGGCCTTCTTTCTACACAGAGGTAAATCGTCTCAGAAATTGTTTTGGACCAGGTCTCCTAGAAGCAGATCCTGAGCTTGCAGGTGATTCTGAAAGCAAGTGTACCGAACAGAAGGCAGTGAGGGGGTGGGAGAGGCGGGGCAGGGAGAGGAAGAAATCAAGCCAGGCTGAAGTTTCCTTTCTGATGAAGACTGACTTTCACCCTGATCCTGGGGGAAGAATTCACCTGATGATCAAAGAAGCTCCAGTGTCCAAAGGTCATCCTCAGGGCTAAATTGAAGGTGCTACCAGTTTGTATCCAGCCCTGGAAATGCTGGTAAATGTGTGCAGAATGCTGCAAGGGGTGTGGGCAGGCCCCAACAGAGTTTTCTACAGAAACTATCTTTGGACACCAGCAATATCTTCCTTTGAAAGATTACCAGAATCAGTAAATAGAAACACAAAATGCCTAGCTAAATCTGAACTGCAGATCAACAATAAATACTTTTTTGTAGAAGTATGTCCCTTATATCTTGTCTTTTATTTGGAACCCTATTTTGTTTGCTTCTTTTGAAAATTAAAGAGACTTCAGTAGTTAGGAGGGTTGATTCTTGGGTTAGAAAGCATACTCTTGTTTTGTTTATACAATGCCAAATATCAGAATTAAAACCAGAGATATTCAAATATTCCACTCATCTATGCATCCATTGACCTATCCACCCCATAAGCATTTACTGAATACTAACAACCAGCGACAGTACTGCATTCTGGGAATAAAATAGTGAGCACACAACCATAATTGCACAACAATAAAAAAGGGGGGGAATAGTGAGCAAGGTCAAATTCCATGTCTGTTCTTATGGGGTTAATAATTTTAAAAGTCCAGATACATTACCACATTTTAAGTTTTCATAGATGCCTGGCATCCTATAAGCATATTCTGCATCTAAAGGAAACATTGCTCATGTGATCTACATTTTTCTTGAAATGCTTATTTGCATTCACTTGGGATTGATGGGCAGAAGAGGTTATCACTGTTTACATACTCAACTCGTTTGATTCTCTGTGTCATTTGACCTGTATGACTTAATCGTATTTTACCAGTTAAGCATAGAAGTTAATTCCCATTACTGCTGATGTGTAATATTTTTTGGAATACACTTCTCAAGAGTATGACTAAAGTATGTTATATTTCAGTAGCAGAATAAATAATATGTTCAGACAATAACAGTCTTGTCAAAGACAGTTTTCAACTAAAGCAGTTAAGAAAGGATCACAGGTGTTTTCATCGTATTATGCTCTATCATTTCCTGTCATGAATAAATCTACACCACCATCTCTACTATCCCAGTGGCTTTTAAACTATTCTCCTGTATCCCGGACAGCACTATTTTTATTTTTAGTTAGAATCAATAGCACAAAATTCCTCAGAGATAACAGACTTATGTTGCCAGTTTGAGTCCTCAATTCCTTAATGTCATTCAAAATTTCAGTATTATTTAATCTGCTGTTGTAGAAGGACTCGGCACCCACTGCAGGCCTATTTAGCAACAACCAGGGAAAGAAAGTACTATTTTTAAATAGATTCGCAAACAAAGCACAAAATATAGATGAACCTCACTGGGTTCCTCTATTTTAATTAATGGGAAAGTGGCTCCAGAGTTGCTTAGCTTCTTTTCTAGATATAAAAGAAAAAAATCAGAGGAATAAACAATTGAGTCAACTTTCACAGAAGAATAATCACAAATATCTATACCCGTAAGGAAACCAAATGCAGATTTTTTACAGTGTAGCCCTTCCATCTCTGCATGGGGCGTTCTCAACCTCATTCTATCCCTCAACACATTTAAGGAGACACAGTTTGGTGAAGAACAATGTCACCAGTGTCAGTGCTCCGGTGGAATATACTGCAATATATTCTGACAACGGAATATGTAATCTGACAAAAGCTTAGCAAAGGTTTTTCTATGTAACATTTGTCAAAAAGTGTAGGCAAAATTACAAATGTCAACTGGCTTCTTGATTACTGACCTCAGACCCTTCCAGAAGCAAACCAGTACCTCCAATATTCACCCCTTTGCAGAGAAACAGAGAATCTATGATCCCTGGCTGGCCACAGTCTATCAAGAACCAGAGCTAGGAAGGATCCCAAGGATATTATCCCCTTGAATAGCTAAAATTAATATCCTTGAGCAATCAGTGAATAATTCCAAGATACTACCTAGAAAATTGCATAACATCCCAAAATGTATTGCAGGCATTACTAGTTCCAAGAACTGTAACAGGTATTACATGAAGAAAAAAAATCCCAAGGTTAAATGTTTAAAACAGCTGGAAAAAATATGAAAGATTTCCACCCCATGCAGTAAGGGTCTTTTAATATGCTAATGCGTAGTGTGCCCTCCAAAGGTGTACCCTTTGCAGTTTCCTAATCCTTTTTTTAAGGCCAGAACTTTTTTTTTACCAGGAACCTCTGAGGTAATCACTGTTGTTCAGAGGGAACTCATCTCTGAGCTCCCTCATCCACCCACCAAGAGTATTTGAATTTTAAACAAAGGGTCCAAACCCTGAACCAAAGGAGTGAAATACTGAAGGCTGCATTTTACCGAGCAGACAAACAATAGGTGGGGAAGATTTTGATGAGTTATTTCAGTTTCACAGGGCTTCTGGTAAGACAGTCACACCAAGAATCAGGGACAGCTCAGCTGGCAGACAGAGAAAAACAGTATTTCTTAGCCTGAGCTTTTGAAAGCAAAAGCTGCTTTTCAGACTTTGCTCTTATCTTCGAATTATACTTTTTTCAAACTGTAAGGAGCCACCTTTAATTTATTTTCTCCCAGGACTGACTTAATATTCTAGGAACAAAAGGGAAAAGCTGTTAAGCTATCATATGCAAATGTACTCTTTAGAAAAGAGACCAGCTCTTCTGTTACAACAGTACATGGTAAAACTCAAAATTTGCAAAGTAGTCATTGCATCCAAAGCATATGCAAATGAATACTCTTGTGAGGTCACTCCCAAATGTGTCCTGTGGACCAGGTCACCTAATTCTCAATGCTTAGTATAATATCTTGCTACTCACACACTATCTTGGACAAATTTGCTACATGGAATATTCATTTCCAAGCACAAAGTTGTTTCTTAGATAGTCAATGAAACAGTAGCATTTGTAAATTCTATTTTAAAAAAATAAGATATATTCAGTAATTGTTTCTGACGGTGGGGGACATCTTCTCATCTAGTACGTGTTTGGTTTTCTTTTCTGTCAGTCTCTGTGGTTGTGTTTCTTACTGGAGAGAGAAAAGAGTGCTGTCAATTTTAAAATAGTCTGCTATTGACACATTAGAAGGGAATTTAATTATTCTGGCATAAAAGGCTGGGAAAGCAAAATAAATACATTTAATACAGACAGACTCTCAGCTACTCTAATTGCTTATGCACTATAAGGGCTTTCAAATAATAAGTCCTTAAATAATAAATTGATATGTGAAAGAATAATGATATCCAGGTGCAAAACCTTAATCGGAGAGCTGGGCTGCATACTCAATGGCATAATTACCTCTATTACCATATTCTAGCCTAACATAAGGGTTTTGAGTCATGGAAACTGGACAGAAATAAAAGACAAACTATGTTCACATCACACAATAGAGACCAGGTATATAAATAGCTACTTGAAATGTAACCTCAAGCTTTGGTTTTAAAGGAGACATTCCATTTAAATATGTGCCACACTTGGTCTAAACCGCAAAAGCATGAGTTAACAAAATTCTCCATTGAGAGCTTCAGTGTTCTTAGCCAAAAATCCTCACAGAAGGAGTTCCTTTAATTTCCAAAGAATAGTTCAAGATACTCCATTAGAACTAGATTCTGTTGCTTAAAAAAAGACCCTCCTGCCCTGGCTGGTGTAGCTCAGTGGATTGAGTGCGGGCCTGCGAACCATACGATCGAGGTTCAATTCCCAGTCAGGGCACATGCCTGGGTTGCAGGTCAGTTCCCAGCAGGGGACTCACGAGAGGCAACCATACATTGATATTTCTCTCCTTCTCTTCCTCTCTAAATATGAATGAATAAAATATTTTTTTAAAAAAGACCCTCCTCTGTGCTACTCCAATCTCTGTACCAGGAGGCTTACTCACTGCGAGCTTCTGAAAGCACCTGTTGAGCTCATCCTCTGTTCTGTATATCCATACAGTAATTCACCTGAAAGACTGGCATATCATCTGTGCTAGATAAGGATAATTCCAGAGTTCAAATTTCCTGACACCTAAAGAGCACACGACATTCGAGAAAAAGATTCAATCTAATGCCAACATCTCTTGGATGCATCCATTTTTTTTTCATTAGTATCAGGATTAAGCAATGCGATAGCTCATCAGTACACTTTCTGAAATATGAAAGTTTCTGAAAATTTAAAGTTTTTTTCATAATTTATTTGGCATGATTCTAAAATATGAAAGTTTCAGAAAATGTGATTTTTTAAATAATTTATTTGGCAGCAGAATCTGATTTTGTTCCTATATAGCACTGTAGAAGTATTAATGTATGTGATTATATAATATTACCCCACCTCCTCTGTGGATGCTACAAAATATATGATGTGTATATTACATTACTGTCTTAATTATAGGACAAAACTGACCTAAGAATGTCAGAAGAGGGGTTGCAACCCGGCGATATGCATTGACTGAATTGCAGCCTGATCTACCTACCAACACACATACACGACTGAAAAGGGTGGCAGCTCACGCATTATGAGTGAGGTTGTTAGGGTTGCTGCTGCCGTCTGTCCCGTGATGCTTTACCACATGATCTGCATCTCATCGCTTGGGGTCTCTGGTGGCACTGATGGGTCATTCAGGTCCAGTAGATGGCTCCATTTCTAGGTGATATTAACAAACATACCCCAACATCCTTCCATCATTCCACTGACAGAATTTTATTTAAATTAGGCCTTTTATCGGTTTCATTGTTGAATATCCCTGCTAGACTCTCAGGTAAAGGATTATGGTATAAACTAAACACAACTAAACACGGAAGTTCTAGACTGTTACCTAGGCTGTGAGCCTAGAGTCAGAATGTTTTTTATTTTTACCTACATTCATCTAACAGTTGAATCTTTTCACCTTGGACATGTATAACTTTTACAATTTTCAAAACTTTTTAAGTTTTAGATTTAAAAACTTGAATGCTACTGTCTTATTTCATTTTCTTTTATTATCTAGACATTGGTATTATGCTTTGTTGATCTACAGGGACCCTTTTCAGATATGTCTTATTAATATTGACTCTTTTCCATTTCTCTATTGTCACTTCACTTGAAGTTCCTCTTCTCTGAAACCTGTATTTCCTTTGCAGCCTCCACAGAGTATGCAATAGAAGCCCTCTAGAACTATAAAGTAATCTTTCCCCATATCATTCAAATTCTGTATCAATATGACCAATGTGGATAGAGTGAACAAATGCTCAAATAGAGTCAAACCTCCAGTGTTCATGGCCAAGACCAGGTCACCATTGCAGAGCCAATTCATAAGTCAAGATGAAATTTAACAGCTCTACCCCTCTTCAAAGTGTAACTTTAGCTGCGATCTACACAAGCCATGTTAGTGTTTAACACAGTGAGAAGAGTTCTCCTTCTTAGTCTCAAAAATCCTCTGGACATGGATTTATGTCAGTCTGGACTGGAGGATATACTCCAAGAATTTGTTCTATTGTTCTGTACAGCCTAGAGCAAACATATCTCTATTTTTCACAGAAATGTATGGCAAACATAATAAAATATTGTTAGATTTTTCTATCACTTTGTGCATTATAATCACTTAAGGCTATAGGCGATGAATCCAGATTCTTTGAGCTAGATTCCTAACTTAATAGCTGCAGAATTATTGAGGTCCTTTTCAGACCATGGACTGTAAAGAATCATCCCGCATTCCTTCCAAATGTTCATAAAGAAGCCTGGTCCCTTGTCAATATCATCTCAGATGATATGTCTTCATAGAATTTTCATTTGTTTGCTCCAATCTTTAACTGAGTTTTTCTGGGGTAACTATTTTGGGACAAGATGCCACTATATATGGATGTTTGAAACAAGGTTCTTGCTACAAGAGACTTAAAAGCTAGTTAAAGTTATATTATAAATCCCCAATGTAGCTACAACTATGTACATATGCAATAAAACTTTGAAGAAAATATGCATGTCTGCACTGAAACATCAACTTTTAAAATGCCTGCACCATGACATAACATTCCTATTTGAAAGTTTCAGGTTGGCGACTTTCGTGTTCTACACCAGTCCCTCATCTATTCCTGGATTTATTTAGTTTACTTACAATGTTTCCTCATTGAATGAAAGCCCCTTGGAAGACAAAGGATAGGAGCTTGAGAGTAGCTTATCCTACTCGTGACCAAGACCAAGAATGCGAACAGGAGAGGGGCTAAACTCAACTGTCTCTGATCTCTCTGCCTGGTCCAGCCTTCTCCATCAGTGCGACTGACACCACCATTCATCCAACTGTGCATGTCAGGAGTACACCAGTTATCTCTAGGGTGTTCTTCCTCCTGCCACTCCCACCCGTCTTCCCTGGATTTTATTTCCTGAAATATTCCTCAGCATCACCACTATTATTCTCTTTCTCTAAAACACATAGTCCAGATAAGAACTTCAAAATTCCCAAAGTACAGAAAGCACTTGATGAAAAATATTCCATTCCTCAACCCCAAATCCCACAAACCAGAAGTAATCATTGCGGACCATTTCTTATATATTATTCCAGAAAACTTCGGTGTGCGTAAAACCATTTAAATGTTGGTTGGGAACTCAGCCTAAGAAAAGAAAGTATTCACATCAAAGGAAATAATATGCAATGAAAAAGCAATTCTAATCTTATTTGCATTGTTAGATAAATATGGAAGGCTATCAAAGCTTAGACAACTATATGGTACTGTTTAAACTTACCCTGCTTCTCTGCTCTCATTGTCTTATATCCCCAAAGGTGTCCAGAGCCCCACCTTCTTGAGAGTTTCTTGCCCCACTCATTCTTTAGCTACAACATCTTAAAAGGGCACCTTTGACACACGTCAGGTCAGGTCCCCACTGTTCAAACTAACAGCAACATAGGCTCCTCTTTCATGGTACCTATCACCATTGTTATCAAATTAGTTAGCATGTAGTTAGTCACTTGGTTGATATCTTACTGTTCTAAGATTCCACAAGGGTAGGAACCATGTCTCTCTTGCTCACCCCTGCTTCCTCAGTACTTAGCACAGCACTAAGAGAGTAGGAAACTCCAAAATGCATTAAGTGAAGGAATGAATAAATAGTTAAGATAATGGATGACCAACAGTAAATACATTTGAAACAGTAAACTCCAAAGTTATAATATTGTTTCTATAAAAAAGGGCAATTATAGGTTTTTAAAAAACTGACTTACACCTTGACTTTTAAAAAGTTGTTGTTGGCAAGCTGCTTATATTTTATTTTAATCCTATCAATTCAACAGAAAACATACAACCAACACCGCTTTCTAGAGCCAATCCCAGTAAAACTTATATCTTACTACACATTTATGTATCTATATAAATGACAGAAGTGTGGATAGTAAATAAATGCAGTTAAACATGTGTGATTTGATCTCCCTAGACATAATTTAAGAACTGTAAGAACAAGAACACATGTAATGATGTTCAGATATATGAATGTTGCTGCAAACACTTAATCAACTGAGCTTTGAACAACACGGAGTTCAGGGTTACCAACTCCCTGTGTAGATGAAAATCTACATATGACTTTTGACTCCCCCAAAACTTAATTACTAATAGCCTACTGTTGACCTACCAATGGCCTTACCAATAACATGAACAGTCTATTAACAAAGAAGGAATGACCAGTGAGGCAGGAGGGAATGCAGTATGTACTACATAATATAGCCTTACAATAAAGGAAGCTAGAGAAAATAAAATGGTATTTAAAAAATCCTAAGAGAGAGAAAATACATTCATAAATGTATTTTCATTTTCTTAAATCCTCATCTACGTGGACCCATGCAGTTCAAACCTGTGTTGTTCAAGAGTCAACTGTATCTGTACAAGCGGTTTCATTGACCTATTGCTGAATTGCCAAAATCACCAGTTGGTGACTCACAACAACAATCACTGTAATTGCTGAAAACGTGGGGTAACTGGAGCTCAGCTGGGAGCTGCTTCAGCAGGCCCTTCAGGGCTCTTTCATGCAGTTCCAGTCCAACAGTAGTGAGAGCTGGATCCCACAGAATGGCTTCACTCACATGTTTAGTGCCTTGGCCTGAACATCTTCACACAGAAGCTGGATTCCAGAGCAAGGGCTCCAAAAGAATAAACCTCAGCATAAAAGTGTTATCAAGTTTCTGCATGAGTACTACTTGCTAATGTCATATTATCCAACCTCAGACTTTATGTGGGAGAGACCATACAAGGTCTTGACCACCAGGAGACATGGTTCATTGGGGACCATTAAATGAACAATTAACTTCTGGTCAAGATGGAGGCATAGGTAGAAACACTTTGCCTCCTCATGCAACCACAGACAGAATTACAACTATATCTCAAAACAAGTAATAACCAGAACTGTCAGGAAATCAAGCTGTATGGACATCTGATGACAAAGGATTTAAAGAAACCACATTCACCCAGACGGGTAGGAGGGGCAGGGTCACAGAGACGGGCGGAGGACAGGGAGACACAGTGCAGCATGGAGAAGTGGCAGCAGCAGAATTGGCAGGCAAAAAGCTAAAGGAGTTCATCATCAACCAGCCATTGTTGCACGAAATGTTAATGGGACTTATTTAAGGAAAAGAAGAAGATCAACACTATGAACAGTAAAGTGACAATAAACTCACAACTATCCACAACTGAATCTAAAAACAAACAAACAAACAAACTAAGCAAACAACCAGAACAGGAACAGAATCATAGATATGAAGATCATTCGGTGGGTTATCGGCTGGGAGGGGGGAGGGGGAGAATCAAGGAAAAGGTGCAAGGATTAAAAAGCATAATTGGTAGGCACAACATAGACAGGGGGGTGTTAAGAATAGTATAGTCAATGGAGAAGCCAAAGAACTGATATGCATGATCCATGGACATGAACTAAGTGGGTAGGGGATTTCTGGAGGGAACAGGGTACTGGGTGGAGTGGGGAAAAGGAAGAAAAAATGGGACAAGTGTAATATCATAATTAATAAAAAATATTTTTAAAAAGTAAACAACTAAATCCAAGGTGGTATTTACAACAAAGGAAAGACTACATCAATGGTGCCCAAGGTCACCAAGAGATAATAGAGAAGCTTACACAGTTCACTTGACTTGTGGAGGATAACTCTTTTCTTGGTTTCCCTCCTACTTCACTGACCGTTCCGTCTCCATCTCTTTGCTACTTTCCTCTTCATCTCCTTCACCTCAGAATGCTGGAATGCCACAGCCCTATCATTGCACAGCTTCTCCCCCTTATCCACACTCATTCCTTAGATGATCTCACTCACTTTCATGACTTTACTTCAAAACTCTGAATATTTCCAAATATGTATCTCTACCACTGACCTCTTGCCTGAACTTCAGAAGAATGTATCCAAATGCCTTTTAAAAATTCCATCTGAGGGGCTGATTTTCATCTCAAATTTAACATGTTAAGAACTGACTTTGTTTTATTCATCTCAATACATTTATCTAGTAGTTTATACAAAACACTCTATCTTTGATTCCTGTATCTCTCTAACAACCCATATCCAAAATATCAGGAGTGCACATTGATTGGTATGGCTCACTTGGTTTGGCATCGTCCCATAAAGCACAAGGTTGTGAGTTCAATTCCCAGTAGGGTAGATGCCTGAGTTGCAGATTTAGTCCCCAGTCGGGGCACATATGAGAGGCAACCAATCAATGTTTTCCTATCTCTCTTTCTCTCCTTCCCCTTTCTTTAAAAATAAATAAATAAAACATTTTAAAAAACAAGATATTAGCAATGCTATTGTCTCTACCTTTAAAATGCATCCCAAATGTAGAACTACTTCTTTATGACTTAGCCAAGGCTCCATCATCTGTCCGTTACATTACTGTAATAATCTCTTAATTGGTTCAATATTTTCATTCCTATTCTCCTGCATTCCAGTCTTTTCATAGGAGCTGGAGATACTTTTAAAAGTAAATCTGATCATGTCATTGCTATGCTCAAACCTTAAAATGCCCTCTTAAGGTGTGTGTGTGTGGGGGGCGGGGGGGAGTCTCTGAAGATCTTACTTTAGCCTTCAAAGCCCAACATGAACCTTACCCCTGGCACATCTCTTACTGCTCCTCTTTTTGTACTTTCTACTCTAGTTCACACCAGTTTCTCTGCTTTTACTCAAAAAGATGAAAGCACACCCCCATTTCTGGGCTTTTGCACTTGCAATTCCTATTGCCCGGCACCCTCTTCCTCCAGGTACAGGCATGACTTATTCTCTCTCCTCATTCAAGTCTCTGCTTAAATTTCACTTCATTAGAATGACCTTTTCTATTCACCTTATTAAAAAAAATAGTCACATTCAGCAAAATCACACAGGTACTAAAATAAGTTGAAAGTCCACCTTTATGGTAACTGTCCAACATATCCATTATTATCCATTCTTTTATCCTGATTTATTTTTCTTCATAAACCTTATAAATTCACACCACTATACTACATTTTAATTTGTATGTTTATTCATTGTATCTCTCTATTGCCCCTTCCCCAGAATGTAAACTTTTTGAATGCAGAATATTATTTGTGTTAATTGCTATAATACAACTACCCAGAAGACTGCCTTTTTTGTCAAATAATTTTTAATGTAAGAACTAATAAATGAACAATTAGAATATTTCTTCATGCCCACATTGTTGGAAAATATAGAACTTAAAGAAGTAGACCCAGCCTAACACTTAACCTAAGTTAAAACTAAGAGGAGTCTATAACGTTTGGATAAATTGGGCAAAACATGTTTTAATTTACTAGGAATTTAAGAAATACAAAAAGCAATATAAGGTAGAGAAAGGAAATTGGACTGAGATTTAGGAAACTTGGGCGACCATCCTGACTGGGATTCAAACATGTTTTATGACCCTGATATAATAAGGACAGGCTCAGGAAAACCTCTTTTAATATAAAACCTTACACCCACAATACATCCAAAAAATAATATTCCTTCTTAAGAGAAACACATGGAATTAATAGATAATGACTATTGATCTTAAGCAAAGTATGCCAAGATTTTTGTGTTTCTTCCAAGAAAAAGATTACATATAATGCCTGCAAATCCCCCCATCAAACAGTGCCTCATTTCCTTAAAATTTTTACTTGATTGCTTTAAAGTTTCTATAAAAGATTGTGGAGAATTTTTTCTATCAGCTTCCTAAATAAAGGAAGAGGTAAGACAGAAGGATAAAGGGGGGGAGGAGGGTAGGGAGGAAAGGAGAGTGAGAGAAGGAGGAAGAGGGGAAGACAGTGGGAAAGGAAGAAAGAAGAAAAGGAGGGGGAGGATGGGGGGAGGGGGGAGGAAGAAGAATACAACTAATAATGACAGGTAGAAATACTTTTCTCCAAAACTACCCTAAACAGTTATTTCATGGCCCTCCTGGGGCCAGAAGGAAAGCCATAGGTAGAATCTCTTTCTACCTGTCCTGTTGCCAGGTAAACTCACTCTACAGCAGCTCCTGGGCTATGAGATTGTTAGAGTAAATAATCCCACCTTCACGCAGAGAGCTGAATTATTACATCTAACACTGCAATGAATGGGTATTAACTGGCTCTGTATCATGGTGTCCTACAATTTATGAATCACTGCTATCAAATAAAGCATGGTCTTGTTCAGAGAGACAAGACTCATAAAGTCAGTCACTATATTGGGCAAGTGTCTATACTTTATAAAACTTAGTTTTCTCATCTTTTAGAAAGGAGAACAATAGTGGGTAGCACGTTTTCTATAACCCTTTTTAGTCCTAAAATTGTTTTTTCTAATTATTTACATTGTCTTTTCCTTATTGTTAATCTATTTAGTTGTTTAACTAAAAAGATTAGTTAAGAAATTTTATTTCTTAAATTGTAATTTGTGGAATGTTGCATTTAGCAAGGTTTTAATAAGTATCGTTCACACAGAGCCCTCCATGGTAAGAATAAGTTTGGGAAACATTGGGGTTGTCATGGTTAAACATGTTCATTTCTGACAGGACTTCTCCTCCCTGCTAATAGGCTAATGTACCTATGACTGCATGAAAGAACACTCTAACAACAGAGTTTCCATGTACATTGGCTTGATGATAAAATCAAGGCACATGGAAACTCTGTTGTTCTAGTTAAAGTTGGCTATATAGCAGATGTTTGTCTCCTCTCCTTTCTGAAAGATCACTTAAATTGTTGTAAAATAATTAAGTTTAAATCCTCAGTGGTGTAGAAAATAATAAGAATTCTTGACAAATTTGTGGGACATAACCAAAGCAGTTTCAGGAACAGGGGAAGAGGATATAAGCTAGACAAATGTATGAAGAAAAATTCAGCAGAGAATTCTGTCTACGACCTGAGAACCACAAAGAGGCTCTGGATTCGTATACACACATACCATGTTGTGGGGAAGAGATGAGTGAGCTCAGAAGGAGATGTAGAGATGAAAACAGAACATTAATTGAAAGTTTCTAAGTGAAATAATCAATAGCCACATCCCTCCTAGTCCCACAATACAACATAAACTGTGCTTCATGATATTATGATTTATAATAAGATTATATGTATATATATTTATTTGGTCTTCATCACTATTTCAGACACAAAACTCCCCAAACCCTTGGAATTTCCTGATTGATTAGAGAAGCCATAAAGTTGTCTTTTGTTATTGATAATAAGCCCCTTTTCAACCACACCTAAGTTTTTGTTAATAAGGTGACTTGAAAAGCTCCTGGGTTCCCCAAGGATGGAGACAGGTTGCCAAGAGAACCAACCAAGAAGAGTTGAAACTTTCAGTTCCCCACCAACTTCCTCTTCCCCCAATCTCCAGGGAGGGGAGAGAAAGTTCAAATCAATCGCCAAGACCATTGATTAAGTCAATGGTGCCCGAATGAAAATCTCAGAACTTCAGAGTTTTGAGAGCTTCCAGCTGCTGAACAAGAACACACCTATATGCTGGGAGGGTGGTATACCCCAGGTTCCATGGAGACAAACAGAAGCTTAGGATCCTTCCAGATCTCACCCCAGGTATCTTCTTCCAGCTGTTCGTCTGTATCCCTTAATATCCTTTGTAATGACTGAATGACCTAGTCAGTAAACTGTTTTCCTGAGTTTTGTGAGCTGCTCTAGCAAACTAATTGAACTTGAGGAGGGGGGTCATAGGAACCTCTGATTTATAGCCAGTACAATTGGTGGGTTAGAAGCACAAGTGACAACCTGGACTTGTGATTTTTCATCTGAGGTAGGATAAAGAGGAGTCTTGTAAGGGACTAAAGGCTTAATCTGTGAAATGCAGTATTACCTCCAAGTAGACAATGTAAGAATTAAGTTAAATTATGGGACACCCAGCTGACGTGGTAGTAATATTTCGTGTGTGTGGAAGTCCTAAACATCTGGTGTCAGAAGTAAAGTGGTGTTGTAGTACAGCAGCAATTTTCAAACCAGTGTGCTGCAAGAATTCTTGAAACATGCAATGCCTATTTAGTCAGCAGCACTGACTTTGTTCCCTTAGATTGTCAAATAAAAATAACAACAACCAACACAACAATATCTGGCCCCCGGGAATGAATCAAAATTATACTTACTTTTTGTCAGATTGGCAAAAAAAATATTTTTGGTATGCCACAGAATTTTAGTAATTAGTGTATGTGTGCCATCAGATGAAAAAGGTTGAAATTGGTGTAGTAGAGTATTGAGAATAGAGGAGATACACAGGAGTGTTCATTTTCTAAAAAATCTAAATACATTAGAGCTGAGAGTCCAAGACTCAAAGTTCAAGTGGTAGGGGTCACTGAATGAGGGTACAGAGAAAATGAAAGTGGAAAAATGAAGTAAGAGTTCAATCAACGTGGTTTTCCAGAACTTAACTCAAATACACACAACAGTGGCAAGTACAGAAAAGATATCAACCATGACATTTCCAAACATTAATAATAAGGGGAAGAACTTTAAAGTTTCCAGTGAGAAAAGGCAACCTACAAAGGAATGAATATCAGATTGGCATCAGACTTTTCTTCCAAAATAACATATGTTGAAATAACCTTATAATTCTGAAGAAAAATTATTTTAAGATCAATATCTACCGAGATCAGACGAGATCGGGCACGTTCAGGATATATTGCACAGCATTGGGAATACAGTCGATGGTACTATGATAACTATATATGGTGCCAGGTAGGTTACAGAAATATCAGGGGGACCTCTTTGTAAAGTATATAATTGTCTAATAACTATGCTGTACACTTGAAATTACTACAAAATAATATTGAATGTTGACTGTAATTAAAGATAATTTTTTTAAATATAAAAAAAAATGTTTAATCCATAAAAAAAATTTTAAAAATAAAATAAAAAAGATTAATATCTACCACCAGCCACCTTGGCTGGATGGCTCAGTTGGTTGGAGCATCATCCCATGCCCCAAAACAATATTTCCCAAAAATGATATTCGGGGCACATAAGCACACTGCCAATATTTTACTGCATAATAGATTGTGTTAATTCAATAAGTTTAAATACCTTTTAAAATCAAGAGCCATTGATTTTAATGAGTTTAATACCTTTTAAAATCAAGAAAATGCCTTTTAAAAGCCTTTAATACCCTTTTTTTTTGTTTTTTCAATTTTTTTATTTAATTATTTTTCAAGTACAGTTTTCTGTCTATTACTCCCATCCCATCCCACTCCCCATGCTCCCCCTCCCTCCCATTTCCACCCTTCTCAGTTGTTGTCCATGTATCCTTTATATAGGTTCCTCTAAATCCCTCCCTTATTTCCCCTGAAATTCCCTCCCCTCTCCCCTCTGGTCACTGTCAGCCTGTTCTCTATTTCAGTGTCTTTGGTTATATTTTGCTTGCTTGTTTGTTTTGTTGTTTAGCTTCCTGTTAGAGGTGAGATCATATGGTATTTGTCCTTCAACACCTGGCTTATTTCACTCAGCATAATGCTTTCCAGTTCCATCCATGTTGTTGCAAAAGGTAGGAGCTCCTTCTTTCTTTCTGCAGCATAAAATTCCATTGTGTATATGTACCATAGTTTTTTGATCCATTCATTTACTGACGGGCACCTAGGTTGCTTCCAACTCTTGGCTATTGTAAATTGTGCTGCTATGAACATTGGGGTGCATAGGTTCTTTGGGATTGGTGTTTTAGGGTTCTTAGGATACAATCCCAGCAGTGGAATTGCTGGGTCAAAAGGCAAGTCCAATTTTAGTTTTCTGAGAAAATTCCATACTGTTTTCCATAATGGTTGTACCAGTCTGCAATCCCACCAACAGTGGACCAGAGTCCCCTTTTCCCCACACCCTCTCCAACATTTGTTGTTTATTGCTTTGTTTATGATAGCCATTCTCACCGGTGTAAAGTGGTATCTCATTGTAGTTTTAATTTGCATCTCTCTGATAGCTAGTGATATTGAGCATCTTTTCATGTATCTCTGGATCCTCTGTATGTCCTCCTTGCAGAAGTGTCTGTTCAAGTCCTTTCCCCATTTTTTAATTGGGTTAGTTGTCTAAAAGCCTTTTAATACCTTTTAAAAGCCTTGAGTTTAATACCTTTTAAAATCAAGAGCCATTGCTATTATCATAATAATACTGCTTCTAAAAGATTTAAGAAATATAGCTTCTAAATTTTTGACCTTATGCTATGCTGCCCTTCAAATAGTCAAAAATGGGTGAAAGTGGTAGTGATAAGCAGGGAGTGAGATAAATGAACAACTACAGAACCTCAGTGAGAAAAGATAGATGGAGATGCCTGGGAATATTGCTCTAAGGCACTGTGTAGGAGGTTCCCACGGCAGTAAAAATATTTGGGGGATGGCGACATCATTGTCTCAAAACCTCAGGTTGTCCTTAATCACTGAACATTACTCAGGGAAGTGGTTTGAACAATTAAAACAACAATCTCCCTCTCATCTTCAAAACAACAGGTGTGATGCTGGCACTATTTTCTGGCTGATGAACATCAAGACAGCAAAGATTTTATTGTGTTCTCTGTTGTTTTGTGTTCACTCTAGTTATCACCTTCTTCTCTGTAGATACAAAGCTTTAAGTTACCTGGGTGAATAAGGAGTTTGTAGTCAATTTAGTACAGTAGCTAAAAAAAAAAGGGAAGGCTGTGTCAAATAAGTATTTTGAAAAGCTTTCTGGCCTACAAGTCCATAGAAGAATAAAAAGGGAAAAAGTTTCTTAATTGTGTGGTCGTGGAAAAGGATTTACTTAAAATTCTATTAGGCAGCGGAGAAGTAAAACAAACCTGAGCATTGAAAAATTTCAGGGGTACAAGTAAAATCAGATCTCTAACCACTTAAAATTTCTTAAAATAGATTTTTCATCCCTAGGTGGTTTATAAGCAATGTACCACCAAGCTTACCTTCAACAAAATGTAACCCCCTTGGAGATATTCAATGGCCCAAGAATCAGAGCCCATTCCTGTGCTCAAGGCAGGCATTACTAATTGATCACCACTTCACACTAAGCCCAGTGGAGCCTCCCAAACCTCTCAACACAGAGTTTCTGGCAGTCCCACTCCAAATAAGACACATGATATAATACATTTTGCAAGTCTGGCTACAGTGTTGCCACTTATCCAATATTTCGATATAAATTGGACAAAGGCTTTAAAACCTGAGCATTGGTCATGTGACTCAAACATTCCAGTTTTCCCTTTGCCCCGTACCAGGACACTTCCTTTCTGATGCACAACAGGTACCTCTGACTCTGAGCATCTATGGAAGAACTACTTCTCTCCCTCTCCACAGTGGTGCCTGCACATCTTGCTTCTCTCAAGTTTAGCAAATAGCTTGTGACTATTTAATTTGTGTAGCTTCCTCTGGGTCTAAAGATAATACAACCCAGTCCTCATGGTTCTATAGTTGAGATCATCTAGTTAGTTTCAGGACATGGATAGTTCATTTTCTTTTGAAAGTGCTTAAATAAGTTTTCTTTAGAAAATTCTATATGTTTAATCTGGGTACCTAAAAACTATGATGTCATGTGAGCACATGCCTCCAACAGTCTCTTTGTCCCAAAGCCTCGCAGCAGTGAGTTACACTGCACTTTCAATGCCACTAGAAGAAGGCTCTTCACAAAATTGTGAGAAATTCAGCTCCAGCTGGGTTCTGAACAAAGTGAGAATCTAACTTCCTGAGGAGATTTCTTGCATTAACCAAGAGCATGGACATGTCTGAGAGCAGCAACTACTTCTTATGCTACCAGGTGAATCATGAGGTAGGAACTCCCAATGTGGGAGAGCCCAGGAAACTGGCTGCTGAAGCCATATAATAAACTGCAGATAATAACCTATTATGGTATTCATGCATGCTTCGGAAAGATTTCAGATATCAGGAAATACAATCTATACTGCAGCAATCATTAGTGCAGGAAGAATGTTAAAAACCTTTTAACACAACCCCACCCCAACCCTCCTTTGATATTTGCAAAAATTGAGCTCTAGAAATATTAATGAACTTGCTTAAAGTTACACAGAGAAGGAAGCTCTAGTTTCCTGGTTCTTGGGCTAGTCATTTCTCCACTAGCTACCAATCTACCAGTTCTTAGGAATAGTTCATACTTATTCTGTTTGAGAAGTATTCTTTTTGTTTAAATGTATACATGCACATATATTATATTTAATTACAGTAATATGTTATTGGAAAACCCATATATGATTTTGAAGAAAAAATCAATTGTTTATGGACAAAAATACATAATAAATTTTTTAGAGTTTAATGATAATTTAGAGATCAAAATATAAAGCAGAGCCCTGGCTGGCTGGCTCATTTGGTTGGAGTATGACTCAGTGCACCAAAGGGTTGAAGATTTGATCTTCAGTCCCCAGTCAGGGCACATACCCAGGGTGGTGGTTCAATCCCCCCATTTGGGGCACATGTGAGAGGCAACTGATAGATGCTTCTCTCTCACAGTGATGTTTCTCTCTCTCTCTCTCTCCTTTCTTCTCCCTCTAAAATCAATGAACATACCCTCAGGTGAGGACTGTAAATAAATAGATAAATAGGTAAATAAATAAATAAATAAATAAATAAATAAATGTAAAGCAGAGAAATACTGAAGTCATGAGTGACATAGACCAGCAAGCCAATGAAGACATCCTGCCTCCTTTCCAGCATCCACCTACCTGGTTGCAAAACACTAATTTCTAAGAAGTTTCACAAGTAGTTCTGAGAGGAAGAATTAGTGCTAAATATATTTTTCCTTCGGTACTTCAGAACATACTATCCTACCTTCGTAACCCTATGTAAATGTGCCTGTACTTTTCCTCACTATTTGCTTTTCTCATTCTCTGCCCCAGCTCCTACTGAAAGTAGAAAGTCGCCTTTGAGATAGAAATAATTTGTCCTATGTTGTTTCATTTTGAAAATATAAATCCATTGTCATAATTTTTGTAACAACAATAGACATCTGGCCACTGCTTGGAGACACAGAAAGTTGGAAAGGGCATCACTCCCAAAATTCTGGTTAAAAAAAAATCTAGAGAGAGCAAACTTAGGTCTTTTCTTAAATCAATCAATATACTATTGCCAACTAAATGACCCAAAACTTAGAGAGAAACAGGCACCTACAGGGAGAGATGAGTTATGAGCAGTAAGCTACAGAGTTCAAATGACAGTAAAAGTTTAATCTAACTTGATTAGATTAAACCAGAAGTCAAATACCAGGGAGAAGAGTTTGTCTAGAAAGACAGGCAAATTTCTGGAGGCCAGTGTACATTGGTTAGAGTGTGAGGACTTAAATGGCAACAAATATAAAGACTTTTGCTTCCCCTCCCCACCCCCGTGACAAGCTTCACCAGACACGCACAGAAATGACTGGGAGAATCCTGAAAAATCTCTCTTCTGTTGTAAATTCAGAATAGGAGAACAGCAGTTACTGCAGAAGGAGCAAGACATTTGCCCAGGCCCTTCTCTCCCTTTTTACCTACAGAAAAATAAAAGCAGGCATTACTCTTTGGGGAAAGGCATAGAAACATCACCTCACTTAGCACATTAGTAACATCCCCTTGCAGCTTAGGGAAGATAACAGAAAACAAACCTGGACCCTGAAGGAGTAGCAGCAGTATGTACAAAGTTCAGAACATTGCTAGAGAAGGACAGCATCCCTGATAAGGCTGCATCCCCAAGATTCAGGGACACAGCAACTGCCTAAGCCTGTGGCTTAAATAAAATAGTGGAGAATACCCACCTTCACCCCCAGTCCCAACACTCAGGCTAATAACTAATAAGCACTGAGTCAGAAGTAACAGGCCAAAAAAAAAGGTCTAAGGCATAACACCAGGGAATATTTAACGATGAGGACAGAGCAATCACTGAAAAAAAAATAACACAGAAAACAACAACAACAACAAAAAACCTTCTAGCCTGAAAGTAGAAAATATCCATAAAGGAATTTAAGGCACATGGTGTAAGGTACACTCGGTGTAATCACAGCAGCAATTAAGGCACATGGTGTAAGGTACACTCGGTGTAATCACAGCAGCAATTAGGCTCAAACCTGGCCCAACCCTTAACTAGGTTAATAAATCCTAGTACTAAAGGCTGGGCTTAAGGAAATGTATGCCCATTTTCAATGATAAAATTTACCTCAACCTCTTAACAACCCACACAAAATATTCAGCTTTCAGAGACAGAAAGAGGAAGTCATATAGAGACATAAAAAAACACACTCCCAGAAGACAAAGTGATCATCATAACCAGAGTCAGATATGACAAAGACATTAAGTGTCTAACATAAAATTTAAAATAACTGTGATTAGTGTGTTAAAGGGTCTAATGGAGCAGCTGAATGACACCTAAAAATCAGATGGATAATATTAACACAGAGATAGAAACTGTAAGACAGAATCAAATAGAAATGCTGAAAATTAAAAGCATGCTAACAAAGAAAAATAATGCCTTTAATGGGTTTATGAGTGAGCCAGGACAGGCAAATAAAGAATCCATGAACTGGAAAATAGATTTTTAAAAGTATTCAAACTGAAATACAAGGAGACAAAAAGAAAGCAGAAAAGACAGAACATTCAAGAGCTGTGGGGCAGTATCAAATAGTACAACTTACATGTGATGGGAATCCCAGAGAAGAGAGGCAGAACAGAAGAAATATTTGAAAAGTAATGACCAATAATTTTTTAAGATTAATGATAGGCACCAAACCACAGATCCAAAAAACACAGGGTAAAAAATAGATGCACATAGACAAGTCATATTTAAATCATTAACTACTAAACACAAGCAGAAGGTCTTAAAGACAACAGAAAAATGGTACATAACATGCAAATGAAGAGATAAAAAGAATGGATGCTCTTCAGAAACTTTATAAGCTAAAAGGTAATGAGGTAGTATCTTTAAAATACTGGAAAATGAAATTGTCCATCTCGAATTCAACCTCCAGCAAAAATAACTTACAAAAATGAAGGAGAAATAAAAAATTTCAAAGATGTATACAAACTGTAGAAGTTTATTATCAGTCAATCTTCTCTGCAAAAATACTAGGAGGGACATTGGCAAGATAGCCAGACAAAGTGTCCCTCTCTCCTATTCTGCTGAACAATTTGGCATCCATCCTCGAACAGAAATGTCTTTGTGGGAGTGTGGATAGGACATTATGAAGCCTCATTACAGTTAAAGACTATGGAGAACCTTTTGAGAAGGCAGGCCATTTGCTGACCATGGTCCCAGCTAAAGACCCAGAAAAATCTCTGTAACCCCGAGGATTCAGCTACAGTCCCATTTGTCATGATCCTGTTGAGCACAGTACACAAAGAGCCCCACAAGAAGTCACATCCATCCATGTGTTGGATGATTGGCTCACAGGACATGGTCCCAGCCGTGGACCCAGGAGTGGCCTGTGAACTGGTTCTAGTCCCTCTTGGCTTTGGTCCAGGAGCCCCTGGAAGAAAGCCCACCAAAGATGGCCAGTCTATATGGATTCTAAAAGAGCCCTGTAATTGGACTCCAGCCTGTCCCTGCTATAGACCATGAGCAGTCCTGCTGACCCAGGGACCCGACAGGAAATAGTCCAATCGGCATCCCCGGTGATCTGGAAAGAGCCCCACACTTGCTTCCAGTTCTCTCTCGAACACAGTCACCAACGGGCCTCAGGGTCAAGGAAGTCGGTGGGAAACAATCCTGGGAACCTGCAGTCTCAGAGATTCAGAAAGGCCCCAACACTGGGTTCCAAGCACCTCCTAGCCACAGGCCACAGGCAAACCTGGTTGGCACAGGGACCCACCGGGAAACACTTCCATCTATGCCCCCTGGTTATCCTAAAGGGGCCCTATTCTACTTAGCAGCCCCTCTCAGTCACAGTCCATAAGCAGTCCTGCTGCCATAAGGACCCAGTGAGAGACTCTCACAACGGTACCTCAGGAAATCCAGAAAGGGACCTATATTCAGCCTCAGCCCCTCCAGCCATGGTCAGGGAACAATCAAGCTCACCCAGGGACCTGGTGGGGAGACATGCCCATCCATGGCTCTACAGTTAGGTCTAAAGACTGCAATCTTGGCTGTGGAACCAAAAACAGAGCTGGGTCTGTCTGGGTCCAGTTCCTTTCAGCCATGCTAAATGACCAGTCCTGCCTACCTAGGTATCCACCCATTGACCAGGGACCTGACAGGACCCACATCTGTCTGTAAACGCAGTTAGCAGGCCACTAACTTGGGACCCAACTGTGGACCCCGAAGTAGTCCCTTCTCATAGCACCATTCGACTAAACAAGGTAAAGAAGGGGTCCAATCCACCCCAGGAACAGACAGAATCTATACTTGCCTGAGCCCCTGTTTGAAAGCCCACCAACTAGGGACCCCACTGGAAAACGAGTGACAGCCAACTGCACACTCGCAGGCCAGGTAGGACCAGATGTCAGGACCTTAGCCAGGAGCGAGTACCGCATACTAAAAATTATCTCTAGTAAGAACGGTCAGTGGACTAAGGGGGAAATTTTGATGAGCATCAGGACTGCATGGTCATTAAGTGTCTCCTCACAGATTGCTTATTAATTGCAAATGAAAAATACTGTAGTGAAATTTAGTAACCCTTGGTGGGTAATTAAAATTAACATGAGGATATCAAGTGTTTACACATGTAATATCCTGAAAAGAAAACAATGTCATTTATATAGTATACATGCCAGGAATACAGAGTCTAAATCTAATCCTGAGGACACATTAGACAAACCCACAAAAATAAATTTTTTATTCAAAAGGAGGCATGCAGGGAGCTGTATTATCCAAAATGTCAATGTCTAGAAAGACAAATAAGGCTAAGGCAACATTCCAGATTAAATGAAACTTTAAAAAAAAACACAGTTAAATGTATTTGATTCTATACTTGATCCCATACTGCAGGAAAACAAATGCTTTAAAAAGACATTATTGGGTCAATTGATAAAATTAAAATGTAGATGTGAGATTAGATCAAAGTATTGTATCAATGTTAAATCCATGGAAATTGATAATGATTTGGTGATTATGCAAGAGAATTCCCTATTCTTATGAAATATACACTGATAGATTTAGGAATAAATAGTAATGATGTAGGCAATGCAGAATGTGTGTGCTTTTTACCTACTATGAACCAAAGTATTTTTAAGGTGTTAAAGGCCTAGCCACAAGAAAAAGTTCCTTACCTATCTATTTACTTTCAGAGGAAAAACTTGAAATTGTGAGCACCCTTTTTGTGTATAATATTTGAATGCTCAAATTCAGAGTTGACCAGCAGTGTTCAACTTTAAAATTGCTGAAAACTAAGATAAGAATGCCCCCAGCCTACTTCCTTTCTTACTGTATTCAGCCCCTAGCTTTTACAGATGGATGAATAAGTGGGTCTTCTTATTCATGTTTGGATCTAACATCCTATACTACTTAGTTAGAAATATGGCTACACACACACACACACACACACACACACACCCCTGCAGGGTGTAGCAAAAGCAGGTTTAGAGTTGTGGAAAATAATAGAATAATTAATAAATAGTAATGCATGAACAACATCTGTGTTTTGTAGACTCACAACTGCAAACCTACTTTTGCCCCACCCTGTATATATCTGATACTAATTCATTAGTTCTGATGTTTCAGGGTTACCTCCAGCAAAGCAAGATTTCCTTTGAGGTACTTTTCAAAGGATTAGTTCAACTAGTTAAGGCCTCCTATAGCCATGCCCAAAATCCCTCTACAGTATTGCTTTTAAAAGTGCCTGTGACTCACCTAGAGCACTTATTAAAATGCACGTCCTGATTTAGTAGGTCTAGGGAGGGGGCCTTGGGTTATTTTTGACAAATAACTCAAAGTTAGGTCATTGATGCTATGGTCTGTGGACCGTCACATTGAGTAGGGACTCTGTAAAGAATTGAGCATAGACAGGGATGGGACATAGGCCTGAATCCTTCCTGGCTTACGTTATATTAAAAAAAAAAACTAGTTATGTTATCCTTGTTTTTAACAACCTAACAGTCCTCAGGGTTACTTGAGGCCAGATACTGTATCGTTTTCAGCTCTTCCAGTCTGGACTGAGACTACCATCTCAGAAATTGTCATCATTTGGTGTTTTTAGTTTAACAGGCATAATATTTCAAAAACTGAAGATGTGCAGGCTTTATTAGCTGTCTATCTGGTAGAAAAACAACAATTTATAGTCATATTGAGATAATACTCTAGTGAAGAGAAACACGTCTCAGACCTATGGGAAAGCTCCAACCCCAGCCATGTCCCAAACTGTTTCAAGAATAGTTGCTTAGGAGACCCGTCATCTGTGTGGCCTCTGTGTGAAGCAAGCATCTGACTTACGCCAGCCACTGTTGTCTTCTTTTCTGTCTCCAAGCCCCTCAGGGAGAGAGAAGCACTGTCTGCTTTGCAATCTACTTCCATACCCTCATTACACCTGTGAGAGTCTAATATTTTAGGGCTTATGGTTAACGGTCCCTTTTGAAAAGAATATGTACAAAAGAGGTAGAGGAAAACTCATGGAATCCATGGAATACCAATCATGATGTAAAAATAATTAACCCTCAACATAAGTGACTTTGCAGGAAATAGCCCGGATTTTATTAGAGACTAAAGACCCTGTTGCATCCTCCGACCGGTTTAAAAAGAAAAGTCTGCTGACATCAAACATGTAGCCCACCTGGGTTGAATCAGGCCTCTCTTCGTGTTACAGTTTAGGATTTCATAAAGTGCAGCTTGTGGTTAAAGCATGTGTTTCAGTTCTGAAGGGCTGGTTGACGACTTCCCAATCTTTTCAATATGGCACCACTGGCAATAGTTACCCCGGCACCGCCACGGCCCTTTTCAATCTGGTCTTAATAATCCAGCCCCCAGATTTGCAGCCCACTCCACATTTTGATTCCCAATAAACAAATATTTGTGGTGTGTTCATGGGCTGTTTAACTGCTAGCACATTTGGTTTAGGACGGCATTCCATGAAGAAAGGGGACACATCTGGGAACCCTGGGTTAAACGTTGTTGCGAATGAGGTTTCATTGAAAGCACCACGTCTTTTTTTATTTTTTTTTTAAGGTTCAGTGACAGCCAATGGAGACTAAACTGGGACAGCTGTTCAAGGAGGGCAATTCTTCAAAAGCGTCTAATGAGGAATTTGTCTTTTCCTCCTCAGCGGCACCCCCAACCCACCCTTACTTTGTTTGAGGGCCCAAATGGTAGAGCATTAATGGGTTTTTGGATAAGCAGGAAACAGAGAAGACAATGGCAGGGAGAGACTTCCTTTATACATATGCAAGGTCTCCAGATGCGCTTCAGTTTCTGAACTTCTTAGCACGAATCTGGGCATAGACTTAACCACTTGGGAGCTCACATACGCAAGGAATGTTTATTCATCTCAATATCTTCCTGCTTCCAGGATTAGGGGCTGTCAAAAACAAAGACATCAGCAAGTCCATGCTGTCTGTCTTGTTTCACTTAATTCATTTTGTTTGCAGTCACAACAAGCATGTTATTTATTTAGTTGTAAGTACATACCAAAGTAAGGATGCATTCACTTTAATCCTTTAATTTAACAAGATCACATACTTTAGGAAGCCAAAGGCTTTACGGAAAGATTAGAATAAAGAGTTCTGTTTCCTCTTAGATTAAAATAGATATCCTGAATATTTGATTTGTGGTATATCATTATGTTTGATATTTAGGTGCTCTCTTGCTGAGGTCTAAATTAGTATGTTTATTAAATTCCCTCTAAGAGGCATTTTACCCACTGTGTTTACGTTTAGAATCATCTTTCACGACAAAGACTGTCATAAAATGAGAAAACTGATTTACTGCCTACATTTCTTCCAAGTTTGGTCGCTAAGACCCATCTGTCAGCAGAAATAAAACACACGCGTGCACATGCGCCTGCATGCTTGTTTCCTCAAAAGACCTGTGGCCCTTTGGCCCACTCCTACTCTGGGTCCAGTTTTTAGCAGCAGGTACCAGGCCAGCGTGTTTCTTTCCTAATTTCTGCCAGCATTTTCTGTCCAGTATATTCTATTTGTACCATTGGGAGGGGAGGATGGGTTTTCATTCAAAACCTTCTCTAGCTTGGTAAGTATTAGGCAGGAATGATCTTTTTGGACAAGGAATTGTTTACTTGGTGAACCACAATTCAAGCATCTACTCCTGAGAAGTAGGTTGAGATAAGTAAATTTTAAAGTAAATAATCAGTTTGGCTTGGGAAAACCATCCCCCAAACAGGTGACTCTATGAATGGAAATCTTTAATGGTTAAAGTAATGAAAGACTGTGGAAATAGTAAATCAATTTCTACAAAGGTTCATACAGCGACTAGCTTTTACTCAAATGACACTCCCACCCCATCACCTCCAGCCCCTCCACCCCAATCCATCTGGCCTGTGTGCAAGTGAAGGTCTCTAACAAATGGCAAGATCTGCAAGCGAAGGACTGATAGCACACAGATCTGTCTTCCAGGGCAATGGCTGCACTTTCTATGTCAGTCTTCCTTTGTAGGGAAGTAGACCCAACCTTTCTCCAACTGGTGTATCCTCCGGCCCAGACCTTCTACAGAGACTGTCCAACTTCTACTTTGTAAGAAAACCCACTCCAAGTTTGCATAACTCAAATGCCACCGCACAAAAAGCACACCATCAAGACAGAAGCACTCGTTAGCGTCTCAGTCTGCAGAAATTTATCAGGTTAACTAATCTAAATGCCCCATAGTTCCTGAGGAATTAAAGTTCAGAGAAGGTAAATTACGGTGACAAAGAAAGGAGAAAGAGGTCTGAAGAATGGTGAAGTGTCGTGAGAGCAGCTGGACACTGAGAGGGGTAGCGTGTGCGCAGTGGAAAGACCACTGTTTGGGAATGAAACATGCTCCTCCTACATAATCCTCATATATTGGGTGAAGTTCCAAATACTACACAGAGTGATCCATTTAATTCTCCCAACCACTCTAGGAGATATGAGCTACTAGTATTATTACTTCCATTTTACAAATGAGAAAACTGAGGTACAGAAAATTTAAGTATTTGCCCAGGGTCCCAGAGCTTTGCAAGGGATCTAGCTGGACTCTGAATCCACTCTTGCTCAAAGAGTCCACATCCTCAACAAACTTGATGCTAACTTTATAATGTCCCATAAATTAAGTGACTTAACCTCTGAGCTCCAAGGGCCTATTTAGGAAACTAGAGGTTAGAATACTTATGTCAAGTTGTTTTGTGAGAATTCAATGTGAATGTGCATGGCGATCATAAAAAACTTACTTTTAAGGGATGAGGTACCTGCAGAAAAGGGCACTTCTCTTGCCTCGCACTTTTGCTGCCACCTTCCTAGGCACCCCACAAATGTCCCATGTCTCCCCTGGGAAGACTGCCAAACTGCCTTTGCCCCTTGGTCACTCCTCCAAGAGTGAGGAGTTTACAGATCTGTCTACAGATCAATAAACAGCTGCTTGAGTAGGACCACAGGGCACTTTCATCTCCAGCATAACAGAAAAGAGCAATTAAGCAGAGAATATTAACAACAAGCCAAATCCTCCTCTTCTAGAACTGCAATGGAAAACTTGGGTTATTTGTTTCAATATGGTTTCATTCTCACTACATGAGCAAAATTCCTTAGCGCTAACAGGGTAAAAACTCAGCCTGCTGAGAATTACATCTGTTTACAAGAAACTGCCTTTGTCCCTTCACTTTACATTTTCCCAAAGCAAGACACTGTTTTGATGTTGTCACATCAACAAATAGGCCTTCGCTGCCTACAAAGGTCAGGGAGGAGGCTGCAGATGACCTAGCAGGAACTGTATACAGTTAGGGGTTAGAAGAAGTAGGTTCCACTCTTAGTTCTCCTGCTCTGTGGTTGGCCCTCGATTTAACTCCTCTGTGTTTCTTGACCTTTCTCTCTCGATTGTGATACTGGCCTGTGCCCCTGCTCCCAGCTCGAACACACAAGTCATTCTAGGGCTCCTCTACAAACTATCACCAAGTGGGTGATTTAAACAACAGACATTTATTGTCTCATAGTTTTGGAGGCCAGAAGTCTGAGATCAAGGTGTAATCAAAGTTGGTTTTCCTCAAGGCTATGAAGAAAAAAATCTGTCCCAGGCCCTTTCCCCAGTTTCTGAAATCCTGTTGGCAATCTTTGGCATCCCTTGCCTTGTAGAAGCATCACCGCAATCTCGGCCTTCATCTTCACGTGATGTGCATATCTTTGTGCATGTCTTTGTCCAAATCTTCCTTTTGTTATTCGGACAAAAGTTCTATTGGATTAGGGGCCCACCCTCCTCCAGTCAACTCCGGCATAAGCTTATTTTTTAGAATGCTAATTGTAGCTCCAATTTTTGATGTTCTTTACATTGTTGAGAAAATTCCTTTCTATTCCTAGTTTTTTCTTTTTGTTTCATTTCTCTTGTTGATACCATTGCAGGTGTTTCCATTCCACCCACTCTTCACCTTCCTCCTCCACGCCCAAGCTCCCCTTTCCCTCTGATCATCACCACATTGATGTCTGTGTCTATGGCTAATCCCTTCACCTTCTTTCATCCAGCCCACCCCTTCCCTTTAACAGCTATCAGTCTGTCCCATGTAGCCTTGCTTCTGTTTCTGTTTTGTTCATCAATTTATTTCGACCATTAGATTTCACATATAAGTGTGATCATATGGTATTTGATCTTCCTCTGACTGGCTTATTTCACTTAACATAATAATCTCCTGGTCCATCCATGTTGTCGCAAAAGGTAAGATTTCCTTCTTTTTTACTGCTGTGTAATATTCCATTGTGTAAATGTACCAGAGTTTTTCATTCACTCATCTACTGATAGGCACTTTTTCCAAATACTGGTGATTATAAACAATGCTACAATGAACATAGGAGTGCATATATTCTTTCAAATTAGTGTTTCAAGTTTCTTCAGATATATTCCCAGAAATGGCATCACTGGGTCAAAGGGCAATTCCATTTTTAATTTTTTGAGAAAATTCCATACTGTTTTCCACAGTGGCTGTACTAGTCTGCATTTCCACCAATAGTGCACTAGAGTTACCTTTTCTCCACATTCTTCCCAGCACTTTTTGTATTGATTTATTGATGATAGCCATTCTAGCAGATGTGAGATGATATCTCATTGTGGCTTTAATCACATTTCTCTGATGATTAGTAATATTGAGGATTTTTTCTTATGTCTATTGGCCATCTGTATGTCCTCTTTAGATAACTGTCTATTCAGGTCTTTTGCTCATATTTTAATTGGACTGTTTGTCTTCCTAAAGTTGAGCTGTATAATTTCTTAATATATTTTGGATATTAACTCCTTAACAGATGCATCATTGGCAAATATGTTCTCCCATACAGTGGGTTGTCTTTTCATTTTTGTTAATGGTTTCTTTTGCTGTGCAGACATAAGCTTTTTAGTTTGATGTAGCTCTGTTTCTTTTGTTTTCCTTTATTGCCATTGACTTAGGAGACATATTGGCAAAAATATTTCTCCAAGAGATGTCTAAGATTTTACAGCCTATGTTTTCTTTTATGATTTTTATGATTTTGTGATGTACATTTAAGCCTTTTATCCATTTTAAGCTTTTTCTTGTGCATGGTGTAAGTTGGTGTTCTAGTTTCATTTTTTGCATGTATTTGTCCAATTTTCTGAATACCATTTATTGAAGAAACTGTCTTTACCCTATTGTATTTCTTTGCACCCTTTGTCAAATATTAATTGACCATAGAGGTGTGGATTAATTTCTAGGCTCTCTCTTCTGTTTCAAGTATCTGTATGCCTGTTCTTACACCAGTACCAGGCTGCTTCGTTTACAATGGGCTCATAGTATAGTTTGATATCAAGTAGTGTGACACCTCCAATTTTTCTCTTTCTCAAGATTGCTGAAACTATTTTGTGTCTTTTGGGCTCTATATAAAGTTTGGAATATTTGGTCTAGATTTGGAATATTTGTGAAATGTGTCATTGGTATCTTGACGGGAATTGTATTAAATTTATAGATTGATTTGAGTAGTATGGACATTTTAATGATGTTAATTCTTTGTATTCATGAATAGTATATATACTTCCATTCAACTTATTTCTTCAATGTCCTGTAGTTTTCCCTGTATAGGTTTTTCACCCACTTGGTTAAATTTATTCCTAGGTACCTTATTTTTTGTTGCTGTCATTGCAGTAGTCAATGGGATTGTTTTCTTGGTTTTTCTTTCTGATAGCTCATCATATTGCATTGCACTGGAATAGAAGCCCACCCTATCTCAGTGTGAGCTAATCTTAGCCTACCAATTACATCTTCAATGACCCTATTTCCAAATAACGTTGCATCCTGAGGTACTGGAAATAAAGACTTCAATATATGAATTGGGATACAGGGGCAATAATTTAACCCAATACAATTTCCCTTTTACATTTTCTTCATAGAAGATATCCCAATCTGATTTAATTTTTTTTTCTTGTCTGTGTAATAAAATTCTAAATTGTAAATTTCCATTGAGGCACCAAAATATGATATAAAATGCCACATGAAGTATGGGGAAATTATCAGCAGAAACTTTAAAATAAGAAGCTAAAATACTTAGATCAGATCAGCACTCCTCAAACTTGAATGTGCACATAAATCACTTGGGAACCTTATCAAAATGCAAATCCTGATTCAGCAGATCTGGGATGAGCACAAGGTCTGCACGTCTATCATTTCCCAGGTTGCAGTGATACTGCTGGCCCATAGACCACATTTGGAGTATCAAGAGATTAGATGATAAATTTATAACAACTAAATAAAAGAGATGAACGAAGGGCGGAAGAGGGTTCTGTGAGGAGGATTACTCTGTTGAGAGGTAAGTTGTGATCACAACTTCTCCCGGGGCCCCATGCAGGAGAGACGTGTGTGTGGAGGAATCCCGCCTTCCGGATCCTAAGCCTAGGATACAAGACTCCAGCTGGACTTGCTGGGGTTCACTATGTGACCCTCAGGTTTTGCATGGAGAGTAGACTGTCTGATTCTTCTATGAGAAACCTGATAGATTAGAGACTGAGCTGCTGTCTGCTCTAATGGCAGAAACAAAGGACAGATGACCATGTTAAGATCAGCCGAAACTCCCAGAGTTTGTCAGCAAAAAAGCTGTGTGAGAAATGGCCCACAGGCAAAAAAGAAGCTGCCTCACAACTTCACTCACAACAAATGAAAAGGAAGGTCAATATCAAAAAGAGAGGAACGCAACTACACTCTCAGACTGTAGGCTTTCAACTATGGAAGGGAAGAAGATGTGAGCCAAATTAAGATCCCAATGACTAGAATAGTTTACTGCCTGAGAGTGACAACAAAGGTCACAGGACTGCCAGAAAGTTCATTCAGAAGAGAGGGGAAGGACGACTTCAACTAAGTAGATTTAAAGAGACCAAAGGAGACAAAAATAAAGATGACTTTTAGGAATATACTCTATGCCCTACACATTCACTATGCTGGCAAAGATCTCTCTCCTTGGCAGAAGGTAAGCCCAGAGAGAACAGAATCCTTGGCTGCCGTATTCACGGCTGTCTCCCCAGCTGCTGGGTTTGCATGTGCAGGTTACGCACTGCACAGTGGCACCACATCCAGGAGGACGGCAACCAATTTGTAGACAGCATTGATTTGCAGGTTCACTACGCCACTTATCCAGCAAAAGCAGTATAACAGCAGTATAACAGCATTTATTTCTGAATATTATGACTATTTTTCCATAGACATAAATAAAAATACCTTGAGGAAACTAATTATCATAAAACACCTCCTCGGCTAATGATGGTCCTGATAGCTAGAGCCTTGATGTCTCCCTGGTATATATGTAGTGGACATTCAATAAATATTTGTCAATGAATAAATTGTGGTCTTCTATTAATAATTCTAGTAATCTATACTGAAATGCTGACAAATGTTTTAAAGGGAAGTCCCAGAATGACTACATGACAAAATTTGCAGAATGGCTAGTTGTAGAATTAACATATAGAAATCAGTAGTCTACATTTACAGAACCACATTAAGATATAAAAGAAAAAAGCCTATTTACAATATCAAAAAATAAAATACCTAAGGATATTTAGGTATTTAGGTATATAACAAAGGATAAGGATAAGGATATTTAGGTAAGGTAAATACCTAAATCCTTATAAAGGTAAGGATATTTAGGTATATAACAAAACATGGACAATGTATTTGAAAAAAATGTACAATGCCACTACAACTTGAACAAATGGAGAAGACACGTCAAACAGTAGGTTTCATTGTTGAGCACATCTGAGAGCCCATGGAACCCATAATTAGGAGGAGGTAAGAGCACTTAAGATCTTGTTAATTGGTGGTTGCTAAAAGAACAAGTGAGGGAGAGTTCCAGCGAAGATGGAAGTGTGGGTAGAAATGCTTCGCTTCCTCACACAACCAAAAGAAGGATAACAACCAATTTAAAAACAATAAATAACCAGAACTGCCAGAATAGCAATCTTCATAGAACTCTGACAATCAAGGAGTTAAACAAACATTCATTCAACTGGTAGGAGGGGCAGAGATGGGGAGATGGGCAGCCAGGCAGGTGGAGAGGACCCAGACTGCACTGGCAAGGAGGGGCTGGTTCGCCAGGAAGCTGAAGCCACAAAACTTCTAGCCTTAAATACTGTGGGTTACAAAAGTGAGAGAAACTCCTAGTCTTACATGAGAGTTTGTTGGAAAGTGGGGCCAGAGAAGAATGGGCAAGTGGCATTGTTCACTCTCTGACCCTCCCCCACAGACAGCACCACAACACAGCAATGTGGGGTGCCCCACTCCAGTGAATACCTAAGGCCCTGCACCCTAACAAATTACCAGGTGCGCCAAGACAAAGCAATATGACCCAAATGAAAGAAAAGATCAAAAGTTCAGAAAAAGAGCTAAGAGATGAGGAGACAGACAACCTATCTGATGCAGAGTTCAAAACACTGATAATGAAGATGCTCATAGAATTGAATGAGCTTGGACACAAAGTGAAGGAAGAAATGAAGTCTACACAAAGTTAAAGAAAGCTAAATATACAAGGAACCAACAGTGAAGGGAGGAAAACGGGGGCCCAAATCAACAATTTGGAACAAAAGGAAGAAATAAACATCTAATCGGAACAGATTAAAGAAACAAGAATTCAAAAAAAAAAATGAGGAGAGGCTTTGGAATCTCTGGGAAAACTTTAAGTGTTCCAACATACAAATCATAGGGGTATGAGAAAGAGAAGAAAAGGAGCAAGACATTGAAAACATATTTGAAAAAAAATAATGAAAAAAACTTCCTCAATTTGGCAAAAGAAATAGACTTCCAGGAAGTCCAGGAAACCCAGAGAGTCCCCAGGAAATTGGACCCAAGGAGGAACACACCAAAGCACATCATAAATAAGTCACCCAAGATTAAAGATAAAGAGAGAATCTTAAAAGCAGCAAGAGAAAAGGAGAGTTCCCATAAAACTATCAACTGATTTCTCAAAAGAAACTTTACAAGCAAGAAAGGGCTGGAAAGAAGTATTCAAAGTCATGAAAGGCAAGGACCTACATCCAAGATTACTCTATCCAGCAAAACTATCATTTAGAATGGAAGGGCAGATAACGTGCTTCCCAGATAAGGTCAAGTTAAAGGAGTTCATCGTTACCAAGCCCTTATTACATGAAATGTTAAAGAGACTTATCTAAGAAATAGAAAATAAAAAATTATGAACAATAAAATGACAACAAACTTATATCTATCGACTGAAGCTAGAAAACAAAAACTAAGCAAACAACTAGCGTAGGAACCGAATCACAGAAATGGAGATTACATGGAGAGTCATTAATGATGAGGGGAAGGGGGAGGTTGGGGGGAAAGGCACAGGGAATTCTTATTCCCAGCATAATTGGTAGACATAAAATAGGGGTGGGTTAAGAATAGTCTAAGAAACAGAGAAGCCAAAGAACTTCTATGTACAATCCATGGACATGAACTAAGGGGTGGCAGGGAATTCTGGAGGGTGGGTAGGTGCAGGGCAGAGGGGGGATAAAGGGAAGAAAAAAGTGGGACAACTGTGATAGCATAATCAATGAAATATACTTTAAGAAAAAGAATAAATGAAATATTTTATTTCTATCTTTATGCCCCTTATTTTAAATTGTGTGCCTGACTAATCCGGGGGGTTATCAGTAATATCAACATTTCCCTTCGGCAGTTGGGTATTTATCTAGGTTCACTCAAAAGTTACATATATAGTGGCCCCCAAACAGAGTCTTCAGGAGATGTAGTTAAGAGAACTCATAAACCTAAAAAGATACAAAGGCAAAATGTAATCCCAGGAGAGTCCCTGCTTCCTTTGCCCTCCCCCCCTAGCACACGCACGAGTAAGGAAGGGTCATTTGTGGTGGAAAGGGAAGGGAAGGGAGGGAAAGGGAAGGGAGGGGAGGGGAGGGGAGGGGAGGGAAAAGGGAAGGAAAGGAAGGGGAAATCCACCTTGGGGTCATACCACAAGAGAACTCCAGGATCCTTGGCTTGTTCTTCCTACTATGAAGAAATCTCAGTCCCCCAATAGTCACTTGGCTGGAACTTTATCACTTAGATTTCAGCTCAATTATAATCTCCTTAGAGAAGATACCCCTAACTACCCTGTCTAATGGCCCACACTTCACTACCATCACTTCCTACTGCTTTGAAATGTTTAAGATTTTCTTCATAGACCTATCCCTCTAAAATCATCATATTTGTATACTTATTGTCTCTGTCCCTCGAGAGTATGAGAGCAGGGCATTACTCTCACCATCTAGAATTTGCACCTTCTCAACCCCTTAAGAGTATGGCTGTTATTTCCTCTGGTTCCTCTGTGTCACTTGTATTTCTCTCAACTTATTTAATATTTCTTGAGCAACTAGAATGTATCAGACACTGTTCTCGATGCTTGGATACATCAAAGGAAAAAGAATATCTTCCCTCATGGAGTTATATTTTATTAGAAATAGATGAATGGTAAACAAATATGACTGATATACAATATCAGTCATATAAGCAACATGGGAAAACAAAGCAGAATAAGAAAACAGAAAGTCACAGGCTGGTGAGCATGACTATTTGGTGGGGGAGCAGAGACTGTCTTTCTGAGGAAGTGACCTGAAGCACTGAGGAAAGGAGCCACACAGATAACTGGGGAAGGATGCCCCAAGCAGAGAGAATGTCACATTCTAAGGCCCTACGAAGGAATAAGCTTAGTGTGTTCAAGAAGCAAGGAAGCAAGTGTGTCAGGCCACAAGAGAATATGGTGGGGACTGGGAGGAAACGAGGTAAGAAGGCAGCTGAAGACCAGATCATGTGGGGTTCTGTAGACTATGGTGAGGACTAATGCTTTCATTCACACTGAGATGAGGAACCACATAGAGAGTTACGTGATCTGATTCACTTTTTTGAAAGTAAACTAAGGCTACTTAACAGACTATGACTTGGTGAGTGGGAGTAGGGGCAAGGATAAAAGAAAGGAGACCAGATGTGCTCTATTGCAACAGCCAAGGGAGAAATGATGTTAGCTTAGACCAGATGACTGGAGAGAAAGTGTTTGGGGACACATTCTAAAGAAAAAGCTGATGAGATGTACAGGATTAAATATGGGATATGTCAAGATCTTGATTTCAGTTTTTTCCTCTAACCTGTCTGCTTAAGTTTTCCTGGTGAGTTCCTAATCATCTCTTCTCAAAAAATTACTGACCTCACCTGGGTCCTTCTCCACAGGGCAGGTCCTGGTCCCTATCTTGCACCTCCTCTGTGACCATGTAACTAGCCCAATCTGTTCCACAGAGCTCACTCAGTCTAAACTGATCTCTACATCCTTTAAAATGTATAGAAACTATAAAGTTCAACAATTATGTTCTGTATTGGGATATTTCTTCTTATAAATTTAAATGTTTTATTATTATTTAATGTTTTATATGATCCTATATCATAACTAAAATATGAATTCTTTGTGAGCAGGGAATCTACCTTATTTTCCTTTGCATGCTGTTATAACATAATACCTACTAGCACATATTCCTTACACTTAGTAGATGACAATGTGCTAATATGATATATATGAATTTGATTATACTCTAGCTCTAACCACTGCCTCCATTTCCTCACAAATCTCTTCTTGTTTCCACACAATCCGTGTACCAACCACTCCAAAGTGTCTATTGCAGTTGAAAAATAAATTATATAGAGAAGAAATGCAAGTTATAACTAAATGGATGAGTTGCAATTTTATTTTTGAGGTCTAAAATGCAAGACTGAGGAACTAACACTTAATTTGGTGGGCAATTGTGTCATTAAATGTTTTTGAACAAGGAGGTGGTATAATAGCCATATTTTAGTACAGAATATTAATCTGCCTATTTGTATATTATGGGATAAAAGAGAAATAGGCAAGTGAGGATTGATATCACTTATCTAACTATGGAAAGGGTCCATGTGAGAAGTATTAAAGGCTTAAGATAAAAGGCTGGCAGGGGAATGTGAATCACGTAATGGGAAAAATATTTTAAGAGAATCTTTAGGACTTTCAATAGATTAGATACAGTGATTGGAAAATAAGTTACATGCAACAGGTTTTAATCCTTAGTGTGTATAAAAATCATTTTATCATTTATAGAAACAAGGAACTCAAGGAAAAGTTCACTGAGGGAAGAATACGGTTGTTTATTTTCAACATACTGCTCACGATGGCATTTATCCATGCAGCGAAGCCCAGGAGGCAGTTGGAAATAGAGCATCATGAATTAAAAGACATGCCAGTACTAGACATAGCTTTTCAGATGATAGCATAAGAGAGCACAACCGGTGTCTTCCAGTTATTCAGTCTGTGGACTCCTCCCCAGCCAGACTAATTTAGCGGCCACACCACCTAAACTGTCCTGAACCACAGTTAGCTCTCAACAGGATTATTCAACAAAGAAACTAATAAAGAATTAATTAGAGAGAAAGTACTGATATGGCTGGAACTAGAATGACAGCCAGGCTCCTTCTCTAATGTAATTGCCACCCCCACCTTAACTTACCCACATTCTTCTCTTATACTTTTTAAAATATATTTTATTGATTATACCATTACAGTTGTTCTATTCCCCCCTTCATTCCCCTCCACCCTACTCACCTCTCCCCCACCATTCCCCCCTTTAGTTTATGACCACATGTCTCAAGTTCTTTACATTCTATATTTCCCCTACTATTCTTGCCCTCCCCCCTATCTATTTTCTACCTACCGTCTATGCTATTTTCTGTACCTTCTCCCCCCTTCTCCTCCTCCCACTCCCCTGTTGCTAACCCTCCACGTGATCTCCATTTCTATGGTTCCACTCCTGATCTAGCTGTCCTCTTGGTTTGCTATTGGGACATTTAGTACAGGCCTGTGTGGATTTCTCTCAAATACACCCTATACCAGTGAATTTCACAGTAACGATATAGTAAATGTGACTGACATGGACGGAAGTCATAATGCCTCTCAGATCCCATGCTGCACTTTGTTTCATTTGTGATGTTACTGACTTTCCTCAATCAGCCGCAAACCCCCACACAACTTCTCGAAACTGCACCCTCCAGAAGGGCTGGTGCAGTTCCATGCGGATCAAGCACGACACTCACACTCAGCTCTCCCAGCTGGTAAAAGCATGAATCCAAGATTGAACTTAGCAAAGTTTTGCTGATTTGGATAAATATCAGTTGGAAGCACGGGTGAATGAATCAAAACACCCAAGCCGTGTGGATATATTTGGAGAAGTGTGATTTTTTTTTCTGATTCTCCAGAGTTAAACCTGTAACTTACAGCCAAGAAAAGCAAGAAGCAAAGTACTACCTACACACACACCTCGAGCCAAATGGAAAAAGTCATAATAGAAATTATGACATAAAGATGAAACCAATCATTATGAGAACAACTGAAGTTACAGTTGTTATGACAGGAAGTTATACAGAAAATTGGCACGGGGAAAGTACAAGGAGACAGATCTCTGAGTGTGTTTTGAGTACAGAGAACTGACCCAGATTGACAATAAAGTGTTTCCTGTGAACTACGAGCACTTTAGATCTGTATTTCTTACCTGTACATATAACAAATAATCACCCAATGTAGACACAAAAATTCCTAACTTGGGGGAAAACAAATTATGCAATAAACAGAGATGCATTAATATGGGAGAATCTTTAGAAACCACTATTTTTAAGAGTAACTCCAGATGAAAATGTCACATGCTAATTTGGAGAGCTGTGACTTTAAATGTCAGGGATATAGGCGTAGCGAATGGAAAAAGGTTAGTGTAGGTTAACAGTGCTTAAATTCTCTTTTCTATTATTTTATTTTTTAATTACACATAGTGATTTCAAATCAATACTAAGCTATTAAGTTGCTGTAATTTTTTAGAAGAGAAAAAAATAGTAGGAGGAAGAAAACAAAAACAATTCCATGAGAATGAGGCACCGCTTAAATGTAAACACTGGTAGAAACACTAAGATTGTGCTTGGTACATGTATGTGTTGTAGGCGAAGGATATTTTCACTGCCTAGGACATTGTGTCAAACGCTGAAATCAGATCATTCATATCTAATGAAGCAACTGGATGCAAATAATTAGCTAGTGTTTAATAATATTAAATAATAGGACTGTGAATCTCTGAATAGACGAAGGCATAGGAATTTAAGCAGGTAAAAATGAAATAACAAACACATAAGTTAAAAACCTTGTAAAAACCACTGGATAGACTTGCAGAGTTTGAACACCAGGCAGCAGAGAACAACTCCAGGGAGTGCCATTCCCAGCCTGTTTATACGTCTCCCCAGGACTCACTCAGTGGCCAACGTGTACCGCCGTAAGTGCTGCCCAGCTTGGTACATACAAGGTTTATTTTTTCTGTCAACAATGAGTCAAGTCCCAGAGTCTTCAGGTGCCGACTCTGGTTTAGATAATGGCTAACACTGTGAAAGGCCAAACACCTGGTTTCTGTTGCATACTTATATACCCTAAATTTCAAAGGGAATAGAATAAAATTATAACACTTCCTAAAGCAATTTTTTATGTATTTTCCTTCTCTAAAGATAGATTTTTATTGACATGGTTTTCCTCTGACTAAAAGACAAGAACAAAAAAGACAATAAAATCCATAAAACTTTAAAAGTTGGACCTATATAATGATAGTATTTAAAATTCTTACTGAAGTGCAAATAAATTTTTATTCTATCTTTCTCCAAGTTATAATTGTGATCTTTAAACATAAAAAATTAAATCATTCTAACACTTTCAGACCAATTTTTACTGAGAACATAAATGGTAAGAAACATATTCTTATGTTATAAAGGTTACTTTGAGACCATCAAATCATTTCAAACACCAACAAGTAGATCTCAGATGATAATAAACACTGGTCATGATGAAGTTGACCTTGGCTTGCACTTGTGACCTAAACCTCAAAACTTATACTACAACTAACTCTTAGAGGCATACATCTATATGATACTCTCACTGCTGCCAAATATCACAGGGGTTTTGGAGTACTCAAAATCTGCCATAAAATCTCATTTACTTAAATGTCTTTTAATTCAGGATGGTTTTAAAAAGCATTGACAAATTCAAAGCTAATATAAGTATCTCAACATTGGAGTGGGCTGACTTTTGATAATTGTATGTCATTCTTAAAGCAACCAAAGCATGTTTGAAATAATTAGTTGGGACTTAATAAGTAAACAAAACCTGCTTTATCTAATTTAAATGTTAGATTTAAATGTTAGAACCTATTTAAAGCAATTTAATAGTTTAAATTAAATTATTGAGTTAAAATGTGCAAAAGCAGTGTTGTAATAATTGCCCCAGTGCTATTAAATCTACCAAGGAAGCAATGAGTCTTACATTATTTAAAATAATGACACCACCTTATTTTCTCCAGTATAAGCTTGGGTGAATGCTTAATAAATGAAATTCAAGGAGATCTTAGGAAAAAGCCACTTTAGAACTCAGTGTCTCACAAATTCAAGTGGTTTTTCTAGCACAAGTTTAACATAGACACCATTCACAGCAGACTGCTATTCAGTCAGTAATGTGGTGGGGCAGGGGTGGGGGGCGTGGATCTTATTGCAGAGAACAAGAGAGCACCACATTCATTTTGCCTTTCAATGACCTGTCACTAGAATTGCTGTAACAATAGCCTGGTTTTGTGGTAGTACTTACACCATAATTTGAAAAGGCTGAATGTACCCAGAACTTCCACACACTCTGCCCTGCCTCCTATTAGGAAACCTAGGCATATTCCTGAGTTTAATGGAGCAAGGCCTGAGGCTGAGGGAAGCAGAATCAGAGCTGTCACATGCCTCAGTGAATTAGATCCCTGACCACAGGAAGTATCTCAATTCTATATTCCTGGATCATGCCCCCCAAACACCTGTCACCATCTCTAACAGGGACTGCAAAAAGAAGGGCTGAAATGTTCCATTTTGACTTTTAGAATAATGCCTCTGTAGTTTCTAAGTCCCCAAGAAAAGCATCCATGATGGTAGCAACATTGTTTATCTTGCTCATTATTCTGAATCTGACACTGTTTCTGGCATAGGGAAAATCTCGACAAATATCAGCTAACTCGCTGATTACTAAAGCCCCCAGGGAGTTCATCCTGGAGATCAATCTCTATTATTGCTACAAGAGAGAACTACCATTTTCAGGATCTGGCAAAATGTCCATTTTATATATCACATCATTTTTAAATGAATGAATATTAGGAGAAAGAGCTGAAAAACGAATGCCTGGATATTTCTCAAATATATAACGCAAAAGAAAATCCCTGTGTTATTCTTAAAACCATAATCATCTCTTTCCTCTCCCCAACCTCCTGTTCTGATAATCCCTGTCTCACCGCATGACAACACACCTACCCAGTCATCAAAAAGGAACCTCAGAAACCTTGTGGCTTCTTCTTAGAACCATAGTTAGTCACTGTGCCATGACAATTCATTTTATTCCAATCCTCTTTAATCTATTCTCCAAACTTGATCGCCACAGTTGGTACTAACTTTTACCTGAAATACATAGCAATAGGCCAGCCCTTCCCTCTTCCTCTATATTTGTCATAAAAGAAAATTGGGCAAATCTAAGAGAGTTTACTTTTTATAAAGCAGATGAAGTTATTATATAGTACTTTTTTTCAAATTATATTTTGTGATATTTCTAACATATTTCTAGATTTCAAGGCTAAAGTTATCAGGATATATAACATAACTATTCTTCTACATTTTTTCAAATAATCCATTTCCAAATATTTTTCAAAATTATTTCCAAATTATGGAAAGCTATTCCATAAAGAGAATTCCAAGATAACATGAGTTAGTTTTATAACACCTCCCTGCAAAATTGTGTGTGTGTTATACATGTTTGTGGATCTGTGTTTTAAGTATATAGATCCATAATTTGCAGAAATGCTTTTATTTCGATATTATTGGCATATAATATATTGCATATATTTAAAGTATAGAGTTTAATATTTGTACACGCATGTGAAATCATCACCATCAGAATAAATAAAGGCATTACCTTAAAAACTGTCCAAATAATACTTTGTAATTCCTCCTTTTTTGTCTGAATAATATTTTTAAATATATTTTATTCATTATGCTACTATAGTTGTCCCATTTCCCTCTTCATTCCTCTCCACCCTGCATACCCCCTCCCATCCACATTCCCTGCCTTTAGTTCATGTCCATGTGTCATAAGTTCTTTAGTTTCTACATCTCTCATGCTATGCATGCCCTCCCCCTTTCTATTTTCTTCCTACCATCTATGCTACTTATTCCCTGTACCTTTTCCCTCTCTCTCCTCCTCCCACACCCCTGTTGCTAACCCTCCATGTGATCTCCATGTCTGTGGCTCTGCTCCTGTTCTAGCTGTCTGCTTAGTTTGCTTTTGTTTTAGGTGTGGTGATTAATAACTGAGTTTGCTGTCTTTTTACTGTTCATATTGTTCATATTTTTTATCTTCATTTTCTTAGATAAATCTTTAACATTTCAAATAATAAGGGCTTAGCAATATTAGCCCCTGGGGCTAATACTTGATTTGTTCTTGCATTTGAGCCTTTTTTTTTTTTTTTTGATCTGGTTGTGCCTGTAGTGAGAGGTGTAGTGAGAGGTGGAGCCTAAGGTGTTCACCAGGGCGGGGCAACCCAGTGGCTGGGTTGTGACACTGTATGTGGGGGTGAGGTCAGAGACGGAACAATGGCGCTTGCTCTGTTATCTCTCAGATTTCAGTCTCTTCTGCCACTTCCCACAGGCAAATTGGGCCCTTCTAGTGCTGGTTCCAGGGTGGGTGGACTTATGTACACTTTAGGACCCTGTGGGTCTCTCCAACAAACTCTCCTGTGAGATTGGTAGTCTCTTCCTGAGCCTAACCCCCCACAGGTGTTATCAATCAGTGCTTTCAGGCTTTATTTCTCACTGCTAGGGCACTGGGTTGCCCAGTCTATCTCGCTGCCTGTTTTTGCCTGGTTTATCTGCATGCAGCTGTCTGCCGGCTACCCTGCATGCCTCACTGGGTTTGCTTGTTTCTTCTTCATGCCCGGAATCTGCTAGCCCCACGCCACCTGTGCACTGGGGTCTGCTAACCACCGCTTTTTCCTGCAGTGACCCTTCTCCCCCAGCTGCTGACTCCACCCCTCTTACTGGTCTGGATGAATGGTTCATTGTCAGACTTTCGTACAGTTCAATTTTCTGTCTGTTGGTTGGTTTTTTTTTTTGTTTGTTTCTAAATCTTTGTTGTTCTTAATTTTGGTTGCCTGAGGAGGCACAGTGTGTCCACCTATTCCTCCATCTTGGCCATAAGTCCTGTAATTCCTCCGTTCTGATGCTCAGTGTCTTGAAAATCATTGTTTCATACATTTTAACTGGGTGGGGTTTTTCTTGGTTATTTAGGTGACAGTAAATCTGGTTTCTTCTTCTCTTTTACAGAAGTCTCTCAGTTGACATTTTTACTATATAATTTTAGTTATTTTCTTAGTAATTGATCAAAGGATTGCAATATGCATCTTAACTCATCACAATGTATTTCAAACTAATACTAACTTAATTCTGGTAAAATTTATAAATTTTAATGGATTCTCCTTTTGTGCCATTTCTGTAACATGTTACATCTGTATATTTCATAAATCCAACAATAGGTATAGCTCTTGTCTTATACTATAATGCCTTTTAAAGAACTAAAGAGAAGAAAAGATATTTATGCAGTCTTTTACATTTATCCACATAACCATATGTGGTGCTCTTTATTCATTCTTATGGACTTTAGTTACCATTAATGTCATTCCTTTTAGTCTAAAGAACTTCCTTTAGTAGTTCTTGTAAGTCATGTCTACTAGTAACAAATTCTTTCAGCCTTTATGTGAGAATGTCTTTTTTTCTACTTTATCTTTCATGTATATTTTATTGATTTGACTATTAGAGTTGTCTCATTTTTCTCCCCTTTATTCCCCTCCACCCTACGTGCCCCCTCCCTCCAGCAATCCCCCCACTCTTAGTTCATGTCCATGGGTCAATCTTATAAGTTCTTTGGCTTCTTTGTTTCCTATACTATTCTTACCCTCCCCCTATTTTGTATCTACCAATTATGCTTCTTATTCACTGTACCTTTTCCCCATTCTCCCCACTCCCTCTCCCTACTGATAACCCTCCATGTGATCTCCATTTCTGTGATTTTGTTCCTGTTCTAGTTGTTTGTTTAGTTTGTTTTTGTTTTTTAGGTTCAGTTGTTGACAGTTGTGAGTTTGTTGTCATTTTATTGTTCATAGTTCTGATCTTCTTCTTTTTCTTAGATAAGTCCCTTTAACACTTCATATAATGAAGTTTTGGTGATGATGAACTCCTTTAATTTGACCTTATCTGGGAAGCACTTTATCTGCCCTTTCATTCTAAATGATAGCTTTGCTGGATAGAGTAATCTTGGATATAGGTCCTTATTTTTCATGACTTTGAATACTTCTTTTCAACCCTTTCTTGCCTATAAGGTTTCTTTTGAGAAATCAGCTAATAGTCTTGTGGGAACTCCTTTGTAGGTAACTATCTCCTTTTCTCTTGCTGCTTTTAAGATTCTCTCTTTATCTTTCATCTTGGGTAATTTAATTATGATGTGTCTTGGTGTGTTCCTCCTTGGGTCCAATTTCTTTGGGATTCTCTGAGCTTCCTGGACTTGTATGTCTATTTCCTTCACCAGATTGGGGAGGTTTTCTTTCATTATGTTTTCAAATAAGTTTTCAATTTCTTGTTTTTCCTCCTCTCCTATGAGTCAGATGTTGGAACATTTAAAGTTGTCCCAGAGGTTCCTAAGCCTCTCCTCATTTTTTTGAATTCTTGGTACTTCATTCTGTTCTGGTTGAATGTTTATTTCTTCCTTCTGGTCCAAATTGTTGATTTGAGCCCTAGTTTCCTTCCTTTCACTGTTGGTTTTCCATATATTTTTCTTTATTTCACTTTATGTAGCCTCCACTTCTTCCTTTACTTTGCAGCCATATTCAGTCATTTCTGTGAGTATCTGATTACCAGTGTTTTGAACTTTGCAGCTGATAAGTTGGCTATCTCTTAGTTGCTTAGTTCTTTTTCTGGAGTTTTGATCTGTTGTTTCATTTGGGCCACATTTATTTGTCTCAGTCCACCTATTATGTTGTAAGGGTTGAAGCCTAAAATATTCTTCAGGAAGTGGGGGCAACCCATTTCACTGCTTTGTGGCACTGTATGTGGGGGAGGGGTCAGAGAGGGAACAACGCCATTTGCTCAGCTATCACCCAGCTTTCAGTCACTTCCCCTGCTACCAACAAGTGAATTGAGTCCTGCTGCTGCTGATTCCTAGGTGGGTGGGTTTGTGTATGTTTAGGAACCCACGACTCCCTCCAACAGACTCTCCTATGAGAATGAAGTTTCTTCCACTACTGCAACCCCCATAGATTTTTACAGCAAATGAATGGTTTTGAAACTTTAGTTTTCCATGCTGGAACCCTAGGTTGCACTATCTGTCTCACTCCCCAATTGTTCCTCCCAGTTTATCTGCATGTAAATTAGAGACTGCCCAGTCCACCAGCCACTGCCTTGTCCACCTACTCTGCTAGCTGCCACCTTGCCATGCATCATGTTTGCCCCAGCTGCCTATCTCTGTCCCTCCTACCAGTCTAGATGAATGTTTCTTCTTTAACTCCGTGGGTGTCAAACTTCCATATGGTTTTATTTTCTAGCAATTCTGGTTGTTTTTTTTTTGTTTTTAAATTGGTTGTTGTCTTTCTTTTGGTTATGCAAGAAGACAGAGTATCTACCTATGCCTCCATCTTGGCTGGAAGTGCTCTATTTTCATTTCTGAAGGTTATTCTTACTAAATAGAGGATTCTTAGTTGACAGTTTTATTTCAGCAATTTGAATGTGTTATTTTCTGACTTCTGGCCTCTGTTATATCTGATGAGAAGTCAATTGTTAATCTTATTGAGGGGGTACCCTTGCACTTGATGAGTCTTTTTGTTCTTGCTACTTCGAAGATTTCCTCTTTGTCTTTCAGGTTAACTATGATGTAACTAGGCATTCATCTCTTGGTGTTTGTTCTATTCAGTATTTGTTGAGCTTCTCAGATCTGAATCATGTTTTCTTGTTAGAGTTTCAGTTTTCTGCCATTACTTCTAAAAATATTCTTCTAACCCTTTCTCTTTTCTCTTCTCCCTCTAGCAGTCCCATCATATTTATGTTGGTGAACTTGCTGTTGTCTCACAGGTCTCTGAAGCTTTGTTCATTTTTCTTTAATCTTTGCTCTCTGTTTTGGCAACTGCTGCTGATCTAATTGAAGTTCACTAAATCTTTTCAAATCTTCTACTGAATCCTTCTAATGAACTTTTTTCAGTTATTGTATTTTTCAACTCCAACCTTTCTAAATAGTTTTTATACTTTCTATCACTTTATATTTTCTAATTACCAAGTCATTGTCATCTTACTTTCCTTTTAATTTTAAGCATTACTTTATTTAACTCTTTGAATATATTTGTAATAGCTGCTTTGAAGCTTTTCTCTGGTAAATCTAACATTTGGACCCACTCAGTTTCTATTGACTGTGTTTTCCCCTGAGTATGGGTCATCCTTTCCTGTTTCTTTGAATGTGTTATTATTTTTGCTGAAAATTGGATCTTTTAGACAATGTATGATAGTAATTCTAGATTCTGATATTTTCTCTGAGAGTTACTGTTGTTTCTGGGTTTTTCTGTTTATTTGAGAAAGTTATTTACTACAAATATATGGAATTGGTTTCCTCTGCATGTGTAGCCCCTGATGTCTCTTCTCAGTGATTTTTAAAATCCATGCTTTATTTTTAATCTTGGCTTTCTTTAAGTCACCTCTGTGTCTGAATTACTTAAGAGTCTGTGGGTTTATTCAAAGTTCAAAAACTTTCTGTTCAATACCAGCAATTCATTTTCTGCTGGGATTTCTTTCATATACTCTGCATAGCTCTGTGGTCTCACAGTTATCTAGGGAAATGAGGATAATGTAGACTCTCTTTGGCCTCCTATGTACATGCACAGTGAAGATGGCCAGGGATGTACAGAGATATTACCAACTCCTTCAATGACTCTGTCATATCAAGGATCTCTCTAATTTCTGGATGGTCCATTGGTCCACTGCATTTCCCAAATAAGACTACATTTCAAATGAGCAGCAGTTGCTGGCCTTCCTCATTTTCTTTCTTCTAAGATAATTACTTTTATGAAGAATGCTGAGAGTGCTGGGAGTGGGTTTTTTACCTTTCCCACAAGATCAAGTTGAGTCCCTTCTGGTAGCAAAGCTGTTGGCTTTCCTGGCCTGCCCCACAGGATCAAACCCCCAGGCTTTGATTCCCAATGTTTCTCCCCATATATTCAGCAATTTTTCATAAATAATTGCTTTTCAACCTTCTTTTGCCTTTAATTGGTTTCAAGAGCCACAAAATGTTTGTTTTGACAGTATTGGCCATTTTTATAGTTGTTTTTCAGAGATAGAATTTGCTTCTCATCTCACAATGTAAAAAGAAATTCAGTTTCTCGATTGATCATTCTGTTTATTATTGGTTACATTTTCTCACTTTTTTTCATGCTTAATAATTTTGAATTAGATGCCAAAAATGTGATTTTACCTTGTTAGGCACTAAATATTTTTGTATCCCATATATATTCTTGAGCTTTGTTCTGGGACACGATTAAGTTGGCTGAAAACAAAATGACTGAATGTTTATGGTTCTCAGAATTTGTATGTTGAAATTCTAACTCCCCATGTATGAGAAGATAAATCCTGTGGAAGGTAATTAGGTCATGAAGATAGAGCTCCACGAATGGGATTAGTGCCCTTATAAAAGAGACCCCAGAGAGCTCTCTCACTTTGCCATATGAGAAGGCAGGGAGAAGACAGCCATTTATGATCCAGAAAGAACTCTCACCAGACACTGAATCTGACTGCATCTTGATCTTGAACTTCCCAGCCTTCAGAACTGAGAAATAAATGTTAGTTGTTAGTCTTTGGTATTTTTGTTATTGCAGCCTGAACTGACTAAACCATGACCCTCTTGAGTTTTTCTTTTAGGCTTTACTAGGTGGGAACAGAGCAATACTTAGTCTATAGTTAATTTTGCCACATTATCATGTTAAAACCTTTCTGAATTCTTTATCCAATGACCTAATATTCTTACCTTTTCTAGAGTGAGTAATAACAGGAATTATTCAAGCTGGCAAGGATAGGAGCTATATCAAGTCCTATGTGTTTGGGTGATTATTCCTTTTATTTCTCTCAGTGCTTTTCCATGGCCTCAGAATGTTCCTTCAATAGCCTGTGCTGATACTTATTCTGATGAATGCTCAAAGGAGATCTACAGATCTCTGAAGTTCTTTCTCCTCACAGGTCTCTCTGGTCCCCTGTCCTGCAAACTCTGCCTCCCTTGGTCTCCCCCAGATTCCCTATGTCTACTTAACTCAGAGAAATTACCCAACTCCATCTGAGTTCTCCTTCACTGTGCCAAAACCTGGAAACTCTCCAGGCATAAACTGAACAATCACATAGCCCTCCTCATCTGCTTCTCCCGTCTCAGGAAACTGTCCTTTATTGCTTGTGTTCAGTGTCTTGAAACCATTTTTTCATAAGTTTTTGTCTGTTACTTTTTTCAAGTTGATTCAGGTGGGAGAGTAAATCAACTACCTGCTGGCCCATCTTGCCCGGAATCAGAAGTCAGGAATGCCTATTCTGACCAAGGAACGCAGTTGTCTGTCCATTTTTCCCCTTCATTTTTTCCCCATCATCTCCCTGTGGACCATTCTTGAGTGACATTCACTGTCACTCAAAACAGACTTGATCTAGTCTTAATTGTATAATATTAAAATTTTAAAGTACTTACTATAGCTAGTCACTGCCTTAAGTAGTGAGGATCTAGACACCAATTCAAACAGCAATCACATGATGAAGGGGTGTGTAACTAGCTGGATTTCTGTGTCCAGTCTTTTAGATCAGCAATATCTTTGTTTCTCCCTCATCCAGATTCACATACTTTTAGCCCACCTATTAGTCCTATTACTTCTCACTGTGCATTGAATGTGCCTAATTCATTTAGGTAAACAGGATATTTTAAAGCTTCATACATCATTTTCTGATGAAAATATTTTTTTCTCTTCATGCCATCCTTCTCCAATAAAGGGGAAATGTTTTCCTCTCTCTGTTATCCGGCCCTATATTTATTCTGTTTTTCCTCTCATTACATTAATTTTATTTGGGCAAAAGAACAACAATCATGTTTAAGCTTAGGATGGGAAATAACACAGCAGTGCTCCATAAATAGAGTTTAATTGCAGTAATTACTTACGTTAATTATATATCAACTGATTACTTTAAAGACATATTTATTGAATACCATCAGCTTTCAGAGGTACCCATCATTCTCTCACTATCTTTTTCAGATTCTATATCCATGCTCAGAATAATAAACTGTTATTTGACACATGGTATAATAAGTACCTAATGAAATCCCAATTAAAATTATATTTGAGTTGCTTAATTTTAGAGATAAATTAGAAATAATTACATGATTCAAGAATCCACATCAGACAGTAGACACACAACTCTATCTTGACTCACTGGAAAGGACAAGCACAGACGAAGCCTTTTCATGTGTTTTCCAAAACCTGTGACAAAACATTATTGTACCTCAGCAGATGGCACTGAAAGATGTCTTTTTATTTTTTTTTAAATAGACAGTTTCCTTTCATACACGGACATGAGTGGTTTTAGTTCTCATTATTACTGTCATCTGTTAGAGACAGGGAAGGAAAGAGGGGAGAAAGCACGTTGTTTTCCATAAGACTAGAACATCAGCCTACAGCCAGCCTTCGAGCATACTAAGTTTAATTTACTGAGCCCCAATAAGCAGGAGAATGCACTGACTGTCTCCTAGCCATTCATTTCAAACAACTTATCTTCATTTGGAGCTGAGACCCTTGGTGCTTGCTCGGTACAGAGCTTCCTCTCTCTCCTCCCCCCAACCCCTAGCTAATTTTTCCCTTTTAAGATTTAATGAATCCTGGAATCAATCAAATGCTAGTTGTTAGTAGACACTAGCCAGGTAAAAGCTTTAATATCTTCTCTTTCATAGTTCAAAAGGTCACTTCTCTACACTAAGATCACAAAAATATATTTATTCCCTTCTGAGAAAGCTATTTAGCCTCCAAGGGGGAGCAGAAAACTGCCCTATTAAGTCCACCAACACTTTGCTCAGAGCTTCCTCTCTTCCTGCAATATCTTTGTTCAGAGGACAACAGGCTTATTTACAACCTCACTTGGGGAAACTGTTAACCGTAAGTTTCTGATCTATGTAATTTGCTGTTAAAGAACACAATAGCATCTAACAGAAAACAGCTGTGACAAAATTCACTCTTTCTGGCAGGAGTGGTTCCTAATGTAGGATTTTAATTTTATCTCCTGATTGATAACACCCCATTAGCCATATCCAGATTCCTAACTGCAAAATGACACATGGGCACTATTTTAAGCTCACTCCCAGATGGATATCATTATGCTTGCTTGTCCCTCTGAGCATGAAGTCCACAGTTTGGGCCGTGGCATATGTAACGGGCACTTATTACTGCCCTGACACATGAAATGGGAAGAACTGGTCACAGCTGATCCAGAATATTCAAAGTGCATAGATAAAGCCAGAAGACAGATTTGAACAGAAAAGATAACGGGTATATAAAAAAAATCCAGGGACATAACACCAATAGTAGTTTGCATTTCATAAAAACATGAAATGTTTTTTATACTCCTGACTTTTAATTTTTGTGGAAGAGACAGGGGAAGTATCTTTTACTAGTCACATAGAATCTTACTCAAGAACAGCTAGGTTCATAGGGAAGAAGTCAACTTGGGAGACCGGGATTAATAATTATTAAATCAACTCCCCCCAAATCCATGTCAAAAACTAAACAACAATTACTCTGAAAGGAAGAGGGCATTTTTGCCATGGAAATGTTGTTATAATAGTACTTCAAATGAACAAACTGTAGAATTTTCACTAATGTTTACCAGCAAAATATTCAAGAAAAAATACATTACATTAGAGTGACCGTAAAAAGAAGGCAAATGAAGGTCTGTGGCCAAGTTCTTGTAATTCTAATAAAATTAGTGACTGATTCATCATGCTTCCTGGACTTACTTTAATTATACATCTAAAACCATCCTTCACTACCACAAGCATGACAGAAAGGCAAAAGCCATATACCTACCTGAATGAGGTCTATAGAAAGCATGTCGACAATTATTTTGTAATGGCTTCAAAGTCCAGAATCAAGGTACATTTCCATATGCAATTCCAAAAGCACTTCATAGCTAAAGTGTTGCAGGGCTGTGGTTCCTTAAAAGAGACAGGCGCTGGAGAAAACCACCAGGCCGTACGAGATACCCAAGTTCCTGCACAGTTTGTGCAGCATTTCTTCACCAGCCACAAACCTCTCTCCAATAACCTTATTTCTTCGGAGTCAGAACTAAGACATTGATAGAGAAATATACATTCCCTGTATGTGTTGATCTTTGTCATGCCCATGATGGAATTTTTCCTAAACATAATGGAACACTCAGTTTTGGTTTTCACCTTTCGCTTAAGCATCACTTCCTCCAGAAGACCTTCCCAGACCCCGGGAAAAGGTTGAAACTCCTGCGGTGTGTTTACATGGCACGCCCAACTTCCTCCCTATCACTGGTCATCGCATGTAAAGTGTAAGGCACAGATGGCAAACACAAGGCCCGCGGGCCAAATCCGTCCCTCCAACTTGTTTTATCTAGCTGGGAATCGGGCGGCAGTGCCAAGCTCTCGTTTAACTGTTAAGGAGTAGTTACATTGATACAGTCCTAAAATTACATTCGGCCCTTTGAAGGCAACCACGAGACTCATGTGGCTCCCAGTGAAAATAAGTTTGACAGCCCTGGTGTAATGTTTATGTACAGGAATTAGCCTTTTTAATTAATTTATGAATTCATATGTAGATAGTACACTGTATTCTGCATAAATATCTACCCCTCTGTTCTCTATTGAGGAGCTCTTAGAATGTGCAGACTCCATGATTAGACCCACTTGATCTAATCTAAAGTCCTTAGTTTATGAATTAAGAAATAAGCACTCTACATGGTAATGTATTCAATATGAGACAGGCTTATGAGGACTCAGCTTTCACAATTCAACACAAGGGACTTCTACTAAGTGTTGGGGTCGTTTTTTAACCCTTTATAAGAATCTGACTCATGTTTCCTCCATTATTTTAGCCCCAGCCAGTCCTCCTACCTGGCCCTCTGCCTGGCACAGATAGACATTCGGCAAGCTGAAGGAGAGGGATATCCTGATTCTCTGCCCTCCCTATCTCCTTAAATTATACAGCATCCTTTACATGCTCTTCCAAATCCAGATCCCTCAGAACACTCCCTTCCTGTGTTTCCCCAACCTAGCTAGTATTCCCTCCTCCGCCACCTTATCACACTTCTCAACTTGTCAAGATTCTCCTCTACCTGCATGAACATCCTGTCTGAGATTATCCCAAGACATTAGCCCCAGACCACCACTGATAATCTTGCAGCCTGCAAATTCCCTAGATACTGACTTTAAAAGCTAGAGCCACATCTTCACCCCCTACCTATCAATGTCAATATAGTGTTAGAGGAAAGGCGGTGATAAGCATTGGTTACTTTTCCTACCTGAGAAGCATCCACTAGTATGTGAATCTTATGCCTCCCACCCCTGGAGAGAAAGAAAGGCAGATATTCCCCTCCCTGTGGCAGTTAAGGCATTTGCTCATTATGTAGGCTCCACCAATCTTCCCTTCTACTCTGAATCTCAAGGCAGGGAGATAAATATGGAAGGTCAGCCAGAAAGTATTACTAACCCAGGAGTGCAAGTCCAGGGGAAGGTGCCCCATGCAGAAAGGAGAAGTGGAGCCTCTAAGAGAACTTCCTTCCTCTTCATTTTGTCAGATTCACAGTTACACATTTTGACTCGCTTTCTTTTACCTTCCTCTCCCTTTCCCCTAACCATTGGGTAAGGACTGTATTAGTAGTAGTTAACTTTACAGTTTATTCATTAGATTACGGGAAATGGAAACAGGATCAGGACAGAACCAAGAGCAGCATGGACAATACCTAGAGATTCTAAGTTTGGAGTGGGGTGAAGCAACTAACAAGATTCAGGGCCATATATCTAAGAATATTACTCACCTTGGCTGTAATGCTAGGTTTACAAAGAGGAGTTAGGTGCATTTTTAGATGGATGTGTGTCTTTTTAGGGTATGAGTATAATAAGAAGGGTGTATGTGAATGTTGGAAGGCCAACAGAGGGCAGAAGTAGGCATTTTTTAATTTTTTGATCTCCTACCAAATTTATCATCCACATTAAACATCTATTAAGAATGAAGGGGGTACTGTTACTAACCATGCTATAATAATCAACATAAACCAGACAGGGCTATTGCAGGCAAGCCGGACATATGGTCACCCAAGGCTCGGAAAAGGCAGTCTCTGCCTTCTGCAACAGAGACCATCGAGAGAGATGCAGTCGCTGTCCCTGCCCCCAGCAGGTAGGGCCCAGGCATGAGTACTGGCTCAAACAAACCTCCCTGAAGGACTGATGTAAAATTGTCATGGCTGTTATAAAGTATTACTAACAGTAGCAGAATACTAGCAGTAGAAAGTTATGGTAATGATTCTTGTCACTACCAGATATGGGAGAGTATACAGTGGTTGTATGAGTAAGTTGAGCAAAACTGTCCTAGCCAATGCTGTCTTTTTTTAATAATTTTTTTAAGATTTTATTTATTTATCTTTAGAGGGGAAGGTAAGGAGAGAGGGAGAGAAATATCAATGTATGGTTGCCTCTCATGTGTCCCCTGCTGGGAACTGGCCTGCAACCCAGGCATGTGCCCTGACTGGGAATTGAACTGTGATTGTGTGGTTTGCAGGCCCGCACTCAATCCACTGAGCTACACCAGTCAGGGCTGCTGTCTTTTTTTTAATATGACCATAACTGGGTATGGTATCTAGTTTTCAAAATGGTTCCTAATGAACCTTGCCTGCCGGTATTTCCCTGTCTTCCATAGTCTGCTCCCACAATGAATCTGGATTGAACTGTGATTGTTTTAACCAACCAGAAAGAAGTGATGCTGTGCAGTTCTAAACGTAAACCTTGGAAAGACCTGGAAGCTTCCACTATTATTTTTGGAAACTCTGAGCCACCACATAAGAAATCTGGTTATCCTACTGGAGACAACAGTACATGCAAAGGGAGAAGCTCTGAGATAACAGAATAAAGGAGGCCCAGCAGTTCAGCTGTGCCTGCCAAGGTGTCAGACGTGGGGGAGCCAGGTTAGACATTCAGCCCAGTGAAGCAGTCAATGAACGAAGCCCAGACAACATCAGAGCAGAACAACCACACTCTACCCAGCCAACCCATAGAATTTAAGGAGATCATATTGCTTACAGCCATTAACTATCCTACTAACTTGTTACATAGTAGTAGATACCTAAAACTCTAAGTAATCTGTTTACCAGCTATGTTGGTTATTCCCATTTCATGAATCTGGTTTTCTAATTTTCCTGTTTCAGTCCATTAGGCTTCATACAAACTTCGTCTTTCTCTTCAGATTCACTGCATAATTATCTCCACTTTTTTTCATTCTAGGGGAGGGGCTTTCCAACATTTCAAACAGGAAGGCTCCATTTTTACTTTAAAAATACATGTAATAGGTGTGCTTTTAGTTACCTCTAATTGGGAAAACATAAACTGGAGAAAGGTAATTAAGAATCCAGCAATAACCTCAAATGAATTTATATATTCTTCAGAATAATCATATACGTACATTCAAAAACAAAGATGGAAACATCAATGTGGAAGCACACCACTTAGTCCTTTGGAACACAGGAAGTTTACAAACCTTTGGACTCTTTCCATAGCTCCTCACCATCAAAGTCCACAACCCAGTGGGTGGAAGCCACTAAGCTGGCACACATGTTTCTCCTTTACATTCTCTTAAGATGAAGTAGTCTCAAAATACACTATTTCTTGGGAAAGAACAACAATCTGGAAAACACTGCAGCTCTTGACAGATAATATCACAGAGAGTAGACAGAATAAATACATAAAAATTTCAAAACAATTTTCAAGAAACTAACGATCTTCAGAGGATGGGGTGGAGGTGGAGGAAAATCAACATTTTGGGGAGGAATGGCTCACAGATACAAGTTGTGCTGACAATGCCCCTGAATCATAGAGGTAAAGCTATTCATGAATTCTATTAATGGTCAACCACATACACCACCCCAGTCTGGGCACTTCCCCTCCCCACCCACATCTTTTCTATAAATAGAAAGGTACCTACCTTTTTTTTTATTTGGCCAAGTAGCCTGTCAATTAAAAAAATTAGTTCTTTTTGGTTTGAAGGTATGCCAAAATTGAAAAGGTGGAGTTTTTTTTTAACTTGGGAAGTTTTGTTTTGCATCCCACAAACATCTCTGGGAGAAGAAACATATTAGGCTAGAGAAGGGAATAGCTTCCTTCTTGAAAACACATCTAATTCACTATTTCTTTTTATTAAAATAGAAAAATGAAACAAAAACAAGGTTAGGAACAATTTCTCCTCACTGTATTTTTAATGGGAATCCAGCATTTACTTCAAATACGGTCAGTTTTCAGTTGCACAGGAGTCTCTCTGGAGATAACCCCAGGAATTTTTTGACATATTTGTATTTAAAAACAGACACATAATATTTTAAAAGAATCTAAGGAGCACCTCTTGGTGACAGATAGATAGTCCAGAGCTAAACACACATGGTGAGCATTAATAACAGAAACATCTTAAATTGATATGACATCTTTATAGATGGCATTTTGACCTTAACAGAAATACAAAGTTATAGCATTAGTGAGAGATCAGACAAGTGGGAAAGGTTCAGACTTTGCTCTCTGGCTCAAAAATGGCCGGCATAACTTTGCCCCCTGCAGGCCGCCATACTCAGATGTTGCACTTTCACCACTTCCGTGACCAGCAGCTCTTAGAATTCCTATGAAGACGAACCCATAAAGCAACTTCTCTCCCAGGCTATCTGTCTAGACTTCCTGTCACTATCCAGTCATCCAATTTCAATAAATCTCAAACTAACAGTTGCAGATATCCATCAGGACATAATAATTTTCTTAAATTTAAAAAATATTCTCATTTTCTGAACAAGCTGTTTTTCTGTCTTAGCTGAGGCCCCAGGCCTGGCTAGGAATCATTAGCCACCGAATGGATATAAGAAACTCAAACATATTATAAAAATCTTTGAATAATTCAGTTACCAAGTCAATCAGCTGTAAGAGGCAAATGCCCAAGAAATCGGGCTTCGTTAGCTAGCCTCAGGCTTCATATAGAGCTACCCTAAGGATTCTGAATACTAAAAAATATCCCATACTCCCAGTCCTCTCTGTTATAGCACACATGAGCTTCTGTAAATGCTAGAATACAGGGGGAAGCAGAGGCAAGATGGGACCTGAATATTTATCAAATGCCTACACTGTTCCAGGCCCCGCCCCAGACACATATACATTATTTTGTTTAATCCTTGTAACAATCTATGTTAGCTATTATCTTCCCATTTTACCAGGTTTCAAATGAGATTCTTAAAATGCAGAGTTATCTGAGGTCATGCAACTAATGAATGGTGAATAGTAAATTTGAACACAGGTCTTGCTTACTCTCTACACCACCCACCAGTTCCCTGTGCTCACAACACCATAGGTCTCTCTTTCCAGCCAATGCCAGCATATCAGCAAGTTGCAAGTTGAGAGAATGGAAGAGGAAAGTCTGTACAATGATGCTGTATGAAATACCAGTTAACAACTTGGTAGTAAGGAAAAAAATAAAGGGTTCAATCAGACAACACCAGACTTCTACTTTTTGTAGGAATGTGCTCCAAAACAAGACCATAGGTCATTCTTTCCTTCTTGGCCTGTCTATGACTGGCATTTAACAACCACCCAACAGCTGAAGATGTAAGTACCTTTCACATTCATCTTTTGGAGCACTTTTACTAAAAAATGCTAAGCTTACAGTGTTTGCGCTTAATAGAATAGAAATACTCACCATGATACACAGTTGCCTTTGTCTAGGCTGGGGTTCTCCCCCAGACTCAGATAAAATACACAAAAATTTGGTCTTGAACAATGAATCTATGATACTCAGTCAGACATCCTAAATTTACATTTTCACCAAAGTTGGTCATTGTAGTGACCAACCAAAATTGGTCATTGAAGCTTAACCCCTCATTATTATCTTCAGTGCCTCTCACACAGCAGTCCTTAACTTCAACAATTAACTGGTAAATGTAAACTATATAAGGAATATTCATTCCTACAGATTAGGAATGAATTATGAGGCATATAATAAAATCATTAAAAATCCTCTACAGTCAGAAATAAATTTCTGGTGTGTAAATGCAGTGCTCTGGGACCTTTGCATTATTCTGAGAGGAGATATTTGTCCTTATTCTGAAGAGTACGGTACTTGGCAGTAATTAGAGCTGTTGATAAAGACTTTCAAGATGCACTGTCAATAGATTTCCAGTCAAGATGGCTGCAGAGGTAAACACAGCTCACTCTTCACACAACCACATCAAAATTACAACTAAACTATGCAACAACTATCACTCAGAACTATCAGAAATTGAGAAGACTTAAAATTTGACAACTATGGAATTAAAAAAAACATATACATCCAGACTGGTAGGAGGGGCAGGATATAGAACAGTTTGGTCCCACATCCACATGTGGTGGATAAAAATTCGGAAGGGATATCTCAGGAGCAAGGAGTACCAGAAACACACCAGGCCTGCCAGCCCAGAGTTCCAATGATGGGAAGATAAGTCCCCATAACTTCTGGTTGCAAAAACCAGCAGGGATTAACTCAGTGGGAGAAACTTTTGGACTCCCAAGCAGTTCACCTTAAAGAATTCACACATGGACTTACTCAGTTAACTCTCTCTGGGCTCCAGCACAGGAGTAGCAGCTTGAAAGGCACCAGTGGCATACAGGGAAAAACTGAAGTGTCCGGCATCACGGCAGAGGATGGGGGACAACTTTCTCCCAGAAAGAAAGGCAGGCAGAGTCCACTGTCCTTTTTCTGAGCCCTTACCCCACAGAGCCACAGATCCAGCAGACAGGAGCTATATCTAAGACTCTATCAATCTGGCTAAAACTGTTTGACCCACCTGGGGGACCCCCTGAGACTCTCTCTCACCCAATTCACAGGCCCACCTAAGCTGTTAACCCTGACTTTTTCATATGATTGGCTGGTCTTGGCTCCGGCTTCACAACTTGCTAAATCCTCTCAAACAAGTGATAGCCAACCCTTACTAATCAATCCCTTGGCACCTGAACCTCTTACTACAGGGAGAGGTGGGAAGGGTTGGGGAGGGGAGGAGAGTAACTGAGCACATCACTTCTCAAAGCTCACTTTCTATGGTCAGTGTTGTCTGGTTCATCTCCTAATCACAATTTTCTATGAGAAGCAGATGGGATCAGTCTCTTTCTGCTTCTCTAGCTTCCCAAAGGAAAGGACAGGTAGGGAGTATTATCATCATTCCAGGTTCAGGATCCATACATCAAGAGGCCATTTCACACACCCCCAAATAGTTAGCCATATCTTGCTGTCATTCAAGTCCAGCTGGGGCTACAGTGGCATTTTGCATAGCAATTCTAAAATATGATACACTCTTGAACAGTGGCTTCAGTAGTTGTGCCCTTGATTTTCCCTGCCCCCATCTTCTCCTCCCTGGCCAGAGTCTGGAAAACACCTGTTTGAGACATTCTCCTACTCCCAGAATCGTTAACTGTTTTGTAGGAGCAGCAGGTGGAATCCCATAGGGGAAAATGTGAATGACATTGTTTCCTGGCAGATGGTTTCTTTCTGGGATCCCAACTTCCCTCCGCTTCCCATAATTCCAAGAACTAAATAGATTTGGAGTAATTTTTCAGAACATAGAAGGAAAAACATATGGAAACCAATTTTATCTTAAAGTTTCACTCCACTTAGAACATTTGCTGTGATCTGGACAATCTTCTAGTTCCCGAGGTCAGAGGTAACTAAATACAGAACCTGCCTTGAGCATTTCACTGTTAAGTGACAATTCTGAATTTCTAAAAAGCAACTAAGAAATCACTGTAGGTATTTTTTGCCAGGTGCTTAGAAGAAGCCCAGGTGGAGTGAGAGAAGTGAGGAAGATTAAAAAATAATCAAGGATGGTCCACTATCCCTGCCGAACCCTGGCTGAAGACAGAGTGGTGGGAAAAGCACTTTCCCTACATGTGATGGCCAGCCTCATGTGTAACCTTGGTGAACCAAGGTCTGCAATCTGGAGCAAGTGATTTCATGTCTCTAATCTGAGTTTCCTAGCAGGTAACGTGGGAATGATGAAAGGCACAATCTCACAGGGCTTTTGTGGGGATTAAATAATTGATCTATACAAAGTGCCCACCACGGTGTCTCTAACACAGATATCATTTAACAGCAGGCGTTCTTATTAACTGTTGTTGCTCACACATGTTAGTGTTTCGTACTGCCAGGTATTACCCTAGCTTGTTGCAAGCAGTGTCTCCTAACCCTTGATATGCACACTATTATTATCCCCATTTAGCAGGTGAGGATACTGAAGCATACAGGAGATGATGTACAATAAGATTGGAACCTGTCTTATTTTAACTCCCTTACCATGCACTTTAGTGACTGAACAGTTCTATAACTGTTTTACTTTAGACACACGTTTTTTTCTCCTCAGTCCATGCCACCTTATAGTCAGTGAGTTGAAAGCTGCAAGACTAGAAGAGGGGGTCGTGTAATGAAGCCGTACTGAGTACCAATTAGCAATGTGGTAGAAAGGAAAATATACAAAGTCACACATAGGAACTGGAAATGATAGCAGCCTGGAGCCATTTATCACTGGGACAAAAAAACTGCATCATCCAATTGCACTTGGAGTTAATACTGTGTAAGAAGACAGTGCGACAGGGAGCTGTATATTAATGATCCTGAGACATCAAGAGAAAGACAAATTAGGTTCAGTTTTCTGTTTAAGAAGTGAGGAAAGTGTGGTGTATTTTAAATAAATTTTCCTATCAAAAATAAGAATATTTCTGAAATGTAAGGTAATTAAAAGAATGATAGATACATAGAGTAACAAATCATAGGCATGTTGATCTCTTTCAAAGTCTCTGAGCCCTACTCCAGTATTTTGAGGGTAAATTAACTGAAACTCAGAAAGGTTAAATGATTCCCCCAAAGTCACACAATTAATTAGTACAAGGGCTGGGACCTAAGCTTTGAATTGTTACTGATAATGCTAATTGTTTAATTGATTGGTTGAGATCAATAGCTATAGAGTTCAATTTGGAGCTCAACTTTGAAATCATGAGGAGCTTTTAAAAATTCTGATGCTTAAGCCACATAAGACCTTAATATATTTTAAAGCTACCCAACTGATTCTGACGTGCAGCCAAAGTTAAGAGCTGCTCTCTTAGATCAATAGTAATTTATGGTGCATCCACTAAGAGCCATGTAATTTCCTAAGCACTGGGGACACAGAAAAGAATAATACAGCTCTTGGCCTCTGGATGCTTACACCTGGCAGACAAACATATGCGCTGGTGACTGTAAGTGACAGTGATGGCTGCCGGAATCAAGTTATTACATTGTAATTACATGAGGATTTTTTGAAATAACAAATTTTCTAGGGGTGGGGCCTTAGCAACAAGTATTTTTTAAAGCTTCCCAGGTCAGGTTTTGGGAACTACTACAGCAGGCAAAAATGTCCTCCCAGAACAGCCCCTGAGTTGTGGACCTTAAGAGACACACCACATTTGGACAGGAGAAAAAATTTTAAAAAGTGTATTTAGGCAGAGGGGAAATCCCAGACAAGGAAACACTTGACAGCATAGAGTCTTTGGGAAACAAGTACTTCAGGGTATCTAGGGAATCCGGAAAGATGAAGGAGCAGACAGAAGATGCATTAAATTTGAGCTGGAAGCTGGGGTATGAGAGTTTGGCATGTCTCACTGAGGAGTGTGAAATTTATCCTGAGAGCTAGCTTTTCATTGTGCATCTCATCAGCTTAAAAAATTTGCATATATAAACACAATCTGTATTTATTACTGTATCTAGCATCATCATTAGCTAATATCTCAAGGCAGAGACTGCACTGTGGAAGTGGTTTTTTATTAACAATTCAAATAATCTGCTTGATAATTTTTGTTTCTTTTTAGCTGATTCTGTCAGATCTAATTAGATTAAGATTGTTTTGCCCCATAATGTGGCTAATAATGAGCTTGTACGAAGTGAAAGCAAGGGCCAGTTCTGCCATTGTCATATTTCTTTATAATTCACTAGTCCATTTTCCTGGAAGTTCATTTGGCTAAAATTTGATGACATAATCTGTAAATCCAGTTAAGCAGACTCAAAGGGCATTTTTGCTTTCTATCACTGTGCTGTGGAATTCCCTCTCTTTCTTTTGCTTACGTCAACTCCAAACATGAGACATGGACAGAGTACGGGTGCCAGCATCACTCCCTATATTAAATGGCAATATACCTTAATTTCTTAATTCTTTAGAAACGTATGTTTGTCCTAACATTTCTTCCTGTAACCCATTAGGTTATCTTGAACGCTCTGAAAACATTGCCATCGTGATGGATGGTATGCTATGGAAGAATTTATTATTCAAAGGGTAAAAAGATCAATGATGACAACTTCAATAAAGCATGTCCAGTATTGGAGGTGGGAGACCAGCAAGGTAGCTTTGGAGAAGAACAAAGTGAGTGAGAATTAGACTAAGGATGATCAAAGCAGTGAGAGCAAGAGTGAAAAGAAAAGAAAGTATACTAAAAATATGAAGAACAAAAAGATGGCAGGTCTCATGGATGTGGGTGGGAGAGAAAAGGAAAAAATCAAGTATTATTCCAAGTTTTACTCCATAAAATATCAAGTTATCAAATAAATGGTGACAGCAACACTAGCAAAGTCATCTGTAACTGGCTTTGCATTAACACAGTAACTTCCAAACCTTGCAAGCCTTTTACATTTCCTCTCTTTTAACATTTATCCACTTATTATCTCTGATAATAAAGTCAATGCAAACTCAAAGAAGCTTATTCCTTATGTATACACATGAGAAGTAGACCCAAACCACTCTTTGTACCATCAATCGGAGCAAACTAGCTCTCCCCACCACCCTCCACCCTTAACAGACAGAGATGCACACCACAAGACACAATCAAATAAAGAGATGAGCTTCTTAATTGGCATCAGTATCTTAACAGCCACAGACACAACTGGCCATCGTGATGCGTTATACATTTTTCCTGTAGCGTGTGTCTGCCTGGTTTTTCAGAACCCAAATTTCTTTTGCACTTAAACTGTTGCCATCCCAGTAATGTTATTCGTTGTTAGCAATGACTCCCTGTGCAATATCACAAACACAGGACATGATGCAGACAGTTCCAGAAAGGAATTGGCAGGATAATTTCTTCCTCTAGCATGTGAGTAATCACCTACTTTCCCTTTATTTCCTTCCATTTCTTTCCCCATGACACACAATGTGTACAGTTAGCATACAGTTGTGCTGAGTTATGACACTTTAGATATTTTCATCATAAGGATGTTAAGTGCTAATACCAAACCTTATAAACTCAGTTCTGCTATCTCAAAACAAGAAAGAGGAAACAGTACTTTTTAGGCATCATTCATTATATCGTATCACTTATCACTGTTTCATATTATATTTTCAATATACAATGCAATTATATTAATTGCTAAATGGGAGCAAGATATGAAATTTCTCACCTCAGAGGAGTCATGAAACTACTAAGAAGGTTGACGCAGCCCCAGAGAGGAACTCCCAACAATGGGGAGCAACACTTTCCTACCTCTCCAATAATTTTGCAACCACATAAAATATGACTTTCACCCTCTTTGAAGTATTGAGAAGCAGTCTTTCATCCTCCTCAGCCCTAGCTGTGAAGCTGAATGACTTACATAATTAGTGAGATAGCACAAATGTGTCTACTGACACACTATGTATTTATTGGGCAGAGTTAAGAGTTAAGATTCATATATGCCTGTGATCTCTTATTCCTGCATTTTTATGTATAACATGAGGCCTCAGGGTGCCAGCTAGGTAGTAGCCTATTCTATAGCTTTCCAAAGATGCTGGTTTTCTAGAAGTACAGACTTGTGATGGGATAGAAGTATCCGGAAGCATATTTGGGCCTCAGGTACTATAAAGAAGGCTGCTACTTTGGAATATTACCTGTCATCCTGAAACCTCAAACAGCAGGTTCAGGTACATCAATAATGGCAATTCAAGACTTCCAGTCAAGATGGAGGTGTAGGTAGACAGAATTTTCCTCCTTGCACAACCATAAAAAGGATCACAACTAACCTCAAAACAACAATAAAAAAAACACCCAAAACTGCCAGAAAAATCTAACTGAATGGAAGTCCACAACAAATGATTTGAAGAAGCCAAATTCATCAAGACAGATAGGAGGGGCAGAGACCAGGAGCCAGGGCAGAGAGAATGTACTGTGGCAGCGGTGAGTCAGCTGGTGGAACGGGAAGTGCCACATTCATGTGTGGTGGATAAAATCAGGAGGGATACCTCAGGAGCAAGCAATCCCAGCCCCAGGCCAGATCACGGAGCCCAGGGTTCCAGCACTGGGAAATAAAAAACCATAACTTCTGGCTATAAAAACCAGAGGGGGTTGGGATGGCAAAAGAAACTGGTGGTCTCTCAGAAGATGCTGTTCAAAGGGCCTGCACAGTCCTAGAACATACACAAACCCACCCCCTCTAGGAACAACCACCAGAGCAGCAGATAGATAGAGGGGCACCAGTCCCATAAGGAAGGGGATGAAGTGACAGAAAATGGGGCAAGTACTGAGCAAGTCTCAGTGGCATTATCCCCTCTCTGACCCCTCCCCCACATAAAGAGCCCGAAGGCAGTGAAGCAGGTTGCTTTGCCCTGGCAAATACCTAAGGCTCTGCTCCATACAACCTAACAGGTGCACTAAGACAGGGAGTCAAAGTAGCTCCACATAACACACAGAAACAAACAAAAGGAGGCTGCCAAATCAAGGAAACAAACAAATATGGCCCAAATGAAAGAACAGAACAAACCCCCAGAAAAAGAACTAAGTGAAACAGAGATAGCCAACCAATCAATGCAGAGTTCAAAACACTGGTGATAAGGATGCTCAGAGAACTCACTGAATACAGCAAAAGCATAAGGGAAAGAATGAAGGCTACACTAAGTGAAATAAAGAAAAACCCAAAGGGCACCAAGAGTAAAGTGAAGGAAGCCGGGGTTCAAATCAATAATTTGGAATATAAGGAAGAAATAAACAATCAACCAGAACATAATGAAGAAACAAGAATTAAAGAAAATGAGGAGAGAATTAGAAGACTCTGAGACATCTCCAATAGTGCCAACATACAAATCATAGGGGTGCCAGAAGAAGAATAGGAAGAGTAAGAAATTGAAAACTTATTTGAAAAAATAATGAAAGAAAACTTTCCTAAACTGGTGAAGGAAATAGACACACAAGTCCAGGAAGCACAGAGAATTGGACCCAAAGAGGACCACACCCACACACATCATAATAAAAATGCCAAAGGTTAAAGACAAAGAGAGAATCTTAAAATCAGCCAGAGAAAAACAGATAGGTGCCTACAAAGGAGTTCCCATAAGACTGTCAGCTGATTTCTTGAAAGAAACTTTTCAGGTAAGAGGGACTGTCAAGAAGTATTCAAAGTGAGGAAAAGCAAGGGCATACAACCAAGTTATTCTGTCCAGCAAAGCTATCATTTAGAATTGAAAAGCAGATATAGTGCTTCCCAGACAAGGCAAAGCTAAAGGATTTCATCATCACCAAGACATTAGTATATGAAATATTAAGGGACCTTATTTACAAAAAAAGATCAAAACAATGAACATTAAAATGACAACAGTCACAACTATCAGCAACTAAATCTAAAAAATAAAAGCAAACTAGAACAAGAACAGAATCATAGATATGGAGATCATTTGTAGGGTTATCTGTGGGGAGGGGAGAGGGGGAATGAGGGTAAAGTACAGGGATTAAGAAGGGTAACTAGCAGGTACAAAATAGACGGGGGAGGCGGGGTGTTAAGAAAAGTATAGGAAATGGAGAAACCAAAGGACTTACATGCACAACTCATGGACATAAACTAAGCAGGGGGGAATCTCTGGAGGGAAGGGGTATACCGGGAAGAGGGGGACAAAGAGGGAAAAATTGAGATAACTATAACAGCATAATCAATATAATATACTTAAAATTATACTGGCAATTCAGTAAAGCAAGAGAATGCAAGGTTACATAGAGATGAAGCTACCAGGAATATCATGGCAAAAATTTGATTTGATCCATCCCAGTGTTTCTCGGACTTTACAAAGTGTAAAAAATAACAAGAGCACTTATCATAGCCTGATTCCTTGACCCCATCACCAGAGTTTCTGATTCAGTATGTTTAGGGGGGCCTAAGAATTTGCTCCAAGGAGTTCCCAGGTGTTGCTTATTCTGTCAGCCCTCAACCTACACTTTGAATAGCACTAATTTAAGCAATCCTAGATTCATGAGTTTCAAGGAAGGTAAACCCAAATTTTCCATTCCCCAAGAGACGGTGTTCAGGTAAAGAAAATTTCTTTTTGAGATTTTGTAAGCTCTGAACAGTAATAGTACAAAACATTAACCCATGGAGGACTAGAGAGAGAGTCAAGATCTTCCTGTGGACAGTGTGTTCTTCAGTAGAGGGCAGACAGAGGAGGGCTACGTAGCAGAGGGAAGCTTTTGTAACCCCCTGTCACTAAACTGATAGAAAAGCATAGGGAAGATTCTTCAAAGGAGGACACCCAAAGCTGACCCCTCGTGTTCCAGTTCATTTTCACAGAACTATAAATAGTTAGAACCAGCAGGGACAGTAGTGGCCATAGGCTAACCCTACTCACCTGCCTCTCTCCCCAGATTTCACAAAAGTGGCACCAGAGCCTACGAAATGTAAGTGTCCCACTCAATTCGGAACACTAATTAGTAGCAGAATTGGAGACCGCACCCGGGTCTCCAGATGCCACCACACTTTCCACAACACAAGACTATCTCTCAAGTCACTCCCACACCAATTGTTCAATGACCAATTAACTTCACCTCACAAGGTCACATATCCTACTCTAATTCCATGAGAAAACCACTCACATAGAAAGAAGTAGCACATCCAATGTGGAATTTAATCTTCAAGAACCTCTTAGCATTTCCCAACTGAATAAAATTGGAAGAGTAAACTTTAATGAGAAATAAATTTTGCTGTCTCTTCACATCTGTCCCTGTAGAGCAGGGGTGTCAAATTCATTTTCACCAGGGGCCACATCAGCCTCGCAGTTGCCTTCAAAGGGCCGAATGTAATTTTAGGACTGTATGAATGTAACTGCTCCTTAACTAGGGGCAAGGAGCTCGGCACTGCTGCCAGGTAGAGACAAGATTCTGGGCCAGATAAAACAAGGTGGAGGGCTGGATTTGGCCCACAGGCCTTGTGTTTGCCACCTGTGCTGTAGAGAATACAGAAGTCTCCTTTTTATATCTGTCTGAAGATGATGATTTCTAAATTGTTGGGGGGGGGGGTTCAATCAGCAATACTCCTGCCTATTTCGAATCAATCCTAGCAGTTATACTGGAAAACCAGAGAGTAATTCTTCAGGAGAAACCATGAAAAGTCTCAGGCAATTGCCATTTTCTAATGCTATGAAGCAACTGCAGCCAAGTACCCAGCCCACCCGCCCCAGAGGGCTGTGAGCAGCTCTAACATCCAGTCCAATTTATACCTTGCCAAACAGCTTTGGCACATCTGTGTGGAGAGTGCTATCCAAGAGATTTCAGATGCAGAGTTCAAATGCATCTTGCGAGCTCCATCATATCCCACATTTTGTTTTATTTATAAATGGACAAACAATTTATGGTTGCACTGTTAAATTCAAAAAAGGGCTGTGAACTTAGCATTTACATCAGGTCAGGCAGCAGCGTACCACAACGAACAATAATGCGAACTGGAAACAAAGGGTCAGGCTTGTGGAGAGGATTTTGTTTTGTTTCCTATTATATACAGAATTAATAATAAACTCAGTGGGGCTTTCCTATAATGTTCAAAGTCAGTGTGACCTAGTAATAATCTACCCACCCACAACTGTGGGAGAAAAAAGGCCACTAACAATACCTTTCAATTGAGGAAGTTTAATACAGTGAGAGTGTATATTTTTAAAAGTGTTTAAGGTGCATGACCTTTCTCTTTTTTGTTGAAGGGTTTTTTTTTTCCTTAGCTTGTTTTCTTGATACCTACCCAAAGCTGTAAAGGAGTTCAGAATAAATGGAGGGATTAGCAGATCCAACAATACCTAGAGCTCAGCTGAATAAAACATTACCCTTCAATGTGAATCAAAAGGAAACACTGGAACTGTGGCCAGTTGCTTGCTAAGCTAACTTTATCGAATCTTGATGAATCTGAACAAAACAGTTAAAAGTATTTGTTTTAATGGACTTTATTTTTCACAGCAGTTGTAGGTTCACAGAAAAACTGAGTAAAAAGTTCCACACCCACTGCCTACACACCCATACTATCAACATCTTCCACCAGAGAGGCACACTGGTTGCAATTAATGAACCTACAACTGACACGTCATTATCACCCATAGTCCATATTTTACATTAGGGTTCACTCTTGCTGTTGTATATTCTATGGGTTTTGGCAAATGTACAATGGCATGTAGTCACCCTTTTAGTATCATACAGAACAGTTTCACCCTCCTAAAAGTCTTCTGTTCTCTGCTTATTCATCCATCCCTCGCTACTACCCCAGCAACTGACATTTTTACCATCTCCATAGTTTTGCCTTTTCCAGAATGTCATGTAGTTTGAATCATAACAGTAGGTAGGTTTTTCTGATTGACTTCTTTAACTTGGTAATATGCATTTAAGGTTTTTCCCATGTATTTTCATGGCTTGATCGATCATTTCTTTTCAGTGCTGAGTAATAGTCCATTCTGGGGGGGCACCACAGTTTATCCACTCACCTACTAAAGGACATCTTGGTTGCTTCTGAGTTTTAGCACTTATGAGTAAAATGGCTATAGACATCCATATGTGGGTTTTCCCATGAATGTAAATTTTCTACTTCTTTGAGTAAATATCAAGAAGCATTATTGTTGAATCAGGTGGTAAGAATATGTTTATTTTTGTAAGACATTGCCAAACTGTCTTCCGAAGTGGCTGTTCCATTTTACACCCCCACTAGCAATAAATGAGAATTCCTGTTGATCTACATCCTCACCAACATTTGATGTTGTCAGTATTTATGGATTTGGGCTATTCTAATCGGCATGTAGTTGTTTTAGTTTGTAATTCTCTAACATATCTTATCGTTTTCATTTGTAATTCTCTAATGACATATTATATTAAGCATATTTTCATATACTTGTCAGCTTCTTTAGTGAGGTATCTTTCTGGTCTTTTGTTCACTTCTAATCAGGTTATTCAATTTCTTATTAATGAGTTTGAAGAGTTCTTCATATACTTTGGATAATAGTCCTTTATCAGATGTGTCTTTTGTGAATATTTTCCCCAGACCTGTAGCTTCTCTTCACATTCTCAACAGTATTTTGGCAAGGAGGGTTTTGAAGCAGTCACATTCTTTTATTTTAGTATGTTGTACAACAAAACATGTGCAGACAAGAAGCTTACTTTCCTTAGCTTAGTTTACTTATCCATTAAATGGGATGAGTAACAGTATCTCCCTTAAAGTAACTTTCTGATGAATAAAATAATAATGCATATAAATGTTGCCTGGTAACTACAGATGCAGAACTTACAGAAGTAGGTCCTTAAAAGATTAAGTAAAATGACAAAATCACTTTAAGAAAATCTTTTACACCCTCAGCACTCTGTCCTAAAATTTATCTTCCAGTGCTGGCTCCCACACTATATAATCAGCTCCTTGGGGACAGGTACTATTTCTATTTTGCAGAGTCAGGGATAATGTCTGCTTGAGTAGTAAGCACTTGAGTGAGAGAGTTGAGCTGGCACTCACTTGGCCTAAAACCTTAAAAAATCCATTGCACTTTCCTGGTCCTCACTTTCCCCATATATTAGATGAAGTTGGTGGACTACAGGTCCTCAAAGGTTCTTCATTCATTCCACGAATGAATCTATCTCATATCTCAAGCTGCACATGGGAGACATATTTAAGAGATTTTAACACTCTTTGGGTGCCCAATCTATAAACCTCTGAAAGTTACTCTTCCCAGATTTTGAAAAAGGACTGTATAATCTGGACCAATACGTGGGCCATTTCTAAACTTAGAAGTGCAACTCTGCTTTTGCACACATAAAGTCAGAGTGTATGATTTTCCTTCTGCATACTTTAGACCTTACTGTCTCCACACATCTGATCTCTGTTCCTTCCAACTGCATGAATCTTTCTTAGTTTAGTAAAGGAGATAAGAAATGGCCACCAATTAAAAATCAGACAACAAACCACAGAAGCATGAAATTTCAACTAAAGAAAAAGTCAGAGGACAGGAATGTCCACTTCTGGAATTCCTTTCCATGATTCATGATGGTAAAATAAAATGTGGATGCCCTTCCCAGCAAAAGTCTTTATACAAGATTTTTGTTAATATGCAATATAATCATCTTAGACCATTTCCTGGGCCACTGGCCCCAGTAATTTATATCAGCTTTTTATAGCACACACACACACACACCCCTTGCTCTAAGGTCTATAAGATCTGAAACCAGGAAGACTGATCCTCTTTAACTCTTTGCCAAGTCAGAAAAAGCAGGTCCAAGTGGGCTACCATTTTTATCTTGGCTGCAAAAGAAAGGACATGAATAATGAGTTTAGAAGCAAAATCATGAAAGCACGGGGCAATTATTTTTTAATTTATTTATTTTAATTGTTGTTCAAGTACAGTTTTCTGTCTTTTACTCCCATCCCAGTCCCCCCCCCCAGGTGCTCCCCACCTCCCTCCCATTTACACTCCCCTTAGTTTTTGTCTACGTGTCTTTTATACTTATTCCTGCAAACCCTTCCCCTTTTCCCCTGAAATTCCCTCCCCTCTCTTCTCTGGTCCCTTGTCCGCCTGATCTCTATTTCAGTGTCTTTGGTTATATTTTGCTTGCTTATTTGTTTTGTTGTTTAGGTTCCTGTTAAAGGTGAGATCATATGGTATTTGTCTTTCATTTCCTGGCTTATTTCACTTAGCATAATGCTTTCCAGTTCCACCCATGCTGTTGCAAAGGGTAGGAGCTCCTTCTTTCTTTCTGCTGCATTGAATTCCATTGTGTAAATGTACCACAGTTTTTGTATCCATTCACTCATTGATGGGCATCTAGATTGCTTCCAACATCTGGCTATTGTAAATTTTGCTGCTATGAACATTGGGGTGCATAGGGGCAATAATTTTTTATAGATGTTACATTGACATAAATATTTGTAACTGTCAAAGCCTGTGAGACTTGAGAGTGAGGCTACAAAGTATGTCAAGCTATATTCAACAGTGTTATAAAACACCCATAAGGGTTATTTAGTTCAAATAGATTTTTAATCATATTTTAATCATTTAAACTATTTAAAAAACAGTTTACATAATTTTATATGTAATGGTCAGGACATATGACACTGAAGATCACAACAATTTAACACATTTTTTACTCACTACATATATCAGAAGAAAGACTCCCTTACTAGCTTTATGCATTTTGTGAACTTATAAATGTATCATTACTCAGAAAAGTTGCAGGTCTTCATCGACCTTTTAAAAAATTCACTCATATAAAAGCACCTACTACATCATAAGATGTTCTTCTCAGTCAAGTACCAGGAAAGACTCACACATGGCTACTTGGCCCAAGCCCTTAGTATAGCTCAATAGTCAGTCAATTATAATTGAGCCAGTGACACATTACATACTCCATATAACTTTGATGTCTGCTGTAGGTTTGGGGCTGACCTTTCTATTGAAGTTAAGAAATGCAAGCATTTATTAGATGTGGTTATGACTCAATTTTAAAATCAAACTTTTTCTACTGCCTTTCTTTTAAATTTCTGGATCAGTTTAATTGCAGAATGTCCTGAGCTGAACACATGCCATTAAGAAAAGAATGACCATTACAACTATGTATCTGCATGAGAAATGAATTCCAGGACCGGGTAAACCAAACAAGATAGAAATAAGTTGGGTGCTGAGTAATGAAAGTCTGTAACTGTTAGTCACAAGCTTGGATTTCAAATTTTGGTGTTGATTACAACAGTGTAACTATTCTCACACATTGGCTGTTTAATAGTTAATATTTTAAATTTAAAATGCAGAATTAAAAGCAATTTTATTTTTCTATTTTTTAGAATGCTAGCTTATTTTGTTTTGAAAAATTATATCCAGAAAACTGAAGATAAACTGTTTACATCCTCTGATCACTGCATTCTCTTCCAGGATACCACCTATCTTGTTGTTTAAAAAGCCCAGAATGGGAAGAAGAGTTGTTGATTAACAATAAATGATTCTACATTTACCCACATGGGTAATGGCATCAGGCTAAGACAGTCTCCCTAATATGCAAATTAATTTATAGATCCAATGCAATCCCAACCAAAATATCAGAATTGACAAGCAGATTCTTTTTTCACACCCCTTTCCTGTCTCAGCAGTCACCACACTGTTGTCCATGGCCATGAGTCTTTTTCCCTTTTTGCTCAATCCCTCCACCCCCTAATCTCCCCCACTAGCTGTCATCTGCTCTCCATCTATGAGTCTGCTCCCCATCTATAAATATAATTTAGAATTTAATACAAGATTTCATTTTTAGGAAAGAATTTTTGCTGGTAAAAAAATTAAATCATTGGAGTAATAGAAAAACAGGTCCTGTTTCTGCCGTTTACTGCCTGTGTAACATTAGAAAAATTAATTTCTCTAAATTAATTTATCTTTTGTGAAACTGGGATAATAACAACTACCTTGCAGATATAACAAACTTTCCATGTTGATATATTAATGTGGACATACAACTTTGTTATTAGTAGTGGTTAATAAATATAAAAATAGTCGAAAATATAATAATCTTACCCATTACAACAGCTCTAGACAGCCTCCTCTGCCTATCCCTGGGATCTTTCAAAATGTAAAATATTGTCAAATAAGAAAGAAAAATTTGGAACTGCCTCAGAATGTTTCACAGCAGCACTCAATGCCTACAGAATTCTAAGGAAAACTTTTCCAAGATTTTACACCTTTAAAATATAAAAATATAAAAGATTCGAAGATATGCTAAACCATTAAAGACCAAATTGTTATCCAATATGGTAGCCTGTAACCACATGTATCTCTTAAATTTTAAATTAATTAATTAAAATTAAATAAAATTTAAAGTTCAGTCCTTTAGTCATACTAGCCACATATTAAATGTTCAATAGCTGTACATATCTAGTAGTTACTACAGTAGAGATAACAGATACAGTATATCTCTATCATCAAGATTATATTGAACAATGTTTTTCTAAAACATGAAAAAGCTCAGAGATAGAAAACTTAAGAAACTTTTATCCAATTAACTAAGAGGTGAATCAAAAGAAAAAATTAAAAAGTATGAAAATGATGATAATGGAATAGAATGCAAATATAAATTGATATATTAAAATAATAATACAAAAATAAAAATGGGTAGGGAAAATGGAATGCCTACTTTTCTCACTTTCAAATGCAGAGTCTAAGTTGGAATACATAGCTTAAAAAAAGATTCCAATCTTTTATAGTCTAACAAATACCACTTTGATGAAAATCTTTAAAGGGGCACTTTATGAAGCCCCAATTTGTGTGAAAGAGTTTTATCTAAAGTTCAGCAATTACCCAAGTTTCACTTTATCAGCCTTTCTTGCTGAAATGCAATGCCAGTATTTCTAGAATTACATGCCATAAATGTTAATGACAATTATTTTTGGATGTGAAATTTTGAGGGTTTTTCTTTGTTTTTATAATTTTGATTGATATTCTTATAAAGAACACTTATCATTTTTACATAAACAATATAATTAATCTTTAAAATAGATGCTTCAATAAAGAAAATAATATGGAGAAACAAAAAATTAGGTACATTAATAAATAAGAATATAAAATTGGAAACACTGTATGGAAATAAGAAAAATATGTATATACTTGGATAGGAAGGCAACATTTAAAAAATGAAAAGTAATCTTATTACAGTTTTTCCATGAAAGTTTTGCTATATTTTTCACAATATAATTACATGTGTTTTGAATTGTTTTACCAGGAACAGAGCTTCACTGCAATCAATCATTTATACCCTGGCTGACATGAGAACTAAACTAATCACTTTGGCCTTTCATTACAGGTAGATGCCTAAGCATTTGAAAGAGTTTTTAGATTTAAAGAGTGGAAGCCATGTTTTTGAGTTTTAGGGTTAAATCAACAAATTCTGGAGTGCAGTTGCTTCTGGAATTAGTAGTTTTTTTGCAGAGAAAAGTTTCCTGCAGCCATAACAGATACAAATGTAATGAGCACAACAAAGATCCCATGGGAGCTGCCTAGACAATACCAGGCAGTTCCATGAGATTTTGAACTATTTTCTAGATTCATCTACTAAGAGTACAAGGTTTTCCATGTCAACATGGAAAGGTTTTTCAGAAACATTGTAATTGTGTGCATGCACATGCAAACACACACAGCTTATTACTGGCAGAAATTTTCTATAAGACTTTTTCATGTTTTCTAGCCTACTTTATAAAGACTTTAAGAGCATGCGTAAAAGAAAGCCTTCTCAAAACTACTCTCCATTAATTCCACCCTTCATGTCTTTGTTTACACTACTTCCTCAGTTTAGAATAAAATACCATCCTCTCTCTTAAATTCAAGGTCTAGATCAATGCCAGTCATCCAGGAAAACTTCCTTGTGTCCCAGCTTGAAACAATCTTTACTTCCTTTGATCTCCCATATCCCTTCCATCCGTTATTAATTTACATTATAAGTGTTGTCACACATAACTTCCCTAGTGGGCCATAAGCAACTTAAAGGCAAGACCACGCCATATTTACCTCTACATCTCCTTATCCCTATCTAGGGATTAGGAGTGTGACTTGAACATAGAGACACTATGTGAAAACAGGAATGAAAGATTTACATAATTTGTTCCATGCATTAACCATGCAAGATGCCTCTCTAAACATGTGTTCTATCTTGATAAAACACATGTTCAAGTAAACTGGATAAAACACACATACTTTGTTCCCTTTTAGAATATTCATAACAAATATTAAAATTATTGAGAAGTCTAATGGTATAAAGAAACTTATTTCCCTCCATTCAGCTCTGCACTGACCAATGAATCACATTCTTTGTTTCTAGTTTTTCCTTATTTATAAGGATTATACCATAGCAGACACTGTTGGTGCCTCACCTATATCCCACATCAGCCTTCCTAGCAATCACCAGTGGATACTTCCCTTATAAGCCAATGGCTTCCTACATCTGTCTCTGAAGGCCCCATCTGTCATCTGGAGCATGTTCCACCAGCTCAGGAAGTCCCACAAAGTTACTCCCTGGAGTAACCCATAAGAGACAGAAGTTGGTAAAATAAAAAAAGAGGTGCTTAATAATGATTTGTTAAAATATTGAATCTTGGGAAGACAAATTAGCCTTTTAGAAATGGATAAGAAAATAAAATATTTTAAAATATTTCTGCAGGACTTTTCCTACTAACCTGGAGGCAGAAATAAAATTTTTAAATGAGTATTTGTTCTTCCAAAGAGAGTCTATAAAATTCTGAAATATGCTGAGCTTTTCCTCTCCTTTCTGTAGGATTTCAACCCTGGTCCTCAATGCTCTCACTCTGTTTGTTTACTGTCTACAATACCATGTTATTATTCTTTCAGATCTAAACTGCCCCTTAAGCATCTAATATTTTCCTATTTCACCATTAAAACTGATCTTTTCTATATTCCTTTCTTCAAGCATTTTGATTTCTAATATGGACAATGTCTCTTTATTAAAAATGCATGGGGACTTCTGGTCAAATGGAATCATAGGCAGATATGGCCTCTTTGCACAATCACACCAAAATTACAACTAAAGTGTAGAACAACTATCACTCAGAATGGTCAGATATTGAGATGAATGGAAGTCTGATAATTATGGAATTAAAGAAACCTCGCCCAGCCAGACTCAGCCACAGAGTCAACAAGCTGGTGCCATATGTGTGACTCCATCAACTTGCCTAACACTATTTGATCAGCAAGATCCCCAGAGACTCCACCTCACCCAATTTATGGGCCTACTTAAGCTACTTTTTCATATGAATGGCTGGCTCATGCTGCACAACTTCCTAAATCCTCTCAAACAAGCAATAGCTAGCTTCAGTGAGCCTCAGGCCCAGCACTAGTAGCACCAACCTAGATTCACAGCTTGGCCTTCACCCAGGGAATCTCCAAGCCCAGCACAAGTAACAACCATCTCAGATTGTTTTATAGTCCATGAGGGATGGTGCCAGGCAAAACACAGGTGGGGGCTGAAATTGGCCTGCACACCCAGGAAACCCCAGGGCCAGTGTACCCAGTGGACAGCTACAGACCATGATAAAGTACCATTACCCTACCCCTGCAAACCTGATGCTCTATGGAGAGTGGAGGTTGGTAGTAAGTGGTCACAGCCAATCCTTGCCCCTGACAGGTCTGAGTAAATCCCTCCCATTGATCTGCCAACATTAATCAAGGCTCAACTACAAGAGGTGGGTGTACACACGAAGGGCACACCTCGAGTACCCAGCTTGGGTGATAAGGGAGGCTGTGCCACTGAACCCTACAGGACACCTACTACATTAGGCCATGCTACAAAGACACAGAGTCAAAGCAGCTCCACCTAATACACAGAAACAAACACAGGGAGGCTGCCAAAATGGGGAGACAAAGAAACATGGCCCAAATGAGGGAACAGGTCAAAACTCCAGAAAAAAAAGCTAAACAAAATGGAAATAAGCAACCTATCAAATGCAGTGTTCCAAACACTGGTTACAAGGATGCTCTAGGAACTTAGTGAGGACTTCAGCAGCATAAAAAAAGATCTAGTGAGAAACAAAGGATATATTAATTAAAATAAAGAACAATTTACAGGGAGACAACAGTAGAGTGGATGAAGCTGAGAATTACATCAATGATTTGAAACATAAGGAAGAGAAAACCAACCACAGAGAGCAACAAGAAGAAAAAAGAATTTTTAAAAAATGAGGATAATGTAAGCAGCCTCTGGGACAACTTGAAGTGTTCCAACATTCACAGCATAGGGGTACAAGAAGGAAAAGAAAAAGAGCAAGGAATTGGAAATCTATTTGGAAAAGCAATGAAAGAAAACTCCCCTAATTTGGTAAAGGAAAAAGATATGCAAGCCTAGAAAGTAGAGACTCCCAAACAATATGGATGCGATGCAGCCCACTCCAAGACACATCATAATTAAAATGCCAGAAGTTAAAAATACAGAAAGAATCTTAAAAGCAGCAAGAGAAAAACAGCTAATTACCTACAGGGGAGTTCCCATAAGACTATCAGCTATTTCCCAAAAGAAACTTCACAGGCTAGAAGGAAACAGCAAGAAATATTCATGAAAAGTAGGGACCTACAGCCAAAATTGCTCTACACAGCAAAGCTATCATTTAGAATTAATTGAAGGGCACATAAAGGGCCTCTCAGACAAGAAAAAACTGAAGGAGTTCATCATCATCAAACCATTGTTATATGAAATGTTATGGAGACTTATTTAGGAAAAAGAAGATCAAAACTATGAACTATAAAGTGACAAAAATACATGTCTATCAAAAACTGAATCTAAAAAACAAACTAATCAAATAAGAACAGAGACAAAATCATGGATAAGGAGAGTGTTTTGATGTTGCCAGATGGCAGGGGGTGTAGGGGAATGGGTGAAGAGGTGAGGGGACTGAGAAGTACAACAGGTAGTTACAGAACAGCCATGGAGATATAAAGTACAGTACAGGAAACAGAGTAGCCAAAGAACTTATTCACATGACCCACGGACCCGAATAATGGTGTGGAGATTGTCTGAAGGAGTGAGGGATGCTGGGTGGAGGGGAAAAATCAGGACAATTGTAATAGCATAATCAATAAAATATAATTAAAAACAAAAAATAAAACTCTGTGGTACACCAAAAAAAAAAGTATAGGGAAGTTAATGTGTTCGCTAACCAAAGTCACTTCACAGATACCATTCCTAATATAAACCATTTAAATCTTATCCCTTTTAATGGTAAAAGTTAATTGGACAAGTTAATCAGGTATTGTGATTAACCATAGGGCAGGATTTGGCAGATAAGTCAAACCAATCTGCCATATACCTTAAAATCAAACCCATGTACACATGAGCATAGATGGCTGTACAAGTTGTCACTACATAACTCTTTGATAGCATTCACACACACTACCATCAGTGTAGTACTGCCCTGAGTTGTGCATAACTACATAACCTGCATAACTACACACGAGTAGCTCTTCAGCAAACACTCAGCTGTTCATTTTTCCTGTGTGTTAAGCCCCTACCCATACCTTTTCTATGCTAATTTCTAATTTCTGGTTCACTTCAGTTTAACTAATTTATAAACATTTATAAATACTAGTAGATAAATATTTACAAATACTAAATATTTGGCCAATTTGCATTTGTCCTAAAGGAAAATGAACCCAGAGAAGCCTATATTTGACATTATGCAGAGCAAAGAAAAGTGTATACACTTGAACAGCACTGATTTGATTTCTTTCCTCTGTATTACTTTATTGTAAGAAAATAGCATATACTACATATACAAAATATGCATTAACTGATATCCATTATTGGCAAGACTTCCATCAACAGTAGGGGGAGTCAAAAATTGCACACAGGTTTTCAACTGTACAGGGATCAGTACTTCTCCTTTGCTTTAACCTACTTTGTTAAAGGGTTAACTATAATTTTCCAACCCCAGGTGCTAATGGTACAATGCAGATACACAATAAGTTTCTGAAACTTCTTTTGAACAAAATTCTGCTGTTTAATATACTTCAGTCGAAATCCTCCCATTTACCTTTAAATGTATACAGTCTCCCAAGAAATTTTGACCTCTTAGATTTCTTCAAGGCCTTCTTTGGACCTTAATGTCTTTCATTAGTATTTTCCAGGAAAACTACAACTATAGCATTTGAAATCCTATTAGTGAGAGTTTTGGCAGTGCACTTGGCCTTTAAGAAGAACTTAATAGCCAGCCTGCTGAATATGAATTTAAGAACTGAATCCTTATTCCTTCATCACATGGAGTCTGAAACCACTCACCACTCTCGCGGTGCCCAGCCCATGTTTAAGTAGGCAGAAACTCCAACAGCAAATGCGCCTTCTCCTATTTCTCTCCCACCTAGATCTAATTCTCTGCAGTCTATGTGAGTTACAAAGGAAAGGTTTTAATGCTAGGCACTGAAAAGTATTTGGACTACAGCATCCTCTTTTCTAATGCATTTCAACCAAGGAATCCCATTTAATTCCGAGTCAGTGAAATAAAGAGCTACATTGATTAAAACTCTTGAGATTCAGATCAACTTTTAAGGAGGCACTGAATCTTTTTAACATCTGCTTCCTCACCAGCAAAGGTACTACATCTTTAAATAATTTGTAAGTGTGTTAAAGCTGCCACAAAGTTATTGAGAGCTCTCCTTCGGTAAATGGGGGCTGCAGGCTTCATATTTCAGACAGCTGTCATCCATTAAATATTTTAATATTGAGGGGAATTAGCTTTCATATCAAGAGCAAGGATGAAAAAAAGCATCTTTGTAGCCAGTACAGACGATGTCAGTGCATAACTTGTCATTTTCTAATTCATCTGCTTCCATTTGATTTAGAATTAGAACTAGACCTCAGAAACCCAAGCGGCATTCTCACACAAAAGCTGTTTCAAATTATGTGCAGCAAGTTTTTAAGCACATTAGCAACTAGAACAAGCTGTCCTCATGCTAACTGGCCTTGCTTTGTTCTTGATGGTGGAAAATCTCGCTTTAACTGCCCTCTAATTTGTTGCAGAACGCTACTGCACCAGCAGCTGCCTTGGCACAGGATTAAACACACAAGAAAACATTATTTTTCCACACAAATTATTAACAGTGCCAAAAGCCACAAAATCCCTTTTTGAAAAAAAAAAAAGGTCTTTTCTTCTCCTCATCTCTTTCCTTTTCTCTCCCCCATAAAACAACCTGCAATGAATTACGCCTCAGTGGGGTCTTTTGAGATATTCCCCCCCGCCTCAAAACACACTTGCAGTGTAAACATACAGAGAGGGGATGTCATTCTGTTTTTGATAAAACACAAAAGATTCAAAAATGGGGCAAGGGGAAACTTTCCACAGCATGTATAATAAATATGTCAATGAGTGAGGACTCCTGAGGGGCTCCTACCTGGGGCTGTTGGGAACCCTGCTTGCCTGGCACCACATACGCTTGTTCAAAAACGACCTGAGGAAATATATAAAGTAAGCCTCCCTCTGTTCTAACCTTGGTCTGATCACAGCTACTTCTGTGCCTCCGTTACACATCTTGCCAAAAGGAAGAACTGGCTCGATCACTGCTTCAGAGGGGAATTTATTCATGGTGTCTGCAAATAATTGTTGAGAAGACAGTTGCGCCTGCCCTTATTGTCTCTCTCATCTCCTGGGCTTGCCACAGCTGATTTTTTATTTAATTACATTTGTTAGGAAATACCATGAGGACCTCTGAGGTCAATCCATACCTGCATCCTGGCTCTGAGGAAGGCTTTAAAACAATACTTATTTTGAAGGAAAGGAAAGAAAATGGCTGTTAACTCTTATTTCAGACAAAACCATTGCCTTTTTCACTGTGAGTGGTAAGAGCAACTTAGGGATCTAGGTATTACAGATGTCTCTCCAATAGACCCCTGCCATCTTCTCATCTTGTGATGGGGAAAGTCTGACATCTGCCTAGCAATAATGAAGTCCATCAGATGACTTCAGTGCCACCAGGAAGAGGCCCTAACTGAAGTGGATAGAAGGCAGCATAGGAGGGAAGTGAGGTTGACCATTTAGCTCTCAAGAAGAAACTACATACAGCTTACTTCCTCGTTGACTTCCAGTTCCCATTGTTCTCCTGGCAAAAGACTGACTCTGTAACACTCCTGCACTAAGTTTTCTTCCTCTCCTTATAAAAAGTCTAGGAACAAAGTGGGGTGCTGATGTGGTGGTAGTTAAGTACAAAGTTCTACTGCACACTTTCACTCTTCGGGGTTAAGGACTGAAAGACAGGCATCCCAAAATTCTCAATGAGAACTGGCTACCCTGAAAATTGCCTGATCCTGGTTCAAAGCTACTTCCTGGCTTCCACTAGTTCCCAGCTGTGCCTTTCTCTTTAATTGTGCTGTCTTTTTGCATTCTTAATGCTCACTCTCTTGATCAGTTATGTCGACTCTCAAAAATGGCGGGATGCAATGATTTGAAAAAGGCGTGCATTCAAAGCTGCTTTTATTAAAAATTTCATTAAGGGATTTGCAACCTTCTCCTTTGCTTTCTATTCCAGCTTCTCTCTGAGCTGCAAGTCAGAACAGTCCACCCGGAGGCATTCACTGAAAATTCATCACACTTCATCAGTTATTAAGCACATGACTCTCTGGGATTCAGGAAATAAACAGCCAAGAATTCTGAGCCACCTGTTTGTACCTTTAATTCACATGATCAAGCCAAATGTCTGAAATTTAGGACCAAATCAAAGTCTGCTAAATGTAAATGACATAATGAAAGAAAAAATTAATCTATGTTTTACATAAATGCATTATAATTAGGCTCTATTTTTCTGACTTTTTAGTCAACCATGTGGTCCATCTATAAAAGAAAGAAATTGAGATTTTTCCAATTAATAAATGACTATTTCAGTTCTATCCAGGTGTATGCTGCTTTTGAGCTACTCTAATACAGGTACTAAATGCCAGCCCAATCTGTTCTGGCATTGTTTGAGTATATGTTTATGCAAGGCATTAGTAACTGTGTTTTCCATACATATCTTTAGCTGTGCTGTATACAGACTAACCATTGAGACACAATGTAAAATGTCTGGTGCTAATGCAAAGAAAGCCTTAAATTCTTATTGGCTTCTACTCCCCTCATCTATGTCTCTTCCCCAACTGTCCCTTGTATGCAATACCTAGCAGAAGATGACCAAACACCATAGTGCTGGACCATAGTTCTCAGAGTGTGGCCACTGAACTAGCAACCTCAGTATCACCTGGGAATTTGTTAGAATCCCAAAATTTCAGACCCCAACCTGAGCTGCTGACTCAGAAATCTGTGGATCTCAGCAATCTGTGTCTTAAGAAGGCCTCAGATGATCCTCATGTCTGAGAACCACTGCTCCAAGCAATGTGGCCTCTAACGTGCCCCACTGGCACACTTGCATACTTCCTCCCATTCCCACAACATGCTGTGCCTCCTGCTGGCCTCTGGATTCCTAGAGCTCCCCTGGGGACTTCCCACTCAGGCAAGTCCTCTGAAAGTTGAACCCCACAGTGCAGAAAGATCCCTGTCTCTCTGCTCTCCATCAGAATGCCTATCTCTATGGTAATCATTTCTGACCCTAGGGAGAAATTACTTAGCCCAAATAAGTTCTACCACACACTTTTGGTCTAATGGTGGAATTATTATCCTTGCATCAAGCATATGGGGAAGAGAAAATTGTATAAGAGCGATTTCAGTACCTTTCAAAAAATATCATATGAATAATCACTTAATATGGCTCCAGGGGAGGTTCAGGGATTGTGTCAGACCTAGGTTTTCTAACTCTTGATAAGAGGCGACTTACTTAAATTCTCTGAACTGCTTTGTCATCCTCAGAACAGGGATCAAAAGATCTTCCCTAGGGAGTATTTGTGAGAATTAGTGATACTTTCCTCCCCCAAACACCTACTATTGTGCCTAACACAGAAGAGATGCTTAATAAGTAGAAAATCCATTAGCATAATGGAGAGAAGGTGACTTTGAAGTCAAGGTGGCATAAGCTCCGGTCCCAGGCCTGTTGTAACTCTAGGGAAATTATACTGTGTCTCTGAACCAGTTTCCTTCTCTGTTTGTTAATTGGAAATACCATTTCCAATATACTGTCTATTGTGCAAAGATGTGTTGAAGCTTAGATCAGACAGCCCTATATAACCCTACATAAATTACGTGGCACAAAGAAGATGATCATCTTCTTTTCTCCTGCCTCTGGGTATAGGATGAGAGGGAAAGTGATGAAGATTAAGAACTGCATATCTGAAACAAAACTGACCTGCATTTATGATATCACTGTATTAAAAAAGCTCTGTAGCCTTGGACAAGTTCTTTAGTTACTCTTGAGTCCCAGTTTCCATACTTATTTAAGCTGAACAACTGTTCCTACCCTTTGAGGTTGTTGCACGGTTTTAAATTCAGTGAATGTGGGCAAAGAACTTAAGAGCAATTGGCTTAGAGAAGACTCTCCCCATAAGTAGTTTTTGTTACTGCTGCTCCTAATTACTTTTATTAATATTGCCATTGTTATTAAATGGTGGTTATTTCTTGATGGGCCTGATCTCTCAAACCTTAGAGATGACAGCTAAATAGATACTTAGTTCTAAGATCTTATTTGCCTTCTGGGTTTTCCATTGAGAATACAATTTTTGTTGTTCTTATAAAGTGCACACATACTTTACTATCTTTTCTTTTTTTAACAAAAGAGGGTCTACTTCCCTAAGATGTTAAAAATTCTCATTATAAATTAATCATTTTCCATTCTGGATTTACATAGTACTTTTGTGGATTTGTTTAATCTGAGTCTAAGGAGCGTTCGACAAGACAAAGACGGGACTCTGGCACAGTCTCTAAGATGATGCCGCCTTGTAGGGACTCTCGGCTTGTAGGGACTCTAGTCAGTCAGCTTTCCCCAAAGAGATCCTTTTATCGACTCATGTTTTTATTTCAATAGTTCATCTTTCTGCCATTGCACTCTGTCATACCATAGTCAGATGAGTATAGTTTAGAACTACAGATTCTGAGCTACGTGAGGGTAATTTTTGCATCCAGTTTTGGACTGGCCTCCGCCATCATTGTTCAATAAATAACTCTGACCTAAATAGAATATGGATAATGTGCCAAGCTGCTTTCTTCCATTTGTTACTTGATTAGGAGTTAGAAAATTAGATACTGAAGACACCATTTCTCAAGTACAAGCCCCTAATAATCATAAACCTCTAATTATTAAATGTAAGATGGGTATGTTTTTTTAAAGTATATGGCACATTACTGGAGAAATAATTCTTATTTTTAAATTAATTTTGTTGAGATGTAATTGACATACAGCATTATATGAGTTTCAGGTGTGCAGCATAATGATTCGATACATGTATATATTGCAAAATGATCCCCTCAGTAAGTCTAATTAACATCCATTGCTACACATAATTACAAACTGTTTTCTTCCTTGTAATGAGAACTTTTACCATTCATTCTCTAGCAACGTTCAAATATACAATACAGTAGTGTTAACTTTTGTCACCATGCTGTACATTTTATCCCCAGGACTCATTTATTTTATCACTAAAATAAAATTTTGACCCTTTTGACCACTTTTGCCCATCCCACCTACCCCATCCCAGCCCCTGACTCTTTTTTTAAAGCTCCTAATTTGCAGCCGCCTTCTCAAGGCATTTCCTCTTATCCTTCATGCCACGTGGAAGAACTGAAGGTGAAAGAAGTTAAGTCACTTGCTTCTCTTTGTACCCACAAGCTTGAGGACAACAAACTAAGTTATCCTCCTCAGTTCTTTTGTCTTAAAAATGAACCTTTGTCAGCCAAAGGGTGGGGGTGGGGGGAGAATTCCATAAGCTCCGAAACACAGCCTGCCTAACTCCACCTCCAAGTTACCCACCCCAAGTGCACAAAACAACTAAATTCAATAAGCATTTACTGAGTACCTACTATGTACCAAGCATTGTTGGAGGCACTAATTATAACAAGATGTAAACCTGAATTCTCCTACCTGGCAGTCATTTCTCTTCACAACCAGAATAGCCTGGGGTTTGTCATCTGACACTGCCAGGTTTTTGCCAACTTGCTTTGGGTCATGAATGATCCTGATGAACTCGTTCTTTCTTGTTATTGTGGTTACCAGGTGACGACGCCAGTGTCGTCCATCTGGGATTTGGGTCAGTATTTTTGTCTGTGGAATTCTTACATTCCAAAGAGAGGGAGTGTGACTCTCAGATCTCCCCTGAGGAATAACGTTTTTCTCTCAGAACCCGGAATCGGACTTTGCAGCACTCTGAGTTTTTGTTACCAGGCTCCAGTCTCCAACTAGGGCATTCAATTCTGGGGCCATATCCTCATTCAGTCAGTGTTCAGGCATTTTCCATCAACTCACTCACTCGAGCCTTGGTTCCCAGACTCCATGTCTCCAGTTGCCATGGGAGGTTGATAATGATTCAAGAATTAAGGTCTAAAATGAGGACAGTCCAAGAGACTGCTCTTCTCAAATAGAATTTAAGTCGGGTGTCTAAAACTCTGTTGTCTTTGGGGATCAGGCAGATGATGTAAATATAAAAAGCCATCTACGTAGAGACATGATGTCTGAGGTAAAAATTTTTAAAAAGCATGCAAATTCCAATTTAAAAAGAGAAAATCAGGCAGGCCATCAAATCGCAGCCTCTGCAACCCGTCAAGGACAAGACAGAAGTTTCTCAGGCTATGTAGCCCACACATTTGGCACACTGCCTGTACTTAGTAGGTGCTTACATCAACGAGTGAATGAAAGAACAAAGAAGTGTGTGAACAAATAAACCAAAATGGGGGAGCTGGAACAGATACTGTAGGCTCCACCCTCACAATATGGGAAGTGGTAACATCCAGGAACTCATTCATTTCAGCTTTCTTTGCTCCCAAAGCTGTGTCTTTGAGAACTTTTCAAACTTGCAATTATCCCCAAATCAGATTGTATAAAAGATGATATTTTTATTTGGACTTCATTATAAATAGATGCATATATAATCAATGAAGAAATGATAAATATGAATATAATGCCTTCATTTAAAACAAAGAGCTCTATAAAATACACTTTAAAATTCGGTATTAACTCTCTTAATGTAGCAATAAACCACATAAAGGGAATAGAAGAGAAAAATAAATGAATGTAGGACAGGGAAATATATAAAAAAAACTAGGAGCCATGGGCTCACTTTATGGATAAAGTTATTGCAGCCCAAGCTGTGTTCAGGCATCCAAGTTGGTATGGGCATCCTTTGCCAGCAGGGGGGCCAGAGCAAGCTGGTGAGGACAGTGTGTGGACAACAGGAGGCAAAAGAAGTATGAGTACTTCAGGACCATCAAATTCCCTCTTGTGCTGTTGCTGCACTGCTTCTTCTGGTGACAATCCAGGAAAGGGCATTATTTTGTTTTCCACCAGGCCCTGTGAATTCAGTGTCGGAAGGCATGTGACCTCAGGGCCCTCTCCCAATTCCTCGGGGACCGGTCAAACTACCCACAAACACTGCCAGAACTCAGCGTTCTCAGGAGCCTGTCCTCACCCTCAGCTGCTCCTCACCCTTTTTCTTCTGGCTCTGTTCCCATCTCCCTGCCTGACTGTTGCCCCAGTGGACCAACGCGACCAGCTCCAGAACAGTTGCCTTCTCCCTAGTTTACCACGTTACCACGATGAAGGCACTGCGTGCCTGGTAACTTGTCAGTGATTTCATTCCAGGACTGTATTAGTGTCTGTGGTTGCTGAAAAACACAAATAAAATAAAATAAAAAGCACAAACTCTGTGGCCCCAAACCCTAAAATGTTAGGAATGTATTCTCTGACAGTTCTAGACATCAGAAGTCCAACATGAGTGACGTGGACCCAAATTAAGCTGTCGGTAGGGCCCCACTCCCTCCAGAGCCTCTAGGGGAGAGTCCATCCTCGCCTGCTGGTGGCCGCTGCCACTCCCTGTCTCATAACCACATCACTCCCATCTCTGCCTCTGCGATCACATGGCTTCCTCCTCTTCTGTCTGTGTAGTCAGTCTCCCTCCAACTCTCTCTTACAAGGGCACTTGTGATGGTATTTAGGGCCCACACAGATGAGACAGGATAATTTTCTCATCTCCAGATCCTTAACTAAATCATAGCTGCGAAGACCCTCTTTTCAAATAAGCTAACATTATTGTTTCCAGAGATTAGGAGGTAGAAGAGGGAATAGTTACTTTTGGCTGATTGCAAGGGCTTCTAACATAATCTGGTTCCAGGAGCAGCCCCAAGCCCCAAACCAGAGGAAACCTCCCTGGGTAAACTATACTGCTGTTCCACTTGAATGCCCATAACTAAATGCCACAGTTATCTTGGGGGGAAGTATACTAACCTAAGAAGTTTCCCAATTAAATAGGTTATGTTGTGTTTAATGCCTTTGTCTGGTTTTTCACTTTCCCCATTCTCCCTCTCCTCTCTGGCAACAAAAATGGGGCTGGCGAGAAACTAGCAGATTCCTAAATATGACGTTGCCATCCCGTCTGAAGGAAATCTCTGTGACTCGTAGCAGGTTTGAGGTGCATGCCTGCCACCTCTTTCCCTCCAAAGATTCAGACAAGGCCCAAGTCAGGCCCAGACGGAGCCATATCTCTCATAAGAAAGTAAACTCCTCTCGGCTTTTCTGGAGATGAAAACTGTGTCTCCTCTCCTGTCCATCCTGAGAAAGCCCTCTTGGGGAGACCCACACACTGTGCTCGTGTTTGTTCAGGTGGCTGACATTCACCACAAGACATTCTTTCCCAAGCAGCCTCAAAAGACAACCTCCTGCTTCTATAAAATATGTGGCTTGAGTTTCTTTGAATGAAAAGGCATAACGTATTCAACCTACTCAGAGGAACTCACAAGCCCTCCACCGAGAGGAAAGTGTTACCTGAAGCAGCCAAAGATGCCACCCAAGCATAACCAGGAAAGTGGTTTCCCACTTGAATCCAAACACGATTTGGGCCCTTTGGGGGGTAGATTTATGTTTCCTTCAACTACAGCCCTTGGAACAGAAGGAGCTTCTTTTGCCAAGAAACAAAGGACACGCTCTGTCCTTTTTATCAGTTCTCAGAAGAGTTTTCCAATTCTCATGCTGTGCTGCGAAAGAAAATAAAAATTATCCATGGCTTTGTAAATAGCTTCTGCTTTAGGGAAATATGCATTTCTGACTAGTATGAAAATCTCAGTCTCTGACTAAAACAGAGGAAAACACAAAGTGATATGTTTTTCTAATCCTAAGGTTTATGGGAAAACAAAGAGACATCCATACTGTAGAAATTGTTAAATTTGTTCAAAATCCAAAAATAGCCTCAGAAAAGCCTAAGACCCTTTACAGATGTGCTGGGACCCACACTTCAAAGAGTTTGCTAATGAAGGACCGAAATGCCCAAATCCTTGAAGTAACAGGATGGAGTTTTATTTACACAGAGAATACCTTTGTTTGGGGGGAAGGAGGTATTGTTTCTGGCAAGCCTAAGTTGGAGACTGAGCCCAGCGAAGACTGAGGCTGAGCGTGCATGTGGTTAGCTGTCTGCTACAGAGGCCCGTCATCAAAAGAACAAAGCTTGTCACGTTCATAACTGAGGGAATAACTGTTCTTTTGGCTGATCCCACTCGTGTTTCCGCATCACAATCTTCAAAACGAGTCATCGAAAAGCACAGAAACGCTTGTCGTTAGGCCTTTTGAGGAGCTATCGGGGGAAATCATTCTGATTTTCAAGGCGTGATCGGAACTTGAAACTTTCCCTTTCCTTTTGGGCTCTGACAAGACTGGGGCTCTGGTTTCCTGGCTGATGGCTTTAATTTTGACCTCGGCTAAACCTCTTTCAAATGTTGTCTTTATTGTTTTCAGCATGTGTGTGCATATGTATGTATTCGAGTTCAGTTACTTTCCTTTGGGATGCTGAGCTAAGAAGAGATGATCATGTGACATTCAGGGAAAGTTTGTAACATTCTTTGTTTCTAAATCTCCTGATTCTCGACAATTTGCTATTTATGTTCTACCAGAACAGAACACTTTGTAGCACTCTGCACAAATCATACAATATTCTTATGATCTCCTATTCCCCCAACTGTGTCCCCTTACCATTTTAGATAATTAATCATGCATGATTAAGCTTAGATACTAAGTTTTCTAGAAAAGCTTCCATAATCCCAGCCCCCCACTCATTGACACAGGCTGGTTGTATGTCTCGCCTCTGTGTTACCATGAAAATCTCTACACCGTCCCAACACCAAACTTACTGCATGATGTTGTGATTGCATGTTGACTTGTTCAGCTTCCCCATTAAGGAGTCTCATATCCACAGTGCCTGACACAAAGTTGATAATAAATACTTCTTAAACTACACAACTGTCTGAAATGCTTTCTCCTTTTCATTCTTAAGAATTCATGGACCCAAAAACAACGATTGCACATCTTCATCAGAACATGTCTTTGCAGTCCACTTGGTAAAAAAGGGTCTCTTTTCCTAGACTAGTCCAGAGCTATGGGGGAAAAATCATCTTCAGTATAGACAGGGCTGCTCCTATAGCTAAAATGACCTGAATACTGATTTCTACACACTGTGCCTCTGGCATTTCTGAATGAAACATTGTTCTTAAAGTGATTGAAGGCATTTGGGTTTTCACTGAACCATGATGCAGGCTGCCTCTGCTGGACTATGGAATCTGTTTTCCTGCCACAGGAGTCTAAGTCTCCAGAATAAAGCAAGATTAAAATAAAAGGAAACGCTCATTATCGCTCCTCCAACAGACCCTGCTGTGCACGTGGGATTACACATAGGACAACCAACCTGCTAGAGGTTTAACCATTGGCCCTGGACCCCTCCCATCCTGGGCTAATGAGTACAAGTCAAGAATCCAAATCCCTTTTCTCCAGAGGGCTAATATTTTTTCAATGAGATGTTCACAGACCTATGTTATTAATGTAGATTTAAACAAAGGTTTAAAAAAGAAATAATCACATTCTCAAGGAAGCCAGGGTTGCAGGACTAAAGAGGGAACTCGAGATTTTCACGCTTAAATGTTCATAAAGGAAGGTCCTGCCGGGTATGGGATGTTTGCACGCCACTTATTCCAATGGACATCTTAGATAACGGGGGTCATCTGGCTTTATATTTAATAAAATTATCTCTCTGGGTACTAAAGATAAGACAGGAGAAGCTATCATTGAGCTTCTGAAAGACTATGATGGCCTGATTTTAAATCAAATGAAAAATTTAATTTCAGATCAAATTGATTAAAATCTAGACATTGGCCAGGAAAAAAAAAAGTAGGACAACTCAAACATATGAGCAGAAGTAATTAATCATGAAGTTGAGGTCCAAAAATAACATTGAAAACTCACATACCTCTGTCTGTCGCCTCCAGTCTAATCCCCCTGAACCCCTACTAAGGTGAATGTGCACACCAGTGGTCCCCAGACATGAACCATGACCTCAGGGTGACAGGGTCACAGCTACCAAACGAGGTCTAAGAGTCAACACGAGCAGCCAATATTGGCTGGGGATGCCTAAACAATATGTCCCACACAACACAAAATATCATTTTTGACACTGTATTTAGATACTGATTTCAAAGTGTGAGGCTTATTTCATAGTAGTTTTTCTTCCTCAGGTGGCTTCTCGCTCAACAGATACCAAAGGCAACATTACACTCAGGATTGGGGCAGGGGACAATGATATGTGAACACTTTTTAAAGTTAACTTTTTATAAAAGAATAGCATCCACACATGTGAATTTTTCACATTAAACTATTAGAAATCACTATTCTACATGTTTTTAACAACAACCCAGAAAGTACTTGTCCTCTGAATGTTCATTTTATTCCAGAGCTTCTCAATCCTCATAGGCAGGAAGGACTTCAAAAAGTGTAATCTGAATCCTTCCTGCCACAATTTTACCTGTGTGTAATTTATTGTTCCCTTTCAAGCTCTCTCCTCGAGGCTAAATAACTCACATGGAGTTATATCTTAATATTTGCATTTTTATTTTCTAGATAGAAAAGCACACTGTCCAATGGAATTTTCTTCAGTGATAGAAATGTTTGACATCTGTGTTTTCTGGTATGGTAGCAACTATCCACATGTGACCACTGAGGACTTAACATGTGGCCAGGGAGACAGGGTTTTTTAAATTAATTTACACTGAAATTTAAATAGACACATATGGCCAGTGGCTAGCATACTGGATGCTACAGCTCTGAACAGCATCCATTTCCTAATCATCTTATTTAATTATAGTATCTCCCAAATGCAGAAAACAGCCCAATAAAGATCTAATTGATTCCAAAATCTGGATTATTTGATTTTACACATAACACCATGGTGCCAATAAGCATAATGACATGGGAACATATTAGCTTTACAAACAAAGACAAATAAAATATAAGCATTACCCTAGCCTACTAGACAAAGGCCTGGATAAATGAGTGCAGCTCTGGAAAGAGTCATCTAGTTTTGGGAAAATAATATACCTAAAGATCAAAGAAATTCACCTTTATAAGCAAAGACCTGTTCACTGTTAATTGTACCTTAAATGTCTTGATTTGGTAACAATGAGCTTTGTTGTCCTGTATCAGCATGTGATATTTGATGCTAAGTTCCATTTTATTGTAGGCTTACTTAAAAACAGTAAAGAATTTACCTTTCTGGTATCTGGGATTCTTTTTTTTTCTTTAAGTAAATTAGTCTAAATGGATCCCCACTGTGTCGCACAAAGACTGACCACTGTGAAGTTTCATTCAACTAATAAATACTATTATATTGACACTGAATCATTACAAATCTTATTGCCAACTAGGTAGGAAACCACTAAACAGTCATCTAATTTAAACTGTGTTTTTCCAGGAACACAGACACAGGACCCAATCTGTCCTTTAATTCATATTTTAAAATTCACTAAGCATGAACTTCCAGTCAAGATGGTGGTGCAGGTAAACACAGCTCACCTCTGCGCAAAACCACAACACAATTACAACTAAAGTATGGAACAAACATCATTCAGAACCATCAGAAACTGAGCAGAATGGAAGTTCTACAACTACAGAATTAAAGGAGAAACTACATCATGACTGGTAGGAGGGGCAGAGGTACAGAACAGGCTGGTCTCACATCCATGTGTGCCAGATAGTAATCAGGAAAGAGACTTCTGGTCAACATGGGGGCATAAGGAGACTTGGCTCTCCTCTTTGCACAACCACATCAAAATTACAAAGAAAATATAGAACAACCATCATTCAGAATCATCAGAAATCAATAAGACTGGAAGTCTGACAAATATGGATTTAAAGAAACCACATTCATCCAGACTGAGCTACAGAGTCAGCAAGCTGGTACAATATCTGAGACTCCATCAAACTGGCTAACACTGTTTTACCCTCTTTGGAGATCCCCAGAGTCTCTGCCCCACCCATCTTACAGGCCCAACAGAGATGCGTTTCCATATGAATGGCTAGTCTTGGCCAATGCTGCATAATTTCCTAAATGTTCTCAAATAAGCAACAATAGGCCTCACTGAGCTACAGGCCCAGCACTAGCAGCAAGCAGCCTAGATTTATGGCTTGGCTTCACCTGAGAATCTCCAAGCCAAGCATAAGTAGCAGTCATCTCAGATTGCTTTATAACTCAGGCAAGGTGGACCCAGGAAAATACAGGAGGGGGCTGACCTTAGTCTGTACCACCTAGGAAATCTCAAGGCTAGCATACCCAGTGCACAACTACAGACCATGTTGAAGGACCACCACATTGCCCCTGCATAGTTGAACATCCACAGTAGATAGAGGTTGGCAGTCAGTGGTCACAGCCAACCCTTGCCCCTGACAAGCCTAGGTAAATCCCTCCCAATAGATCTGCCAAGAGCAATCAAGGCTCAACTACAAGAAGGGGGAATACTCAGCCCACATGCAGGGTGCAACTTGATTATGCAGTTTGGGTGATAAGGGAGGCTGTGCCACTGGACCCCATAGGATACCTACTACATAAGGCCACACTACCAAGACATGGAGTCAAAGCAGCTCTACCTAATACACAGAAACAAACACAGGGAGCCTGCCAAAGTGGGGAGACAAAGAAACATAGCCAAAATGAGAGAACAGATCAAAACTCCAGAGAAAGATCTAAACCAAATAGAGATAAGTGATATATCAGATGCCGAGTTCAAAACTCTGGTTATAAGGATGCCCAAGGAACTTAATAAGCACTTCAACATTATAAAATGACATCCAGTCATAAATGAAGGATATATTAATTGAAGTGAAGAACAGTTTATAGGGAAACAATAGTAGAGTGGATGAAGCTGAGAATCACATCAATGATTTGGAACATAAGGAAGCAAAAACCAACCACACAGAGAAACAAGAAGAAAAAGAATGAAAACAAATAAGGATAGTATAAGCAGCCTCTGGGACAAATTCAAGAGTCCAACATTAGCCTCCGAAGAGTATCAGCAAGAGAATAGAAAGAAGAAATTGAAAATCTATTTGAAAAAACAATGAAAGAAAACTTCTATAATTTGGTAAAGGAAACAGACATGCAAGTCCAGAAAGCACAGAGAGTCCCAAATAACATGAATGCAAAGAGGCCCACTCCAAGACATGTTATAATTAAAGTGCAAAAGGTTAAAGATAAAGAGAAAATCTTAAAAGTAGCAAGAGAAAAGCAGTTAGTTACCTACAGGGGAGTTCCCATAAGACTGTCAGCTGATTTCTCAAAAGAAACTTAGCAACCTAGAAAGGATTGGCAAGAAATATTCAAAGCCATGAAAAGTAGGGACCTACAGCAAGATTGCTATACTCAGCAAAGCTATCATTTAGAATTGAAGGGCAGATAAAGAGCTTCTCAGACAAGAAAAAATGAAGGAGTTCATCATCACCAAACCATTATTATAGGAAATGTTAAAGGGACTTATTTAAGAAAATAAAGAATATCAAAACTATGAAAAATAAAATGTCAAAAACACATATCTATCAAAAATTGAATCTAAGAAACAAACTAAGCAAACAAAAAGAAGAGACAGAATCATGGATAAAGAGAACATTTTGATGGTTGCCAGATAGGAGAGGGCACAGGAGAATGGATGAAGAAGTGAGGGGATTAAGAAGTACAAATAGGTAGTTACAGAATAGCCATGGGGATGTAAAGTACAGTATAGGAAACTCAGTAGCCAAAGAAGTTATATGGACATGGACATGAACAATGGACATGGACATGAACAATGGTAGAGGGTGTCAGGGAGTGGAGGTTCTGGGTGGAGAGGACAAAGGGAAAAATATTGGGACAACTGCAATAGCACAATTAATGCAATATAGTTTTATAAAATGGGAGGAATATCTCAGGAGTGAAGAGAGTCAGCCCTACACCAAGCCCCGCAGCCCAGGTTCTAATGCCAGGAAGAGAAGTCATCAGATCTTCTCTTTGTAAAAAATAGTGGTAATTGAGGCAGTGGAGCATAGAAACTGCTAGACTCTCTGGCAGTTCCTCTTAAAAGATCCTCACAAACTTATGCTGACTCATTCCCTCTGAGCTCCAGCATGAAGGCAGAAGCTTGAACAGCAGCAGATACATATGGGAAGGAAGTGAATTCTCCAACATCAAGGTGAGGGCTGGGAACAGCTTTCTCTCAGACAGAAGTACTGGCGGAGGCCACCATTCCTTTTCTGAGCCTTCCCCCAAAGAGCCACAGAGGGAAAAGGAGGGTACCATATCTGAAACTCCATCAACCTGGCTCACACAGTTTGCCCCCTAGGAATTCTCTGAAGCCTGGCCCCACCAAACTTTGGGCCCACCCAAGCTGTTCCAAGTGCCTTTTCCATAAGAATGGCTTATCTTGGCCCATGTTTCATATTTCCTAAATTCTCTCAAAAGCAGCATCTGGCTTCAGCAAGCCCAGTAGCTCTTGCTAAGTTGCACCAGGCCTTGCATTAGCAGCAGCCAGCTTTGGTTCACAGTATGGCCTCCGACTGGGCACTTCGAAGCCAAGCATAAGCAGCAGCCATCTGCAGATTGCTTTGTAGTTTATGCTGTGTGACCCCAGACAGAACACAAGCAGTGGCTGACCTTGGATGTTCTGAGCAATCAAGGCTCAATTACAACAGAAGGGTGTACACAGCCCTCCTATTGTACACAGCAAGCACACCTCAAATACCCATCTTAGATAATAGGACAGGTTGTGCCACTAGACTTTACAAGACACATACTACATTAGACCACTCTACCAAGCCTGGGTAGAGGCTTTCCATGTAATAGCTCTACCTAATACATGGAAACAAACACAGGAAAGCTACCCAAATGAGGAGACAAAGAAACATGGCCCAAATGAAAGAATAGAACAAACTCCAGAAAAAAAAAAAACTAAATGAAATGGAAGCAAGCAATCTATTAGATGGAGAGTTCAACACACTGATTATAAGGATGCTCAGTGAACTTAGTGAGAACTTCAAAAGCATAAAGAAGGGCATGGAAATCATAAAAAATAACCATGCAGAAATGAAAGATATACTCATTAAAATGCAGAACAATTTACAGGGAATCAACTGTAAAGTCAATGAAGCCAAGAATCAAATCAGAAATCTTGAATATAAGAAAGGAAAAAAAACCAATCAGAACAAGAAGAAGAAAAAAGAACCCCAAAATAATGCTAATGAGGATAGTGTAAGGAGTCTCTGGAATAACTTCAAGCATACTAACATTCACAACATGGGTTTGCCAGAAGGAGAAGAGAAAGAGCAAGAAATTAGAAAACTTTTTGAAGAAATTATGACAGAAAACTTCTCTAACTTGATCAAAGAAATGGACATATAAGTCCAAGAAGGACACAGAGTCCCAAACAAGATGAACCCAAAGAAGCCCACCCAAAGTCCCATTATAATTAAAAATGCCAAAGGATAAAGACAAAGAGGGAATCTTAAAAGCAGTTACTTACCTATAAGGGAGCCCCCATAAGATTGTCAGCTAATTTCTCAAAAGACACTTTGCAGGCTAGAAGGCATTGGCAAGAAATATTCAAAGTCATGAAAAATAGAGTTACAAGAAAGTTTACTGTACCCAGCAAAGCTAGGTAGAACTTTCCAAACAAAAAAAAGCTAAACAACTACATCATCATCAGACCAGATTTATATGAAATGTTAAAAGGTTTTTTTAAGGAGATGATCAAAAATATGAACATTAAAATGTATATATGTATATATATATATATATATATATATATATATCTCAACAATTGAGCCTAAAAATCAAAATAATTGAATAAGCAGAACAGAAACAGATTCATAGATGCAGAGAACATTTTGATAGTTGCCAGATGGGAGGGGAGGCAGGGGTATGGGCAAAAAAGGTGGAGGAATTTAAAGTCACAAAGTGGTAGTTACAGAATAGTCATGGTGATGTAAAGTACAGCATACGAAATAGAGTAGCCAGAGAACACATGTGCATGACCCATGGTCATGAGCAAAGGTGGGGGGATGGCCTGAGGGCGTGGGGGGTGCTGGGTGGAGGAGAGCAGAGGGATATGGGACAACTGTAATAGCATAATCAATAAAATAAATTTTTAAAAAATTTACTAAGCACTACTCCAGGTTCTGGAAGAACACTATAAGATGATGTAAGATCCAGTGTACAATCTAAAATAGCTTCAATATATAATATTTTACACCAATAATAAGGAAGATAAGGGCTCTCTTTTATTTATCTTTTAATTGTCCAATTATGCTGCATTCCTTCTATTTATACAGATACATCTGTGAAATCTCTGAATTGATAAGCTGAGTTTGATTGTATGACAAAACCTAGACTTCCTACTATTTCTGGTTCCCAGAAAACTAGCTATGCCCTGTCTGGTGTGGCTCAGTAGGTTGGAGTGTCATCCCATGCACCAAAGGGTTGTGGGTTTAATCCCTGGTCGGGGCATGTATGGAGGGAAGCCAGTCGATATTTCTCTCTCTCATCTCTCTCTCTCTGTCTCTGGAATCAATAAACAGTAAACAGAAAAACACTACCTTTGATACAATATCTGTAAATTAATTCCAGTCCCCCAAAGGCATCATTATTTTCCTATATTAAATAAATTTTGTCTTGAGACACTGAAGAATACCTCCTTTATCAACTTTATATAAAAAATAGAACACTATGGCTTAGAGCTCAAGTTTCTATTGGTATTCCCTAAACTTCTCAACTTTTTTTGTTTTCATAATCAATAAAACAGTAGAAATGCCTTTCATATTTTGTTACAGTGAATAATAATTCTAAAATGTTCTATTTTTGATGTTCTAAATGTTACAGAGCAATAATAACTTATATTAGCCTGGACTTTATAGTTCTCAGAATCTCACTTGGTCTTCATATAACCCCAAGTGCTCTCATTGTCCATTTGCACATTACAAAACTATAGTTTGGCAGTAAAGAGGCTTCTCATAGAGAACATGTGTAAATTATGATCTGGAGGAATAATTTCCATGTTGCATCCAGTGGCTCTTAGTTTGCCATAAATAAAAACAATGAATACCACATAATCTCTTATAAACTGAAAAAGCACATTAGCATATGTAAAGATCTAGTAAATCCCACACTTTAAGAAAAAAATCAGTTTAACTTTTTTAACCCAAGTGTTTTCCAAACTTATTTAGCTATAGACTTTTTACTTTTTAAAATACCATTTACTGTTCTACCAAATACTTTTTTAAAAATAGAGTTAAGAAAATGTCCTTAAAATAATCAAAAAATCATAGAAAATTAGGTGATGATAAAACTTCTCAGCTCTCACATATTTGGAGTAGAAATCTCCATGTAACTCCACTCTTTAAATATTCTCCTTTCCAAATGCCTTCTAAATAGCTTCAGTTACTGTGTCTGTTGTACCTGTGCTGGGAAATAAAGCAAAAACTGCGGCTTCATTAATGCTTAAACAAGAAACATTACAAAATGGGGTTTCTTTCGAAAGGAAAAAGGCCAAGAGGCTAAAAAAGAGGTATAATCATGTGAGTACTATCTACTATCTTGAACACTGTCTGGCAGAAGCCTCTCTGTAAGTCTGCATTGCCAGAACTCCAGGTGTTTTTCCAGCCTAGATTCTCTGGTGGCCCTAGGGGGTCTCTACAGACATCTCCTCACTTCTAAGCCCTTGGGCCAGACACTTTCCCTGCCCTTTAATTAACTTTTTAAAGTAGTCCATATTACTGTAGTTGTCATAAAAGACTGTAAACTCAAACTAACTAAAGTCTCAAGATGTTCCACTTCCTAAGTCAGCCATATGAAAAAAAAAATTAGCACAGAGCCACCAAATGGCACATCCTTTGAAGATAAGCTGCTTGAGAAAAGGTGAAGGACAGCTGCGGCAGTGTGGAAACTGACCCAGAGTGTCTGTGCTCAAGGACAGGCATGGCTTAACAGGAGTGACCAGACCGTCAATAAGGGAAGCGCTCTGGCCTGGCCCTCACCCACTGCATCTCAACCTCAATCTTCTTTCTTTTATGAGTAGAACTGCATCACAGTGAAAATAAAACCTTTGAACCTTCCAGAAATAGTTCATCAAGGATGTCTCTGCCACTAGCAAGAGACTCCCTGAATCTGGGTAGGACTACCCAATGGAATAGCACTCAACTCTAAAGGGTATTTGGTAGTCCTAGCTCCTCAGCTTGGTTGGGCACGCCTTTGCCCCTGCTGCCCTCTCTTCCTAACCAACCCCTCCTATCCTGGCCCTGAGTGTCCCAGCTTTTCGAAATGTTATTCATTCTCTGAGGCCTGGCTCAGTCCCCTGTCAGAATTAGTCTTTCCCCTCTCTGTTTCCTTTCCCTGTCTCCACAAGCTTCATTCTTCTCTGGACTATTGGGTGGCGGCCCAAAGCAACAAACTATAAAGAGAGCTTTCACTGGATTAAAATGGCAGAGTGGTTAACATAAATTGATCTTGCCAATCAAAACTGATGATACACTTGAACAACAACAAAAACAAAGCCTCTAATAATCCTGACTGCTAAATGAATGTTAAAAAATATTTTTAATTTGATTTTAGACATGTTGAACTATTAGATTTCTCAGCATCCCCAACTTGTATCATCTGGACCTATCTTTGTTGCATCCAACCCAGTACAGTTAGTTGCATGTCTGCCTGTGTCATTTTTATATGTGCATTCTCCAGAAGTTAACACAGTGCCTCACATGTGTTAGGTATTTAGTATGTCAGACTAAATTAGCTAATAGTCTTTCTTATTTACAACTACAGGCTACAGTTTAAGAGGAATTAGAAAAGAAGGCTAGAAATTTCCTCACACATTGCTCATAGCAATATTTTATTAGATATATCTCCCAAGGCAAGGGAAAAAGAAGAAAAAATAAGCAAACGGGAGTACGTGAGCCTAAAAGGTTTTTGCACAACAAAGAAAACCATCAATAAAATAAAAAGAAATTCCAGAGAATAGGAGACTATATTCACTGGTACATGTGATATGAGGTTAATGTCCAAAATTTATAAAGAATTTATAAAACTCAACACTAAAAAATCAAACAACTTCATTTGAAAATGGGCAAAGAACCTGAATAGGTGCTTCTCCAAAGAGGACATACAGATGGCCAATAGATATATGAAAAGATGTTCAACACCACTAATCATCAGAGAAATGCAAAGTAAAACCACAATAAGATATCACCTCATACCCATCAGAATGGCTAGCATCAATAAATCAACAAATAACAAAACACAGAGAAAATGTGGAGAAAGGGGAAGTCTTTTGCACTGTTGGTGGGAATACAGGTTGGTGCAGTCCCTGTGAAAATCAGTATAGGGATACCTCAAAAAATTACATATGGATATGCCTTTTGACCCATCAATCCCACTTCTGGGAATATAGCCAAAGAAGCCCAAAACAGTAATTCAAAAGGACATAAGCACCTCGATGTTCATTGCAGCATTATTTACAATCACCAAGATATGGAAGCAGCTCAAGATATGAAAGCCCAAGTGGTTGGATAAAAAACAAACTCGGAACAATGGAATACTACTCAGCTGTTTTTAAAAAGAAAAGTTAAGTTTACCCTTTCCTACAGCATGGATGGACCTGGAATACATTATGCTAAGTGAAATAAGCCAGTCAGAGAAAGATAAACGCCATATGATCTCACTCATATGTGGAATCCAATGAACAAACTGAACTAACAAGGAAAACGGGGATGGACTAATAGATAGAGAACAGGATGACAGCTAGTTGGAGGGAAGCAGGGAAGGGGTGGGGGGATCAAGCAAAAAAGAAAAAGGACTCATGGACGTGGACACAGTGTGGTGATTGCAGGGGGCAGTGGGATATAAGGAGACTAATGGTAATGGAAAAATGAATACAATGGTATAATAAAAAATAAAATATGGAAAAACTTAGGTCTGGAAGTTTCCTCAATTACATGAAACTTTTTAATTACCTTAACCACTCCAGGAAGGTTTGAGAAGCCAAAAAAGCTTTTATCAAGTGTTATCAGAATTGTGAGTGATAGAGCAGTCCACTTTGTAAGGATAACTTGCGCCTACCTAAGAGACACTGCTATGTGGAAAAGGAAGTGGAGAGATGTTATTTAACAGAATTGATGAAATGCACAGCTTTTCTATTCCACCCAAGTTGAATATTGACTAAATGTTCTCCTTATTTGTTTTATAATTTTCTAAACCATTACACACACTCATACTCAAAGCCAAATGTAATTTCATTTATCCACTTTTGAGATTTTTCCACCAGACTCTTTGCCTCCATTAGTGCAGAGAAACTGAAGGTGAATAGCCAACATAGTGCCTTGGCATAGAAATAAATTCATCCATTTGGTTCTTTCCTCCACGTTTATCACTCTGTTGCTGCCTCACCATATCGTATTCATATCCGTGTGAGTCACACACACCCCAAATGAAACCATGATACAAAATAAATTTGAAATGAATTTATTCACACAGAAAATGTATTCCCATTGCTTAGATTTCATAGGATAAGAAACCTCAGTCAGGACTTAGCCAGACCTAAATTCTCTCCCAGCTCCGTCATTTGGTAAGCACATTTGCAACCTTTGGCAAGTCACATAACCTCTCTTGAGACTCAATGCTTCTTCTCTAAAATGGAGTCAATCATGCTCAGGTTTCAGGCTTCTTGGAGGGTTACATTGAATGATATACAGATAGCTATAGAAATATCTGGTAGAGTTGCAAACACCTAGTGAACACTCAGTACAAGTGCTCTGTTATTGCTGATTAAATTTTCATCTGAGAAGTTGGGCCACACTTCAAAGAACTGCTAAAAGAAACCATTTTAAATTTGAAGTTCCTTGTATGAGCTCAGCCATACCCCATCACATTCCCAAGGTGCCTGCTAACCTGTGCTGGCCCTCCCTCCAATTAGGACCACCTCCCTCCAATCACTCAGCCTTTTACCCTGACCGCCTTCCCACAAAGCCCTGAAGGCCAACAACTTGTGCAGTGGAGCAGAGCCTGGATTTCATCTCCCAGTCGACCCTTTGTCCAGGCCTCTCTGTGTAATACACAAACTGCATTATAAGGGACGCCTGGCTGTTTCTGTTCCCCAGAGTCTTCCCAAATTTTGTCTTCACCTTACATTTATGGAATAGTAAGGATGGATCTTCAAGTCCTATTTCTAAGAGACAATTGTTCAGCCATCACTGTTATTAACAAGGACTCAGAAAAATATTTCCTTAACTTTGGCCCACAAGTGGAAATGAGCTGGACCTTACAGCACTTCTAAAACTGGAAGTTTAGCCTCTGGCAGAGGAATTGTGCTAGCTGAATTAGCAATCTCTCAGGAGAGATGAGGCAAAGACTCCTGAGTGCTCTAGAACTCAGAAATGGGTTTGTGGCACAGGGTGGACAGCGCATGTTCAGACCATGTAGTACTACACTAAGCCAGGACCCGGGGTGTAAACAGCACCCACAGCAAACAAGAAATACTTGCTTTTTGCCCAGTTCTGACTGTGCACACACTATGAGGTGATCCCACGCCATGCACTTAGCTTCCCTGGTCCACCATTTCCTCATTACAAAATGGAGTTAATATCTGCCCTATTTCTTAGCCCCCCTAAAAAAATTTTTCTGAAGTCAAGTAAGAGGGGATGTGTGAACTTCAAAAAGCCAATGTAAGTTAATTTTTAATCAATTTTTACCTCTCTAAATTCATGAGAATCACAGCAATAAACCAGCTGCTGAACAATATAAAAGAATCAAGAAAGCAAACAAAGTGCTATGACTATTATTAAAATATTTAAGTGTCAGTACCCAACTCAGGCACCTTTTCTAGAAACCCATCCCCCAACTTTACCCCACACCATTCTTCTTTCAGGTAAAACACATTTGTCCTTTTCCATGTTTATTGCCTCTGCATCTTGTAGCTACTTCTTTGTTGCACATACTCCAAGGGTATTAGAGTTATCTGCTTGCTCGTCTGCCACCCCTGCCAGACTGTAAGCTCACTGAGGGCTGGATCCCTGTCTGTAACCCAGCCCTGACCTAGCTTAGTACCTGGCACAGGCCCTACTATAGATGCCCTAATGGTAAGAGGAGTGGGAAGCCTCCTGACCTGCATTCTTTTGTTGGCTCTGTACTCACCAACACCATGAGCTTGGACAAATCTTTTTTTTTCTGGAAGTGAGGACATCAGGCTAAACCAAGTTTCAAACTGCCATCCCACAAGCCCATTCTAGCCCCTGGACACTGTTTTTGGCCTGCAAAGTCCTGGTGTTCATAGTATCAAAAGGAAATTTAAGTTAACTATGAACATTTAGATATCAGAAAATAGAACATAAAATTAGAATTCTCATCTCTTTAAAAAAATGAGGAGATCTCACGGGACTGGGCTGTCACTCCATATAGCAGACTGGTGGCTTGCTCTCTAAGTCTGGGAGCTGTCCAGCCTACCTCAGTCCCTTATCTTTTACCTGTTGGGCCAGTCACTCATTCAGATTGCCTGGCTGGGTTTTTACAGGTATTTGATTACAGTTTTCTGAATGTATTCTAGCTCTAATAATACCATTCAAGGTCTCCAGGAATTCTCTCTCTACCAGGTACATACACATGCACGCATGTGTGCATTTCTCACCATAAGAACAGGAAGCTGTGAGGCCCACTGCTGTTATGGTTCTCTTTACCATCCCTACTTTAGGTTGAAGTCCCTTCGCAGTTAGTGAATAAGAGGGAAGAACATCACATAAAGAAAAATGTAGGAACAAGAAGGAAGAGAGGGAATCTTTAGCTACAAACAGTGATACCACAGGTATTATGGTATCATGTGAAGAAAATTAGATAGTTTTATAGCACCGGATTTTTCATAGAGCAAAGCAACCATTTTGTCTCTGATCCTAAAAACACACATAATAGCTGATGTGAAAAACTGGAGCTTAATTGTCAGAAATTATGTGGCTTTGGGTGTCACTCCCACTAGGGTCCCCTCCCTCCTGCTCCCCATGGGTGTCTTGCAAGGAGCTGCAACTAGCAATTTGAAACTTATACACCTCTATTGATGGGTTGCACCCATCTGTAGCATATCCATAAACCCCCGTGGCAAAGCTGCCATTACTTAACAGTATAATCAGCCGCACAGTGGGTGCAGAGAGGAGGAGAGAACTAGGTACATATTACTAAGAAGCCTGATGAGTCCAACATACTGCTTCTCTCTAACAAGCACTGCCCTGGGAAATTTAAAAGAGCACACCTCAGTGTACAGGGCATACATCTGCTACATCCATGTGGTACTTGATGGGACAGATCAACCACAAACAAGCCAGCATTTTCTCCCCAGCTTCCTTGATACCCTGACTAGGTGAGCAAGAGCACAGAGCCCAGCACAAGATCTTTGTTGAGAATCTTCATTTGGCTGCTTACAGAACTTACAGTTGGCTTCTGTTGGTTACAGAACTCCCTGCATCCTCAAATTTCCAGGTTTTCCCCTTTCCCAAAAGCTGCAACTCAGTTACTAAAAAATATTATTTTATGTTATTTATTTATTTTTAGAGAGAGTAGAAGGGAAAAAGAAAGCGAGGCAGAGAAACATCAACGTGCAAGAGAACATCAATGTGTTGCTTCTGGGCCTGCAACGCAGGCATGTGCCATGGCCAGGCATCAAACCAGCGGACCTTTGGTTCACAAGCTGCTGCTCAATCCACTGAGCCACATCATCCAGAGCAGAAAGTTTTTTATTGATCATGCTCCACATTTGTACTCTTATCTCACACCATGGTCTTCTGAGGTGACTCCATCAGCTAGTGAAGAGGAGACAAGTCTTATTTTATAAATATTTTATTAGAGTCTGTGCTTTTAGGGTAAAAGATTTTTATAAGGAACTAAATAACAAGCACAATAAGTAACCAACTACCCCACTTCTCCCAAAATATTCAAACCTAGAATCTAAGTGCAGATTTCAGTGACTTTCTCCATCTCGTGAGCATTAGTCTCAAAGGTGATGGGTATGGGAAGATAAAATTGATTATAGCAAATTCACTCGCCATACCTGAAAAAGTCTCTAAGTAGTGTCAAAATGTACACACTATTGACAATGTATCCACACCTTGTCCTTCTATATGGAGAGTAACATATGTCCCCATCCAGAGTGTGGAAGAAGCACAGGTTTAGAATTCAAGAAACTTGAATTCTAGTACTAGCTTCACTAGCTAGAATTGTGTGACTTGGAAAATCTCTTATGACTTCTAGATTTCCTCAGCTGCAAAATAAATCAAATAAAATCACCTCTAAAGCAGTGTTTCTCATGTTTTAATATGCAAATGATTCACCTAAATCAATAGGTTTAAAGTGTTCCTGACATTCTGCCACCCTAACAAACTGTCAGATGATGCTGATACACTTGGTAGAGGGACCATCAGCAAAAAAAAAAAAAAAAAAAAAGAGTAGCAAGCAATGGTTCTCGAACTTGGCTGTGCATTAAATTTCCTGGGGATTTTTTTAGTATCAATGCCTGGTGTCACCTCCCGGGTCTGATTTAATGGCTATTTAATGGCTGTGTTTGAGCATGGGGAGTTTTTCAAGTTCTCCAGGTAATTATAATGTACAGCAGTGTTTGAGAGTCACTGCTCTATTTCTTAAACATCTGAAATGATGGCCTTTATTTTTCAATCACATTACATTTGTACAGTGAAATTCCTTGTTTCTATTATCTCATAATAAACCAGAGAGTTAAGCGGGACAAACACTATTACCTCTGACTTATAAAAAAGATAATCAAGTCCCTAGGTATCAGATGACTTGCCTAATGGCATATAGTTGATAACAGACCTTCTGCTACTAGAACATACCATCCTGATACTCAACCTGTGCTTTCTCCAGACTGCTTCATACTGTCTTGTACAGACAAATAATGACAAGCAAAGAAAAAAAAGTTGGCATATTTTCTGCCCCAAATTTCTAAGAATAATATGAATGGCAATGTGACAGAGAAATGCATGCACCTAGAAAAACAATAAATGTATTATATACTTGGGGAAGAAAGCACTTGGCTGCTCTGGATGCAAAAAAAGGTTTTGAACGTTTCTAAGGTTTTGTCCGTCAGAAACAGGACCGACCATTAGACATCAAGTGAGCACAGCAAGGTGGATTAATTCAGTGTTCTGAAAACAATGAGCTGTACCGAGGAAGTGCCATAACTGATCCTAGGCAAGAGACCTGACAGTCTGCCATTTGATAAAACTAATAGTTCATTGGAACTTGTTGAGATAGCCATTCCACTTCCACACATTTGCAAAACCTACACAGAAACAAAGCAAATGAGAGTTTGACACTGGAACTAAGGTAAATGTGGAAATTAATAAAAAACGAAGTAAGTGAGGGGTGCAAAGGAAGTAAGTCACATTTTTAATGTTTACAATGGACTAGACATTTGTACGAATTAGCTGGCCTTATTCTAACTTGTAAGCTAAGCCTTGTGATTCCCATTTTATAAATGAGAAAAGTGAGTTATGTCTTAATGTCAGAGCTGGGTTTAAGCCTAGATCTGTCTAATTCCAAACTCCTCAAGTAACTTTCTGCTATTCCACACCGATTCCTATAACCAAAACAAAGATTTTCATGTAAACCACCCAAACCTTCATCTTTGCTATGTAGTAGGAACAAAATACTATTAGAATGTCTTAGCTCTTTACTCCTGATGCTCCAAAAGAGAATGAGAACACTATTTATGAGTAGATGACCTGGAAAAACAAAAACAAACAAACAACAACAACAAAAACCCCAACCTTCCACTAAATGTTTGCTTTGCAAAGGCAAAGCCCATATTCTTTTCAACAGAGGTCGCAAGATAGCAGCCTCAGGTCAGATCTGAGCTGCAGACGTGTTTAATTGAAAAAGGCACTACTAACCCTAACCCTCACACTGATTTCAAAATGTTAGAATTTATCAAATTAAAGGGCAACAGCCTTTCAATAAGCAGTCATCAAGTAGAGTGTGGACTGTGGATTGCTGGCGTCTCTCAGGGAAGCTGGAGGAGCTGCGAACACTGATACGGTGCTTCCTCATGGCGTGAACGCTGGGGCTGAGCCCCCGAGCCCTCCACAGTCGGGGTGCATGCTGCTCTGCATTCATCGCCCCCCCCCCCCGCTCTCTCTACTACTATATGTGTCAGGGGACACTTGTCATCAGACTTAAGAGGAATACTTTTCATAACTTTTTCTCTCAAAGAGTGAATAATAAAAGATATACCAAGAGGCCCATCAACAATTTATTTCAAGGAAAAACAAGGACAGCCTACTTTTCCTGATATCTAGCCCACACCCCCATTTAAGTTGAACAGATTCCAAAGACATCTGAGCCTGTAAATCCTGCTCTACAGGAATAAGCAGCATCCTTACAGATGCTAAACTCTTCCACCTAATAATGGAAAAGACTTTCTTAAGTGGAGGCAGTGCTACAGGGAAATGAGGTTATGGATGTACTGGAATATGAACCACAGCCTGAAGGTAAAGAGGAAATGTTTTATTATTCCTTTTTCTTCTCAGTTACCCCAAGAGAAAGTTGGGGATCAGGATTCTGAATTGGACAAAGGTACCCAATCCTGTTGTAAAGATGAATATGGCCACTGGGTTGGGGCAAAGAAGGAAAACCAGTGTAGAGCACCCCGTAGGCAAATATGGCCTATGAACTCTCGAGGTGACAATGTGCAGGATCCAGTTGAAGTTTTTTTCTTTGTTGTCATTTCCTAAGTTACCTGCAGTCTTCTGTAGAGTCTGTGACATGCTGTGCTGCACAGAGTCTGAGGAAGGGTTTGTGTTGACATGTGTCCTCAAGTCAGGGAGGGTGGCAGTAGCTTGAAGAACTTTGCCAGAAAACCCCTGAATGTGACTCGAGTAAAACCAGAACCGAGGCTGAGGCACAAGCACCCCCCAGAATGGGATTTGGCGAACATAGACACGTGTCTCAGGAATTCCCAGAATCATGAGGGACAGGGACGTGGAGACAGGCCTTCCTGTGGTTATGCTGACCTGCTCTACCAGTACTCTCATGTATGGGGGAGGTGCAGCCCTGCCCCTGGAGGACTGGGGAGAGCTGGGCGAAACCTGTTCTGTTCTGTGCCACAGTTCTTATTTCAGTGAAATGGTTCCCACCCTCTTTGTATTTTTTAAGTTGATAATAAATAAAAAGATCATGAGAATAACGAATTATATTAGATGTCTGACAAGTAGCTATGCCTCCTTGACAGGTTTTTAAGGTTTTTCCACAGTCAAATATTCAAAAGTTCAAAGGGAAGTTGGTGTTTATAGAATAATAGTGTGCCTAGAGTTCAGAATAAATTTTGAACCTGTACAGGTTGTGTGATTCATTTATTTTTGGCCCCTGCGTATCCAGCACACAGATGCTTCACACATAATAGAAACTACTTATTTGTCCATTTAAAGTGAAAAAGGTTTCAAAAATTACTGTGAAGCAGATACCTGAGCACTAAACTAGTCCACAAAACTATAGTCAGAAGAATTTCAACTTTCTAGAAGGACATGTCACGGGATTTCTGAAGTGTCCCTGAGAATTGACAATTACTGTTGAGCGGGTGTTGAGAGGTAAGCAAAATTCTTAATCTGCTAAGAAATTAGCTTTGTGCCAGGTGCTTCTTTGCCTCACACAATCCACAATATTTTATGATAGGACTATTATTCTATTTACAAATGACTACATAATAAAGACCTTTGTGGTCCTGCTGTCTTGTTGAAAATATAAATGTTATAACTGCAATGCCAAGAGCAAACCATAGAGAAAAGCTATGAAAGGCAGAAAACAGCCATTACTAAAGAAATGAAAAGATCTATTCCTTATACTTGTCCACTCTTTTGGAACATTCATACTGGCCAAAGCAATAATTATTGATAAATGAGCTTCAAAATCATTCTTTGGCACAACAGATCAACAATAACATCTGTGTAAATGTAATATCACAACATAAACACTCAAAGCCCCAGAGAAGAAAATAATGCTGTTTGCTTTGGTTTCATTTAGGGAGCTCATTATATATTTTTTGAAGCCATTCTCTCTATAAAACTCAGCTAGCAAATCTGCCTTGCCTATTATCATTGTGAGGATAATGTAGCAAACAGATGGAGGGTTTCATACAATTTGTTGAACTAAATTTAACAGGTTTGGCTCTAAGTGTTAACTTATTTTTATACTCTATTTGTGCTATGTTTGTAATAGATGCACACATGAATAAAAACAGAAAATCTGTACACACAGTACAGCTGGTTCGATAATGTTTTCATTATAGCATCACATACTTCTAATTAGAAGACTTTATATTTGGCCACCAAGAAATTCTGGCTACAGAACTGCTTCTGTGGCATCCACACAACAAAAAACTCTTCATCAATAGTGTAGAACATTTGAATCCTTCTTCCATGTGTGAAAGGGACTAGGACCAGATTTGTTAATTTAATAATGACCTACTAAATTAAAGAACAGTACACTACAAAATTTAATAGGTGGAGTTCATTAGGTCCAGAGGCCCAAGCAGGAATGCATCTCTAACAGATGAAACCTGGAGCACTATGATAAAAATAGGAGCTGGGAAAATCGAGTGCCATTAACTGTTAAATGATAGAAAGAATCCTCAAACTTTAACTAAATGTTACAATGCAAACTCTATGGTTAACGAGGCTTTCATTTTCATCAACACAAGGAACCAATTGGAACTTAATTGAGAAACCGTTTAAGCAATACCCTTCTAAAATTGGTTATTAACTCCAGGTGCCCTGTGATCATATTTCTTATTCTCTGAAATAGCAAGATGGAAGCTATAAAAGTAATATATGGGATAGTCACTAGAAGTGAAGAGTGCTGGTCATCAGGAACCTCTCTGTGCTGCAAAACAAATTGCAGAACCATATGCAGACAAATATATTTACCTACACACAAAAAGACCCAAGTGTGGAAAAAATGGCATGGTGCAGCTCCCCATTCAGAATCTTAGACTCTTCAAGGAGCCGAGAATATAATGTGTAGGTGTCTGGCTAAAGAAAAAACCTTTTGAATTTCTCTGAATTAAATGGTCCTTCTTTTAAGTGGCTTTTACCCTCTAGTGAATTGTAATGTATTTGGATTTGCACCTCTGATGTCTGAAAGAACATCTATAATTATGAAATAGGGCTGAGCCCTCCTTGCCCTCCATTAAAGTCCCTGCTCTCCTTGTCAAGGCTTCTCAGTCCCTCCTCTTCTTATGCTTGAGAGAGCAAAAAGAGGTGAAAGAGTCACTGATTTTAATCTCAGTCGTCTTTCCCCAGGTGCACGCCTTAGGAAGATTTTTATTTAAAAGAGATATGACACCATCTCTTTCATCTGGCAGGTTCTCTTGAGCTATTTCTGCTTGAATAGTAATAGTAAACAAAGTTAAATATGGATCAGATATGCGCCACCTAAAAATGGTGTTCCCCAAAGCTGATCGGAACTGATATTTTTAATAGTCTCCGAAACAAACCAGTATCTGTTACAAACTAAAGTAAGTGATTTTAAAAAATAACCACAGATACGGTTACGATGTATGACATAGAGGGAAAACAATATACAGCCTGCAAATAAGACAAAACAAACTTAGTTGACAAAGTCATCCTCACAGTCATAGCAAAAAGCCTAGTACATTCCATTGAGCTTATATCTAAATATTTCTGTGCGGTAAGAGTTTACCCTCAGTCAGTCAGTGGTACCCTCTCTTCATGGAGTGTGAAACTCCCAAAACATATTTTCAAGGTGTTTAAGTTGGTAATCTCTGCTTCATCTTAGTTATAATAAATAGTACTTTTGTTGATTTTGGTGTCTGTCTGTTTAGAGATCAAGATTTTTCACTGAAATTATCAAGTTCAATCACCTTATTAACCTTTAACAATGCTTTTGTTTAGATTTTTCTCTGTATTTAAAAAATTATCTTCTAAGAAAATTTCATCATAGCAATCATTGTCCTTCCAATTAGTATTAGTCCCCCAAAATAAAAGAGGATCACTATCACTTTTCCTTATATCTTCTGAATTCCATTGTTGTCCCCACTTCTTACTAAGAATCTTTCTGAAGGATTTATTTTTTAAATCCTCTGAATTTCTTTAATTGCTCAATTTTCTAAAATATTCTTTATGGTCCTCAGTCTCTGACTCTGTCTTCAAACCTTAGAGGAAGCCTTGTTTGTTTTTAATTTGTTCCTAGCTCTGCATTAGGCATGGCGAGAAAACGAAAGAAGCAGACTCCACCATCTCTGTCTTTTGAAAGCTTATAACCAGGGACACAAAATATTTAGAAGCCTTTGAAAATTGTATTTCTAGCTGAAGTCAAGATACAAGACATCCATAGAAATGACAGCAAATGGTTTCATCAACTTCATAGGTAGTATATAGAATGAGCATATTGCAAAAATTTCTAGAAGAAAAACTCAAACTTCTTTACAACCTCTCCTCTGAGATCTGTATTTCCAAGTGCCACCTAGATAAGGCACAACTTGATCAAATTCGGCATATTTAACGTCAGTGTCAGCAGTTCTATCCCCTCCCATTGTTGCTCCAGGTTTCTGTATCTGGTTAGTAACCATTCTGATTTTGCCTCACCAGTTCAGTTTCCTACAAGTTGTCCTTATGACTACCACTCTCATTCTCCACATCCAGTCTCCACAATGGCTGGTTCTAGCTCCCAAATAACTCTCAATTCTTTTTCTACTGCTTCCCTTCTGTTCCCACAATAAGTATCTCAGTGAAGGAAACCATCTTCTTTCACCTGGATGTCCCTTCCATTCCCTCAATCTCCTTCCTGCCCATTCACTACCAGAGAAATCTTTCTAAAATATTCAGCTCAACAGAAAACAGCCCACTGATAGTTCTTTATGTTTTAAGGGGTAAAATGTAAATCCCTTTTTTTCAGACCACAGGACCTGTCAGAGTGTGACCACAGTCTTCCTCTCCAGCCTCACCTTGACCTCTAATCATGCACACCCTACATTCTAATCTCTTGGGACTTCTCATTATTCCTTGTACACCTCATGCTTTCTCATAACTCCTAGCATCTACCCACTTTGTTCCCTTTGTCAGTAGTGCCCTTCTCCCACTTGCCCTAAATCCCTGTACCTCCTAAAGGGCCCAGTTCCAGTGAGCAGGTTTTCACACACCATCCAGGTAGAATCAGTCTCCTCTTACTTGTCCCACAAAGCACTGTGCTCATGTTTCTAGCCCAACATTTTTCACATATATTAAAATAATTTACTTATATACATTATCTCCTGAACACCTCAAATACATAGATTTTAGACATTCATCCAAATCTATCACTGTATATGGCTAGCCAACAAATGTCGGATGAATAAATGAAAGTATTACCGATGGCCCTTGTAGAAGATATAGGACTGGAGAAAGGAAATACTTGGGTTATTAAAGAGTCCACAAGTAGAATGACCACATCGGAACAAACCCCATCACAAGAAATGGTTCATCCAAAGACTTTTCTATGTACCAATATAAAATATCAGTGCTTTGCTGGGGTGATTACAATTTTCTTTCTCTAAATGCCATCAGTGTAACAGCCAGTCCTCAGAACTCTAAAGACCTAATGGATAAGGAGAGAACTGAATTTGTCACAGATCATTGGGTCTGTGATCAAGTGGAAATTATCCTTCAAATACTCCATCTATCCCCATCAATTTCAGAAAGAAACTTCTGGAATTACCAAACTCCCATTACAAAGCAAACTAATATAACACTCAGGAGGGCCAAGGAGCTTGGAAGGACAAGGAGGAGGAAGACAGGTGAGTGCACGGCATATTTCTCACTTTCCTGTGAGTTCAAAGAACATGTTTTTACTCATTAATTGACTTCTGAGCAACTGAGTTCCATCTCCACTTCACTTAAGCTCTTTCAAACACACAATTTGGAAGGGAGGGGTTAGAGAAACAATATTTCATAATTAGACAAGGCAATGAATATTCTGGGATATCTGTGAGCATTTGTTGCAGTGGTATATAACTTTATATACCTTTAATATAATTTTCATATTAGGCAAGGCAATAAATATATATAACTTTAACATTATGCAAGGCAATAAATGTGTGATTTTAGTGTGTGTTCCCTGAAAAGGTTTGCTCTTGGCCTCATTAAGTTTCACCTTCTAAAGTAAGCTTGGGGACGTGGGCAAAATTAGTACCTTTCCCATCCCAAATCTCTGACTCTACCAATTGAATGGCTCTCAAATTATGATCCAAAAACTTCTGGGCATTCCTGAAACTATCAGAAAGTCTGTCAAGTCAAAACTACTTTCATATTAATAAGAAGATGTATGTACCTTGGAGTACTCCATAGTAATACTGAAACTGATTGAATGCGAACTATATAAGAGAATGTAGTTACCATATTTTGCCATGTGTAATGTGCACTTTTTGACCAAATTTTTGAGGGAAAAATAAAGATATGCATTAAACATGGTTAGTACCTGAAATACTCTGTATCTGTTCCTGTGTTTTGTGATTATTTGTTCCATAAAATTTCTTGTACCATAAACTGTTCAAAAATAAATGCTAAATTCTTTATAATATAAGAAAACAAGTACTAAATAGAAATAAATAAAAAATAATTTAAATTTTTTCACGAAAGATGTTTTTTCCTGAAAGTTTGGGCCCAAAACATGGATGGGCATCATACACAGCAAAATACAGTAGCTATCTTTGTGCCATGCATTAGACAGATGCAGACATGTAAAATAATTCTACTTTCTCACTAAATGGTTTTTTCTGAAAGTGGTAATTTTTTATTAAAATATGCTACTTATAATAGCTTGTAATGGCTTTAATTTGGGGTTCTTAAGGGGATTAATAAGTAAATTTTCTTAAGTTTGTCAGCCTTAATTTGTAATATGGTAAACACTGATAGCCTACATAAATACAAGTTTTAGGGGGATCCTCAATAATTTTTAAGAGTGTTAAAGCATCTTGAGATTTAAGAAATCGAGAACTGCTGATTTAGATAAAACTTGGGGCTAAACAGAGATAAAATTGGCAATTTTGGTACCCAAGCCAAAACATTCAAATCATACACTATTGTGCATAATCATTGAGACATAGGGTCAAATATGTATGGAGCCACTGAAAACAAATATTCTTTCTGCCCCGGAGGATAAAAGTTAGGAGGAGGTGGGTTACTGCAGCCAAGTTCCCTGTAATGTTTGAATAATAAGGTAGAGAGATGAGATGAGCAGTCAAGGTCTAATAGATACTCTGACAACTCCATTGAGAGCCTGTAGATACATTATTGATTGAGCATGCATTCAGCCTCTTAATGTTTGCACATCAGCACTTGCATCAAGGAATCAACTCTGGGTGGATCTATCTAAAGCCATTTGAACAGAAGTCATATATCCCATCAACTAAAAATAAATATGGTCATGAGGTTACTGCAAAAAAAGATATTTACTTAGGACAGGACTTAAGGAGTTCTATTAAACTTTGTATTCTTGAAATGATCCTTAGATATAACACACTAGATAATATTGGGCCATATTTTGTTAGGAATTGATATTTCTCTTGCACGTCAGTGCACAGTAGATTATTTGAATGAAAATATGTTGGCTAAAGAAACAGTGAGCTAATAGCAGCTTTTGATCTGGGAAATTTGCCAATGTTGATAGGATCAAATGTGCATAGTATATTAAGGAAAGTTCTTCACTCTCTGTATTTAGCTGCCTTATTAATAACTTCCCCACACAATCTGAAGAGAGATCTGAACAAAAAAGTAAGATAGTAAAATATCTTCTCCACTCTTAAACTCACATACAGATTTCCTACCCTGCAGGACTAACTTCTTGTTCTGGCCATTTAATGAAGCATGATTATCCTTTAAAAATAAATGTTTCTGAGATAACTCTACAGGGTATGTGTCCCAGAGCTTACTCTTTTTCTTGAGTGCACTTAAAAATATAACCTTCAAGAAAACATTGTATGACTTTGGATTTGGCCATGCAAGTGGAGATCCACTACCATCACCCTTCAGAACCTACTCCATGACAGGCCACCTGTTACTTCCTAGTGACCAAATTGAGAAACCTTTATTTCATCCCTATACTTGTGCTCATAACCAACGTTCTCTCTTCTTTAAATTCCTGAGATCCAACACATTCCAACATTTCACTGAACTCCTTACAGTTCATTTCTGACTTCCAGATATGCTCTTTAACCTTGTAACAATTTTTAAAAGTGAGAAATAATGGCAAACAAGAATATAAGCATGAATAAAATATAAATAAAAACAAAAAACAGTCATCCCTTTACATGGGAAAGCCTCTGTATCTACATATTTGAGTTTTGTATCATTTCTATTTCCATGTGGTACTCTGAAATTTACATGGCACAGTTACAGTTGCTAGTTAATTTTATCCTATTATAGTGACTGCACAGTTGCATTAGTCATATTAGTCAGAGTTCATTAGAGAAATAGAACCAATGCCATGTAAGTGTGAGCATGTGTGTGTGTGTGTGTGTGTGTGTGTGTTGGGGGAGTGGACATAGAAAGAGAGAGAAATCCAAAATCTGCAGGGTAGGCCACAGTCTGGTGATGTAGGGAAAAGCTGATGTTGCAGCCTCAGGTCTAAAGGTGATCAGAGGCAGAATTCCTTTCTCTTTGGGGGACCACAGTATTTTCTCTTATTAAAGTTTTTACTGACTGGATGAGGCCCACCCATATCACAGAGGGTAATCTGCTTTACTCAGAAAGTCTGCTGATTTGAACCATAAGCACATCTAAGAAATATTTTTCCAGCAATATCTAAACTGGTGTTTCACCAGAAACTGGGTATTAGGACCTATAAAAGTCGACACATAAAATTAACTATCACAATATTATCTTTTTCAAGATTTTATTTATTCATTTTTAGAGAGAAGGGAAGGGAGGGGAAAAGAGAAGGAGAGAAGCATCAATGTGTGGTTGCCTCTTACACACCCTCAACTGGGGACCTGGCCTGCGACCCAGGCCTGTGCCCTGAGTGGGAACTGAACCATCCACTCTTTGATTCACAGGCTGGCACTCAATCCACTGAGCCACACCAGTGGGCCCAATATTATTAACTAATATTACTCATCACAAAAAAAAACAAGCTGTCAAGCTATGAAAAGGTAAGGAAGAACCTCAAATGTGTATTACTAATTATTAATATTATTCCAACTTTTCATATAAGGAAACAGGCTTTGTAAGACTTAACGAAAATTACCAGCCACCACATGTTGGCACTGACACTAAAAACCAGATCTTTCTATTCCTCATCACATGTACATTTCCCTAATATATTGCTCCTTACATTATTATAATTTTTATAAGAATAAGTTTTATATTGCCTCCAATGAGAGACCCAGAGTACAGACAATATTGAGCTCTCATTTCATGGCTAAAACCCCACACCTTTCCACTGGCAAGAGCATAGAATTCCCTTTGAGGAGGTGAGTACTGACACATATAATGTGAGCCTTCAAGGGTAAACTAAGATGTCAAGTTTAAAATGTCACTCTAGAGAGTACTTCAGAATTCACAAAAGCTTCTTCATTTCTCAATTTCCAAATTCTAGAAGTATTTTTCAGCACATACAGCCAGAGTGCACAGAAAATAAAGCTTTATGTCAAAAGGAACCTTCATGTAAAAGACAACATTAAGACAATGAGAAGAGAAGCCACTGGCTGAGAGACAGTATTTACAAAAGACACATCTGACAAAGTATACAAGAACTCTTAAAACTCAATAGTAAGAAAGCAAACAAACCTAATTAAAAAATGGACCAAAGTAAGACCTTAACAGTCACTTCACCAAAGAAGATGCACCGACAAATAAACATATGAAAAAGTGCCCAACATATTAGGTCATCAAGGAAATGAAAATTAAAACAGCAATGAGATACTACTACATGCCTAGTAGAAGGTCCAAAGCCCAGAACACTGACAACATCAAATACTGCCAAGTATGTGCAGCAACAGGAGCTCTCACTCATTGCTAGTGAGACTACAAAACAGTACAGCTACCTTGGAACACAATTGGGCAATTTCTTACAAAACTAAACATACTCTTACCATACCATCCAGTAATCACACTCCTTGGGTGGAGTTGAAAACATGTCCAAAAAAGCTGGAAAAATGAGAACACAAATGCACATAGACATTTATAGAAGCTTTATTCAAAATTACCAAAACTTGGAAGCAATTAAGATGTCCTTCAGCAAGTGAATAGGTAAATCAGCTGTGACACACCAGGACAATACAATATTATTCAGCACTAATAAGAAATGAGCTATAAGGCTATGAAAAAACATGGGAAAATATTGAATGCATATTATTAAGTGAATGAGGCCAATCTTAAAAGAATACACACTATATGATTCAAAGTATATGACATTTTGGAAAAGACTAAACTATGGAGAGAATAAAATCTTCAGTGGTTGCCAGGGGTTAATGGGGAGAGACAGATAAGTAGGTGGAGCACAAAGAGTTTTGGGCAGTGAAACACTTTGTATACTATAATGGTAAATACAGGTCAATATACACTGGTTCAAACCCACAGGATGAACAATGACAAGAATAAACCCTAATGTAAAGTATTGGGTGATAACCTGTGTCAATGTGGTTCATCACTTGTAAAATGTACCATTGTGGTTCAGAATGGTGATAGTGGGGGAGGTTGTGAGTATTTGTGGACAAAGAGTATATTGAAACTCTAAGTAGTTTTCCGTTAGTTTTTCTGTAAACTCAAAATTGCTCTAAAAAATAAACTACTTCTTATAAAAAAATGAATCTTGAGTTTTGAGAATAAAATGTGTGAATAAAAGTGTGGTCCTTGAGAGACTACAAGTTAGAAAAAAGGTGTGTAAAGCAATACCTCTGAATAGCAAATTGTGGTAACTTGTACGAGAACGCTCGCTGCTGTATATCAGGATATTTGGGTCCTAAAGAAAGCTCTGCAACTCACTAAGTGGTTTGACCTGGGAAAATTGCCTCAGTCTCTAGGCAACTTGTCAAAATAATTAGTAAATGTCCTGTCCAGAACCACAGTTTTAGTTGTCTATTTATAATTAAATATCTACATGGAATTTCCACTCAGATAAGGAAACTCCTTCAAATTTGGCATGTCCAGAATCCAAGATACGATCTTCCCCTTCCCTGCCTAACTTAGCCTTCATTAAGTGCTACCCACTCCAATAAATGGCATCATAATCCACTCATCTGGTCAAGCCTTGAAATTATCCTCAAAATATTCTCTTCCACTTTGACATGGCTCAACCAATCATCGGATCTTCTCAATTTTACCTTCCAAATAACTTCTCTCCATTTCCAATCTCTGACCAAATGACACTGATACCTCACCCGCACTATTCCTCATTGTTCTCACTCACATACTTTTGGCCCCTCATCCAACAGAGTCAATCTGAGTAATCTTTTTAAATGAAAGTACAATCACATCATTCCTCTCATAGTCAAATATCACTTCCTCAGACCCTTCCCCAACCTTGATGATAGTAAATTCTCAGGGCAACATCTCTCCCTTTCACAGCTCTTGTGCAATTTTACATTTATTTCTGTGATTATTTTAGTAATTCCTAAATAGAATACACATACATTCTTTGACCATCATAACATCCCCAGCATACAAGGATTTCATAGGATTCAACATATATTCTTGAGGGAATATATGTAAGATTAATTGAATGAGAAAGGTACTTTATTTAGACTTCTAAAATAATTATTATCCCTGCATCTTGAGTCCTCCCAAAAGTGATCTAAGATTGTTAAAAATGAAAGTCTGAATGGTTACTAAGGCCCTTTCTTGTGTATCTAATTTGCATTTCCAAAAGGCTACTGTAATGCCCTCTTCACAATACCCTGGGAAACGTGACACACAAGGAAAGTGAATGTGAAAACGCTCAAGGGAAATCCAAGGAATATTTTGGCTGACAGTGAAGATACAGAGCTAGATGTATTTACAGGAGAAAAAGGTAAAGAAGAATTCAAAGACGGCTTAGTAAAAAATGAGCTGGCTTTGATAGCAGGCTAGGCAAATCTACCCACTGAGCAAGGGGATGACCTTCCAGGGTTTTGATCAGAAGAGAACAAGAAATAGAACAATCCAGAAGAATTGTAATAAGAGCAGCAAGAAGGCAGGCCACTGTTTCAAGGAAGTCTAAATGAAGGGTTCCCCATATTTACAGACATTAAGAATTAGATTGGCAGACTTTCATGGAATCAAAAATTTGGCAGGTTGATAGAAAAAGTATTTGCCAGATTAATATACCAACCACTGATAAGAAATCTGTCTGTGTTAATTAAGCATATGTATATACATTTATGGTAAGATTTTTTGTTCCACAGATCAGATAATCCCAGGACAGCTGGGAAAGAGGAATATAACAGTACTACCACATTCCATAATGGAGTGACATCTGGATAATATATTAGCATATCAATAGGAGTATTTTATTCTTATCCCAGTAGATGCTAAACCATTGACACCTTTATTTATTTTTAAAAGCTTTTAGCTGAAAAATTGAAGATACAGAAATAAGGATGTAACCACATGAAAGAATATCCCTTCATCAGTTAAACCATATTGTACATTCATTCCTCCTGAGAAGTCGGACATTTCTTTTTTGAAAAGTAAGGTATGGAGAAAACTCCTGGATGAAAATGTCCAACCGACAGTATAGGCTTCCCCCTCCTCCCTCTTCAGAACCTCTTCAAATTATGTTAAAGGAATTACAAAGGTAAAAATCTACAATAAAGAAAGTAACATGTTCATGAAGAGTAAATTTTAACAAATATGTAAGATAGAAAAGAAATAAAAGAATGCCAATAAGTGAAATAGAAAGGAAAAATATACAGATCAGAATATTTGTGAAGGAAATTTCAATGGTGGGAGGAGGAAAATCCTGAAATTACTGTTAAACACAAATCAGCAAATCAATGGATCAGATTTTGAAGTAGGCTGAAGAATAGAGTTAATACAAGACCTTTATATATTAGTGATCAACCCCTCATCCTCTTCTGTTACACCATCATACAGGACAATAAGCTTCCAACCCTCTTATATTAGAGCTAAGCCTGCTAGTTGACAAGCATTCTCTGTATGCACTGAATTCACAGAGGGCTGTCTTATTTCTTCATTTTAATATATGAATAGATACCCAGAAATCAAAAGTCATTTGAAGAAAACTAAATACATAAGAATGAAGATCAAAGAAAAAAATTAAAAAACGGAACCTAAAGAAATAAAATTTAATCTCTCATAGTAAGAAATGTTCAAGAAGATATGTGATCACCCTGGACAGGTAGTTCAGTTGGTTGGAGTATCATGCCATACACCAAAAGGTTGTGGGTTCAATTCCTGGTCAGAACACATACCTGGGTTGTGAGTTCAATACCCCACCCCATTGGGGTATATACAGGAGGCAACCAATCAGTGTTTCTCTCTCATATCAATGGTTCTCTCTCTCTCCCCCCCTCTTCCTCTCTCTCTAAAATCAGTAAGATATATACTCACATGAAGATTAAAAAACATGGTGACAAAATGCAATAATAAAAAGAAAAAAAATGAGAAAATAAAAAAATTAAACATATGATTAAAAATGTTTTTAACTCAATCAGAAGTTTAAAAGCCAAAGCTGATGAGATATTTCAGAATGTGGAACAGAAAAGAGCAAGAGATAAAAAAACGTAAGATCAATTTAAGACTAATAGAGAAAATCAATTTAAGACTAATAGAAATTCTAGAGAGAACAGAGAAAACAAGGAATCATTATTATTAAAATAGTAAGAAGTAAAAATTTTTGAGATACAAAAATTTAAAAGAACCCAACAGATATTGAAAGAAGATCCATGCTTAAACACATCTTTGTGAAGTTTCAAAACACAAAGGATAAAGAAATCAAACATCTGAGGGAGAAAGAACTAATAAAACACAGAACTTACAAAGGAACAAGAGTCAGGGTGCCATCAGATTTCTCATTAGAAGTAGTAGAAGCTAAAAGACAGTTTTGCAAGGGTTTTGAAATACTCAAGGACAATGCTTTGGGTTTTTATGATTTTATTTATTTATTTTAATCATTTTATTTTATTTTAAATTAAATTTATTAGGGTGACATTGGTTAATAAGAATATATAGATGTCAAGTGTACATTTCTATGATATGTGATTCTTATTGCATTGTGTGCCCAAATTTCTGCAGAATACAAGTAAACCTTCTGAGGGCTTACATGTCAGAAAATGGATTTATTTTCCCTTTACATTTACCTGAAAATTTGGCAAGATGTACTACTACTTAAGGAAAATATTTTGATTTTGGAAAACTACATCCTGAAGAATGTTCAGGTAAATATAAGGGGGGAAATAAACCCACTTTCAAACATAAAAGGCCTCAAAGACTTTGCTTCTATTCTGCAGAAGTAGTTTGAAGATATCCCCCTGCAAAACAAGCATAAAAACCTAGAATACGATATGACATAAATAACAAAAAACAAACAAACAAAAAACATGAAAAACAATCTCAGGATGACAGCCTACAGAGCAATCTGTGTAAATAATAACCAGAATCATTTGGATCCAGAAGTATCTCAATAAAACATGGCCCCTGGCCAGTGCGGCTCAGTTGATTGGAGCCTTGTCCCATTAACAAAAGGTTGTAGGTTTGATTCCCATCAGAGCAGGTACCTAGATTTCTGGTTGGATTCCTGGTCCTGGCTCACATGATGCTGTTCTGAGCATGTATGAGAGGCAACCAATCAATGACTCTCGCATCACTGTTTCTCTCTCTCTCTCTACCTCTCTCTCCAAAAGCAATGAGAAAAAAATGTCCTTGGGTGAGGATAAAAAAAAATTGTTAATGGAATTGACTATAAGCATTAGAAAAATAAAATAAAAAGATATAAAATACTATGTGTATAGTAAAGTAAGTATGTATTTCTTAAGAAGGAGATGGCAATCATAAACCCTAGGGGAAAAACATGCAAGAAAAAAATGGCTTAATACAAAACAAATTAAAATATAATATAATGGACCTGGAAATTATTATGCTAAGTGAAATAAGCCAGTCAGTGAAAGACAGATACCATATGATCTCACTTATATGTGAAATCTAATGAGCAAAATAAACTGACGAACATAATAGAAAGAGGAATGGACACAGAAAACAGACTGACAGTTGTCAGAGGGGGTGGGGGAGGAAGCATTGCATGAAAGAAGGTGAATGACTCAGCCAAAGAACATATAAGCATAACCCATGGACACAGACAACAGTGTGGTGATGGCAGAGGGAAGGGGGGTGGGGGCAGGGGGGAGGTGGGCAAGGGTAGGGAAATGGGGACATTTATAATAGTGTAAGCAATAAAAATAAAGGAAAAATTAATATAATACATAACATAAATTAAGCAATTGGTAGAGTCTAAGGAGAGGTCTTCTTTAATAAATTTTATTTTTCACATTGACTGGTGACACTGGAACTACAGTGAAATGCTAGCATAGCACATCCTGGCTCTCCAGGGAGGGAGTTGGGATAGAGCACTACAGTGGCCACAGCTCTCCACCTCTCTCTCTAAGCATGCCTTGGAAATGGAACTTCCCAGCAACTCCCAGCAAGAACCGCAGTCTATTTCCTTTCCCATCGAATCTGGACTGTGCCATTTCCAAAACTAGACCTCAAGAGGCCTGGCCTGCTTTTGCTCACTCTCTTGCTCTTGCTCTTATTCTCTTTCTTCTCTCTCTCGGAACCACATCAGCACTGTGAATAAGACCAGACTAGCCTGCGGAGTGATGAAACACATGTAGCATGGTGTTCTCCTTGGCCCCAACCAACACTTATTTAACTTCCAGAAGGAGGGCTGCCTCACTGCCCAGAGATGCTAGAATGAACATGGTAAGCCCCAAAGACCTGCCCAGTTAAGACCACCCCAAATTTTTGCCCATAGAATCATGAGGTAAATAAATGGTTGCGGTTTTAAGTCACTGAGATTTTGATGTGGCTGGGTACGTGGCAAAAGCTAATTCAAGCAGAAACATACTCTGGAGTTAAGATTACATTGATGCAAATCCTGCCTCTGCCTACTTTTAGATGTGTGACTAAGCGAGTTAGTTAACTTCCCAATATCTCAGTTTCCACATCTGTAAAAATGTATAAAATATATTATCTACCTTATAGTGTTGTCTGTGTAGTAACATGTACGTAAATATGTATGTAAGGAAAGTTGAGTTATTATGTCAAGCAATTAGAATGGTGCCTGGCATATTGTATGCACTCAATTAATATTAGCTATTACTATTTAAAACAAAAAAATGAACAGTATTTATTAATTTTAAACATTCAGAATTACCTACAAAGTATAAATGACTTAACAGTAGCTATAGAATGAAATGAAAATGTTAACAGTCATGAAAATGCACCTGTCAGAAGCTGGAAGACAGAAAAAGGAAAGAATAGGTGGTAGGACAGGTTAGGAGTTAGTGTATGTATTATATAAAATAAGGACTCGAGAGATACTGTCTTAAATTAATAAAACAAAATAAAAATGAATAAACAGAAGTTATATAAAAATGTTTACTTTACAAATGTAATAAAATGATAAACTAGGAAGTTATATAAAAAGCAAAAATTAAGAAAATAGAAAGAAATAAAGGTGGGAGTTGGAATAAGGGAGCTTAGTCCCATATATCCATCCATTATTTGTCATAGCAAGAATACAAATAAATATGAAAATTTAGGAATTTGTGATCAATGCATATTTACTTAGAAACATAAAATAAAAAACATAGGTTGCCTCTGCAAGACACTGGGATGGGAAAAGGTAAAACAATGAAGATTTGTTTTTCCTATTAGTTTTCTTATCTATATACACATACCTTAGATAAATTTTCTTTTTTATAGAAGATACAAAGAGGATTCCCCAAATCATTAGTATTTCCCAGCTTTGGGTTAAAAATATAATGTTTTCTAAAAACAAAGTCTAGTAAACTTTTATAATACGCACAACAGAAAAGTTTGTAAACCTTCACAAAACCAAGTTATGAAATACTAGTATCAGTAAACAATTTAAATCTTTGCTTATTGGTAATTCAGAAATTTTGGCCCTGGCTGGCATAGCTCAGTGGATTGAGTGCAGGCCTGAGAACCAAAGGATCGCGGTTCAATTCCCAGTCAGGGCACATGCCTGGGTTGCAAGCCAGTTCCCACCAAGGGTCGCACAAGAGGCAACCATACATTGATATTTCTCTCCCTATCTCTTTCCCCTCCCCTCTAAAGATAAATAAACTTAAAAATCTTAAAAAAAAGAAATTCAGAAATTTTGGATCCTAAGTGAAGTACATTTAATACACACAGAAAAAATATAGGGGAAGGCTTTATTTTCTATCTCATGCTTACTTTGACTCCTCCTCATTTCCTGGAACCTGGAACTCTGGAATCTGTGTCTTCTCTCTCCTCCCATTGGTCTCTCCATCCCACGGATGCCCCTGCCTCCACCTCCCACTCTTTTTCCATGGTACAAGAAAAAGAGTATCAACTTGGTACAAGACATCTGAGTTTCATTCCAGTTCTGCTATTTCTGTTCTGTGTGGCTCAGGTCAGGTTACTTTTTCCAAATGAAAAATCAATACCTCCACCTGGCTATCTTTTTATTGTATATTTGGATATATATACACACGCTGTCTTGCACACAATAATTATTCAATAAATAAGCATTCCCATGTCGGAGAAAGACAATGAAAAGGATGCAGTAACACAATCAAAACAAAAATTGTTAGAACTCCAGCTACTACCCATTCCTTATCCTTCTGTGATCCTAAGCCTTTTTAAGTCAGGAATGGAAGGAGACTCCAGAATCCTTCCTGTATAGACACTAGCATCTGCAAATCCTCTCCCAGGGTAATTCACAGACAGGTTATCTCTGCAACAAAGTTCATGCATGGAGATGAAAAAGGGTGACCTAGTCCCCAATTTTTTTTAAGTTAGTCCTAGGAAACGTAAAAAGTTCCAAGAAACACAGCGTTTACTCCAAGTAGGTTTATGGGCAGAAATCCACTTTACAGGAGAGTAAAAGAAATGGGCAATAATTTCAAATGCAGGGGCAGAGAAAACACGGCTTGCCCAGCCTGTTTGGAATGGTGGCTGGTCGCATAAGCAGAAATGCTCCAGACCATAGAACAGGCGTCTTGGGGAACTGTGTTTGCAAAATCACTATTTCCATCATTTCGTGAGGAATAATTCCACAAATGTAGAATCACTAATATACCTACAAAAAAAGTACCACGCACATAATATTGACAATAGCCTGTCTGTTGCAATTTGGACCCTTCTAAAGCCAACTTCCTGGGCTACTATGCAGAAGCAGAAGCAGTAAAGGTAATTTTGAGGGATTCTGGTACAGAGTCTTGTATAAGTTCTATACTCAAAATGAAGTCAATAAACTAATACTTTGAACATCATTCCTCAGAGGTCGATGTTTTTCCCAAAGATTCTGTCATAGACTATTAACTGACAGACTCTGATGTACAACTTATACCTCCCATGAACCATTCAAATTTTCAAATATTCTTACCCATTATAATTCATCTGTTTCCCCTAGCCATGAAATGTTTTTACTTACCTTTATCTCAGATTAAAGCCATGACAAGAAATTCCCACTAAAAGGTATCATTTTATTTTCAATTCTCAATCTTTTTTGAAAAAAATGGAATTAAGTTACCTTTCATAGAAGAGTATAGTATTACCACTTGCCACTAAGGAAACAATCTTTTTCAGCATCAAACAATACAGTTCGGGAGAAATAATTATATAATTGCCATGTTTTCTCTCAAAAAGACCAAATACAGATAAAGCAATACTAAGAATGCTGCTTTGGCAAAACTCATGTCTAATGTGAACTTATTTTGCCATAAAAGGACAGGCAATTGTAAACTCTTCAAGCTGCATACATCAAAAGATGTAATCAAAAAAAAAAAGGAAATAAAAGAATTTGAAACCCAAAAAGTAATGATGTGTGAAATATACAAGTACTATCTATTAATAGTACTATCTATTATTGTATATTTATATAAATATATAAATTATATATTTATACAAGTACTATTCATAGTAATTCTGACAAAATAGTCTTGATATTTGCACTTAAATGTGAAAGAGGATAGCAGGAATCCCAGAATGATAAAGTAGGAAGGTCAGAAGACCCACTCTTCAGCAAACAACAATTTAACTAGTGAAAATTATAAAAAGCAATTACATAAGGTCTCTGGAAATTTTCCTAAGGATAAAAAGCAAATAGAGAAATATTCACTCAAGAAAATGTACTAAATCTTGGTAAGAACAGTAAGAGTCTATGGAGTTTTGAGCCATGACTCACTCCACTATGCACCTACTCCACCTCCCAAGTTACAGAAGGCCCACTCCAGGCATTTGTCAGCCAAAAGATGGAGACTCCCTCTCCCCCACCTTCATATCTGGGGCTTCAGTTCTACAAGCAGACTGCTGGTGTTTCTTAAAACCCTCTCTCCTGTATTGCAAAACTTCTTTTCCAGGTGGCACAATCAAGAGGACCAGATAACTCTTCTTCCAACCAGCTCTCATTCTTAAGGTAGAAGCTGTATTCTAGGCAGGTAAAGAATTTTGGGGCCCCAATCACCCCACCCCAGCTCATCTACATTATGTAGATTCCATACAATACCAAGGTTTGCTACACCTCTTCATTTGTAGAGAAGGGGAGGGAAGAAGTCATTCTGGAATGGCAGGCACCTGCCCCTAGCTCCCGTGCTATAGTTCTGGGGTTCTGACCGGGTGGAAAAGTAGGCCTTAAGGACAAAGTTTCTGCATCTGCCTGAAGGGACTGGATTTCTTTGGAATGAAGGGTAAATAACTCTATGTCTAAGGTGTGGCCATGTTTCAAGAGAAGTTTATTAATAAACAGATGGTTTATATATGTCAGAATTAAACAAGATGTTGAACCACACACTTGTACATGAATGTTCACAGAAGCACAAGTCACAGTAGCCAAAAGGTGGAAACAACCCCAAAGTCCATCAGTCGATGAACTGATAAATAAAATGTGGTATGTCCATGAGATGAAGTATTTATCATTTAGCAATAAAAAATAAAGTACTGATACATGCTATATGCTACAACAGAGCATGGAAAACATGTTATGTTAAAGAAGCCTTTCATCAGAAAAGGCCACATATTGCACAATTCTATTTATGTGAAGTATCCAGAATAAGAAAACCTATGGAGACAGAGAATGCATTCATATTTGCTTAAGGATGGTGGGAGGAAGAGTGAGAGAACAACAAGCGACAGCTAATGAATACAGGATTTCTTTCAAAGAAGATGAAAAATTCTAAAATTAGATTCTGGTGCTTATTGAATAACATTGTGAACATACTAAAACAGTGATTTGTATACTTTAAGAATGAATTTCATAGTTTATGAATTATATCTCAATTTTTAAAAAACTTATATTGACCTAAGGTCATATTCTCATCTTTTTAATCTGAAATATTATTCCCTTATAACTTATTTCTCTTTTCTGGAATTTATATAGAGATGGTTGTTACTTAATTAATAAGTCTTTATTAGAATTCTTAAAAATATAAATCGATTCCAAGAAAAAATGTGAATGGGGTAGGGTAGGAAAAGATTAGGGCAGAAGGTGTATTTTCTTCTTGATAAGAGCCTGCAAGATCCACCCCAACTCTCGTGGCTACATTGGCCTGGGCTGCTCAAGGGCCCCACTCTTGGCCCAGTAAGGCCCATACAGAAGTATGGAACTATACAAAGGGACAATGACCATCTCTGTGGACCTCCAACTGACCAGTATATCTAAATCTTTATGTACCTGGGTTATCCTGACACACTGACCTTCCCCACCATCCAGGGGCCCTTTGCCTGCCCCTAGAAGGTCATCCATCATCTGTAAAACACTGAGACTATTTTCCACGATAAGTTGGATATGGTTCCCTTGTGATCCTTCCAGGCTAAGAATATAAAAGCACCACCGGAAAACCAAACTTGTCAATTTATAAATATTGACTATCATATGCGTAATTTTTATATTCAACATAGTATTTCTATATATAATGTTAAATGTATGTGCCCTATCTTGAACTTTAAGTATTTATTTGCTTTGAGTGTGTCTCAGGGGGAGACTTAGAAAAGAATCTGCTTAAACCTTCCAAAACCTACATTTGTCATGGGCATTAAGTTGCTCCTACAGAAGTTTGATTATTCAACACATTAGGAAATGAGTCTGAGAAAAATGAGTGTTCATTGTGTTGAAAATCAAATCGATGAAAAAATAAAATGTGTTAATATTTTTAATATCTAATAAGTTCTGCTAGAATGATGTATATTTCAATAGGTATAGTTTGTTCAAATATATTTCAGCAAGAAATATGTCAATATTCCAGTCCTATGTTTAACTAAGTTTTTCTATAACTGTATTTTTTAATCACTTAAACTTACATCACCCCAAACAGAGTTTAGCAAGAGCCTTCTAATAACCAAGTTGATTTTCATGCATTTGGATTAGGTTTATAGACAGAAAACCACATTTTATCATGAGCAAATATCTCTGAGAATAGAAAGACCGGTTTTGGTTTCTTGTGTCAAGGTCTCTGTGTTTGAAAGATGTCCAAGCTTCACTAAATATATTTTTTTCATTCCTCACATTATTTTTACATGTCTTAAAGGACACATATGATCTTAGGTTTGAAGAGACAGAAGAAGGCTTGGAAATAATCATTAATGAAAACATTTAAAGTAGGAATGCCACGGGAAGAAAAAAATGAAGTCCAGCCTGGATTCAGTCAGTTTTGCTTGACTTGGTTGTAGCTAAATGAAATATCAATGGGAAATTCAAGGTAAGAAAACCAAGCCAAAGTTCTGTAGGAGGTGGCTCTGATGACTTGAGAAGAATGATATATGATCCTCCTAAAGAAAACACATTTCTCATGGCTGTCAACATCGTACCAAGGAAGAGAGAGGATAAGCTAAAGCATAAACATTACTATTCCTAGAGGATGTCTTTCAAGAAAGGAAGGCTTTGTCTTGGCTGTGTTTATATAAATCTTTGGAATATTTGACCAAAAAAATTCACATAATGTAAGTCACCGCCAATGAAGTAGAGACTAGTTCAGTGTGTCCAAACACAAATTCCAAGCAACCACAGAAAAATTATGTGCCCTTGGAGCTTCTATAGTAAACAAGCAATGAAGAGGGCATTGCTAAGATTGTATAAGTGGTCAGGCTGCAAATGTGAATTAGTTAATTGGGTGACCAAATCAGAACCCAAAAATGTGCTAGAAGAGAGCTGCCATGAGATGGGTTAGTAGAGATTTGTTTGTGAAACAAATCTGCACTTCTAATTAGTGGAATTAAATACTCTAAATTGGATAAAGTTATAGAAGCCATGGAGTGCACTGATGCCATCAGTTTTTATTAATGGTTCCCCCATCTTCCCAGAAAGGAAAGAATTTACATAGACAAAGACAATGGCCTTAACTCAGGTCAGTGAAGAAATAGCAAGAACAGCTTCTTCTTTCTCAAATCCCAGTTATGTGTAGACCTTAGATATGTGGTTTGCCTCAACAAATATTCCCAGGAATTATAGAATATTTCTTGGAACATGCATACTCATATCCTATACAGAAAATCAAAAATGGATTATAGTGTAAGTCTACTATGTGACAACATTCCCAAACATCTGTGATGATGTGAATCATGTTCCTCTAAGAAATAATGAATAAAGAGATGAAAGTACATCAAAATAGTCCAAATTTGGCATTGTTCTATGGTAATTCTTTAAAATCATCATCTCTCTCTCTGCATGTGTGTATGTAAGTATGTGTGTGTATATGTATGTATTCACCTTTAGTGTGTCACATAATTTTCTGAAAAATAAGGATGTAGCAAAAATAGTTCTGCATTTATTTGAAGTCTTTTCCCTCAGGGTAGCTGCATCAATCTTACAATATCTCAAAGAAAACTATGACATCAAAATCTTTTTGAGAGTAAATTGCTTGCCTGGACCTCATAGAGTATAACTTTGCCTGATTAAAAGTAATACCTTTTTTTCACTGACTGTTGGCTTAAATTGCTCACATAGGATCTCAGGTTTCACTCAATAATTCTTAGGAGCTCTTCAACCGTGTCATTTGGGGTTCAGGAACAGTCTTCCCTCTCACCAAGTATGGCCCACCGTGTTCTTCCCATCCTCATCCCCTTCACTGATGTTCGCCACTACAGAAATAACATGAGGGCAGTTCACTAAATTCCAGTGCAGCAGCAGCTCACCAGGAAGATGCTAATGTCTGTGGAAGGGTACTGCCTCCTGTTGCTTGCAAATCTTTCTGCAAAACTAATTTCCTCTATAGACTTCGGTGCTCTTAAATGGTCATGTGCTTTGTGCAGAAATGGAGAGACTGTGCTTATCTCCCACTTTCTAACATCATTTGCCACAAGAGGACTAAAGTAGTGAAGTGTGTGCCCATTTGTCTCACAGATGGCCTCAAGAAAAAAGGACCCTTGGCTTCTTGCACTATATCAATTCATTTTCTCTCCCTCTCTCTCTCCTTCTCTCTCTCCCTCTCTCTCTCTCTCCCCCTCTCCCCAAAATACTAACACAAATATCCATAATGTTAGGCCCAAGGATCAATCTGAAAAAAACAGACTTTGTGTGCAATCCTCATTCTTTCATTCCCTAGACTTCCATCTCAAATATAGATTTCCTATGTCTACCAGCTGGAAGGGAGGAAAGAAGGAAGAGAAGGAGGGAGGGAGGAAAGGGAGGCAGGCAGATAAAGGGAAATCTCATGCAAACTGGCCCAATCCAGTAGCCTCCTGGCATGCTGCCCCACCAGTTCATTGGACATTTTCTAGGTGTATCTGAATCCCTGCTTGGATTAATGTAAAGACCTCATCTACACAAGAAAACTTAAGATGAAACAAGAGACCATCTAGAGACCATCTAGTCTCAGATATACAGTCCAACTGTGAAGCAGTTGTAGGCTGAGGGGTGGGTATGAAATACCTCTATGAAGAGCTAGCTATCCACACTTAAAAATTTCCCAGGCTAGGGATCCAAATGGTGACTTCTGATCAAAAGACAATGGAAGAGTATTTGTTACAGACACATTGTAACCCAGTAGCTGTAAGAAAAAGGCAGAAGTCATTTCTTTTTGACAAAGGATATTGAGCCCAAGGAAGAAAATCATGTGATATGTTCTCTATCTTTTAATCTGCCATCATAAACCAGATAATACTGTGATAAAACCTGAAAATAGCATGGGAAGGGAAAGATGATAACGGAATTTAAAAGCATATCAGTCATCAAATTACTTTTTACATCAATTTATGTTTTTAGAACTGTTATGGAAACAAAGTAAGTAGCAAACACAATCCTGACATATATAAAAACTATGTATAACCCCTGGCTGGTGTAGCTCAGTGGATTGAGCGCGGGCCTGCGAACCAGACGATCGAGGTTCGATTCCCAGTCAGGGCACATGCTTGGGCTGCAGGCCAATTTCCGGCAGGGGCCAGTTCCCTGCAGGGGATGCATGAGAGGCAACCATACATTGATGTTTCCTTCCTCTCTCCTTCCCTTCCCCTCTGAGGATAAATAAATAAAATTTTTTTTAAAAAAAACTATGTATAACCACATAGTTTTGTGGAACTGAGATATCCTTTAGAATTTTGGTTATTTTTTAAAGGGGGAAAGAGCCCTGTTTTAGTCCCTCACAGACCAGGCCTAATAAGCTTAACTGATTTAAGTCCAACATGGCCTTTGTTAGAAAATGGAAAGATGGTTTGTTTCTTCCCACAGAAGAAAGGAAAATCTTGCTCCCACTACTGCTTCCTCTATCTGAAATTCTCATATAAAGAGCTTGGGTACCCTTAGTATTTTAGGATGAAGGCTTGGGAGAACCCACTGGAAGACCTGGCAGAACCAAGAAATGCTAAGTTTCAAGAAGTATAAGTAAGAGTCTCCTTCGTAAGAAAAGGAAGTCATGAGACTGCTCCCTAGAGCCCTACTCTTGGTTGGAGCACCATCAGATGAAGGAAACAAGTCAGTCAATCAGCTCTCTTTCTGTTTAAACCACTTCAAATTGTATTTCAATCACTTGCATCCAAAAGAGTTTTGACAAATATACTGCACAAGAGAGGTGAAGAATCATGAAAAATGGAATGAATGCCCAGAAAGTAAACCAACCAGCTAACTAGCTGAGATTTAATTTTACAGCATATGACATAATTGCATTTCAGAAATTCAGTACACAGGAACATAAAGATGATAAATCATGAATGCAGGGTCACATAAGGCTTTGTGCTCCGTCATCTGAGTTGAAATTACAATTTAGGAGGCCTAGAGCCAACCACGTTTCCTACCCAATATGTATTAACAATGAGCCCTGATTCAAGAAGGAAAAAAGGAGGAAGCTGATTATGGACATTTACTCCCTTGACATGAAATATTTGAAACAGCCTACTGGTCCCTATTTTTAGATTAAAAACCAATCACCGGAAAAGACCCATAACCAGCACAGTAATGAGCCGATGGCCATTTATTTATAGTTAGTTCTAGCTGATTCACGAGCTGCAACTCAATGTCTGGTAAGTGCTATATGACTCCTAGACTTCATCAACTTATTTATGTGTGGCCAAGACTTCTCTCATAGAGCATGCAAATACAGTGCCTTGTGTGTGGGTGTAGAGGAAGGAGAAAGAAATATATATTCTGTAGCACACAACCTGACTACATTTTATGAATCTGTCCAATCACATTTGGCTTCTCCGTAACTTACTTAGACCATCCACACTGAATTTACTGCAGGCTGCATGCAAAGCTAGCAGTGCAGGCAAGATGGTAATGAGAGTCTAAGAGAGACACATGCATTTTCATATATATTAATAGTTTATATGGAAAAAAGCTGAAAGATAAAAGAAGCATCAAATATTGCCAGAATGACAGATGAAATGCTGAAGTGATGAAATACTGAAATTATAGTCCTTTGAAGTAGGCTCTGGGTAAACTAACAACACAGCACATGGCAAGAAATGTGTGGCAACAGTTGTGATAGAATTTGTCTTGATTAACACCCTCATGTGAAAAGATAAATCTTGCTAAGGAGGTTCTGGAAGTTCCGTGAATGGAAGGCAAATATTCACACTACCATTTGAGTTCCAAAAGAGCTAGGACTAATACTAACCTTGCATTTGCATCATATCCAAGCCTTCCCCATAATGCTTCAAGAAAATGTGCATTATGTACCTACCTTCTTTTCATGTTTCTTATGAATGGCTGTTATAAGGGTTGCTCATTCCATTCTTGAATGTAAAGCTTAGGAATATATATTTTATAACATGTTTGATGTCTGTTAGCTCTGATAAACATCTATTACTATGATCAATTATAAAAATCATTTTTAGAAGATATAAAAGAGGAAGAAAAAAGGAGTGCTGGAATTATGCCACTAGATTTAAAATATCTATCAGCAAAAAAGGCTGATATTTGCTGCAAAACCCTGAAAATATTATATTTACCATTTCTACTAGCAAATGTGTATGATAATAACTAGTACCCATTAAATTAGACCCTGTGGCCAAGAGATAAAGGGTAATATTCTACTTTGAGGCCAGGTCTCACTGTACAAGTTTCTTCAACTCAAAGAGAAAAGAAAATTAAAAACACAATCTGCTTTCTTCGTTCCTCATCACAGTCAATAAAATATGGATGATAGTAAATATCTTTCATTTGTATAAGGACTTACAGGTTACAAAATCCATTTTCTTTAACCATTATGCTTGATACTCTCTCAGTCTAAGTTTACCGAAAACCGAATTTAGAAGAAGTCAAGTTGCTTTTCCAGAATTAGACAATTTTTTAAATTGGAAAGCTAAAGTTAAAACTGGTCTTCCCCACAGAATACTATTTAAGAGTGTAATAACAACAACAACAAAAGATAGAATGCCTGTTACAGGTTATACAGTATTATGGTGGTCTTTCATCTATTTCCCCATGTAATTATCATAATTACCCTGTAATACAGTAACTATATTTCCATTCGCAGATGAGAAAATTGAGATTCCGAGTATTATAAAAATAACCCAAATTTCCACAGGTATGGAGCTGCTACTCAGGGATGAAAACCTGCCTTTGTTCGATACAACACTAGGTTCCTCCTATAACAGGCAAAATCATGCTTCTATGGCATGTACTGCTTTCATTATCCAATGACAGACAAGAACAAAATTAAGGAAAATAATTAACTCTCTTTTCAGAAAATTACTCCATCAGCAGGTATTTATTAAGAGCCAACTAAGCACTTAATATTGTATTTTAAAGTGTGGGAAATGGAAGTAGCAGAAAACAAGCCACCTTTTCCCAAGGAAATCTCAACAAGGAACTTTAAAATGCTAAACAATGTGTGTATTATTATATATAATATTAAAGAACATTTCATACAAAGAAAGTATGAGAGAGATTTTAGTGAAATAAATAAAACTATTGCTCTATTTCACTGGGATGGGAGTAGAAGGAAAAATATACATACACACACACACACACACACACACACACACATATATATATATATATATATATATATATATATATATATATACATGACCTGATAGATGTTCTGTATCAGTGATGCTGAATGTAGAAAAAATAATGTTGATCCATAATGGGCTAATGTTTAACCCAAAATTTGAGTCAGATACTGCAAGTTGCCCATACCCTTCCTTGTATTTTCTTTCTCAGTCTAATTGAAAAGTAGAGAGTTAGGCAGTCAACAGTGGTGGTGGATGATAAGGCACCATCTCTAGGAGTGGAGTTTTACTGGGGCAAATATCTAACTCACATCATCACTAAAAATCACTTACATTTCTCACCCCGTTGTTTGTTTATTTTTCCCTATAATACATGTACTGAATGCCTATCATGTACAGACTAGGCACTGTGGACACATTCATGACCAAGATAGTCATGGGCCCAGTCAAGACCGCCCAAAGCCTTGCACAAGACTGCACTGGAATAAAACTGTAAAACCTTAGAGGAAAAACTAATACTTCAGTACTGTAAGACCTGAGATTACTTCCTGATTTAATGTTTACATGACCTTACACAATTATATATGATTCTCAGGCTCAATGTCTGCATCTGTGAAATAAGAATAAAATAATACCTAATCACATGTTTTGAACAAGAAAAAATAAAGCTTATAAAAACAATTGTAAACACTGAAATTCTACAGAAGTGTGATGAATTCAATTTTATGTATCCAGTCTCATAATTCTAGCTTTTTTCTTACATGGAAAGTCATAGGAGCTAGAATATATTTTTTTTTCTGGTTCTACTCAAAAATGTATGTTTCTTTTTGTGCATAGCTTTTTTTTTTTCATATTTTCAAAAATTAATACCGTCTCCTAAAATCCCAATTCAGGTGACCCATCAATCAGTAGCCATGGAAAGCCTCACTCCAAAATGCTTCAAGATTATTATTTGAACTACATAGTCAGCTCCCATAATGCCCCAACCCTAACTCAGCTATTTGGCATGAGGCTTCTGCCATAGCCATACCCTAGAACAGGTGTTGCCACACAGGTGAGGAACCTAATGACAGTGGACTAACGGTATGCATGCCCCATAAGCTGCCGGAGTGGAATAAGTCCATTGCTTCCAGTTAACTGAAGGATGGCCAGACACTCCCAAAATACCATCCACTGAAAGCCAACCCAAAAGACTATTACCAAAGAAGAGCTCTATCTTGCTCCCCAGTTATCTGTTTAGAACCAATTTGCCTTCCCTATTCCTGTTCTGTTTTACTGGCTTGCAAACAATTTCTCTTGATACTTCAACTCACTCTAAACTGTTTAAATACTCAGCATCCTCAAAATTGTACTTAAAAAATCATACCTATATTTTCCAAACCTATCATTTCCCTTTCTAGGAATTAAAGCTGATAGATCTTAGAAAATGCTCTGGATTAGCCTCATTCTTTCTTGTACACTATATCCAATTTCCAGCCCCCTTCTCTGAGGTTCCATTTTTACCCTCATTTGTCTCATATCCTTTGTGACTTTTCTCTAGTGCTGCCTTCTCCTGGCTCATGGTCTCTTCTCTACCAGCAAGCCAAGCCACATGATTTCAATGTTTCCAACCTTGTGCCAGGAGCTAGCACTGACAGTTGCAGAGTAGGAGGAGGTGTGACTCACTCTTTTGAGAATTGGTTGCCACACATGTCAAAGCCCCAACACATTTTCATGAAACATTTTCATGCAAGAGACAAGTATGAGCTCTAAGACACAGCCAACTCAAGTTATTCTTTCATGAAATGTGATGCCAACTAACATCTGCCACATTTTATTATCCCGATTTACTTAAGGATCTCTCTCCAGGGTTAAAATCTTTATCTGGGATGATATAATTTCACCTTGGTGTGTAAAGGCTAAAGTGTAAAACACAGATTAACTCTTGAGGTTATCCTTATACATTGTCACAGGATAATAGTGGGACCAAAGATCTGGAACTCCTATAATCTGTGTTAAAGTTCCAGATCTGCTGCATGACAACAGTGGAACACGGGTTGATCACCTTAATTCTCCCAGCTTCCCTAGAAAGGGATGGAGGGACCTTACTAACTGATTACTGAGGCACTTCTAGCTCTAGCGTTCTTTTTAAATTGTCTACCAAAGACAGTAATGGAACTTGACAAATAAATAAGATCATTTCAATGTTAGGCCCAATTGACCTTCTTTCTTTTTTCAACTCATTAAAATATTGAGTAATTCTCAATGGACTCTCAAGTCATTCAATCAATTAATTACTTAAAAGTGATATTATCAGGAGCAGGACATAGTAGGAGGAACAAAACAAACATGGTCTCTGTCTTACAATATGTATAGTCTATTGGAGATACAGGAACCTAGAAGTAAAAAAAATTAATTAAACAAAGCAGGTTCTCTCTCTCTCTACTGATGTGTCTTCACAGTCCTTATGAATGTCTGGCATGGGGTTTACAACAAAAATTATTTTTGATGAGGAAAAGAATGAAGTAAGGAAAGAAGGAAAAGAGAAAAGGAAAGGAAAGAAATGAAAGGAAAAGGAAAGGAATCTGCATCACAGAATCTCCTGTTTGTTCCTGGGCACAAAAGTAACTGTAAAGCAAAACCTAATGAAAACCTTCTTCATTGTCATTAATACCTTAATAAGAAATGTCATTTGGTGCACAAATGCTTTTGTTGAGAAGTGTTTTAACCTATCATTATAAAATAAGCCTTTTAATAAGAAAAGAAAAAAATGCCATAGGAATTTACATGCAGGTATATAAGGACACCTCGAGAATAAGAAAAAGAGGGAACTGTGTACATGAGTGCGCATGAGTACCAGAAGATAGGGTGAATGAACCTCAAAGGTGTAAAAGCCACTTACATTGGTTATACCACTAATGAGATTCAAGTACCCAGTGGTATGATACTCTAGAAAATTATAGGTTACATTGGTTTGCATTAATATAATCCATAATCTACAGACAAAGGGTTATAGCCAACCAGAGAGGTATAAGACTACCGTGCTAGGGTTTTTTTTTAAGAAAGAAAAAGATGTGGTGGACAAATATTTATCTAAATTATTTAATGAATTTATAAATATACAGGACAAGGTAATTTGAAATTTGATTCAACACTCTAAGTTGGTTTAGGTAATTTCTAAAGTGCATTTTCCAGAGATCCAAGATGGTGGAGGCATAAGTGGAAGCTACATAACGTTCTCCCAGGACCAATCTGGAATTACAACAGGATAATAGAGAACTCATCCAGAATGACCAACTGAACAATAGCTGGAGAGAAGCCTTATAACCATGGACACATGGAAGAAACCACTTCACCACCCCATAACTGGCAAGAAGTGCAGAGACATAAGGGGGCTGGCTGGGCTCTCATGGGCAACAGCTGAAGTGCCAGAGGGAAATTTCAGCACCCAGGGGGTTCCCCATGAGAAGTGTAGGGTCTAAACCCCAAGCTGGGTTCTGCAACCTGTAGCACCAGAGCTGGAAAGGAATGCCAGATAACATTCAGGTGTAAAAACTGGCAGGGTTTCTGTCTGCCAAGGAAAGATGGCTGGAGAGACAGAAAGCCTCTTAAAGGGCCAATGCACAAAATTTTGTTTGCAGCAACTTAGCCAGCAAAGGGGAGACAGAGTGAACTAGAGACATTTAAGAAGAGACTCGGTATGGTGGCTTTGGGGAGAGAACTGAGGGAACAGCTGCCAGGATCCCTGTGCTGAGTAATCCCCCATACTGCAGGAGCCATCTTGCTCAGGCAGACCACTCCCCTCCAAGTGGCTATGGCCTGAGGGGAAGCGGTAGCCCCAGTGACAGGAATTATTCTGCCCCACTCTGTAGTGCTTAGGCCTAACTGCTGATTACAAAGTGACTAGATTAACAACTGAAGAAGACAGCCACAGACTGTGGATCACTGGTAGTCTCAAACAGGCTGACTAGAGGCGAATGCGGTGGGGGAGGAGGACAACTGTAACAGCATAATCAATAAAATATACTTTTTTATTTTGTGATTTTTTTAAGATATATTTTATTGATTATACCATTATAGTTGTTCTATTCCCCCCCTTCATTCCCCTCCACCCTGCACACTCCCTCCCCCACCATTCCCCCCCTTTAGTTTATGACCACGTGTCTCAAGTTCTTTAGATTCTATATTTCCCATACTATTCTTGCCCTCCCCCCTATCTATTTTCTACCTACTATCTATGCTATTTTCTGTACCTTCTCTCCCCTTCTCCTCCTCCTCCCACTCCCCTGTTTCTAACCCTCCATGTGTTCTTCATTTATATGGTTCCACTCCTGATCTAGCTGTCCTCTTGGTTTGCTTTTGTTTTAGGTGTGGTTGTTAATAACTGTGAGTTTGCTGTCCTTTCACTGTTCATATTGTTTATCTTCTTTTTCTTAGATAAGTCCCTTTAACTTATATAAGAAAGGGCTTATATATAATAAGGGCTTGGTGATGATGAACTCCTTGAATTTGATCTTATCTGAGAATCACTTTATCTGTCCTTCCATTCTAAATGAAAGCTTTGCTGGATAAAGCAATCTTGGATGTAGGTCTTTGGATTTCATGACTTGAAATACTTCTTTCCAGCTCCTTCTTGCCTGTAAGGTCTCCTTTGAGAAATCCGCTGACAAGTCTGATGGGAACTCCTTTGTAGGTAACTGTCCCCTTATCTCTTGCTGCTTCTAGGATTCTCTCCTTCATTTTAATCTTGGCTAATGTAATTCTGATGTGCCTTGGTGTGTTCCTTCTTGGGTCCAACTTCTTTGGGACTCTCTGAGCTTCCTAGATTTCCTGGAAATCTATTTCCTTTGCCAAATTGGGGAAGTTCTCCTTTATTATTTGTTCAAATAAGTTTTCTACTTGTTGCTCTTCCTCTTCCCCTTCTGGTACCCCTATAATATGGATGTTGGAACATTTAAAGATATCCTGGAGGTTCCTAAGCCTCTCCTCATTGTTTTGAGTTCTTGTTTCTTCATTCTTTTCTGGTTGGATGCTTCGTTCTTCCTTCTGGTCCACTCCATTGATTTGAGTCCCAGTTTCCTTTCCATCACTATTGGTTTCTTGTGCATTTCCATTCATTTCAATTAGTTTAGCTTTCATATGTTCCTCTAATTTGTGACTAAAATCAACCAGTTCTGTGAGCATCCTGATCACCGGTGTTTTAAACTGTGTACCTTAGAGGTTTGCTATTTCTTTTTTGCTTAGAGTTATCAGCTCTGGGGCTTTGAGTTCTTCTTGAGCCATATTTTGGACTGTTCGTGCCTGTTAGGTATGAGGAGCGGAGCCCTAGGTATTCACCAGGGTGGGGCAACTCAGTTGCTGGGTTGTGACACTGTATGTGGGGGTGGGGTCAAAGGAAAGCAGTGCTGGTCCCCACAGCTTCCTCCACCGCCGCCTCAGGGGCCCTCGCAGTCTGTCCCACTGCACGAGAATGTGCCACTGGGTCAGCCCAACACACTCACTTGGTCTGCCCGCTGAGGCCTGCATGGTCCGTCTCACTGCTCACTCCTCTGCTGGTTTATCTGTACTCGAATGTGCGGCAGCGGTCAGCTGCCCTGCACCCTCACTGGGTCTGCGCCTGGCTCGGGGGATCTTTCCTGCCCAACCCCGCTCGCTGCTGGCTCCACCCTTACCAGTCCCAATTGAACAGTTTGTTGTTGTTGGACTTCCATCTGTTCTTTGGCTGCGTCTTTGTTTACTAAACCTTTGTTGTATTCAAACTTGGTTGTGGGAGAAGACACAGAGTTTCAACCTATGCCTCCATCTTGGCAGAAGTCCTCAATAAAATATACTTTTAAAAAAGAAGTAGACTTCCAGCCAATATGGAGGCTTAGGTAGACACACTCTGCCTCCTTGAACAACCAAAAGGAGGACAACAAAAAATTTAAAAACAAAAACACCAGTTTTTTGAAAATCGAACTGATAGAAAATTGGACTATATGGAACTCGGACAATCAAGGAGTTAAAGAAGAAACATTCATCCAGACTGGTAGAAGGGGCAGAGGCAGGCAGCTGGGCAGAGAACTCACGGCAAGGCAGCAGCTGGAAGACCGTGGCAGCTGGTAGTCTGGGCGAGGCAGCAGCTGGTGGACTGGGGCAAGCAAGGTGGTGGCTGGCAGAGCAGGTGGTCCCAGATTTGTGTGTACATAAACCAGGAGGAACTACTGGGGAGGGAGATAGACCATACATCCCAGGGTTCCAGTGTGGGGAAATAAAGCCTCAAAACCCCTGACTGAAAACACCTGTGGGGGTTGCAGCAGTGGGAGAAACTCTCAGCCTCATAGGAGAGTTCAGAGACTCACAAGGTCCTAGAATGTACACAAACCTAGCCACCCAGGAATAAGCACTAAAAGGGCCCAATTTGCTTTTGGGGCAGAGGAAGTGAATGAAAGCCAGCAGAGAGCTGAGCAAGTGGCACTGTTCCCTCTTGGACCCCTCCTCCACTGACAGCATCACAACACAGTGACTTGGATTGCCCTGCCCTGGTGGATATCTAAGGTTCCACCCCTTACTATGTACTAGGCTTGCCAAGACAAAAAAAAATGGCCTATATGAAAGAACAGATCAAAGCTCCAGAAAAAATACAACTAAGTGACAAAGAGATAGCCAATTATCAAATGCACAGTTCAAAATAATGGCAATCAGGATGCTCACAGAAATTATTGAGTATGGTCACAAAATAGAGGAAAAACTGAAGGCTCTGAAAAGTAAAATAAAGAAAAATTTACAGGGAGCCAAATTGACGGGAAGGAAACTGGGACTCAAATCAATGATTTGGACCAGGAGGAAGAAATAAATATCCAAGTGGAACAGAATGAAGTAACAAGAATTCATCTTAGGAATGAAGAACAAAAGAGGAGGACTCACACTTCCAGATTTCAAAACTTACTACGAAACAACAGTAAATAAGACAGTATGTTACTGGACTGAGGAGAGACATACAAATCAATGGGGAAAAAAACCCTGAAAGTCCAGAAATAAACACATTTATGTTCACCTGATTTTCAACAGTGGTGCCAAGCCATTTAATAGGAGAAGAATACTTCTTTTCAAACACATGGGACCAGGGCACAGAATAGTCACATGCAAAAGGATGAAACTGAGCTATTGCTCCACAACACACACAAATTCATTTGAAATAGATCAAAGGCATAAATGTAAGAGCTAAAACTTTAAAAATTCTAAAAGAAAACATGGTAAATTTTCTTGACCTGGGATATAGCAAAGGATCCTTATATATAACTCCAAAAGCATGGGCAACAACAGCAACAAAACAGATAGATTGGTCTTCAGCATTATGCTTTAAGGCATATCACCAGAGAAGTGAAAAGGTGACCCACAAAATTGAGAGGAAATATATTTAATTCTCCTTATTCACAGTAATTGTGTTCCATACTGTCACTGAAGACACTGAATTAGCAAATATTGAACCGTTACCCCTAAGGGAAATGAAGGATTAAGTTCCAGATAGCTTCTGGTCAGAACATTTTTTTTCAGCCAATCAATATATAACATCTTTTTATTTGCATTTCTATTTGAGGACAACTTATTTAATATTTTTTGTTCGTTAACACTGAATTTATGATCAACTACACTCATGCCTAAATGAAGTTTATTAACAGACATATTTTCTCCATTAGGCACATCACAGCCTTTTTGTGCTTAGGAACACTAGGTAGCTTTATAAAGTCAAAATGCCAAGTTTTCAATTTCAACATAAAACTAGGAAGCATGCAGAAAAATTAAAAATCACACTCCACTACAAAGAATAAAAAAGACATTAACTTAATCTCTTCTCAGGAAGTACAGATATTGGGCTTACTAGACAAAGACTTTAAATAACTGTCTTAAATATGCTCAAAGAGGTAAAAGGCACCATGGACAAAGAGCTAAAGAAAATCAGGAAGCTGTTACCTCAAGAAAAGAGAATATCAATACAGAGGCAAGTATTATTTTTAAAGAACCAAACAGAAGTTCTGAAGCTGGAATGTCCAATAACTGAAATGAAGGATTCATTAGAGAAGTTAAACAGCAAACTTGCATGGACTAAGGTAATAATCAGAAAACTTGAGGCAGTGTTAAATGAATTAACCAGTCCGAGGCACAAAAAGAATGAAAAGCTTAAGTACCTACATTAGTATCAGACAAAGTGAGTTTCAGAGAAATGAAGATTACATGAGAGAAGAAGGGTCACTAACTTTTTAAAGGAGTGGCACTCAATTAATCAATATATAGGAATCCTAAACATTAGTGCAGCAATAACAGAGTTTTCAAAACACATGAAGGAAAAACATCAGTCCAAGATCAAATTAACAAACCCACAATTATAGTCAAAGATTTTAAATAGCACTCTCAATAATTTATAGAACAGATAAACAAACAAAAAAATCAGTAAGGACATAGAAGACTTGAATACACTATCATTCAATTTGACATGATTAACATTTATACAATACTCCACACAGCAAGAACATACAGATGCACAGACAAGACTTATAAGATAAAACAAATACTGGATTGAAACACAAATCACACACACATGAGCACATATGCACACATACACATCACCAAAAATTTAAACTATTCAAACTGGACAAAGTATGTACTACTTGAGCAATAATTTTTTTTAAAATTAAAAGAAGTAAACTTGAAAAATCCCCAAATATAAGTAAGCACTTACAAATAAACTATGGATAGAAAAAAATCAAAGGGAAAATTAAAAGTATTTTGAACAGAATTAAAACAAAACACAGCATACTGGAATACCTGAGGTGCAATTGAAGCAGTGTTAAAGAAAAAATATATAGTACTAGCAGCATATATTAGAAAAGAATCGCCTAATATCAATAATATTAGGTTCTCCTTTAAGCATCTAGAAAGAGATGGGCAAATTAAATCTGAGCAAAAGAAGTGAATAATAAAAACAATAGTAGAAATTAATAAAATAGAAAATATTTAAAAATTTAAAACCATTGAAATTAAAAGCTAGTTCTCTAAAAACATTGATAAAATTAAATCCCTAGCCAGATGTATCAGCTAAAAACTAAAGAAGAAACTAATTACCAATACCAAAACAAGAAAATAGATATCACTGCAGATCCTACACACAATTAAAGAATAATAAAGAAATTTTCTGAACAATTTTTCATTAATAACCCTGAAAACTTAGGTGAAATACACAGTTTTCTTAAGAAGCACAAGCTAACACAACTTACCCAATATGAAATAATTTGAATAGCTAGCTCAATTACAATAAAGGAAATGTATTTTGAATTTAATAACTCACCACCTTCACCAAAATAAAATCTTCAGACATGTATGTGATTTCACTGGAAAATTCAACCAAATGTTTAGAAAAGAATTACCACCAATCCTACAGTATATGTTCCAGAAAATAAAGGATACAGAAATACTTTCCAAAAATAAGAAAACTACAGACCAATATTTTAGTGAATACATATGCAAATATCCTTAATAAAATATTAGCAAACAGAATTCAGCTAATATAAGAAAGAATTATACATACAACTAAGAAGAATTTGTCCCAGGATGTAAGGCTGGTTCAAAATTTTTAAAAATCAATGTAATCCAATTCATTAACAGATTAAATAAGATAAATACCCACAGGATTATATCAATTAATGCAGAAAGAACATCTGACAAAATGCAACACCCATCCATAATTACAAACTATTGGAATAAAGTTGCAAAAGAGAGTATCTTCTACTTGATAAAGAGTATCTACAAAAACCTACAGTTAATATGATACTCAAGATTAAATACTAAATGTTTCCACCCTAAAACTGAGGACAAGGCAAAAATGTCTGCTCTAAAGCACTCTTATTAAATACAGTGTTGGAAACTGTATTCAGTGCCATAAGGTTTTAGAGATCAGAAAGAAGGAAACAAAACTGCCCTCATTTGTAGAAGACATGATTGCCTACATAGAAAATCTCATGGATTCTACACAAAAACCTCCTAGAATTGATACACAAGTTCAGTAAGTTAAAAAAAAACCATAAGGATCTATTGTATTTTATATAACATCAGTGACACAAAATTAAACATGCACTATTATTTATAATCACTAAAAAAGTTAAATACTTAAGGTGTACATATACAGGACTTGTATGCTGAAAACTACACAATGTTGATGAAAAGAAAACAAAGAATACCCAAATAAATGGAGACATATACTATGCTCATGAGTTGGAAGAATCAACAAACTAAATGTCAATTCTCCCCAAACTGATATATACATTTAACACAATTGCTACCAAGACCCCAGAAAACTTTTTGTAAACAAAAATTTCTACAATTTATATGAGGCAAAGGAATTGAGATAGCTAAAACAATTTTGGAAAAAATAAAGCAAGAATAATCCATCTATTTAATTTTAAGACTTACTAGCTTATTGTAGGTACAGTAATCAAGACTATGTGGTACTGACAGATTGTACATCAGTGGAGGAGAATACAGAACCCAGAAACAGACCTTCCAAAAATATGTTCAATGACTTTTTTTAAAATTACAAATGCAATTCAATAAAGAAAGATTTTCAATAGTGCTGGAGCAACTGGATATCCATATGTCTCTCTGCCTCCCCCTCAAATAAAACTCAGCCTAAATCTTTTTATATTAAATTATTAAATTTTATATAAAAATGAACTCAAAATAGGTAACAGACAAGTGTGATACACAAAACTATAAACTTTTAGAAAAAAGAAAGTCTTCAGGAGCTAAGGATGCGCAAAAAGTTCTTAAATGTGACACCAAAAGAATGATGTGTAAAAGAAAAAATTGATAAATGGACCTTCAGACTTTAAAACTGCTGCTCTCTAAAAGACAGTTAAGAGAACAAAAAGACAAGCTACAGACGGGGAGCAAATATTTGCAGGTCACATGTCTAACACAGGGCTAATATCAACAACACATACAGAACGCTGGCACCTCAACAGTGAAAAAGCAAACAATCAATCGGAAGATGAGTAGAAGACCTAAAGAGACAATTCACCAAAGAAGATAAGACAGATGGCAAATAAACCCATGAAAGATGTTCTCTATCAATTGTCATTCAGGAGATGCAAATTAAAACCACAATCAGATAGCACTACACCGTCAGATGGCTAATTTTTTTTAAAATAGTGACAACACCAAATGCTGACAAGGATGAGGAGAAACTGGATCACACATATGTGGCTGATGAAAATGTAAAACTACATCGACAGCCACAGCTTCAGTTTCTTAACAAACTAAACGTGCAGCTACCATACAATTCAGTGGTTATGCTATTAGATACTTATCACAGACAGATGAAGACTTACTTATGTTCACACAAAAACCTGTACACAAATGTTCATAGAAGCTGTATCCATAACACCAAACTAGAAACAATCCAGCTTTTCAAATGGCAGTTAAACAAATTCTAATACATCAGTGCCATGGAATTCTATTCAGCAATAAAAAAGAATGAGCTAGAGACACACACAATAGCCCAAATGAGTCTCCAGATAATTAAGTTGAGTAAAGAAGCAAATCCCAGCCATTTACATAGTATAAGATTCTATGTATATAAAATATTTTTGTTAATTTTAAATTTAAATTTCATTTTTTAATTACAGTTGACATTTAATATTATTTTGCATTAGTTTTAGGTGTACAGCAAGCATATTGGTTAGCCAATCAGAGTGTTCCCCCCAGTTTTACGCTACTTACCTGGCACCTAGTTACATAATATAGTTATCACAATATTACAGATTCTATTTCCTATGCTATGTTTTATATCCCTATGATTACTTTGCAACTACCAATTTGTACTTCTTAATCCCTTCACCTCTTTCATCCAATCTGCCAATCCCTTTCCCCCCTGACAACGATCAGACTGTTCTCTATATCTGAGTCGGTTTCCACTTTGTTTGTTCATTTATTGTGTTCTTTACATTCCACGAATGAGTGAAATTATATGGTATTTGTCTTCTCTGCCTGACTTATTTCACTTAGCACAATACCCTCTAGGTCCATGCATACTATTGCAAATGGTAAGATCTCATTCTTTTTTATGACTAATATTCCATTGTACATATATGCTACCACATTTTTATCTACTTGCCTATTGATGGGCACTTGGGTTGCTTCTGTATCTTGACTATTGTAAATACTGCTTCAATGAATATAGGGATGCACATACAAGGTCCAGCAGAAGTTAAGGCCTGCTTGAGTATGGTTGGTAAGATAATAATATGGATGTGATAATTTACAGTTTTTAATTCGAACATCTCACCTAAAATGTCATATGGTGTGCTTGAGTGTGATATTGTTATGTTATAGAATTAAACCCTTATGATTTTATAATAAAAGATTTTATAATAAAAAGGGGTGTTATTTGTGTCACACCCTGTATTATTTGGCATTAGTGTTTTGAGTTTCTTCAGGTATGTACCCAAAAGTGGAATTGCTGGGTCATAAGGTTGTTCCATTTTTAATTTTTTCAGAAAACTCCATATAATTGTCAATAGTGGCTGTGCCAATCTGCATTTCCACAATGTATATAAAATATTTTTGAAATGTTAAAATTTTTAAAATGGAAAGCAGATTTGAAGGGGACTAGTAACAGGAGGGGAATGAGAGTGTCTATAAAATGGCAACATGAGGGATATTTTTGCTGATAAAAATGTTCTATATCTTAACCATATCAATGTGAACATCATGATTGTAATATACTACAGTTTTGTAAGATGCTATGTCTGGAGAACACTAGGTAAAATATATGAGATCTCTCTAGTTATTCCTCCCAATAGCATGTGAACCTGTACATATCTAAAAATAAGTTTAATTTTTAAAACCCAATATGAAGAGGAAATATGGATATATTTGTTATTTTACAGTGATTATTTCAGTATCAAAACTAATCATGTTATATATTATATTATACATGCCCATAACACATTATAATTATTTTGAATGTGAATTATTCCTCCAGAAAGCTAAGGAGGAAAAAGATACTGTATTTCTCTTTATTTTTCCCTTTCTGTATAAGTCAGTCTTACAGTCATTAGCAGAGCCTAGCACAATAGGCATTCACACCAAAGGGGGATGCAGCAGGCAGGACAGGGCAGTTAGAGAGGGGCTGGCCATGTCCCCGACATGAGAGCCAGAGCACAAGCCGAGTGGAGAAGGGTTGCCTGGTGCAGTGTTGGTGTTTCTATAACACAACTGCCAAGCACACTGCTGTCTCAGCATTAGTGGTGGAAGATGACATCCATACATAGCGGGGATGGTGGTGGGAGATTGCTTACATACAGAGGATTCACTGAGCAAGTAAATAATATTAAGTGTAATGAAACCACATTCCTCATTGTTGGAGAAAGAAGTCACAAGCACGGAAACGGAGAAAACTAGAACGAACCTGGTAGTGTTGGACTGCAACTGGAGTACTGATGTAAATTCACAGTTTGCAGTATACTTACAGAAATAAATCAGTATTCAAATGTGTGAACAGGTGTGTGTATACACATACACATATTCCCTAGCTGTGCTCTCTGAGAGGGCCTAGAAGCAACAACATCTTGGTAATAATGAGCACCCTGACCTTGGATTCTAAATACCATTCTCCATTAAAGGAAGGAGGGCTACTTGGAGAAAGAGCTGAAGGTTTCCCAGGGCTGATTTGGGGAAAGTATATAATCAGCCTGGAAAATCTTTTTGAATCAGAAAGTAAGAAACTATGCAGATAAATCAGCCCTGGCTGGCATAGCTCAGTGGATTGAGCGCGGGCCTGCGAACCACACGATAGCAGTTCGATTCCCAGTCAGGGCACATGCCTGGGTTGCAGGCCAGTTCCCAACAGGGGACTCATGAGAGGCAACCATACATTATATTTCTCTCCTTCTCTCCTTCCCTTCCTCTCTAAAGATAAATAAATAAAATCTTTAAAAAAAAAAAGAAACTATGCAGATAAATCAAAAGAACATGGTCAGATTGAGGTGAAATAAATAAATAAGTCTGTGAAATATTGTAACACATTAAAGTGACTCAACTAGGAAACTAAGAGTCTATATTGAAATAAATAGCAAGAATATAAGAAAATGAATAAATTAAAGATTTGATATGAAATATTTGTTTTTGTTTTGGAACAGATATTCAACTTTACAGAGAATGTTTTAATTTTGACTCATAGAATGTGCCCATATATTAACAACATAATTAAAACTGATTACAAAAATACAGTTTATAATCTAAAGATTCTTACATATCCAGGGGGAATGGAGTGGACTGTGAGACCTGTAGGATTTCTCTCCCATCATATTTTTCCAGCTCATCCATGTAACAGCTGACTAGCAATGGGGAAAGTTAAGAGGGAGGAATGCAAAATGGCTTATGTTTCTTACTTGGGGTGTCCAGGTGCTATAGCACCTGGAATTGATACTGGGAATATAAGAAAAAGAGAAGATTGGGTATAAAGTAAGACAATGACTTCAGTTTGGAAGATTTTACACTAAGGACGTTTGGCAAGCAGTTGATTTCATGGGCTTCAAATTCAGAGTAGAATCGGATGACAAAATAACCACATGAGCAGATACCTAACCACATTATTAGAAACTACCCAAATGTCAGCACAAATAGACATTAATATTCTACCACTTAATAGGCTGTTATGGTAAACAAGTTACATACAAAATTTTACATAAGATGTTTATGACAATGTCTTTGAAACAACATATTTTTTTATGTTAACATTTGAATGTTTTTAATATGCATAAGAAAGACTTCATATGCATATAAATATATATGTATTTGAAACAAAATCATATTATACTCATCTTTATTTTTTATTATTTTTGGTTATGTTAATTTTTAAACTATATTTTATTGATTATGTTTTTAAGGTTGTCCCAAATTTTCCCCCTTTCCCCCTTCCACCAAGCACCTCTCACTCCCTCAGGCAATCTTCAATCCATTGTTCACGTCCATGGGTCATGCATATAAGTTCTGTGGCTACTCCATTTCCTGTACGATACTTTATCTGCCCGTGGCTGTTCTGTATCCACCTATTTGTACCTCTTGATCCCCTCCCCTCTTCACCCATTCCCCCCACCCCCCTCCTATCTGGTAAACAACATATTATTTGAACAACAAAAAAAGGCATGAAAAATCTGGAAAGAGAAGAATTAAAAAGTTAACAGAAACCATTTTAAAGGTGAAAATTTATGAGGTTTTTCAACCTTTTCACATCTTTCAAATTTGCTACATACTTTCTGATTGGGAAGTCACAAAAATTATTTTCTTCTACCCTCTCCAAAGATAAACATAATGACAATAACTACTTAACAAAGAACCTCAACACACACTCGGCCCTCGGTAAATGCCTAAGTGTATCTATGCCTGCTATGAAGATTTTACCTGAGATTTTCTGCCCTACTAAAAAGCCTGCAGTCTTATCAGTGTGAGAGGCCCACGTCCTCCAGGCCCACGTCCCGGATCTGGAAGTCCTAGACAAACTAATCTGTGTCTACTTCTCCGTCCAGGGACACAAAGGCCTTCCTGAGCCTTTATCTGGGGTTCCCAGGAACCACTCCTACTAGATTCACTGATGGGTCCCAGACAGGTAAAACTGTTGCTGGATCCTCCGAAAACAATACCAGAGTGCTGTGAGCACCTTCTTCCCGTCACTCGTCGTGCAGAGATCCAGAGATGACGGCTTCACCACTTGCAGTGTGGGCTGGGAACTTGGCCTCTCAGGGTCCTGTCTGTGCAGACCCTCCCGAGGCCCACCCATTCCTTAACCTGGGCCTTTTACTTGCTTATTCCAGTTCTCAGGGCAAAACCTACTAGTGCACATCAGTGTCTCCGCACAGAACAGCTGGGACCTGAGACTTCGGTTACTTCACAAGGCCAGACAGCCAGGGCAGGGGGAAGCTCCTAGAGTCGTCAGTGTTGGCACTACCTTTAGGACTATGGCCGTCCCCACGTGGAAGGAGGACCCCGTGTGGCTGGCCAAACCCCCATCTCTGGCCTCTGAGCTTCTTCTGGGGCCTCCGCCTCCAGAGTCAGGGAATGAGAGCTGCTAAGGCCCAGCCGATGGGGATGGAAATGGGGGACTGAGGAAAGGACCCGGCAGGCAGTCACTGGGGAGCCCCATACCTTCTGGCAACTCCTCTGTGTGTTAAACCTCAACTCCTAGCTGCCAGAAACAACGAACATGGCTCCCAGAAGTTTGAAGCGTCCTCTCAGCATCTGCCCCGAGCCTCCGCTTTAGGAAGCCAAAAGCCACAGCCGCCAACAGGCTCCTGAACGTGGCNACCCATTCCTTAACCTGGGCCTTTTACTTGCTTATTCCAGTTCTCAGGGCAAAACCTACTAGTGCACATTAGCGTCTCTGCACAGAACAGCTGGGACCTGAGACTTGGGTTACTTCACAAGGCCAGACAGCCAGGGCAGGGGGAAGCTCCTAGAGTCGTCAGTGTTGGCACTACCTTTAGGACTATGGCCGTCCCCACGTGGAAGGAGGACCCCGTGTGGCTGGCCAAACCCCCACCTCCGGCCTTTGAGCTTCTTCTGGGGCCTCCGCCTCCAGAGTCAGGGAATGAGAGCTGCTAAGGCTCAGCAGATGGGGATGGAAATGGGGGACTGAGGAAAGTCACTGGGGAGCCCCATACCTTCTGGCAACCTCTCTGTGTGTTAAACCTCAACTCCTAGCTGCCAGAAACAACGAACACGGCTCCCAGAAGTTTGAAGCATCCTCTCAGCATCTGCCCTGAGCCTCCACTTTAGGAAGCCAAAAGCCACAGCCGCCAACAGGCTCCTGAACGTGGCCCCGCCCCCAGGGCTCGTTGGGTGGAGCCTTCCCGACAAATGGCTCCCTCTGCTTAAGGTTCCTTCCCCCCAAGGTTCCTGAGCTGTACTAGGTGCCCTGGGCTGTGAGGAAGTAAACGTTTGGCCTCCCAGAAGGTAAATACAGTTGACTTGGGAACAACACTGGGGTTGGGGCACCAACTACCTGCACAGTCGAAAACCTGCATATGACTTAAGTTGGCCTTGTGCATACTTAAGGACTCACAACTACCAGCTGAACTTTGAACAACACATTTTTCAACTGCCAAGACCAATTAAATTCATGGGTCAACTGGACTGTGATCTGTAGAATTGAGCAAGTCAACTGAAACAATCCACATGTAAGTGGACCCCTGCAGTTCAAACCCACAATGTTTGAGGGTCAACTGTTATTAACCCAGATATTCCACGGTGTGTAAAGTAGTGTGAATGAGAAAACAAGGACAAATCTTCACTAGGCAGGGTCCAGAAAAACATCCAGGGGAAACTTTCAGTATCATAGGAAGTAAAGAGGCCAGAAGAATGGGGGTTCCCACGTTGGTTTTGGTTTTGCTGCTGTTTGGAAATTTTATGATGTAAAGTCCCCATCTGATGACTTCTGACTCCCTGTGGTGTTCTACTCCAGCACAGATGCTCAGGGAGTGAGGAGTGTGGGGAAGTTGTAGGAAAGTGAAATAGTTCTCAGTATTTAAGCAAGAGAATTGGCTAAGAAAGTAAAGCAATCACGTGAGCCCCACTAAGACAGGGAACTTTGTTTCCTTCACTCCAGAGTCCCAAGTTCTTAGAAGAGTGCCTAGTATGTATTAAACATTGAAGGAATGGATGGGTTATTTTCAGGCAGTGTTGGAGCTTACTTAACCTTAGTAGTAGACTGTAAATTTGTGGTGGCGCAAACATACCTGTGTGATTTTATCCAATAGGAATCAGTGCCTTGTTGGAAGTCAGGTCTAAAAAAGGCAGAGTTGAATTTTTTCCAGGCAGAAGAGATGAAAGCAGAATGGGGTAAACTGTTTAGTATAGAACTATTTAGGTTTAGAGTTAAGTTATGGACCATAAAGTTTTTCTTGAAGAAGGAGGAAATGAAGATAAAAGATGGACAGGGAGAAAGTATAAAGTGGCTTATAGTTTCTGAATAGGTTGAAGAATTGGCACTCTGAAAGCATAAACTGAAAGAGTAAAATTTCGATATCAGACTACATTTTCTGAAGGCAGGACAATTCCTGGTGAGAAGTTCAAGGATATGGCCATAACTGAACTGGAATGTAGTATGGGGTCTCCACAGAATTGGTATTTTCAGAAACCCTAGGCTTCAGTTAGTGGCCTGACTGTGGACAAGTAAGAAATGGGAGAGTGAGAAGGAGGGCTACAGTGAATATCTGTTTTTTCTTGCTTTGCTCTGATATTCAGCATTCACTCCACTTCTGGAAAAAATTCCTCTGTTGCCCTCTGAGGAACTGAGCCCATTCTCAGTACCAGTCCATGTGCAAGTGGAGCTGTCTTTCCCTAGTAACACTCTTCCTTTAAGAGATGGATGTATAACTCAGACCTGGCCACAAGATTGTTCCATATTTTTGGAAACAGTGATTGGCCAAAAATGGGAAGAGGACCCAACTGGAGACAATTTAGGGATAATGGGAGTTTTGAAGGGACTAGCAGGAGGGACAATCCATTTTTACCTGCACCTGAAGCTTGGAGGATTTTGCCAGACATAAAATCTCTATCTTATTTTTTTGTTTGTTTTGTTTTGGGGGGTTCTTTTTTGTTTGTTTTTTTGTTTGTTTGCAGACATAAAGTCTTATAATGAAGCCAGTCCAGAATATAAAGTTGAAAAAGGGGTAGAAAATGAATCTTGATGGCATCAACTGAGTCCCAGTATGAAAACTCCTGACAGAAGCCAGCTTTACTCTCAGACTTTTTATGAAAATGAGTCAACGGGGTTTTTTGTTTTGTTTTCAAAAGCAGAGTTCTTGAGTCCATGATTGTAACTTTGATGTTCAATGTCCAGTGCCATCTGGCCTATTAAAAGGCCAGTGGCTATACCACCTCTATGCCAACTGTCTGCCATGTAATATACTGCTGCAGCTTTTAAGATAATAGTGCTTGATGATTAATCATCTCAGCAAACATTGTTTCATTCCTTAAAAATATGTGCTGTCTACTAGAGGACTTTCACACACACAGAACCCACCCACTTAAGGAACTTATCTTTGCATCCCTATTGTCAAGTGATTGGAGCCACTGCTACCTTCAGGCGGCAATCCTTATTTTAAGCCAGGAACTGTGTGAAGCCCACCTCTATGCTGAGAACACCAGCTAAATGCTCCTGTCCCATGAAAGTCTGCACAGAACTATACAATAGGTGCCTCACAGCTTCTGTTTGGGTCAGGAAACATGGAAGGTATTAATAACCCCAGAGACCAGAGGTCCAGAGCTTCCTATAAGACCAAAAGGGAAAGTTAATTTTTATTCCTTCTAACTTCCCTATGGCAGGGAGTAGAAACATCAGTCAACAACTTGGTAAAATACCCTACCTCAAATGAAGATGGCCTAAAGCTGGGCAAAAATTCTACACAGGAAAATAACAGTCTTATCATTGTAATCTTAACCCCCCCACAGTGAAGCACTACTAAACTTGCATGTGGAAAGGAAATAATCCATTTCTTTTTTGCACCCCACCCTCAACATCCCCTCATGGAAAGAACAGACCCTGAGTCTCCTGGGAGAGATAAGAAGGCAGCCTCCACAAGTCACTGAACCCACCACTTGACCTCCCTACTGAAGACCAATCATGTCTTCATGCCCCAAGAAAATATGCTAATGTACACTCTGATTCATAGCCAATGGAGGTTCTTTAAGGAAGGATTCAAGAGAAGAGCCCCTTATCGTAGTCTGGGCTCTTTCCTTGAGACTGAAGAATGGGTCACAGTTTTCAGTGTTAATCCCCCTGAAGGCTACCTCAAGGAATCTGATTTTATTAGACAGCCCCTGGAACCAGAGAAATCCATAATACCTAAAGCTTGGATCTTGGGTCCTCATGCCCAATAGAGGTGAAGGTACCTGTCAATTCATATGTTTTGTTTGCTCTGATTATAGATCAGAGTGTGAACTTGAGGTTGTAAATATTCTGGTAATATATTCTGATAGCATGTTAGTGATGATTCTTCAGATGCCACACTATATCATACAAATGCTACACATACACACCCAAAATTCCCTAACACTATAATTCCTAAGTGTGGACATAAAGTACATGAAATATTTTTCTAGAGAAACTGACCATCTCTCCAATCATTTTTCAGCTAATACCATATTTTTTTAGCATAAGACACACCTAGGTTTTAGAGAAGAAAAATAGGGAAAAATTTTAAAGAAAAAATGTGGTAAAATAGTTAAAAACATAAATAACACAATATTTCACCAATGTAAATGTAAACAGAATTCAACTGCAGCATTAACAACCATTATTCCTCCCAAATTTGGGGGGGAAGGAAAATAAAGTGCATCTTATAGCCCCCAAAATACGGTACTTTTCTGTTTTCTATGATAGTCCTGCTTTCCCATAGGAACAATTGTCTGGAAAACAGAAAATAGTCCTAGAAACAGAATGAAAGTTTGGGATCACTCCTGGACAGTGCTGCCATCTCATTTGGATAGATTATGTCCTAGATATCCTGAGTGTGCAGATCCTGTCTCATTGCCTCATCCAGTGTTTCCCTGAGTAGAAGCAATAGGCACCAAATATGACTTGAGATACAACCCTAGGCCAGTTACTCAGACTCTTTAAGCCCCCACATCTTCCTTGATTAGAATGCTTAGGCCATCAGTGCATGGAAAACAACCCACAATGGGAATTACATGTTCTGAGTTCCCCAGTACAATACTGACTTTTCCATTAATCCGGTGACTCATTCTCTCCAATGGTCAAACTGGAGAATAAAATATGAAATGATTAATTGCTATATATTAAACATATTAATAAGAAGAAATTAAATCCTGCAACCTGAATGGTTTGCTTACTGTAGAAGCCAGTATATCTCTACAGGAGCTGAAGGTTGCTTCTTTAGGTCTATGGTCTGGGAGCTAGGTCAGAGTGAAGAAATTGTAATGGAGCCAAAACAAGCCTTATTGCACCTAATTTTTTCTCTCCTCTAAGTCTAAATTCAAGATTGATGATTCAGGTGGTTCTAAGGGCTTCCTTTACTTTACCATTCACGATGACTATACAACAGCTTTACCTTCATGGCACTGCTCCCATGCCACCTACCCCTCCTTCTTTACATACTGCAAACTATTTGATGTTTTTCTTATCCGTCACCACTACACTTAGCAGTTAAACAGTTTGACCTTAATGACATTTGTAGGAGACCATTCTGCATGGCATGGGGCCAGCCCCCAGTGGCAAATATTTACAGCAGAGTAACTTCCTAAAATCCATGCTGAACCTTCCAAGGACTAGTGTAACTGGTTCAACCACTTTTACCCATTTGCAAATATCCTTCTTCTGTGATGTGATTACTGACATTATCTCCTTTGTTTTCTGTAAAAGGTAACTACCTAAAGCAACCTGTGCATAGTGAATGAGGACCATCACGTAATGTGCTGAAAAAAACAATACAGGCTGGTCATGGCAAGGGCCTCGGCTTTTGCTCCCCTTGAGAGAAAAGCCATGCTGTTCCTTTTCCTCCACCAGACTTGGTAGTCTGTGGGAATGTCTCATTTCATCCATAATGACGTGGACACTGCAGGCTGGTGTCCACATCAACATTCATATAGTTGAGGACAAGGATCTACTTGGTACCTTTGGCCACTGTGCTTCATTGAACTTAGTGTGGTGTCCAGGAAGAAGTCCTCATGTTAGGAAGACTTCTAAGAAGATTCCAATAATACCCACACCTCTTGACATTCACACCATGTGTAATTATACTTTCCCTTGAGTGTAGGCTTAGTTATTGATTTGCTTCTGGTTCATAAATTAAGTGAAAGGTGATGGGACGTCATTTTAATTATTAGTTCATAAAAGGTTGTAACTTCTGTGAGGGTTGTAACTTCTGTCTTTATAGCACTCTCTTCTGGTGTTAATAAAGCAAGCCGCCATGTTGGAGAGGCCCCCATGACAGAGAACTGAGGGTGGACTCTAGCCAACTACAGCCAACAGCAGGCAAGAAATTGAGGACCTCAGTCCAACAGGCCTTAAGAAACTGAATCCTGCTAACAGCTACGTAAGTGAGCACAAAGTGCATCCTTCTCCATTTGAGCCTTCAGATGAAACTGGAGCCCAGCTGACACTGTAATTTCAGCCTTCTAAGAGACTCTGAAGTGGAGAATCAGGTAAGCCTGGTTTTACATTCCTAAATTTTAGGGTATCTGTTATATAGCAAAAGATAACTAAAACAACCCTATACTACTAGAACCTTGGTGTAAGGTATAGTATGGCTGGGAAGGTAGGCACCAAGTAGGACAACCTCCCTGAAAATATCCCTGGAGATATTGTCTTCATATTCCATGATTATGTCACATACTCTTGTACTAAAATAGTACCACTGTCCTCTATCAAACCCTGACTAGTAGTCTCCAGGAGGTGTCTTGGAGGTAAGATAGCGTTCGGTGGAACGGATGGCCAGGATCCAGTCATGAGTTGTGATGATGAAATCGTTTTTCTTGTGTTTTTCTTCTTTCCCACCCACTCCACAATTACATTTTTTCTTACTCTTTATTTCCCTTTGTCCAAAAATTCTGGGTGGCTGCCTGGTAACCACTCCTATAAGTGATGGCCAGGTGATCTATTGGTCTTGGAATAGTCTAGCTATTGAGCTAGACATCCTTAAGAGATTTCCATGAGGAGCAGGAAGAGCTTGTCCTGTTCCTTCAGGTGCTCTCACAAGCATGAAGACCTCAGCATTCAGTTCAAAATGTTCTATCCAGACAGATTCACACCCCACTTATAATAGATCCATCAGACAGCTCCTAGACCCTACCCTAGCCAACCCAGTATCCACAGTAGCATGACCCATTCATATCTACTCCACTCAATGACTACTCACCTGTGAGATACTCTGGAATTAGAAACTTTTTCTAAATGAAAATTAGTCATTGTTTTCAGGAAAATATTCATATTCCTAGCTCTTTTCAGAAATGCAAATTATGTTCTCTCTCCTGCTTCAGTTAGGGTAGAGGAATGGGAAATGGTGAACTGTTATATATTTTCATTAGAATAAGTTAAGAGGGGGAACATGTCCTAGCACCCCAAACTTCATGAGTCAGAAAAGAACTCTTAGGAACAGGTGACATTTATTCTTCACCAAGAAATCCAAGGGGAAGATTTCTTCCTACCACTAACCTCAGTTCCTAAATATCCCCCTATCCCATTCCCAATCTCAACACTTTCTGTATGGAAAATTTTGGCTGTATTATACCAGAGTAACTCATCCTACCCTACACCTGTATATAGTTCAGGATGTGAGTGGAGCAGATAAAAAGATAGTTTGAGCCAAATTCTGGACTTTAGGATTTTTATCACTTTGAAAATGCCTGAAAGGTTTTAGAGAAATCATTTTGTACTTTTTTATTAGAAAATAGTGGGACTTCCACCAAGATGGAGGTGTAGGTGGAAACACTGTGCCTTCTCCCACAACCAAATTTGAATACAACAAAGGTTTAGTAAGCAAAGACGAAGCCAAAGGATAGAAAATTGAACTATACGGAAGTCTGACAACAACGAATTGTTCAACCAGACTGGTAAAAGGGGCGGAGCCAGCAGTGGAGCAGGGGTGGGCTGGAAGGATCTCCTGACCCCAGGTGCCCAGGCAGCCAGGGTGGCTTCAGGTGGATCCAGTGAGGATGCAGGGTGTTGGGCTGACCCAGTGGCACATTCTCGTGCAGTGGGACAGACTGCGAGGGCCCCTGAGGTGGCGGTGGAGGAAGCTGTGGGGACCAGCACTGCTTTCCTTTGACCCCACCCCCACATACAGCATCACAACCCAGCAACTGAGTTGCCCCACCCTGGTGAATACCTAGGGCTCCGCTCCTCATACCTAACAGGCACAAGCAGTTCAAAATATGGCTCAAGAAGAACTCAAAGCCCCAGAGCTGATAACTCTAAGCAAAAAAGAAATAGCAAACCTCTAAGGTGCACAGTTTAAAACACCGGTGATCAGGATGCTCACAGAACTGGTTGATTTTAGTCACAAATTAGAGGAACATATGAAGGCTAAACTAATTGAAATGAATGGAAATGCACAGGAAACCAATAGTGATGGAAAGGAAACTGGGACTCAAATCAATGGAGTGGACCAGAAGGAAGAACGAAGCATCCAACCAGAAAAGAATGAAGAAACCAGAATTCGAAAAAATGAGGAAAGGCTTAGGAACCTCCAGGACATCTTTAAACATTCCAACATCCGAATTATAGGGGTACCAGAAGGGGGAAAGAAACAGCCACAGGTGGAAAACTTATCTGAACAAATAATAAAGGAGAACTTCCCCAGTCTGGCAAAGGAAATCCAGGAAGCTCAGAGAGTCCCAAAGAAGTTGGACCCAAGAAGGAACACACCAAGGCACATCATAATTACATTAGCCAAGATTAAAATGAAGGAGAGAATCCTAGAAGCAGCAAGAGATAAGGGGACAGTTACCTACAAAGGAGTTCCCATCAGACTTGTCAGCTGATTTCTCAAAAGAGAACTTACAGGCAAGAAGGGGCTGGAAAGAAGTATTCATTCAGGAGATGATTGACCAGGAGCCCATGCCCTTGATTCTGCCACCATCTTTGAAACCAAAAGACAGCCTTCATCATGTGTTGCAGATGCCACTAATGTGCGTGGCCATGGACACTTCCTACAGATCAGAAACACGGGACTGAGAAAGGTCGTGTGGGAAAGTGCCCTGATGGGTGTCGTGGAGAGACTTGTAAGCAGGCATGTTGGCTGTTTCCATGGTTGCTGTTGGACTGAGAGTCCCAGGAGATGGAGCAAGGGAGCCATTTCTCCCAGAAGGCCTTGGGACAAGCTGTGGCAGGGCTCCACCGGAGCTCCTGTGGGCACTGAGGGCATGTGTCTGACTCCACGCACCGCAGGGTGGATTTGAAACGTAGTCACTAGAAGTCATCCTGTGATTTTAGAGGACATATAGATAGTTACTAAGTATATAATCAGTAGTTTCCCTTCAAGTGCCTTTGTTTTCCTTTTTTCCCCTTTAGTACCCAGTATAGAATGCCCCTTTTTTAATTTTTCAATTATATTAGACATTCATTACTATTTTATATTACTAGATTTAGGTGTCCAGCACAGTCATTAGACAGTCATGTACTTCAAAGTGTTCCACCCCATATTTCAGGTACCCACCTCCATACACAGTTCTTATGCTGACACTGATTCTATTCCCTACACTGTCATCATCAGTGGGGGGTTGTGCACAACCTCTTGGGTCATGTTGATGAACAAACAGTCAGGTAGTGTTTTGGGGCCCAGATACTGACTACACGTTTCCTGTGCAGTAAACATGCAGTTGTATTAACTCATTTTAAATTTGTTCCAGTTGGTTGAAATAATTTTAATTCATCAGAAATGCTGGGGGCTAANGTACCCATTATAGAATGCCCCTTTTTTAATTTTTCAATTATATTAGACATTCATTACTATTTTATATTACTAGATTTAGGTGTCCAGCACAGTCATTAGACAGTCATGTACTTCAAAGTGTTCCACCCCATATTTCAGGTACCCACCTGCTCCATACACAGTTCTTATGCTGACGCTGATTCTATTCCCTACACTGTCATCATCAGTGGGGTGTTGTGCACAACCTCTTGGGTCATGTTGATGAACAAACAGAGTCAGGTAGTGTTTTGGGGCCCAGATACTGACTACACGTTTCCTGTGCAGTAAACATGCAGTTGTATTAACTCATTTTAAATTTGTTTCAGTTGGTTGAAATAATTTTAATTCATCAGAAATGCTGGGGGCTAATGATGTCCCAAATTGATACATTCAGTCAAACAGTAGCATACCCCTAATTGTAGAGGGTCCTCATCAATCTTTCAGTGTGCATGAGAGTTAGACTGTAGAGCACAGCATTTACGGTGTGGTGCCTCAGAGAAGTCTTTTCTTCCATCATTGTTAAGCACACTCATCATAGTCTTAATTCTTAATTGCCATTTGAATTACATCATTTTCTTTTTTCCAGTTCCCGTGGATGATTGGTGTCTTTGTAACTGGTTTCTTAAAAGCTCATTTATGACTAAAATGTTAACCATATCTCATGCATTGCAAATGTAATATCATGTTTTTTGGTTTTTTACTGTGCTGTTTTATTTTTTGGTTGTAAGCAAGTTGTGTATCAAAATATAATCATTCTGTATTAAAAAAAAAAGAAGTATTCCAAGTCATGAAATCCAAAGACCTACATCCAAGATTGCTTTATCCAGCAGAGCTTTCATTTAGAATGGAAGGGCAGATAAAGTGCTTCTCCGATAAGATCAAATTCTAGGAGTTTATCATCACCAAGCCCTTATTATATGAAATGTTAAAGAGACTTATCTAAGAAAAAGAAGATAAAAATATGAACAGTGAAAGGACAGCAAACTCACAGTTATCAACAACCACACCTAAAACAAAAGCAAACCAAGAAGACAGCTAGATCAGGAGTGGAACCATAGAAATGAAGAACACATGGAGGGTTAGCAACAGGGGAGTGGGAGGAGGAGAAGAGGGGGGAAGATACAGAAAATAGCATAGACAGTAGGTAGAAAATAGATAGGGGGGGCAAGAATAGTATGGGAAATATAGAATCTAAAGAACTTGAGACACGTGGTCATAAACTAAAGGGGGGAATGGTGGGGGAGGGGGTGTGCAGGGTGGAGGGGAATGAAGGGGGGAATAGAACAACTGTAATGGTATCATCAATAAAATATATTTTAAAAAAAGAAAAGAAAATAGTGTTTCAACTACAGGACATCTGAACAGGGTCAAATAAAAGACCCCAGGATAAAACTGAAAAGGCCACTGTTAGGCTTCCTAAAAAGGACTGGTCATCTTTTAGAAATAAAAAGAAGAAATCAGTAAGAGCCGAAATAACTCCTTCCTTTCCCTAAGCACAAGTCCAGGGATATGGAATGCCAACAACCCAATGCAGTACACAGAGAACACCACACTCCATTAAAAGAAACATTTATTGAGCAGGATCACTATCCTTGGTTATTCTAAAGAAAGATTGTTCTCTTCAGAGGATATGTTACCATGAAAATGGTGAAGCTTTCTCAACAAGGACCTGATAATTTCTTCAGGAAATTTTTTTCTCCTGTGTAGTGCTAAAGAACTGTTTTTTGTTTGTTTGTTTATTTGTTTGTTTGAAAAGAAGAGTCAAATCTCTGAACACAGTGTCTTTGTAAGGGGTAAGGGGGACTGGAGGGACCAGGCATAGTTGACATATGTCAATGGGTCCTGGATGTAGCACAGACTGCCCGGAGTGTGAGGAAGGGTGTTGACTGTCTTCCAAAGAAGGCAAAAGAGCTGGTCCTTGAAGGCTACAAAATTCTGGGGATGTCTGATCCAAACTCTGTTCTTTATAGCATTTCTAAGAAAACCCTGGTCAGCAGTGACAGCTTCTTGATTGCAGCACTCAGTAATTGCGCAATCTTTGTGATGTGTGTCAGAGAGAGCCCTATAGTTGGAGGGGTGTCCCCTGTCAGGCTCTTTCTAGGCTTGCAGTTCCTACTTCTGTTGACTTAACTTCAAGGCCTCAAGTTCATGACTACATGTCAGTTTCTTCTCTAGGATCTTCCCAATGGTTGTCATGAGCTCATGAGCTTCAGGAAGCTCACAGTTGAAAAAGATATCTGCACTTTCAGCTGGGTCATATTTCTGTGCAAAGGTTGATGTGAACTTGGCATTTTGCTGGGGATTTTCCAGCCCTTTGATTTTTCTCTTGGGATTGATCCACTGAAAAAATTGCCTCATCTTTTTCCTGAAATAACTATCATGAGGAAACTGTTCATCCTCTGACAGAGATGTGAAAGTGCCCTCTAATTCTCTGTTCTTAATGGGGTGGCTCTTCTTTCCAACTTCAGATGTCCTTACACTTGGATCCTCACTTCCACATTCTTTTGCTTTGGAGCCCAGGGTTCTCAGTTCCTTTTCAGTTGGTGGGAAATAGTTATGGGAGTCCTGACACTCCCATAAAACATGCTTGGAGACCTGGGGCTCATGCCTCAGCTCTGGGCTGATCCCACTGTCCTCAAAGTGGACATGAGGACCCTGGGAAGCTCCCATGTCCCCATTGGAGATGCTCTGGGATGGAGTCAGTGAGGACATGCAAAGCAAGCTATCTGAAGTAAACTCACCAAGGACCTGTTTTTTCAGATTTGATATTTTAGAATCTTGGGGGTCTGATATTTTTGATGAGGGACAATCAGTGGTCAGAGTAGATTCTTCTTTACTCATATTGACATTTATCATTTGGGAGTCTCCAAACTCCTGGGCTGTCAAGATGTCACAAGATGGTGATTTAAGAGCATGCAGCTCCTGTGCCTTGACTATGTCCCTAAACATGCTAGAGATGGGAAAATGTCCTAAATGTTTCTCCACTGTCTTTTGGCTCTGAATTATTTCTGCTTTACCAATGGAATCCATGTTCTCATATCTTGGCTCATGTGCAGCTCCAGCTTGCTTTCTGGGCATCTCGGAGCTGCATCTATTGTACAGTAAAGTCTCACTCTGACTCCCTTTGTCTATGGTGCTGTCTGTAAGAAGCTGAAAAGTCTGCCTGCCATGTACAGTTGTCTGGACATTCTCCACAAGCTTATGCTCCATATCAGTGTGTGATGTTTTCAGGATTCTCTGCCTTTCACTGTGTACATATGAGGAATCCAGAGGACAATCCAGGATGGGGACTGAATTAATTGTTCTCAAACTGTTTCCCTGAAAAGTTTTGGAGCTTCCCTCAAGAGGCTTGGAAACCTCAGCTTTGGCATCTACCACAGAAATATGGGTGCCTGAGGAGGGGAACTGGGGAAGAGGCCATGTTTTGGCTTCTCTCAGTGTATATAATTTAATAGATTCGACAATCTTCAGTGGGAGGCCCCACCTCTGACTCACACGAAACCTTATAATATGGGCTTCGAGTGCCTGTCGAGTGGTAGAATCAAGAAAAGAAGGCTCCAGAGTGGTAATCTGGTAGTAGACTCTGCCAGTCATTGTGGTTTTTGACTTTGTATTTTTCATATTGGTCTGGGAACTCCCAGAAGAAAATGATGCATGGTCCTCAGCCAGCCATGAACGACACACACCTATAGGGATCCTATCCTCAGTGATCTGCCAAGACTTCTTGCTCAAATGTAATCTAAGAATGATTTTCATTTGATTCTGGTCTATGTCCTTCCTCAAGACATTTATGAATTCATTCCCCAAGTGACTTTTTGAGTGACATACACAGTTACTTTTTATCTCTGAGGCAGCCCTCAGACCCTTCACTAGGTAGCATTCTGAGACCATTTGTGGGCTATCTTCTGGGCTCTTCTCTAGGATATACCCAAGATTTCGCTTCACATCCTCTCTTAGCTGACACTTGCGTGGATTTCCCTCCCAGAAACTTCCAGGGAAACTCAGTTCACCCTTGCCTAGAGACTTACTACACTGTCCCTGAAGGTCAGAGAACTGTAAGTGAGCATGACTGCCTTTCTGTTGAGAGGTTTCTGTTAATTTACGCCAAGGTGCCATCAGTGCTAGAGACTCTACATTCCTATAGGAATGGGGGCACCAAGGGGGAATTAACCTCCTTGGAGCATAGAGCTGCAGTTTCTCCTGGGGCTCACTGGTGATGCAGAGATGGCCAGGGAGCACAGAGGCTGGTGCATAGGCATGGGGCAACCGGTTGACCAATGGAAGGTTGGGAGCTCGAGGACAAGTGGCCTCTTGTGATTTTTGGAGAACAGGAACTAAATCCTGCAAACTTTCCTGTTGCTTCTGCAATGTGTGGCATTCCAGGTGTTGATTTTCATTCAAGATACTAGAGTCTGACTCATTCTGGGGTCTGTGGAAAGACTCTTCACAGTCTCTAATCTGGAATGGAGAAGAAGATGATTGGATTGGGAGTTGGGATTGAAAGTGGGGTTGATGCTGCACCTGAGTGAAAGATTGTGACTGGGGCTTGATTTGAGGCAAATGTTGAGAGTCTACATTGAGTAGAGGCAGGAGATGGAAATGAGGAAGTGGTGGAGATTCTTGTTGCTGCATTTTGACTGTAGAAGCATTACAGATCCCATTGAATAAAACAAAACGGGTCTCTAGTGGGGAGCTACTTCTAGAAACCAGGAGAGCAGCCACCAGGGACTCACTGTGCAAAGAGGGAGGACCCCAGAAGAGCTGGCTATATTTCTGCTGCAAGTTTTTCCCCAAAGTCTTGACATAAAAGAGTTGCTGGCTATTATGCAGCTGCTCTGATTTGTCTTCGATGTTCCAGCCAGTTTGAGGGGCTGTGGCATCCTGTGTATCAGGTGGCTTCGATGAATTCCCTAAAGATGTCTGTTGGCATTCTGACCACATTTGTGTTGACAATGGTCCCTCCGCACTTTCTTTCTTCTCTATAATTTTTCTCTTTTTTACTTTTCTCTCCAGGAGTGCCTGGATACTAAGGCCCAGGAAAGAATGGCTACTGGCCTCCATGTGCTTTGAAACAGAGTCTCCCCAGAGACAGGTCTCTGGTAGATGGAGGAAAACATGCTCTTGCCGAAAATGAGAGTGTGATAATGTGGGGAGAAACATGTTCTTGGCAAAAGCCTGCCAACAGGAAATGTTTGACATTAACAGGTTTGAAAGGTCAGAGTCTCTGAATGTTGGAACATGACTGCACAATGAACCAGGACTACCTGGAGATGAGTCCTCTGCAACAGGCTTCAATGAAGTGAAAATTGATTTTGATTGAGTCACAGTGGAAGGGCAGTCTGGTGGTGTCGAAACAGACAGAACTGGTGGGACATGTTGGCCACCAAATGAATCAATAGTCTTCATTGTTTCTGACAAACCTGGTAAGGAGTTGATAACTTGAGTTAGGTTGGGATCACTTGAAAAGATGGTATTCAGAGACGAAGTGAATTCTTGGTAGATAATAGGATTTGTTCTCTGAGTGTCATGTGGTGAGAGAGGGGTATAGGCAAAGGGTTGGGGTGAGAAATGGCCTACTGGAAATTTGGATTCCAAGGTAGGAAAAGGTTCTGGTGGCAGAGTAACCCAGTGGTGAAGGTGAAACAAAGTCAGCTAAAGGGGTCATTGGATTAGGGGAGAAAATACGGAGTTCTGGTGGGAAAGCCTCAGTCAGAAGGACAGGGATTGGGTGTCTTGGTGGGACTACTGAGAAGGTAGGAGACAGAGAGGATAATGACTTAGTACCAGGAGCTGTGGAAGCCAAAGTAGTAGCATCTTCCAGGGTCTCTGGGAACAGCAGCCGATCGACTTCAGCAGTTGCATTATTACACACCTCACAGGAGGGGTCTGGACATAACAGCTGACGGAAGCGGGTGAAATCATGATGCTGCCCTAGGGGGCTGAAGGAAACAGGGGGTACAAAGCTGCAGCCAGAACTAGAAAAAACATAAGGGGTCTTGGCAGGTCTGGCAAAGGTAGGGCTTCCAACTGCATATAATTCTTTCAATTTTCCTACTTTCTTGATCTCACAATATAACTTTTACTTCTCTCCTAAAGGCTCTCACATACTGACTCTGAGGATTTTCCCTTCCATGTCAATCCCAGGCTTCCCTGAAACCTCACAAATTCATACTCTCTGCTTGAAAAGGAAGGATTACAGAAATGAGCTGGTAAAGTTTAGTCACCTTTGCAGAAGAGAAAGCACCTTCCTTGCCTCCTCTTCTTCGCTCTGGCAAGATTTCCAACCTGAGAAACCAGGGGAGTAATGAAGGCAGAAGCAAAGACATCTTATAGGAAGCTATTTAGAATGTTCTTTAGAGGTTCCTTTGGAAGACTGGATTTGAGAGCCCCAAAAATTAGAATACAAGGCCATATGTTCAGTGATAGTAACAAATGTACATTGCTGTATCATTCACAAAGGGTTTTCACATGTATCATCACATATGAAATTCAAAGCAAACCTTTGAGGAACATTGGTCAATAGCTATCTCAAAGAGAAATCTGAGTTCCAGAAAGTCAGAGTCCTTTTTAAAGTTAGTAGACAGAAGTTCTGACTCTCAACATTTCACATTAAGGGCAATACCCATTGCCCAGGTCCATCACTACCTCTTCTCTAAGGATTACAGAGCAGGGAATCTGAGAAGTGTCTCAGGTTTTGAGTGCCTTCTCATGAGCCTCTCTCTGAAGTCTGTTTTTTGAGAGGGACTATATCTAATGACTGACATCCTCAGAGACCATGGACCTGGGACTTTATAAAAAGCAGAGAAATGGTCACCTGTGGGGAATTCAGGTAAAATAGGCAGAACCTTACCTTCCAGTGCCCCACATTTTTTTCGCCTCTCATCTTTGCCTTCATGCTGGTAACAGAAAGGAAAGAATGAGGGGCTAAGATTCATTTCTTTCACTCTGCTCCACAGGAAACTGAGACATTTATGATCCGAGAATAACATGACTATTTTCACTAACAGAACTTGCATTTTTATCTTTTATTGTTTTTAAAGGGGGATACAAATATTGTCAATATTGTCAATATTTTTTTTCTTCTTTGAAAAACTCAGAGGAAGATTGTGTCTATGAGGTTCATACATGGTATTTTCGGTCAGAAATCCTCTTTTTAAGGAGGACATAAATTCTGAGGTCAGCAGTATCATCCATGCTCCCTCAGCTAAGGTGTTATAACCTGGGACAAAGCTCAGGCTCTACCCTCTGTCTGCTCAGAGGCTCTCAGAGGCTTGGCACTGTTCTCCTGATCAGCCCAGCACACAGGAAAGCTTGGTCAGTGACACCCGACATGGTAATGTGACTCTTGGTGAAGTGCAGAGATCCTAAATGATCTAAACACAATCTAGAGCTATATTGTGTTTGGGACTTTACCTGGAAACATGTCACCACACCCAGATAATCTGTGAAACCTTAATCTTCCCTGAACTATTAGACTCACTTGGTCTTTTCTCCCAGAAGAGTGATGTTGTCTATTCCCTTCTCAGACTTTCCATTTTTCGGTGGCCCTCTGGACCAAACAAACTAATTTATAAATGTGGGAAGAGGAAAAATAAAGAATCATTTTTTGGAGGGGGACACTTCCGGTTCCAGCTCCCATATTTAAAGAGCTTAGGAATCACTTCTCCAGTTTATAGAAGCAAAAATCTGAAAAATAGAAAAGCAATGACTTTTCTAGGAGCCACCAGAGAATTTAAGGGCAAACCACTACTAAAAACTTTCACAGAAGGTAAATATAGAGAATTATAGTCAAGATCAACTTTCCTGGAGCAGAAGCTTTTGGAGCCATACACTGGTAAGAACACATAAAAGACATATTGACAAATTGCTGAAGGATGCCTGTGGGCCAGCGTGAGAGTGAGGAACCCATAGAGTCGCTATCTTAGAGGGGGCCCAACTATTTATGAATTTTGCCTCCAAGAATCCCCCTAGGTTCTCACAGTGAAAAGCCATAAGAAAACTCTCATGTTTTCGACCAAGCCATGCAGTGAGGTGCAAGATAACCATTTTGAAACATTTTGAAATATTCCCTGAGTGTTACATACCACAGAAGCCTCCTAAGTTGGGAACAAGACCGTCAGAGCCTTATCTTACATAGGAGAAGGAAAAGTATTCAAACTCGGCCTTCCATAAACTTCTTGTCTCATCTAAAGAGTAAAAAGTCAGAGGTGGCGGGGGAGGTTAACAACATTTGTAAACATCACAGCCCAAGGACACAGACACAGTAAAGGACTGAGATTTAATCATATGTACTCCCACAAGACCTTACAACCACATCAGCAGAGCTCCAGGAGAGTTACAGGGGATCACAGCTGAAAGAGCTGCAAAGCATAGACTCTACGTAAGGAGGAGATTTAGGGAAACCTAAAGACACCACGGGAGACAAAATAAAAAAAACTAAAGTAAATTGAAGCACCTCATATTTACAGCTACAATAAATATTAAATACAGTCAGCACCTATACAGAAAACATAACACTTCATGCTAATGGTCTATTTACTCCATCCATTTTCTGTTACCCAAAACATCATATCTGGCTTCCATCAAAAAATTACCAGTCATGCTAAAAGCAAGAAAAAGCACTTTGATGAGACAAGGCAAGCATCAGATGCCCATTTAGATGTGACACAGATTTGGGAATTATTATATGTGGAACTATTATTAATATGTTAAGGGTTCTAATGGAAAAAATAGACAGTGTACAAGAAGGTGAGGAATATAAGTAGAGAGAGGGAAGCTCTAAGAATCAAAAGGTAATATTCAAACCAAAAATGTTATAACAGAAACAAAAAAATGTGTTTCATTGGCTCATCTTTAGATTGCATATGTGCAAGAAAAGAACAAGAGAGCTCAAATGCATGTTAATCAAAAAATGAGTAAACTAAAATGAAGAGAGAGAAATAATTTCTAAAAATTTTAAAACCCAGAATAACCAGAAACTCTGAGTTTCAAAATGTATAATGTACAGGTAGTTGGAATATCAGAAGGTAAAAAAAGAAGAGATGGAGAAAATATCTGCAGTAACAATGGTCAAGAATTTTCCAAAACTAATGACAGATAACCATAGACTGTGGAGGCTCAGAGGACATCAAGCAGGATAAATACTTTTTAAACAGTCTATACCTGCACATATCATATTTAAATTCTAGAAAACTGGAAGATGGAATTTTGAAAGAATAATGAGAAAAATAAGCATGAATATAAAAATTTTGGGCTTCTCATCAACCACACAAAAAAGAAGAGAGAGAAATAAAATATTTAGTGTTGAAAGGAGAAAAAGTACCAACCTAGAATTTTATTTCCGGTTAAGTTATCCTTCCAAAGTGAAGGAGAAAAAAAATATCACAGATAAACAAAACTGAGAAAATTCGGCCACAGCAGATTTGACCTGCAGTAAATGTTAAAAGAAGATCTTCAGGAAGAAGGCAAATGATAAGATCTACATAGGAAAGAAAGAAAAGGAATAAATGAGGATAAAATAAAACTTTTATTTTTATTATACTCAATTCACCTAATAGTAATAAAGACAATGTATTGGAGCATTGTGGTATATGAATAAGTGATTTGAACGACAGCAACGTTGCAGAGAAAGGAGGGAGGAACTGAGAGCTATTGTAAGGTACTTGAATTACCTGTGAAGTGGTGTAGTATTGTATAAAAGTGGACTTAGCTTTTTTGTACATGTATATTAAAAACTCTAGGGCAACTATTAAAATATTTGTTAAAGAAGAAAAATCGATATGCTAAGGCAGAAAATAGAATCATGAAATGTTTGTTTAAGACAAGAAAAGGTAAAAAGGGAAAGAAAAAAGATTCAATGAAAAGTAAACAGTTACAGGTATGGTAGATATTAATGCAAATATATGAAAGCAGTACATGTGAATGTTCTAAATTCACCAATTAAAAGTTAGAAACTGTTTAGATTAAAAAAAAAACATTGTATTTTGTCTACCAAACATCCACTAAAAATACAAAGAGACAAACAGATTAACACTAACCAAAAGAAAACAGGAGTAACTATATTATTTTTAGGCAAAGCAGACTTCGAATCAAGGAAAATTATCAGGAACAAAGAGAGGCAGAACATAACAACAAGGGGTCAATTTCCCAAGCTGTCACAATAATCTTTAATATCTAACAACAAATTCATAGATCTCAACTAGAAGAGTAGATGAATCTCCTGTTGTCACTGGCGACTTCCACACCCCTCTGCTAGAAAGGAACAGATTCAGCAGGCAGTAAATCAGTAAGAATACCACTGACCTGAACAGCACTGTCAATCATCTTACCAAACTGATATTTATAAAAACTTCACCCAAAAGCAGAATTCACATTCTGCTCAAGCACACATGAAACATTCACCAAGATATACCATGCTTAGTGCCATAAAACACACTATCACAAATAGAAAAGAAGTCATACAAAGTATGTTTTTAGACTGTAATGGAATTAAAACTAGAAATCAATTATAGATAGATAGCTGAGAAAATTCCCAAAATGTTTAGAGATTAAACAACATACTACAAACTACTGGATCAGGGAAGAAGGATTTAAAAGAAAAAGAACTTTAAGTGAAAATTTAAAATACAATAAAGCTGGTAAGATGTAGCTGAAGCAGTACATAGAGAAAAAAATGGTAACTTTAAATGTTATATTTGGAAAGATTTAATATTTACCTGATTGATATCTCTCTGTTTCTGAAATACCGGGAAACACAGCTTGCTTTTTAGGTAGCGCAGTGACAGAAAGAGGAGCCCCATCGCACACAGGAAGGCAAGGATGGGGATAACTAAGAAGTGGAGCTGAAGTTCGGCCATGATGCAGTAAGGCTCCTTAGACAAAGGTTTGCACCATTGGAAGTCCTTTGCTGCCTCAGGCAGCTGGACATTGAGAGCACATTCTAGACTCAAGTTCCGGGCTGACATCACAGAGCTTTAGCACAGGCACCAAAGGTTCTTGAAAATGGGGGAGGGGACAGCTAAGGGAAGATAAACTCACAACTCACCACAGCATTATCCAGCCCAGTAGATCTGTCCATCCCTACGGGGCCCTTTCAATCCCTTCAACTTAACTTCCCACTCCACCCATTCACCATACTATGTATTTACCTTAGTGAAAGTTTCTATTTATTCTATTCATTAACCCATATAGTACCTGAGACCTTTTACTTCTTGGTGATCTCCCTTTGGACCCCACAAGACCTAGGAAAGTCTGCTGTGTCAGAGAATTTACACCTCCAGGATCTACTCTGTCCTTATGTATAATGTGTTTTTGCCTGTATAAAACCAGAAATACATTCAGTGGCAACCCTACCCCCATATCACCCTAAAGAATCCACATTTACCAAAAAGCATGAGAGACCAGAGTAGCCTGTACCAACAAACAAAAACCATGAAAAAGAGATAGACAGAATATGGCAAACCCACAGACCCAAGGCAAGTAACTTTAAAATCTTTACTAATCCTTTTTATCCCAGTATCTCCCTTAAGCTATTCAACCCCTTCCAGCCATACATTCTCTCCGCTCTTCCCTTTGTTTTCCTATCCGCCAAACCCCTTAACTCCCTGCAAAACCTTAATTTCTTCATTTTACAGAGCAGTGTACTGGCCCACAACCTGCAGGACCAAACAAGCCTTCATTTAGGGAGTGGGCTTCTCTTTAGCGTAACTGAATGAGCACAACTCATTAGAAATACATTTTTGTGTTTCTTGAATAACACCTATGGTTACTTGTTCTGTGAAAAGTTTATGATTCTTTTTTTCCAATTTACTTCCTCACTTTGTACCAAAATTCCTATTGGTATCTCTATACCTTTTTAAAGAATAGTGTTTTTTTCTTGATGGTGTTTATCTCTCTGCCATTTAATAATTGTAACTCCTTCAGCTTCATTATTTAGATCTAAATTACTGACATGAAGCCCACCATGTCAACTCTTTACTTTGCTTGCCTGCATCCCCTCTCTGAGTCTTGGCCCCATACACCCAATCCTTCTCCTCCCATGTGGGGAAGTTTTGCCAGTAATGACACTTCCATTCTTTATCTTCTCCTGCATCCATATCTTCACCATTGACTCCTCCAGAAAAGCAGGGTGCATTTCAAGCTTCACCCCTTTCCCATATCCTTCCTTGACTGATGGAAGTGTCTCCATTCATAAAAATCCCCCCCCCAACACCTTTGCATCTCTGCTATTTTTTTAATACCAAGTCCTGTTTCTATGGTTCTTAGGACTCACAAAAAGACCCTTTGGGGGTGTTCAACCTCTGGGTGTCTCTGGGCTACACTGGAAAAAGAAGAGTTGTCTTGGGCCATACATCAAATACATTTTGATATGTAATCACAAAAAATTATCATAATGTTTTAAGTAAATTTATGATTTCCTATTGGACCACATGCACAGCCATCCTGGGCTACCTGCAGTCTGCGGGCCACTGGTTGGACATCACTAATTAAGCCCCACCAAGAAATTTCCAGGTGAGAAGGCATTATAAAAATAGCACACAGAGCCCTGGCTGGTGTAGCTCAGTGGATTGAGTGTGGGCCTGCGAACCAGACAATCATGGTTTGATTCCCAGTTAGGGCACATGACTGGGTTGCAGGCTAGTTCCCAACAGGGGACTCACGAAAGGCAACCATACATTGATATTTCTATCCCTCTCTCCTTCCCTTCCCCTCTAAAGATAAATAAATAAAATCTTTAAAAAATAGCACACAGAATATATTCTTCAAAAAGGCTTTGTCCTGAAAAGGCTGAGAAACTTCTCCAGACTGAAAATAAAGACACATGACAACTAAAAGCAGTATGTGATTCTAGAATGAATCTTGAATGTTTTTTTAAATAAACAAAAAAAATATACAAAGGACTTTACTCAATAAATTGACAGAAATAGAATAAGAATTAGTTAAAAGTTTTGTGCCAAATGTTAGATTTACCAAAGGGAATAACTGTTATATGTAAGAAACTCTACTTTTTCTTTAAAAATACACAATTAAATATCCAAGGGGAAAGTACATGACACACGAGACATATTCTCAAACACTCAGGTATGTATGCATAGTTTTTATTAATGTATACGTGAGTGTGTTCATATACAGAGAAATGAGAGGGAGGGAAGAGGCAGGAACAGAGGATAGTAAATGGGTCAAAATGTTTGTAGGAATACCTAGACAAAGGGTTTATGGTTATACCATCTATGCAACTTTTCCACAAGTTTATCTTCAAATAACCACATTTTTTAAGTGGACCATGGACTGTTATCTTGAATTTTACCTTAAGGTTGAGATTTCTGCCTTTGATCCCCAAAGCCAACCACCACAACCATACCCAGACCCCAGAAGTGTGCAATGCCAACTTCACAACAGTTGTCTCAGGTTCTGTCCCAGGCAAGAAACCTAGAATCCTCTGCACATTTGAAACATGCTAATATTTTAACAAAATACTGAAGAGCACCCCATGCCCTCCCTCAAAAATGATTTAAAAAATTATACACAACATAAACCATAAAAAATTTTCAAGATGTTTACTGCATGGAACCCCTAATTTCTTCCTTCCCCCCCTTCTTTTTTAAAGGTTTACTTTATTCTCATTGAAGACAGAGGGGAAAAGAAAGAGAGAGAAACACGGATGTGAGACTGCACCCCCATCGGCTGCCTCCTGCACATCCATCACCTGCCTTCTGCAACCAACAATCAGACTGGAGGCCTTTCAGCTACAGGACAACACTCCAGCCAATTCAGCTACACGGGCCAGGGCCCTATTTCTTTCTTATCTGGTGCCACCAGGTCACTTGTCTTCTAGGTGTTTGTGGAGTGAATGAGGCTGCCAGCACTTCCTTTGCTCTGCTACTCAACTCTCTCCTCACCTGGGTTTCCATCTCCCAAAACTGAGTTGACGTCTTTTGTAATATCCTCTCCCCTTCTTGTCATTCTCAAGATATATCCATTTTAAATCTTTTAGCTTTTTTAACAGTCTATTGAAATTATAGTTCACATACCATACAATTCATCCATTTTTAGTATATTCAGATAGGTGCACTGTAGTCAATTTTAAAATATTTTCATGACTTCAAAAAGAAACCTTATAATCTTTAGTTATTATCCCTCTCCACTCTTCCCCGCAGCCCTAAGAAACCACTAATGTACAATGTCCATGCAGATTTCCTTATCTGGATATTTTTCATATATGGTCATTTGTAATTAACCTTCTCACTTTATTGTATTGAAAAATAGGATGTATTACATATGCCAAATTACAATCGTAAAAGTTGGAAGAGATGCATGGAAAATATATTGTTCTCTCTGCTCTTGTGCATGTTTAAACATTTCTTTGTAAAAAGGCTTCAAAAAATAAAAGATGTTACATAACTCATAAGGAGATGGAGGGGGCAAAAGGATACCTGGCCAGGGTGTATCAGTCCATTAAGACTGGAATTTAGCTCTCTCTCCATATGAAGATTTCAGGAAGTGGTTTTTGTTTTGTTTTGTTTTTTGTGGTTAGGGTGAAAACCTCTTTCCACGTAGCAGAACAGAAAATAAAAAGGAAGATGTGAAGGTATTTTTCATGTGTTTTGTTGTTAAGTTCCCATCTCATGGGTTCTAGCTCCCCTGTGAACAGTGGTCCAGCACATCATTTGAGCAAGTGAAGATGGACTCAGTTCAAGGAAAGTAAGATTGGAAACAGATTTGAAGAAGTAGCTTTGGGGAGAGAATGGATGAAGGAAACAGGGACCTAAGCTCCATTTGTTTGTTCACATGTTAAAAATGGGATAAAGTTTTGTGGAGTGAATTAATGATTTCCGGGTAGTTCTGGGACTCCAGTAGAATCAATTGAGAAATGTCACCCAATAAAATAAAATCCAGATCAGTTACTTATAGGAAGATACTTCTGGAAAAATACAGAGTTGAAATTTTGCCAGATAGGCAGTACCAAAGAGGGACTAGAAGCGACCCATTAGTAGTGGAGCTTTTAAAAAGTTGGCTACCTGATAGACATTAAGTCTACATAAGAAAGGGAAACAAGAGCTAATGAACTGACAAAGAGTAAGGGGCGGCAGGTGTGGGAATGAATGACCTGAAGTAGAAAAATTAACAAGAGGCATATACCCTGGGAAGATAGGGGATGAGGCCAAAGGGTGGAAGGCCAGACTATTACTCCAGATGGCAGAGGTGTTCCTGGCAATAAGCTCTACAGTGGGGCAGCAACCGCACTGGTAACTGCGTCGGAGTGGAAGTAAAGGACCCTAAGATGAGATGATACAGGAACCGGGAGACTCAGTTATTGGCTGCAGCCCTCCATTGCTTGCTCACCTCTACCTTCAGCTCCATTTCACCTTATCATCCTCCCCGGGACTTTCACAAAATCTGCATTTTTTGTTACTCTGAGCTTCTGACCTCACAGGGTCAGTGGCATAACTCTGGACAAAAGATACATGTGTGGCAGTGAGTGAGGATTGTGGTGAACATCTGGGTTTTTTGTTTTGGGCCTTTTTGTTTTTTCTTGACATTCAAGATTCATAAAGCTTACTGGAAAACTACCTCAACTGCTCTCTAGGACCATTGCTCCATTTGTGTCTCCCAGTCTGTACAAGTGGAGTTGCCTTCTCTCCAAACCTTTAGGGCAAGAGTGGGTATGAGTGCAGATTTGGCCAAAAAAAGCATTCCCTAGAGGTCCATGGTGAGACCCCTAACATCTTTAATCCTGGTGCACAGTCTACAGTTCACCTCTGGTTCATGAGCTGTAGGTGTCCTGGGGGAGATCATCTATAGCTCCATCAAAGTGATAAATATCAAAGGTGACATCTTCATCCTGATAAATGACCTGTACGCACTAAAGGCAAGACCTTGTATATTTCCATCAGCATGGATGCAATATAATGAAGGCACCAAGATCACCTTCCCCAAAGACAGGGATGCCATGCCTGATGACATCCCTGCAAACATTGCTTCAGTCCTCAAGGAACAGCCCCATGACTTTTTGGTGTTAGACATCGGTATGCTGTGCTCTGACCAGCCTTGGGCAGGTGGGGCCTAGATCAGACTGACGAACCTGGGGGCAAGAAAGGTCACGGTGTGGGGATGATGAAGCATAAACCTTTGTTCTTCCAGCAAGGTCACTCTTTCCCCTCTTCATTTGTTTTTACTTTCTTGCTTAGTCTAAGGCATCTTTTCCTTCATCTTTATTTTACCAAGGGAGGTAGGTGGCTGCCTGGTTAACATTCCTCCCACTAATAGCTGAGCTGTTTTGCTCAGAAAAAAAAAAATCATCAATCAATGTGAAAAAATACCCAAGGAATGGAAGAACTTCCCCAAGGTGAATTTCCAGTAGGAATACATCAGTGTCAGGGTTAAAGTATGCATTCCCAACCTATTATCATGACTCATGACACGTATTTTTTTAGCAGCAGGTATGCTGTTCCTAGAACCTACCCCAACTAGCTCAGGATTCCCTGCAGCAATATCCTTCCAAACCCTCCCATTGAGGGTTCACCCACCTGTGAGATCCTATGATCGGACTTCTAAACAATGATTGAGCTACTGTTTCTTCTTCACTTATATTTTCTAAAAAATGTACCTTCCTTGGTATCATTCAGATATAGGCAGCCTGTCTTCCCTCCTATTCAAAAGGATATTAACTATTCTTTGAGAGGGGAGGTGTGGGCTGTTATACATGTTTATTAGGGCTAAGCTACAAGGTAGGTGACAGAGCTCATCTCCTCAAACTTCACTAAGGAGGAAAAGGGTTTTTAAGGAAAGGGGGAACATGGGGACATGATACTTGCCAATAAGAGCTCCAGGGTGATTGGCCCCTTGAAAGCCAAAGGAAGCAATCAGCAAAGGCTGAACTACCTCCTTTCCCTACTAAGCACAAGCCCTGAGAAACACAAATCCCATATACCCACCATGGTACACAGAAAAGACATCACTGTTCCTACTGAAACATTTATTAAGGCAAGTCAGTACCTCCTCAAAAAAGAAATTATTTGGGGGTGGAAAGCTTTTTCCCCTGGAAATTATGCAGAATTTTTGTCTAAATGGTAGAGATGGATCTTTGAACAGAGGACCTTCGGCAGCGGTGAGCATGGCAGGAGGCCCCTGGCAGCTTGAGGCCTGCAGGTGAGGCTTGGATAGGGCACAATCCCACTGCAGCACACAGACTGGGGGTGCTTCTGACGTAACAAGTGGCTCTTTAATGCCACAAATTTCTGGGGTTGTCTGTCCGTCCCTAAAGACAGGTTATTCGTGGCAGGACTTCATATTTGTCACTTCACAGGAAGGAGACCTGGAGTTGAACGGATGCCCCTGGACAGACTCCATCTAGGCCCACACTGCTGCCTTCTGCTGACCTTTCCCAAACTTCGCTGGGAACTTCGCTTGAGGACAGATGGTATTTATTGCCTGCTGATGGCCCACTTTCTCCACTAGAAACTTCCTAACATCTGTCATGACTTTCTGAGTTTTTGGCATACCAGGAAAGGCAGCTCTACTTTTACTGGGCCTCTGTTCTGTACAGAGGAAATGGGGCTTCCCTTTTCCTGGCAGTCTTCTTGCTTTCTGCATTTCATCTCAGGATATAGCCATTGAAAAAAAGTGGTTCATTTCATTTCTGAAAAGGCTTTCAAAATGAGGCTGTCCCTTCAGAGATAAGGCCTGGGGACACCTGCTTCCAAGTGTCTCCTCTAATGCCACATCCCAAGTAGAAAGTCTCTTCCTTCTAGGTTGGCAGGTTCCCAACCCTACATCCCCTCCACCAAGCTCTTCTAATTTAGAGCCTGTGGGGCTCACCTTCTTTGCAGCTGTTGGGAACTTGTTACCCTGGCACAAGCTTAATACATGCCTAGGGACCCCAGGCTTCTGCCACTGCTCCATACTGACTCCTTTGTCCTCCAAATGGACATGCAGAACCTGGGAAGCTCCCGTGTCCACACTGGAGACACCCTGAGCATGTGTCAGAGGGGCTTTGGAAGTCAGTCTGAGTCATGTGACAGGTCAGTGGGTTGGCCTTGGGCCTGGCTATGCTTCCTGTTCTATTTAGACTTTGACTCAGCAATTCAGTTCTTCTCTAACAGCTGGTGGTTTAGGATTTTGGAGAACTGATCATCTTTGCTGGGGTTGTTTCAGTGGTCACAGTAGTTGATCCTTTACTCTCATTCACATTAATTCTTTGGGAGATTCTCAACCTGCTAGTGGTCAAAATGTCATTAGATTTGGATTAAACAGCATTGACCTCCTCAGCCATGAATGTCTCCCTGGACACATTGGGTTTGGAAACAGGTTCTGATTTCTTCACCATCTCTTTGCCCTGACTTACTTCTACTTTATATCTGTAATTATAGCTTTGATCCTTTGGCACATGTCTGGCCAGGCTTGCCTTGTGGGCAGCTTTGGCGGTTGAATGTTGGCTACTGGAGACTGTCTTTGACTTACTCTGCCAATGATGTTTGTGACAGGGAAGAGTGTCTTTCTGGCACCCCCAATTCTCTGAACCTCCTCCGCAAGCCTGTGGTGGGGACCAGAGGGAGATTGTCTCAGGGTCTCCTGTCCTTCCTTGCCCACAAACCTAAGACATGCTTAGGGACCCAAGCCTCCTGCCACTGCTGAATACTGACTCCTCTGTCCTCCAGATGGACATGTAGCATCTGGGAAGCTCCCATGTCCACACTGGAGACGCCAGGAGCACGAGTCAGGCTTTGGAAGTCAAGCTGTCTGAATCACGGAGACATGTCAGTGCACTGGCCTTGGGCCTAGCTATGGTCCATGCTCTCTCCTATTTAGACTTTAAGTCAGCCATAATTGCTTCTTAAGTTCGGATGATTTAGGACTTAGAGGACTGATATTTTTTCTGGGGGGGGGGGGGTGGGGGTTGTTCAGTGGTCACAGTAGTTACTCCTCTACCCTCATTCACATTTATTCTTTCAGAGGTTCCCAGCTTGCTGGGCGTAAAGAAGTCACCAGTGTTGGATTAGAGCATAAAACTCCTCAAAACACTGGTCATGTTTGCCATAGAAGCAGGTTCTGGTTATATTTCTGCCCTGTTGTATTCCTTCTGTCAGTGGAATCCGCGCTCTTACCCTTTGGCTCATATCTGGCTGCAGCTTGCCTTATGGACAGCTTTGGGAGCGAATGTTGGCTACTGGAGAACGTCTCTGACTTGTGTTGCAAATGACACTGTTTGTCACAAGCAGAAGAGTCTGTGTGGTATCCCCAATTCACTGAATCTCCTCTGCAAGCCAATGGTGGGTAACAGAGGCTGATTGTCTCAGGGTCCCCTATCTGTCCCTACCCCGAAATGAGGTAGCAGGGAGAGGATAATTCAGGACGCCTGCTGAAACTATCCTTTTTTCCCACTTTGTCTTTTTGAAGAGACTTAGAGCTTCCTCTCAGGGGCATGAAGCCCCCAGTTTTGGGTCCATCTCAGAAATCATGTTGTTTGAGAAGCATGAGTTGGAATCAAACATAAAATGGGAGGAAGTATCTTTCAATCTAACGATGCCTATGGATGCAAGGACCTTGGCCGAAAGCCCCACAACAACTTCATAGGAACTTAGCAACATGGGCTTCCAGTATCTGCACTGGACTCAGGGTAGGAAAACTCCTGGGATGTATTCAGGCAGTAGTCCCCACCCAATGCTGGTGGCAAATGTCTGTTTTATTTTGGTCTGAGATTTCACAGACACTGCTTGATAGTGTGCCATGAACTATGCACAGTTGCAGGGACCCGATTCTCACTGATTTCCTCAAATTTCTTGCTCAAATGTACTTTCAGGGCATTTTCTAGTTTTCTCTGACTCACAGTCTGCCCTAACAGACTCATCATGGAACTGCATAGGTCTTTCTCAGAGTCACAATCCACATCCTTATCTGAGGAAAAGGTAGAAGGCAATGAGTCTTTTGCATGAGCTTTCTGACAGGAAAAGTCTGAACTTGACAGTCTTGGATGATCAGTGCCTGGCAGGACATGAGTGGACAATGCACCAGTGCCGTCGGGAGATGAATTCTCCAGAAAGGCTTTGATGAGATGTACACTGACTTAGGCTGAGTCACAGCTGAAGTGCAGTCTGGTGGTGGTGAAACAGACAAGGTTGGTGGTACCTGGTTAAAACTAACTGATTCTGTGGGATTCACTGTCTGGGCCAAATCTGGTATGGGGCTGATGTCTTGGGTAACAGAGGAGTCAAGAAAGATGGTGTTCAGGGTCAGAGGGGTTTCCACAGTCTGATTATCATGTGGTGGCAGAGAGGGAAAGTCAAGGGTCTGAGGTGTGGAATGGTTTCCTGGGACTTCAGACTCTAAGAAAGGAAAGGGTGCTGGTGGCAGAGAGTGAACCAGTGGTGATGGTAATGGAAAGTCACCTAATGGAGTCATTGGGTTAGGGGAGAGAATGGAGGCGTGTGGTGGGAAAGGCTCTGGCAGAGGAGGTGGTATTAGGTCTCCTAGAGAGACTGCTGAGGAGGCAGGGGACTCAGTGAATGGAGGCTCAGTCACAGGAACTTCGGAAGCCAGAAGGGGCACAGAGAGAGCAGCATCTTCCAGGGCCAATGAGAACAGCAGCTGATCCATCTCAGCAGTTGCATTATTGCACACCTCACAGGAGGGGTCTGGACACAACAGCTGACGGAAGCGGGTGGAATCGTGATGCTGGCCAAGGGGGCTGCAGGAGACAAGAGGTACAAAGCTGCAGCCAGGACCAGAACAAGAAAAGGAGGACCTACTTGCCTATGAGGGTGGGGCCACCTGAAGCCTGCTGCCCCTTCACATTGCCCCACATCCATGACTTCACAATGCACTCAATACCACTCACCCCAAGGCCTTCATTCACATCCCCATTCCTATGGCAACCCACTCCCATGACTATGGAAGGCTGCACTGAATCCCTGAAATTGTGTAGAACATGCTAAAGAGAATCAGAAACATAGAGGAAAACACAAGTCACCTTTTAAACATAGAAATCAGCACCTTTTTTCTCTCTTCTTCCCTCTGGTAGTATTTCCAACCTGGGAAACCAGGAGAGTGGTTACATGGGATGAAGGCAGAAGTGCAGGTATTACAGAGGAGTCCCTTTATGGGAGACCATTGGCATTTTGGACTCTGAAAGCCCCATGAGTCAGTAGGTGAAGTCAAATGGTCAATGATAATGTTAAAAGGGTTCCCTTGGGTGTGTTGTTTCATTAATAAACTATTTTCACTAACATTATCTCATTTGATGCTGAAAACCACTCTGTGAAGCAGAGAGGTCGGTAGTTACACCAAAGAGGCATCTGATCAACATGAAGTCAAACTACCTTTTCAAAGTCAGGAGATACACGTTCTGAGTCTTGACGTCTATTGGGCCACACCCATTGCCCAGGTCCTTTACACTTCATACCCAGAGAAGGCAAAGCAGGGAATCTGAGAAGAGTCTCAGGTTCTGACTGTCTTCCCATTATTGAGCCTCTCCTCTGAGGGCCCTTTTTAATGAGAAACTGTGTCTAGCAAGTGACATGTAGATCATGGACCTGGTAGCTCACAGAAAGGAGAGAAAGGGTCACCCTTGGGGAGCCCAGGTGGAACAGGCAGAACCTTACCTTTCCGAGTCCCACCTTTCCTTCTCCTCTTGGCTCTGCTCGGACACTGAGAACACAGGAAAAGAGGGGTTGGGACTCATTTCTGATTCCTCTCCCTAGGAAAGTCAGACATTAATTATCCCAGTATTAAATGACTAATTAATGGAACTTTGTGTTCCTACTTTATATCAATTTTTAAAGATTTAACAAAATGTTTTCTTTGAAAAATTGAAAGAAGGAATGGGAACCTAGATATTCACACTTGGTATTCTCAGATAGAAGTCTTCTGCTCAAGGAAGACATAGAATCTGAGGCCAACAGTCACACAGCTGCTCCCTCAGATAGCACCCTGTAACCCAGATCAGAACTCAGGCTCCAGCCTCTGATTAGAGGCTCTCAGAAGCTCGGCACTGCTCTCCTGGTCAGCACAATGCAAGGGAAGGCCTGTCGAGTGAGACTTCATATGCGAATATGGCAAATGGTGAAGTATTAGCAAACTCGGATCTTCTACAGAGATCCCAAACTCTAAATAACCCAACCCAGAGCCATGAAATCACTGTTTGGGGTTTTATTAAGGAATCTCCCACCACACCCAAATGGTGTGTGAGCCTCAGATATTAGCCTGAGCCCTGCCTGGTCTCTCCCCTTAGACCCCTTAGAAAAGTGACATTCTTTTGTCTCCTCAGATATCCCAGCTTATATCTCTCTGACCCAACTAAACTCATGTATATGTGGAACTAGAAGTGGAAACAATAATAAAGAATCTCTTTGGGGGCTCTCCCAGGGTTTTTTACCTTTTGTGTGGGTTCATTTTCTCAGAAGGCTGGTATTTTCACCAGGAAATGAAAGAAGAGAAGGAGCAACCACAACACAGAGATGTAAATTAGGGTGTGGTTAAAATCTAAAGATTCTGAGCAGAAGCTCAGATAAAACTCTGACAGGCTATTCAGAAACTGGCTGGATGTCATTTTCTGAATGGCAAAGCTGCCTGAGGCAACTGAGCTCTGAGAGTGCAGACTCCTGACTTATTGCCAGGCCTGGAGCACTGAGCACTGAGGAGTCACAAAGGGTTTCTGAGGGGGGGCAGGGCACACTTTCAAGAGAGTGTGTCTATGGTCCTTCCTCCATCAGCCAGCCCAAAAGGTCCCTCCACCCATCTTGGCACTCTAGGTCCCTCTGCTCTACCCTGCCACGCTATTTTCTAACCCATCTTATATCATATATATCTGCCTTAATTATATGTTCTGTCTGCTCATGTGTAACCCCATAATTACCTGGGTCTCTCCCCCTTTAATATTTGTAGTCCTTGACTTGAATCACCATGTCCACTACCTTGAAAATCTGAAATACACCCGAAATTTGCTTGTGCCCAGACATTCATACTCGGCAACATGTATGTCCTCAAATCTCTTTCCTATAGAATATTTTTGCTTACATGAACCTAGATATAGAACTTGAAGTTATTTTATATTTATTTAGTTATGTGAATGTTGAATATCAAATATTCATTGTTTCAGTAAGTTACAATAATAAAAGTTTAAAATGTGATCTCTCCAGGAATACATCTCACATACTTTACATCTATCTAACCCCAAGATTTTGTAATACAGCTCTCCTCAGAGCTTTTCAAGCAGCCATCCAAAGATGACATTTGTTAGAGTGAGATCCCCATTTAACCTCATGACATCTTCCCAGTTGGGGTATTTCACCACACAGAAGTCCAATCTCAGACTTCAGACTACACTTGATTATATTGTCTCCGAGGAGAAGTATTTTCCAAAAGTGCTAGAATAACTGTACCAGAATAATGGGAACCCAGATATTAACCCCTTGTTAGGGCTATTGTTTACAAATATCATCTCCCAATCCATTGGTTGCCTTTTTGTTTTGTTGCCAGTTTATTTTGCTATGAAGAAGCTTTGCATAGAGTCTCATTATTTTTGCCTTTACTTCCCTTGCCTTTGGGGTCAAATTCATAAAATATTCTCTATGATAAAAGTCTATAATTTTAGTATCTATGTTTTATTCTATGTAATTTATTTTTATTTTTATTTTTTTAATATATTTTATTGATTATACCATTACAGTTGTTCTATTCCCCCCTTCATTCCCCTCCACCCACACCCTCCCTCCCCCACCATTCTCCCCCCTTAGTTTATAACCACGTGTCTCAAGTTCTTTGGATTCTATATTTCCCCCACTATTCTCGCCCTACCCCCATCTATTTTCTACCTACCATCTATGCTATTTTCTGTGCCTTCTCCCCCCTTCTCCTCCTCCCACCCCCCTATTTCTAACCCTCCATGTGTTCTTCATTTCTATGGTTCCACTCCTGATCTGGCTGTCCTCTTGGTTTGCTTTTGTTTTAGGTGTGGTTGTTAATAACTGTGCATTTGCTGTCCTTTCACTGTTAATATTTTTCATCTTCTTTTTCTTATATAAGTCCCTTTAGCATTTCATATAATAAGGGCTTGGTGATGATGAACTTGCACTTGACCTTATCTGGGAAGCACTTTATCTGTCCTTCCATTCTAAATGAAAGTTTTGCTGGATAAAGCAATCTTGGCTGTAGGTCTTTGGATTTCATGACTTGGAATACTTCTTTCCAGCTCCTTCTTGCCTGTAAGGTCTCTTTTGAGAAATCCACTGACAGTCTGATGGGTACTCCTTTGTAGGTGACTGTCCCCTTATCCCTTGATGCTTCTAGGATTCTCTCCTTCATTTTAGTCTTGGCTAATGTAATTATGATGTGCCTTGGTGTGTTCCTTCTTGGGTCCAACTTCTTTGGCACTCTCTGAGCTTCCTGGATTTCCTGGAAGTCTATTTCCTTTGCCAGACTGGGGAAGTTCTCCTTTATTATTTGTTCAAATACGTTTTCCACTCGTGGCTGTTTCTTTCCCCCTTCTGGTACCCCTATAATCCGGATGTTGGAACGTTTAAAGATGTCCTGGAGGTTCCTAAGCCTCTCCTCATTTTTTTGAATTCTCATTTCTTCATTCCTTTCTGGTGGGATGTTTTGTTCTTCCTTCTGGTCCATTCCATTGATTTGAGTCCCAGTTTCCTTTCCATCACTATTGGTTTCCTGTGCATCTCCCTTCATTTCAATTAGTTTAGCCTTCATATGTTCCTCTAATTTGTGACTTTGTTCCTCTAATTTGTGACTATAATCTACCAGTTCTGTGAGCATCCTGATAAATAGTGTCTTGAATTGTGCTTCTGAGAGGCTGGCAATTTCTTGGTCGCTGAGAGTTATTGGCTCTGGGACTTTGAGTTCTTCTTGTGCCATCTTTCGGGTTGTTCGTGCCTGTTCCATAGCAGGATCAGGGCCCTAAAGTGTTCACTAGAACAGAGCAACTAAGTCGCTGGGTTGTGACGTTGTATGTGGGGGCGGGGTCAAAGAGGGACAATGGCTCTCACTGGTATTGCAGGGCAACTAAGTCGCTGGGTTGTGACGCTGTATGTGGGGGCGGGGTCAAAGAGGGACTATGGCGTCCTATCCGCCACCTGCCACCACGGCCCTCACCAGTGCCGCAGTTGCTGCTGTCACCGGGCCCACGCGTCTCGTCCCACTGCACGCGAGTGTGCCACCGCCGTCAGCCCTCGCCCCCTGGGGCCTGCGTGGTCTGTCTCACTGTGCGTGAATATGTGCCCGCGGTCTGCCCCGCACCCCAACTGGTTCCCATCTGCCTGCGCGCCTGGGTCAGGGGCCCTGTCCTGCCCGACCCTGCTCGCTGCTGGCTCCGCCCCTCTTACCGTCCCTGTTGAACGGTTAGATGTAGTCGGACTTCCGTATAATTCAATTTTCTGTCCTTTGGTTGTGTCTTTGTTTCTCCAAACCTTTGTTGTATTCAAACTTGGTTGTGGGAGAAGGCACAGTGTTTCCACCTATGCCTCCATCTTGGCGGAAATCCTATTCTATGTAATTTATTTTTTCAGATCTTATATTTAGGTCTTGATCCGTTTTGAATTAATTTTATACCCAGGAACATTCTTTTGTATGTGGCTTTCCAATTTTTCAAACACCATTTATTACAGAGGCTTTCTTTTCTCCATTGTATGTTTTTGGCTCCTTTGACAAAAATCATTTGGTCATATGTATATGGTTTTATTTCTGGGCTGTCAATTCCATTCCATTGGTCTGAGTCTGGTTTTCTTCCAACACTATGCTGTTTTGACTATTGCAGCCCTGTAGTATAATCCAAAGCCAAGTCGTGTGATCCCTCCAGCTTCATTCTTTTTTCTGAGGATTGCTTTGGCTGTTTTGTGACTCAATATAAATCTAATAATTTTTTTATTCTATTTCCTTAAAAATGACATCGGGTTATTGGTTGCTGTGGCTCTATGTTTTGGGCATCATCCCCAAAACTGAAGGGTTGCCAGTTCAATTCCCCATCAGGGCACATGACTGGGTTGCAGGCTAGGCTCCTGGTTGGAGATAAGCAAGAGGTACCTGATCCACGTTTCTCTCACACATAGATGTTTCTCTCCCTTTCTTTCTCCCTCCTTTCCCTTCTCTCTAAAAATAAAAATGAATTTAAAATAGGACATTGGGATTTTCACAGGGATTGCATTAAATCTGTATGTTGCTTTAGGTGATCTGGCCATTTAAAATATGATGATTCTTCCAACCATGAACGTGGAATATCTTTCTATTTCACTGTTTTTTTAATCTCTTTAAATAATACATTGCAGTTTTCAGTGTATATGTCCTTTACATCCTTTGTTAAGTTTATTTCTTAAGTATTTTGATCTTTTGCTTGTAATTGCAAAAAGGATTTTTTTCATTTCTTATTCTGAAATTTTATTGTTAGTGTACAGGAAAGCAGTGGATTTTTGTACACTGACTTCATATTCTGCAAATTTATTGTATTTGTTTATTGTTCCTTTAAAAAATATTGGACTTCCAACAAAGATAGAGGCATAAATAGATACACTTTGCCTCCTTGCACAACCAAAAGAAGGACAGCAACAAATTTAAAAACAAAAAATAACCAGAACTGCCAGAAAAATTGAACTGTAGGAAACCTGACTACCAAGGAGTTAAAGAAGAAACATTCATTCAGACTGGTAGAGAGGGACAGAGACAGGCAGCTAGGGTGGAGAGGGCTCAAGGCAAGGCAGTGGCTGGAGGACTGGGCAGTCTCACATTTGCGTGTGGATAAACCAGAAGGAACAACTGGGGAGCAAGACAAACCACACAAACCAGGGTTCAAGCCCCAAGAAATAAAGCGGCAAAAACTCCAACTATAAAAAACTGTGGGGATTACAGCAGCAGTAGAAACTCCCAGCCTCACAGGAGAATGCATGGGAGACACTCAAGGAGTCCTAGAACTTACGCAAACCTGCCCACCTGGAATCAGCACTAGAAGGACCTAATTTGCTTGTGGGTAGCAGAGGAAGTAACAGGAAGCAGGGTGAGAGCCAAGCAAGAGGCATTATTCCCTCTCTCACCCCTCCCCCACAGAGGGCACCACAACACAGTGAAGTGGGTTGCCCAATCTTGGTGAATACCTATGGCTCCACCCATTACAACATAACAGCTGTGCTGAGACAAAGAAATATGGCCCAAATGAAAGAGCAGATCAAAACTGCAGACAAAGAACTAAGCAATGAGGAGAGAGCCAACCTATCAGACACAGAGTTTAAAACACTGGTAATCAGGATGCTCACTGAAATTACTGAGTATGGTCATAAAATAGAAGAAAAAGTGAAGGGTATGCAGAGTCAAATAAAGAAAAACATACAGAAAGCCAACAATGAAGGAAAGGTAACCAGGACTCAAATCAACCAGTTGGACCAGAAGGAAGAAATAAACATTTAACCAGAACAGAATGAAGAAACAAGAATTCAAAAAAAAAAAAAAAAAAAAATGACGCCCTGGCTGGTGTAGCTCAGTGGATTGAGTGCGGGCCTGTGAACCAGACAATCGCGGTTCGATTCCCAGTCAGGGCACATGCCTGGGTTGCAGGCCAGTTCCCTGCAGGGGCCAGTTCCCTGCAGGGGATGCACGAGAGGCAACCATACATTGATGTTTCTTTCCTCTCTCCTTCCCTTCCCCTCTAAAAAGATAAATAAATAAAATATTTTTTTAAAAATGAGGAGAGGCTTAGGAATCTCTAGGACAACTTTAAACATTCCAACATAAGAATCATAGGGGTGCCAGAAGAAAACGAGGAAGAGCAACAAGTGGAAAAGCTATTTGAAAACAGAATGAAGAAGAACTTCCTTGATCTGGCAATGAAAATAGACTTCCAGAAAGTCCAAGAAGCTCAGAGAGTTCCAAAACAGTTGGACCCAAGGAAGCATACACCAAGGCATACACCATTATTACATTACCCAAGATTAAAGATAAGGAGAGAATCTTAAAAGCAGCAAGACAAAATGAGAGAGTTACCTACAAAGGAGTTCCCACAAGACTCAGCTGATTTCTCAAAAGAAACCTTGCAGGCAAGAAGAGCCTGAAAAGAAGTATTCAAAATCATGAAAGGCAAGGATCTACATCCAAGATTACTCTATCCAGCAGAGCTACCATTTAGAATGGAAGGGCAGATAAAGTGCTTCCCAGGTAAAGTCAAGTTAAAGGAGTTCATCATCACCAAGTCCTCATTATATGAAATATTAACGGGACTTGTCTAAGAAAAAGATGATAAAAAATATTAGCAGTAACATGACACTAAACTCACAACTATTAAAAGCAGAATCTAAAAACAAAAACAAACTAAGCAAACAACTAGAACAGGAAGAGAATTACAGAAATGCAGATAACATGGAGGGTTATCAGGGAGGAGGAGGACAGTGGGGGAAAAGGTACAAAGAATAAGAAGCATAAATGGTAGAAATAAAATAGACAGGGGGAGGTTAAGAATAGTATAAGAAATAGAGAAGCCAAAGAACTTGTATGTATGACCCAGGGATATGAAAAAGGGCAGGGAATGCTGGTGGGAGGCAGGGTGCAGGGCAGAGGGGAACAATTATAATAACATAACCAAATTATATTCTATTGATTGTGCAATTACAGTTGTTCTGATTTTTCCCCCTTTGACCCCCTGCACCCAGCACCTCCCACTCCCTCAGGCAATCCCCCCACCATTGTTTATATCCATGGACCATGGCTATAAGTTCTTTGCTACTCTATTTCCTATACTGTACTTTACATCCTCACAGCTGTTCTATAACTACCTATTTCTACCTCTTAATCCTCTCACCTTCACCCATTCTCCCCCTTGCCCCTCTCATCTGGCAACATTCCAGTAACTTCTTTTTTTTTTGGTTTTAAGAGTCTCTATTTATCTTTAACCTTTGGACTTTTAATAATGATGATTCTTGGAGTGGGCCTCTTTGCATCTATCCTAATTGAGACTATGGGCTTCCTGGACATGCATGTGTATTTCCTTCACCAAACTAGGGAAGTTTTCTTTCACTATTTTTTAAGATAGATTTCAAATATCTTACTGTTTCCCTACTCCTTCTGGCCCCACTGTGAGGTGAATGTTGTACCTTTTAAAATTGTCTCAGAGGCTGTTTATACTATCCTCATTTTTTTAATTGTTTTTTCTTCTTGTTGGTTTGTGTGGTTGTTTTTTGGTTATGTTCCAAATCGTTGATTCGATTCTCAGCTTCATCCATTCTACTGTTTTTTCCCTGTAAATTGTTCTTCTTTTCAATTAGTGTGTCCTTCATTTCTGACTGGGTATTTTTTTATGCTGTTGAGGTCCTCACTAAGTTCCTTGAGCCAGTGTTTTGATCTCTGCATCTGATAGATTTCTTATCTCCATTTTCTTTTAACTCTTTCTCTGGAGTCTTTTTCTGTTCTTTCACTAGAGCCATGTTTCCCTGACTCCTTATTTGGGCAGCCTCCCTGTATTTGTTTCTATGTATTACATATAGCTGCTTTGACTCCATGTCTCGGTAGTGTGGCCTAATGCAGTAGGTGTCCTGTAGGGTTCAGTGGCACAGCCTCCCCTATCACTCAAGCTGGGTACGCAAGGTGCACCCTTCATGTGAGCTGAGTACACCCTTCACATGAGCTGAGTACAACCTCCTCTTGTCCTTGAGCCTTGGTTGCTGTTGGCCAATCGGTGGGAGGGATTTACCCAGGCCACTCAGCTCTTCAAGGGTAGGGTGGTTGTGCTGTGACGTGGTCTATAGCTGTCCACTGGATGTGTTGGCTCTGGTATTTCCTGGGTGGTGCAGGCCAAGGTAAGCCCCCACCTGTGTTTTGCCTGGGGCACCCAGCCTGAGCTGTAAAGCAACCTGAGATGGCTGCTACTTATCCTGGGCTTGGAGATTTCTGGGTGAAGCCAAGCTATGATGCTAATCTGGCTCCCTCTAGGGGTCAATAAGGCCAGCTGATTGTTTGACAGGATTTAGGAGCCAAGATCAGTCATTTTTATGAAAAAAAAAGCTTGGGTGGGCCTGTAAGTTGAGTGGGGTAGAACCTCTGCAGATCTCCAAGGCGGGTCACACAGTGTTAGGAAGGTCGATGGAGTCTCATATATGGCACCAGCCTACCAGCTCTGTTGGGGGAAGGCTCAGCAAACGGACAATGGCCTCTGCTCACCCAGATGCCAGACACTTCAGTCTCTCCCTGTATACCATGGTGCCCTTCAAGCTGCATTCTGTATTCTAAATACAGAATCATGTCATCTGCTAAAAGTGATACTTTTACTTCTTCATTACCAATTTGAATGTCTTTTATTTGTTTCTCATCTGATTGCTGTGGTCTACTTGGGAGCACTGGCCATAGGGTTTCCCAGGTAGTGCAGGCCAAGATCAGCCCCCATCTGTGTTTTGCCTGAGGCCACCCTACCTGAGTTATAATGTAATCTGATGTCTACTACTTGTGCTGGGCTTGGAGATTTCTAGGTAAAGCAAACTGCGAATCTAGGCTACTAGATTCTGGTTCTGGGGTTCACTGGCACCAGCAACTGCTTGTTTGAGAGGATTTAGGAAGTTCTGAAGCATGAGCCAAGACCAGCCATTCACATGGAAAAGCTTGCTTGAGCCAGTTAGTTGGGTGGGCCCATTAGTGGGACGGGGCAGAGTCTCTGGGGATATCCAAGGCAGGTCAGTGTTAGCCAGGTTGATGGAATCTTAGATATGGTACCTCCCATCTGCCAGCTCTCTAGCAGGAGGGCCCAGAAAAGGGAAAATGGCCTCTGCTCACCTTGATGCCAAACATCTCAGCCTCCTGCTGCATACCACTGCTGTCCCTCAAGCCACCACCCTGGTGCCAGAGCCCAGAGGGAGTCAGTCTGAATAGGTGAATCTCTGTGTAGGTTCTTTAAGAGGAACTACTTGGAGCTCTAGAAGTTTCTTCCACTGACTCCATCTCTGCTGGTTTTTGCAGCCAGAAGTTGTGGGGACTCATCTTCCTGGCAGTGGAACCCTAGGCTGGGTGGCATGGTATAGGCCTGAGGCTACTTGCTACTAAGATATCCTTCCCAAATTTTTATACACCACACATGTGGATGTGAGGCAGCACATTTCAGATCTTCACCCCTCCTACTAGCCTGGATGGATGTGGTTTATTTAGTCTGACTATTCTCCATAGTCGTCAGACTTTCATTCAACACTGTTTCTGTCAGTTCTCAATGATGGTTGTGCTATATCTTAGTTGTAATTTTGTTGCAGTTGTGAGAACAGGCAAGCCATGCCTGCCTATGCCACCATCTTGACTAGAAATCCTGCTTTATATATCTATCTTATTTTCTTATCCATTTAGCTACCCTGTATCTTTGGATCAAAGCATTTAAAGTGATAATTGGTAGATATATTGGTAGATATATATTCAATTCTATTATTCATAATTATGTTTCCCTTTTTTCTTCTTTTTAAAGAAGTCCCTTTAACATTTCTTGTAATACTGGTTTGGTGGCAACTAACTGCTTTACCCTTCTCTTGTCTGGAAAAGTCTTTATTTCACCTTCAATTTTAAGTAACAGCCTTGTTGGGTAAAGTAATCTTGGTTGTAGGTTTTTGCTTTTCATCATTTTAAAAGTTTTGTGCCAATCCCTCTGGTCTGAAATGTTGTTTTTGTTGAGAAATAATCATCTGATAATCTTATGGGAGCTCCCTTGTAAGTATCTGTTTTTCTCTTGCTGATTTTTTAAAAATATTTTACTTATTTATTTTTTAGAGAGAGGGGAGGGGAGGAAGAAAAACATCAATGTGTGGTTGCCTCTCACATGCCCCTAACTGGGGACCTGGCCCACAACCCAGCCATGTGCCCTGACTGGGAATCAAACGGGTAACCCCTTGGTTCACAGGCTAGCACTCAATCCACTGAGTCACACCAGCCAGGGCTCTCATGATGTTTTTAAGATTCTGTCTCTACTTTTGACATTCTAATGATGATGTGTCTTGGTGTGGTCCTCTTTGGGTTCATCTCATTTCAGACTCTCTGCATTTCTTGGACAGATATCTTTTTCCTTCATCAGAATAAAGAAGTTTCATCCATTTCTTCAAATAGGTTCCCAATACCTTTCTGTCTCTCTTCTCCCACTGGTACTCTACGATGTGGATGTCCATTTCACTTGATGTTGTCCCAGAGGTACCTTAAACTGTTCTTGTATTTCAAAATTATTTTTATTCTTTTACTGCTATGCTTGGGTTTTTCTGCTATTGTCCACTGAATCACTGATTTCATTCTCTGCTTCATCTAACCTGCTGTTGATTCCTTCTAATGTTTTCATTTTAGATACTGTATTCTTCATTTCAGACTGGTTCTTTCTATGTCCTTTTTTTAGGTTCACTATTTCTTTAAGTTTTCACTGAGTTCATCCATTCTTCCCATAAGTTCCTTGAGCATCCTTATAACCATTTCTGTTTTCTTGTATGAACCTTACATCTGGCAGCTCGATTTCCTCCATTTCATTTTGTTCCTTTTCTGGGGATTTCCCCCATTCTTTCTTTTGGGGCATGTTTCTTTGTCTCCTCATTTTGGCTATTTCTTTGTATTTGTTTTAGTATACTCAGTAGATCTGCTGTGACTCACAATCTTGGTACACTGGCCTTGTGTAGTAGGTGTCTTGTGGAGCTCAATGAAGCAATCTCCCTGGTTGCTTGACCTAGGTTCTCCAAGAATGGCTCTTGGGTAGTTATGTGAGCCTTCTTGTTGTAATTTCCACATCTCTGCCCTTTTTACTAGTCTCCATGTGTCTTCTTCTATAGTTCCTTAGGAGACTTCTGTTCAACTAGAGTTCAGTTGGTTCTTCAGGTTGATTGGTCTGTAATTTACTTGTAATTACAGCTTGGTCCTAGGAAGAGGTGAGTGTAACTTCCATCTCTGTTGCCCTCTTGGATCCACAGAAGTTAAACATTTTTAAAACATTTTTTCCAAATGCCCACTCAAACAGGTATCACATTTGAGGATTTAAGACCCAGTATGACTTTCTACATTTAGAACCTTTTTTAAGAAATCACAAATTGAAAGTCTAACTGCCTAGATCATATAACATTCAAAACTTCTACCTGTAAAAAAAAAAGTAGCATAAGCAAGTAGAAAAAAATCAACAATAGCAGAAATTATGGCAAATAGCCTCCTTAGAAAATGCATTATTTTATTATTGTAGCAAGTAATTAATTTTTAAAAGTAATATTTATTCATTAATTTTTTTCTGCTCAGGGCAACACAATTAATATTCCTAAAACCCCACTTTCTTATGATATTTCCTTGCAATAAGAGTACAGCAATTCTCTGTTGCTTACAATTCTCTGATCTTAGACATTTCAGTACAACATTCAAATACTCACCATATCCATATACCATCTTTATCCAATATTTAATAATTTTCTTTAAATCAACTTGTTTTACTTAAATAAATGTATATATTTTCTAACCAATAATTTATATGAAACCAAAAAATCTATATAAATTAAATTAAAATACATAATACAAATTTAAAAGCATAAATGTGTCTGCCACTGAAAATTACCCATGCTACTGTGACAGTTCATTGTAATGTGTCAATGGAGCTAGGCTATAGGCCCATTGTTTGGTCAAACACCAGTCAATGCCACAGTTGTGGTCTGTTATATGAGATTACCATTTAAATCAGTTTGAGTAAAGTAGATAAGTATGAGCCTCAGGCAATCAATTGAAAGACTTGAGAGAAAAAATGAGGTCCTCTGAAGAGGAAGGAATTCTGCCTCCACACTGCCTTCAGATTCAAGAAGACCTTAACTCCTGGGGGAATTTCCAGCCTGCTAGCCTGCCCTGCAGATTTTGAACTTGCCACTGTTCACCATCGACTACGCCAATTCCTTTAAATAAATCCCCACTCTCACTCCTCCATGTGTGTGTATATGTACACCCTATCATATTGGTTGTTTCTTTGGAGAACTCTGACTAATATCCTTGCCAGCCTTTGGGAACACTAACTTCACACATTCAAATATTGTGGCTTTTAGATGCCAATGTCCACCTTAATCTGGTCCCTCCCTCCTATTTCAAATTCATTTCATATGACTTTCCAATGCACACTCTGCTTTACTCCATCTGGTCACCTCACACCCTTCTGCTCTGAACTCAAGAATGGCTTGGTGTGAGGCCTCCCAGTCTCCTGCCCTCAGGGCCTTGATCAATTACTTCCTGAAGAGGTAAGGAAGAAACAAAACGTAGATAAGAGTCTCACACTTAGAAATATGTGAAACCACTTTGAATAGCTTTGAATAGTAAGGTTTTGTCTCATGCCATACTGACTAATTGGTCATAGCTACTTGGAACACTTTAAGGATTCTGAGACTCTGGGAATATCTAAAAGAATGCAGTAATATCTGACAGTAGAAGAGTGAGAAAGGATCAGAATGAAAAGAAACTTCATACATATTTTCCACCTCTGTTCTGGCTTTTAGGAAAATTAGCCAGAATACATTCCTGACCCATTTCCCATGGCTACTTGAACAGGTATTAGATCTGTGAACTTCTTAAAACACTAATTCACATTCATTTGAGTCATTTTCCAGATATACACAGGTAGAGAAAGGCAACCAAGAACATTCAAAGAAGGCAGAAACAGAGAACAAGCTACACTTGCTTCCCCCAAACCTTCTTTCTCCTGTAATACCAAATGTCAAGGCAGAATTTGCCTGCTAGGATGAGTCCACAGCATGCTCACTCAGCTACTCCTTAGCCAAGCTGCTCAGCACCTGACACCAGGACAGCCTTATAAATACTTTTGGGAAATCATTAACTATAAAAGCCCTCTTGGGGCAGAAAAGTTGCATTGGTCCTTCCCTCACTTCCCTACCTTCCCATCTCTAGATTGCTAGAATGAGAATAGAAGGAACCCTTTGCAGCACACCAAGATCAGAGTTTGCCCTATTAATACAGATTTTCCTGAAAGTCAACCCAAAATTGTCCTGATAAAAAATCATGGTTTTCCATGGTTATTTCCCATACTCCTTAAAGTTTGGGGTGGAGGAACATGATTATTTACACAGATGGATTAGGTTAGTTTCATTTATTCTGATTTTGAACAGCTCTTTCAAAAAAATCACTATAATAGGTACTGAAGATACTGAGAGAAATTACATCTGGTCTGTGCTTTTACAGACCTCCTAGGTTGAGAGTCACCAAATATATAAAATCATATTTAGAACAGGGTTGGCAAACTTTTCCTATAAGAGGCCAGACAGTAAATGTTCTCAGCTCTTCGGGCTACATGTTCTCTGTTGAAACTACTGAAATCTTCAACTGTAGTACAAATGCAGCATATTCATGTCAAACAAACGCAAAGAGAATATGGAGGCTTTGGCTAGAAAGAAATGCTAAGGATTTATTCAAGGGTCTTAGGGTTTGCAAACTGGAAATACAACTAAGCAATGACCAGTGTGTTACAAAGAAAAAAGAAAAACTAAGTGTTCTTACAGTTGTTTAAAAAGTACATTAAAGAGAATAATGAGTCCTACATTTTTAGTCCCTGGATCGGTCTGAGATGGTAATCCTCTCAATAACCACTCATCTGGAGAATGGATGTCAAGCAGTCTGAATGAATGAAGATTCTTTCCTTAGTCCTTCAGGAAGTTATCAAAGAGTTATCTGGAGGTTGACATTCATCTGGCATTAATTCGGGACTGGGAAGTTTAAAAGTTTAAGTTCTCAAGCTAGTTAAAATAAAAATAGAACCATTTCTTCATACCTCAACATATTTGATTTTAGTAATATAGCAGCTTGACTATAACAACTCCATTTTATTTCTTTACTTTATTTCTCAGATACTTAAATATTATAGAAGCTTATGGCTGTGTTCCCATAACAACTCATTTACAGAAAAAGGCTGATGGCAAGATTTTGCCTTCGGTTTGGTGATTCCTAACTTAGACTCCATTAGATAAATTAGGATCTGAGATGAGCACCTCTTTAAGGAAGAGGTAAAAAAAAAAAAGAAGAAGAAGAAAAAGCGGATTAGTCTTTCATTAGTGTGGTCACCTAAATAATCAGAACCTTAATCCTTGGAGGTGATTTCTTAATTTATTAAAATTCCAAATAATATCTATGACATTTCTTGTGACTATGTGAAGAAATAAAGCACTTATATTTAATAACAGAATGACCTTCTATAAAAATATTTTTAATACAAGATTTGTGACAGTCACGATCCATTCAAGAGGAACAATTACTGAATGTGTAAATAATGTGGTAGAAATCCAGAGAGAAGAGTGGAGAAAGACAAGGAGAGAAATCAGAAAATTCTCATGAAATGTGTGTGAGAATGCACCTTGTCCATCAGAGAGGTCTTAAATTTTTTGAACCATTATGAAATATTCTGGAGAAAAGCCCTCAACGCAACACTTCAATAAATGTTCTGTTATTCATGTACCCTCCAGCAACTGGAAATTTATTGAATAAGAGGACAAATAAAGAAGTCTTGAAAATTTGATGGAAGATCAGAAAGCACTATTTTAATGTTAGGTACATGGTATTGGATATGAAATCCTGGCCTTAAAAAGTAACTTGTTTCTGAAGAGCTGATTTGAGGAGTCCATTGAAACACAGTTGCTTTGGGTAGATAGTGCCACCTACTCAGATTGTATGACAGAGCAACTTATCTCCCAAACTTCATCGCATGGTCCTTCATGATATTATTAAACATCAGTGTCTGAAAGGTTAGAAAAGTGGTACTCCTTTTATTAGAAGCCAGAGTCCACACNTTTCTGTATTATTATAAGTTTACTGAGCTGCCATTGTTAGTCTGAGCAGGTATGGTCATATGTCCTAGAGCCAATCTCCTCCAAGCCCCCACGCAGGCGCTGTAACTCAGGGGATCTGCCCCCCAGTCCCATCTTGGGGGGAAGTGACTTCATTCCCCTAGCTCCAAGCATGGTCATAGCCATTTAACATATCCAAGTGACCCGCCAAAGGCTATAGATATGTTAAATGACCAGGCCATGGATTAGCTGCAGGGCTGTGGCTTTGCAAAACAGCCCTGCATGTTCCTGGTCTATGTGTCCCTTCCCCCAACTCACACTTTGGGAGTGGGGTGAGGACATCTTAATATTTCCTCCAATATTCCTGTACACTTTGAGTTCTGGACACCATTCTTTGAGTTCTGGACACCATTCTGGACACCACCACTCTTTTCTGGGCCCCCCCTTGGCTGCACCCTGTATCAACAACAGAAGCAAAACCTGGCAAACTTCACTACCACGACACCAGTGCCCCTGCTCAAAGCCAATATATATACTTCCTTTATACTTGAATCCTCATCAAAATATCCCAGATATATCAGTTGATAAATATTGATACATCTTTTACCCACAACTAGGTATTTACATTTTCAAAGAGGACTTGAAGACCAAAGGGCTTTTAAGGCCTCACAATGATTCTGTAAAGTAAGATTTCAAGCATCATGAGGGATAAAAAAATTTCTTGGACAAGGAGAAAAGGTTCTCCTGGAACTAACCTTGATTGTTTCCTTCCCAAACACTTATACAACAGTCTTTGTTGATTAAAACAGTAGTGGACAACCAGCTCTCCACTCACCATGTCAAACACATTTCTCACGATTTTAACACAAGTTGCTGTCATTATAAACTATAATGGATTTGGTTAACTAACTTTCTTTCTAAGTGCGTTTATGTAAAGCCTCACTCCCAAGAAGCACGATCTCATAGTCACCTACTCTATTTATTGTATAGTGCTAGCTGCTGAAAACACTGAGAAATGTAAGACATGGTTCCTGTCCTGAAAAGGACTGTGTAGTCAAAACAAAAATAAATAGTAAAGCACATCATCATTTGGCCAATATAACTCTCCACAAAAAAAACAGTAACATAGTCTCCCAAATCACTCAGTTCTTTACTAGTTTCCCACAGCAATTAGATTAATAACAAAACATTTAACAGGACCTATAAACACTCATTCACTCTAGGTGACATTTTCTCTGGCCGTTAGTCTACTTGCTCTCCCTGCTCCAGACACATTATCCACTTTTCAGTCCCTCCTGCTTCCTTCTACCCCAGGGCCTTTGAACATTTCCTGAGCCTAGGAGGCTCTCCATTCCCCATTCTCCCTAGACAGTCCCTGCTTATCATCGACACTCCCATCAGGTGTGATACCCCCACTTCCAGTGTATACTTTTATTGCCCCCATGATATTTTTCACTGTAGTGAATCTTTTATTCATTAAATATTTGTTAATATATTTTTCTCTATTCAAAGCTCCATGAAAGCAAAGAGCATGTCAAATTTTTGCTTATCACTGAATCACTAATGCTTAGCATATAATTAGGGATTTGGCAGATATTTGCCTAAATAAGTTCATAAATGAATGAATATCTGGACTTACATAAACAAATTAATCAACATATTTTATTTGATAATAATCATTTCAAAGTCTTAAAGGTCACTCAGCAAATATTTATGAAATCCCCTCTGTCTACCCGGCACCCTATTAGGCATTGATATATAAAGACATTGTCCCTAACCAGGCTTCCTACTAAGAAAGACAAATTAATGAACAAATAATTCCAACATAACAAATCTTACAGTTAAGAGAAAGGCTACGGAAACACAGAAGCAAGAATTAACTCTTCCTGAGGAAGCTGAAAAAGAAGGAAGCTGAAGGAAGTGACATTTGCGTTCCTAAGGAAAAACTTACAGTACTATGGGCAAACTGGTGAAAGGAGACATTGCATGCATAAAGTGGAACGTGAAAAAGACCAAAAGGCTTGAAGAGCTTGGAATCAACATGGAAGAACACTCATTTTGGGACCAGTGTGACTGCAAGTGCGTGGAAAGGGAATGACTTGAAATGGGATGGAAATGGTAGGCTGAGGGGAAGTGACGAGGACATGATAAATCTGAGGTAAGAACAGCACGCCCAAGTGGAAACTGAATGGCCACAGTGGCAGGTATAGAATAGAGGTTTGGGAAAGTAATACGAGAAGAATCTTCATGGAAATGATGATGGATATTTGGGAATCAGGAGCTCCCCTTCTCTGATCACTTTCACAATCATGCTGCGTAGGACAGTGCTCCCCACACTTCCGTCATGACAACAGTCATATGGCTGTTAAAATACATACGCAAGAGACATATCTACCCCGCCCCCCACGTCAGCAGGCCCACAGGAGAAGCCCGGAGTCTGAATGTTTAACCTGCACTCCAGGTAACTCTTCTAACCAGGGAGGCTTGAGAAACATTTTCAAAGGGAGCTCCCAGTTCACCTTCAGGTAAGGCTCACCATCCTTTTCCATGGTACTGCCCAGTGGCCTGTCAGGAATGTGTTATTTTCATGGCCTGTCCAAGAAAATAACATCAACTGACAATTACTATAATGACCTTTTCCCCAGTACAACAATAAAACATGACTGCTACACAGATAAAATGCAAGCATGGTCGGCACATCATTGGAAGAACTGCACATGCCACTTGAGGAAAAGTTCAGCCAATTATGCCCAAAAGGTAGAGAAACCAGACTCTCAGTGCTGAAAGAAGAAAGTCAATGAACTTCTATTAGTGCAAAGGCCGAGTGACTTTTTAGGCCTCCAAATTAATTTGCTTCTCCTCAGGTGACTATCAACTGAATTATCAGTTGATGTCCCAAGAATGGTGGGTTTGACTACAGAACAACTGAAATTCTCTCGGCCCACAGTTGTTGGACCTCCCACTGACAGAAAGGAGATATATTACATAACACAGACCTGCGCCTGAGTTTATCACGCCTCCTATACCGGAAAAACATGCTTTCTGTGCTAATGAGATATTAATGTTCAGAATTTCTGTTGCTCATACAGTAATCACTAGGATAGCAACCCTTCATTGAGCCCGCACACTTTCTGTGACCAGCTGGGTCACCACTTGACTTCCCATGACTGCAGGTATAACGGGAACTTGGTTCTTGCAAGCCTGAACCTTTGCTAATGGGAAACTTTTGCCCTTCTTAAGAATCCAGCAGGTAACTGCCTCCAACCCTGGAACTCATTGAAAAGCATTGGACTATTTATATAATTTCCTTCATGGTTTTAGCTAGTTACATGTATCTGTGCCTTGGTTTCCTCACCTGTGATTCTTCACAAATATTATTCTTTTCAACTTGCGTCATATAAAACTCTAAAATTAAAAGATGTTTTTAGGAGTTTGCTTGACAGGGTATCAAAATCACTTGTTGATATGAAACCATACTTAAACAAAATTCTTCTATTCCAGTGGACAAGTATGTATAATCTTTTGTTTTTTCTCATTTTAAATCAAATTGAATGAAGCTAAATTCATAATAGGTACTCTGCTTGAGGCAATAGCATATTGCTGGGAAGAGAAGGGTTTGTTCAAAAGCAGAATACCTGAGAAATAAATACTGCTAGGTCTACATTTTACTCTTTCTTAATGACATTTGAATGTAAGATAAAATATTCTTAGTAAAAAATGACTTTTTTTCCAAAATGCTGTATGGGATGATTGAGTAAAAGAGGTTTGGGGGAAGGAAAGCTATGGAAATTGACAATGAAAAAGAGTAATTTCTGAAAGTTACTGAGCTGTAGACAGATTACTAAAAATAGCAGAAATAGTACTGGGTTGACCAATTAAATTTACTTAATGAGGACCCAAGGAAATGTTGGGCATTGCTTTGTAAATGGCCATCTTTAAATTTAACTAATACTTGGTCCAGTCACAAAATGACCTAAGGATTTTCCAAGATTTCTTGTCTATTGGTCCAAGTGGGTTTTCTCAAAGAGTGTTTACAATGGATGAATGTAAGAATTATCTATAAAAAAACAGAGAAGGGTCATGTTCAAAACCTAAGTACAACAAACACCTGATATATGTAAAGAAGAAAACAAGATGTGGAGAATGGTTGTTACAATAAATAGTTCTAGAAAGTGATACTGAATCAAAGACTCTAGATAAAATATAATCACAATAGACAACTACATCAATATTACAACTAAAATATAAAACAACCACCAATCAGAACGATCAGATATCAAGTTGAATGGAAGTCTGACAACTACAAAATTAAAGAAATCACATCCATCCACACTGGTAAGAGAGGTGGAGATGTGGAAAGGGCTGATCCAATGTCGATGTGTAGTGAATAAAATTTGGGAGGGAGCACTAGCTGGAGTGGCTCAGTGGACTGAATGCTGTCCAGTGGAAAGAAAGTTTGTTGGTTCAATTCCCAGTCAGGGCACATGCTGTTTTGAACCCTTCCCCCCAAGGGTCACAAACTGGCAGGTGAGTGCCACATCTGAGACTCCACCAACCTGGTGAACACTGTTTCCCCTGCTCTGGAGATCCCCTGAGACTCTGTCCCACCCAACTTACTGGCCAACCCAAAGTATTAACTGTGACTTTTCCATAAAAATGGCTGGTATTGGGCTCATGCTTCACACGTCCTATATCCTATCAAAGAAGCAACAGCTGGCCTCAGTAAACCCCCAGGCCCCTACCTCTTGCTAGGTGGCTCCAGGCCCAGAACTAGCAGCAGCCAGCCTAGATTCACAGCTTGGCTCACCTGGGAATCTCCAAGCCCAACACAAGTAGCAGCCTTCTCAGATTGTTTTACAGTCCATGCAGAGTGGCCCTAGGCGGAGCAAAGGTGGGAGCTGACCTTGGCCTGCACCACCCAGAAAACCCTTGAGCTTGTGCATGCAGTGGAGAGCTACAGACCATGTCGGATCAACTCAGCTACAGACCAACACCCTACCACTGTACAGCTGATCCTCCATGGAGGGCAGAGGTTAGTGGTCAGTGGTCACAGCCAGTACTTGCAGATGACTAACCTGGGTAAATCCCTGCCACTGATTGGCCAACAACAATCAAGGCTCAACTACAAAAGGAGGGAGTAGTCAGCCCACATGAAGGATGTAACCCAAGTACCCAGCTTGGGTGATAAGGAACGTGGTACCACTGTATCCTACAGGACAGTGAAGGATGTAACCAGAGTACCCAGCTTGGGTGATAAGGAACGTGGTGCCACTGTATCCTACAGGACACCTGCTATATTAGTCATGCTAACAACACAAGGAATCATAACAGCTCTACCTAATACATAGAAATATGCAGAGACAGGCTGCCAGAATGAGGAGACAAAGAAACAAGGCCCAAATGAGAGAACAGATCAAAACTCCAGAAAATGATCTAAACCAAATAGAGATAAGCAATCTATCAGATACAGAGTTCAAATCACTGGTTATAAGGATGCTCAAGGAACTTAGTGAGGACCTTAAGAGCATAAAAAAGATCCAGTCAGAAAACAAGGATATAGTAATGGAAACAAAGAACAATTGACAGAAAAACAACAGTAGAGTGGATGAAGCTGAGAATGAAATCAATGCTTTGTAAAGCAGGAAGCAAAAACAACCAATCAGAACAACAAGAAGAAAATAGAATCCAAAAAAATTAAGAAAGTATAAAGAATCTCTGACACAATCTCAAGCATTCCAACATTCACATCATAGGGGTACCAGAAGGAGAAGAGAAAGGGCAAGAAACTGGAAATCTATTTGAAAAAATAATGAAAGAAAACATCCCGAATTTGATGAAGGGAATAGACATGCAAGCCCAGAAAGTACAAAGGGTCCCAAACAAGGTGGATGCAAAGAGGCCCACACCAAGACACATCATAATTAAAATGCTAAAAGTTGAAGAGAAAACCTTCAAAGCAGCAAAAAAAAAAAAAAGAAGTTAGTTACCTACAGGGGAGTTCCCATAAGACTTTCAGCTGATTTCTTAATAGAAACTTTGTAACCTAGAAGGGATTAGCAAGAAATATTCAAAGTTATGAAAAGCTTGTATCTACACCTAAGATTACCAACCCAGTAAAGCTATCAGTTAGAAATTAAGGGCAGATAAAGAGCTTCCCAAACTTCCGCCAAGATGGAGGCATAGGTGGAAACACTGTGCCTTCTCTCACAACCAAGTTTGGATACAACAAAAGTTTTGGAGAACTAAGACACACCCAGAGACCAGAAAACCGAATTATACAGAAGTCCGACAGCTACGAACCGTTCAATGGGGACGGTAAGAGAGGCAGAGCCAGCAGCAGAGCAGGGTCGGGAAGGACAGACCTAGGAGCGCAGGCAGCCCGGACCTAGTCGGGGTGCAGGGCAGACTGACCAAGGTCGCACATTCGAGCGCAGTGGGACGGACCACGCAGGCCCCAGGGGGCGAACCCAGTGGCGGAGGGCTGACAGCGGTGGCACACTTGCGTGCAGTGGAGCGGGGCGCATGGCCCTGGTGACGGTGGTGGCTGCGGTGCTGGTGGGGGTTGCAGAGGCGGGCGCCGGAGGGAAGCCATTGTCCCTCTTTGACCCTGCCCCCACATACAACATCACAACCCAGCGACTGAGTTGCCCTGCTCTAGTGAAAACCTAGGGCTCCGTTTCTGCTACTTAACAGGCAACAGGCACGAACAGCCCAAAAGATGGTGCAAGAACTCAAAGTCCCAGAGCCAATAACTAAGTGACCAACAGATTGCCAGCCTCTCAGAAGCCCAATTTAAAACACTATTTATCAGGATGCTCACAGAATTGGTAGAGTACAGTCACAAATTAACGGAACTTAGTCACAAATTAGAGGAACATATGAAGGCTAAACTAATTGAAATGAAGGGAGATGCACAGGAAACCAATAGTGATGGAAAGGAAAATGGGACTCAAATCAAGGGAGTGGACCAGAAGGAAGAACAAAACATCCAACCAGAAAATAGTAAAGAAACAAGAATTCAAAAAAAATGAGGAGAGGCTTAGGAACCTCCAGGACATCTTTAAACGTTCCAACATCTGAATTATAGGGGTACCAGAAGGGGGAAAGAAACAGCCACAGGTGGAAAACTTATTTGAACAAATAATAAAGGAGAACTTCCCCAGTCTGGCAAAGGAAATAGACTTCCAGGAAATCCAGGAAGCTCAGAGAGTGCCAAAGAAGTTGGACCCAAGAAGGAACACACCAAGGCACATCATAATTACATTAGCCAAGACCAAAAAGAAGGAGAGAATCCTAGAAGCAGCAAGAGATAAGGGGACAGTCACCTACAAAGGAATACCCATCAGACTGTCAGTGGATTTCTCCAAAGAGACCTTACAGGCAAGAAGGTGCTGGAAAGAAGTATTCCAAGTCATGAAATCCAAAGACCTACAGCCAAGATTGCTTTATCCAGCAAAGCTTTCATTTAGAATGGAAGGACAGATAAAGTGCTTCTCAGACAAGGTCAAGTTCAAGGAGTTCATCATCAACAAGCCCTTATTATATGACATGATAAAGGGACTTATATAAGAAAGAGATGATGGAAAATATCAACAGTGAAAGGACAGCAAACACACAGTTATTAGCAACCACACCTAAAACAAAAGCAAACCAAGAGGACAGCTAGATCAGGAGTGGAACCATAGAAATGAAGAACACATGGAGGGTTAGAAACAGGGGGGTGGGAGGAGGAGAAGGGGGGAGAAGGCACAGAAAATAGCATAGATGGTAGGTAGAAAATAGATAGGGGGGAGGGCGAGAATAGTGGGGGAAATATAGAATCTAAAGAAGTTGAGACACGTGGTTATAAACTAAGGGGGGAGAAGGGTGGGGGAGGGAGTGTGCAGGTGGAGGGGAATGAAGGGGGGAACAGAACAACTGCAGTGGTATAATCAATAAACTATATTTAAAAAAAATTAAAATTAAAAAAAAAGAGCTTCCCAGGCAAGAAAAAACTAAAGGAGTTCATCATTACCAAACCATTGTTGTATTAAATGTTAAAAGGACTTATTTAAGAAAAAGATCAGCACTATGAATAAAATGGCAATAAATACATATCTATCAAAAAATGAACCTGAAAAACAAACTAAGCAAATAAGAACAGAGACAGAATCATGGATAGAGAGAGCATTTTGATAATTGCCAGATGGGTGGGGATGTGGGGGAACGGTGAACAGGTAAGGTGATTAAGAAGTACAAACAAGTAGTTACAGAATCGCTATGGGGAGGTACAGTACCGTATAGGAAATGGAGTAGCTGAAGAACTTATACGCATGATTTATGGACATGAATAATGGTTGGGGACTGAGGGAGTGGGTGGTGCTGGATGGAAGGTGGTGCTTAAGTGAAATGTGGATTACTTGAACACAGGCACTGCTCTACCATGGGCAAAGAGGAGAAAATTAGGACAATTGTAATGGCATAATCAATGAAATATAATTAAAACAATAATAAAAATCACAGTATGCATTTGGCATCTCATCATATAGAGCAATGTTTTTCAAAAGGTGGCCTGTGCACCACCTGCATCCAAGTCACCTGGACGATACTTAAAGATACAGATGCCTAAGCCTACCCAAGGCCCGTTGATTCTCTAGGAGCAAAACCTAAAAATATACATTATTACCAAGCTCCCCAGATAATTTTTAGTACACTAAAGCTTAAGATTCGCCTGTAGAGCATTTTGCAGTTAGAAAAACTATCTGAATCCCAGCACTTCCCATTAGAGGCAGATTTATCTGTCTGTATTTCAGTTTTCTCATCAGCAAAGTGTTGATAATAACATCATAGGTAGGCTGTGATGATTAAATAAGATATTCCATGCCCTGGCCAGTGTCACTCAGCTCGTTGGAGTGCCATCCTGTAGAATGACACCCTTGGTCACATGTTTGAGTCCCAAACAGGGCACATAGCCCGGGTTGCAGGCTAAATCCCCAGTCTTGGCATATATGAAAAGGCAACCGATTGTGGTTTCTTCCTAACATTGATGTCTCTCTCTCTCTCTCTCTCTCTCACACACACACACACACACACACACACACACTCTAAAACAATGAAGAAATGTCCTCAGAGAGCACATCTCATTAAAAAATGAGATATTGCATATACCACATCCCACTTTATCTGCAGTTTCACTTTATAATTTCAGTTACCTGTGGTCAACTGTGGTCCAAAAATATTGAAAAATTCCAGAAATAAAACAATTCACAAGTTTTACATGACATGCCATTCTATGTGGCATGATGAAACCTCATGTTGCCTTGCTATGTCCTTGCTATGAGTCATCCCTGTGTCCGATGTCTCCCGCTGCACACACCCCCTGCCTGTTAGTGGAGTGGCCATCTCGGCTGTCAGACTGAGCAGCAGTGCCTGTGTCATGGTAGAGCAGTGCCTGTGTTCAAGTAATCCATATTTCACTTAATAATGACCCCAAACCACTAGAGTAATGATGCTGGCAATTTAGACATGTCAAAGAGAAGCCATAAAGTGTATGTATGTATAGTAAAAACATAGTATAAATAGGGTTCAGTACAATCTACGATTTCAGACATCCACTGAGGGTCTTGGAACATACCCCCCATAAATAAGGAGGGACTAATGTATAGTGCCTAGCCTGGTCCAGGTTCATAGGAAACACTCAGTAAATGTTAAAATTACTCTCCACATCCAATAAACTTACTAAAAATGAAGTTTTCAATCACTAATGAAAAATTATAATCACAAAATTATAATTTTGTGCTCTATTACTATATATAAAGGACAGTGCTTTGTCAAGCACATTAACATATAAGTGGAGAAAATTTGATCTTGAAAAGGTATTTGGAGATACTACCTAGAGAACATAGCTATTTATTCATATACCTTCACCAAAGAAATCGCAATCCAATCTAAAAATGCAACTTTAGGATGTGTGTATGTGATGCAGTTAGAAACATCTGCCCAGTGACGCTGAGGAGCTAAATTACCTTGGTAGTCAATGCAATAGCAGATCACTTCATTCAGCAAACATTTACTGGAATATTACCATATTCTAGGCACTGTATCAGATGCTGAACATGGAGAAGAAAAAGATATGGTCCTTCCCCTCAAGCCTCACATAGTTTGAGATATTGCAATACACACCTTTACATTTGCATGTATTACACAGTATTTCTCAACCCTTTTTTTTGTCAAATTACTAGAAAACCAGAAAAGCCTGGTTTTATAGATGCATTTTATATGACTATTCTTTCTGAATCGGGGATAAAAAAAGATATTAAACAATGAATATACCAAGCTTCCCCTCCTCTTTCTGTCCAAAAAGCAAACATTTTTCTTCGGAACTTTGAAGATATCACTCCTTTTTCTTCTAGCATTCAGCACTGCTGATAATAAGTGCAATTTATTAATGAGTAGAGGAAACTACACTGGTGAGATTAAAACCTACCTTAGCAACTTTTCTGGTCTATACATTCCTCCACTTGCCCTTCAGTGCTGAGGAACTAACTATCAGGGCTGGGAAGTGGAACAGCCACTTCAGAAAATAATGGTCAAATAGCTTATGAGTCTGGGCCCGTCTTTGTGTGCCCAGATAGTCTTAACCAGGGACACATGAGATTCAGACAAAACAGTTTATGGAGATGTTTCAAAGAGCCACCAAGGTTTTGCACACTGAGGGGCTTAAACAACAGAAAATTCTTTTCAGCTTTGGAGGTTGGAAATTTGATATCAAGCTGTCAGCAGGACCATATGCTCCCTCAAAAGACTCCAGGGAAAAATTTCTTATGTGCCTCTCCTCTAGCTTCTGAAGGATGCCAGCAATTGTTGGCATGCCTTGGCTTGTAGCTGCATCACTCCCATCTTTGCCTCCATCACCTGACCTTCTTCTCTCTATGCTATCTCTTCCTATAAGGATACCAGTGCTTGGATTAAGAGCTCACCTGAATCCAGGATATTCACCTTAATTTTCTAATTACACCTGCAAAAATTCTATTTCAAAATAATCATATTCTGAGGCTCTGAGTAGATATGAATTTGGGGGAGACTATATTCAACCCAGTCCAGTTTCAATAGAGCATGGTCTTAGAAGGAAAAGGTTAAAAAAATAAAAGTTGAAATTCAAGCAGGCAGGGGATGGAACCAAAGCCAAGGAGATTGAAACAGCCACACACTTAGCATCCAGCAGCACTGAACTAACTACTCAGGGTTGCCTTCCCACATGTTCCTTCCTTCTCTAACAGGAACCACATATTCATGAAGCACAAGAGGCACAGGGCCAATGTACTTTTAGAGGCCCATGAAAATGTTTCGAACTCTTCTAAAAGCTAAAGAAAATAAATATATAATCCAACATGAATTGCATTCATATTTTGTATCTATTCAGTCATAAAATACATTTTAACATTTTTTAATGGAGGTAGGTAGGTTCCAGGAGGGCAAAAGTGTCTAAAACCCCCCAAAGTCATCATGTAGCCCTTTCTCTGATGTTCATTCTCATGCACTATGCCAGAAATTTCCTTCCTCTTCCATCACCTGGCTCACCTTTCCAGATCCAATTTATGTGTCATTGCCTTGGGGAAATCTGCCTTGACAATCACCTCATCTCACCTGGACTCCATCCCCACATTGCTCTCATACCTGGCTTGGTTTAAGTGCTCCTCATGTGTGGAGCTCTAACACTCCACCTCAAAGTGGGTTTACAATGACTAATTTCTATGGAGACATTCAGAGACTAAATATTAGGTATTATTGTACAGCACATGCTTCTGATGCTCCACCTAGATCCACTTTGTCATTGTAGTACACTCATCTACCAGATGTCAAGGGTATTCCTGCTAATAGCTGACACCAAAAGGCTCCCAGAGGACACGTCTTGACCTGACCAGACTGTCTGGACGCACTTGAAAGTGTACATCAGCCTCCACCCATTCCCATTCCTGGTGTAACAGCCCAGCCCCACTGCTAATGGGGGGAGTAGCCTATATGATACAATTCACTCTCCGGATTGTCTCGTAAAATCATATTATTGCCTAGGCTCTTCCTCTGCCACATTCTGTTTCTCTTTCACCTTTACAGAATTCTGTCAGTTTGCTACTTGCATAAGAATTAACATCTCTATCTATGCTTCTACTGGGCATGGCATAAGACACTTGGAATCCCGATGCCTAGAGTTAGTACCTGGTACTATTCTCTAATAAACAAAATATCAACTTAATGAATGAATGAATAAGTAAACAAATGAATGAACAAAGGAAGGAGTAAATGTTAGAGAGACATGGAAGCAAGTATCAAAGCCTAACCCAGACCTTTACAAGGACCGAAGTGATAATAAAAGAACTTCAATCCTTGATGAACTAAAGACTTGCACACAGGAGGAAAAGATAGGGAAGCAGGTTCAAGAACAGCCCAACAAGACAGGTTTGCTCACAAAAATTAGGCATTCTGACAATTAGACCTGAAGAACCATGCCAACTGTGTGTCCAGCAAGTCACTTTCACATGTATGAACATTCTAAGATGATATTAAGCCATCAAAACTGTTATGAGTTTCCTTAAATCCTCAGACCTGACTGGCCCCAGAAATGAAAATGAGATGAGTTTGCAAACATGGATTATGAGGTTTGTTCAGAAAAACTTTTTTGAACAATGATCTACTGGTAAAAGGGCTATCTTTGAAGACCTGGTACCTTGTAGTTGTACCCTGCCTATCCTAAAAGTGTGGTCTTTCAGAACCAGTTTTCAACAAGCTGCAAAAAGGAGAGATTTCATTGCATGGAATTTCAACCAGAGATTTAAACAGTTCTCCTCAATCTGTGTAACAGTTTTGGAGCCAAGCAAGATGCAGGGAATGGCTTGGCTAAGTGGTGAAGTTTCAACATGTATTCAGAGTCCTGAAGAATCTTTCCACAGGGTATGCAACAATAACTATTTTTGATGGGAGAATGATTAAATGAATGAATAAATTAATAACTGAATGAATGCAACAAACATGCATCAGAGAATCGCCACAGTTTGTTACAGGGTGCAAGAATAACAGTAAGATGAAACCTACTGATATAGTTCTTCACTGCCATTAGCACTATAGTAAAAAATAGAATTAGGCACACAAACACTTTTGTTGAAAAATGATTTAACCTGATCATTGCAAAATGAGTCTTTGGATGAGAAAAGAAAAAATAATCATAGGGAATGATGTCCAGGTGAATAAGAACATACTGTGAGCCAGGGTAGTAGGGAAATGTGTGCATGAGTAGGTATAAGTACCAGAAGAGGAAGTGAATGTATCTCAGAGGTGTAAAAGCCACTTCCATTGACTACACCACTCATAAGTTTCAAATTCCCACTGGTATGATACCCTAGGAAAGTACAGGCTCAAGTAGTTTGTATAAATGAAAGTTATCATCTACAGCCCATGGGGATGTAGCCAACTAAAGAAGTGTAAGACTAGTGCCCAAGCTTAAAATAATTTTTAAAAGAAAATAGTAAAACATCTATCTAAGTTTATTTAATGAATTCATGAATATACTGGGCATGGTATTTTGAAATTTGATTCCAAAGTCCAAGTTGGTTTAGATCATTTATAAAGTACATTTTCTATAGCATACAGCATGTAATGATAAGACCCCTTTTAGCACAATCTTGTGATTTCTTGTCCAAAAGACAGGCAAAGTCATTCTTGGTAGCCCTTGGTGTAAATCACACACAGTCACTGTAAATCAAATATATTTTACAAATGAGCTTAATCGGTTACAATTTTTGCAGCAATTTGCTCATTTGACCAGGGACAGAGAACATCTTCTCAGGTCTTACACTTACTAGAAAATGAGATGACTATTAAAATTAAGAATGAAATTTGATTTCCTTTATGAAAAGGTGTATTTTTCCAATGTACTTTCAAATTATATGCTCTTGAGAATATTCTAAAATTTTTATTCCTAGGGCCATTTGTTTAAATCAGCACCACACATTTTAATCTCAGTGTGTCCATGGCACTAGTAGGTGCCTAGTTATTCCTGGAAAGTGAATAATACTTAGAACTAGACCTCATGCACTTATGGTCTGCAGATTTTACTGGCTTATAACAGCCATTTGAATTCTCAGGACAGCTGACAATTTTTTCAAAATCAAATACACTATAGTATAAAGTGTATTTAGTGAAAGGACAGACAGTTCTAATATGGCATCTCTCAAAGGATGGCTAGTAAACCTTGACATTGGGCTTATGATGATGCAATTGAACTTTATCTTGATACCATCATTAGGAAAAGCATTTGATATTCTCTTTCAGAACTGAATTCAAGCTGAAAGAGCTACCACTACAACTCCTACAATCAGTGGCTCCACTGCTTTTGCAGTAACATATTTACCAAACACAGTTATGTAAACAATATAGACTGGTAAAAACATTATGGGCTTAAGAACTGATAAATACAAATAACAAAGACTTACCATGGGTCAAGAACTGTTCTAAGTGTTTTACCTATATTAACACATATAATCCTGTAAACAAGCCAGTGAAGTAAAAAAAACGATGAAAAGTTCCAGTCAAAAAAGTGATATAGGTAAGCACAGTACTCTGAGCCTCCCACCACCACACTAAAATAATAACTAAATCACAGAACCACCATCATTCAAAACACCAGAAATCTAGCTGAACAGCGTCCTGTAATGAAGGATATAAAGAAGAAACCACATTGATACTGGAAGGAGGAACAAGATGTGAATGGGCTGGTCTCACATACACAAGTGGCAGTTAAAAACAGGGAGAGATATCTCAGCCAGAGAGGTCCCCCCTGAGAAGTGAGTGGTCCCAGGCCCTCACAAGAACCCTCAGCACAAAGATCCAGTGCTGGGGAGAGAAGTCTCCACAGCCTCTGACTGTAAAAACCAGAGGAGATTGTGGCTGAGTGAGACAGAGAGCTCCCAGAGTCCCAGCATTCCTTGTAAAGGGCATTCATGAACTCCAGCACTGGCACAGGAGCTCAAAACACACCAGGGACATATGATGAGGAATTTAATTGTTTGTCTTTAAAACAAGGGCTAGAAGGGCAGCTTTCTCTCAGACAGAAGTACCAACAGAGGCTACTGCTCCTTTGCCAAGTCCTCCTCTGTCAGAGCTGGCAGGTGAGCTCCTGAGTTTCTTTAACCTGGCTAACACCGTTGGTCCCACACTGGGGATTTCCTAACCTCCTGCCCCACTCAAATTTTGAGTCCACCCAAGTCCTTTCCAGTGGCTTTTCCATAGAATAGCCTCCCTTAGTTCATGCTTTGGACTTCCCTAAAATCCCTCGAACAAGCAGCATCTGGCCTCTAACTACCCCATGCCTCTTACTAAGTAGTCCCAGGCCTGGCACTAGCAACAGCCAGCCTCCATTTTGTAGCTTGGCCTCTTCCAAGCTCAACACAAGTAGCAACCATCTGTAGATTGCTCTGTAGTTCATGCCAGATGACCCCAACCAAGGCACCCAGTGGAAAGCTTCAGACCACTCTGGCTTACAACGCAACCAGTCCATGAGTGACACACACAAGGGGTGGAGTCAGTGGGCACCAAAGCCCCACCAAAGTGAGTCCTGCTCTATAGGGTCAGCCCCTGCACAGCATCAACTCCTCTGTAGTCACAGCTGGTTCTCACAGCTGATCAGCCTGGGCATCAATCCCCCCCACTAACGTGCCAACAGCAATCAAGGCGCAATGACAACATGACAGTACACAGAGCCCAAATGGGGAGCACCTGGAGCACTCAGCTTGAATGACTAGGAAAGCTGTGCCACCGGACCGTACAGGACACCTACTATACAAGACCACTCTACCAAGTCCAGGAGACATAGCAGCTCTACCTAATACATAGAAACAAAACATAGGGAAGCAGCCTATGTAAGGAGGCAAAGGAATATGACCCAAGTGGAAGAACAGGAAAAATCTCCAGAAAAAAAGAATTAAATGAAATGGAGGCAAACTACCAAATACAGATTCAAAGCAATGGTTATAAGGATACTCAAGGAATTTAGTGAGAATTTCAACAGTATAAAAAAAGATATGGAAACCTCTTTTAAAAAGTCAGAAATGAAGGATACACTAACTGAAATGAAGACTAAATTACAGGAAGTCAATAACAGATTATATGAGGCAGAGAATCAAGTCAGAGATTTGGAATATAAAGAAGCAGAAAACACACAATCAGAGCAGGAAAAGAATCCCCCCAAATGAGAGTAGTGTAAGGAGCCTCTGAAACAACATCAAGTGTAACAATATTCATGACATGGGGGTGCTGAAAGGAGAACAGCAAGATCAAAACACTGAAAACCAATTTGAAAAAACGAGAATGAAAACTTTCCCCAACTTCATGGAAAAAAAATAGACATACGAATCTAGGAAACAGAGTCCCAAACAAGATGAATGCAAAGAGGACCACATCATAATTAAAATGCCAAAGGTTAAAATCGAAGAGAAAATTTTAAAAGCAGCAAGAGAATAGCATTTATCTACAAGGGAACTCCCATAAGACTGTCAGCTAATTTCTTAACAGAAACTACCCAGGCCAGCAGGGATTGGCACAAAACAGTCAGAGTAATGAAAAGTAAGAACCTCCTACCAAGATTACTTTACACAGCAAAACTATCATTCAGAATCAAAGAATGAATAAAGAGCTTCCCAGACAAGAAAAAGCTAAGGAGGTTAATCATCACTAAACCAGTATTACAAGAAATGTTAGAAGAAAAAAATATTTTAAAAAATGAATAAAATCACAATAAACACATGTCTATCAACAATTGCTTTAAATGTAAATAAAATAAAGGCTCCAATCAAAAGACCTATGGAGGCTGAATGGGTAACAAAACAAGACCTTTACATAGGTCATCTACAAGAGATTCATTTCAGATTGAAGACACACACAAACTGAAAGGAAAAGGAAGGAAAAAGATATGTCATGAAAACAGAAACAACAAAAACTGAGGTAGCAATACTTATACCATATAAAATACCACACTTCGAAAAAAAGGGTATCACAAGAGACAAACCAGGACCCGGCAAGCCCTCTTCTGGGTATTTATTTGAATAAACCCAAACCACTATAAAAAAATCAAAAAGACATATCCATCCATATGTTCACTGCAGCATCATTTATAATAGCCAAGACATGAAAGCAACCTAAGTGTCCATCAATAGATGAATGGATAAAGAAGAAGTGGTGCATATATACAATGGAATATGAATCAGCCATAAAAATGAGTGAAATCTTGCCATCTGCAACAACGTGGATGGACCTAGAGGTTACCACGCTAAGTGCCATGTCAGACAGAAACACAAATGCCAGATTATTTCACTTATATATGGAATATTAAATAAATAACAAAAATTTAAAAACCCAACATACAGGCTCAACAGAAGAAGAGAAGTGACAGAGGAAAGGATCACTAAACTTACAATGGTACAACAGAAATTATCCAATCTGAACAACAAATAACAGACTGAAGGAAAAAAAAGAACACAGCCTCAGGAATTTGTAGGTCTATAACAAAAGATCTAATCTTTCTGTGAGAAAAATCCCAGATTAGAAGGAAAAGGCAGTGAGTTGGCTCTTAGAGCAGATGTTTTGGGAAAAAAATATGCGAGGAAGATCCAGACATTCCCATTGAACCTATCCAGGATTATTTCTTTTCCTTGCTTTTTAAGAAAATCATGATTGTTTTCATCACTTTTTTCTTCTAAATTAGATATATCTCTTATTTGAATGATTGTCTAGTGTGATATCTGGTTAAGTGATTGTATTCTTTTTTTCCTGAGGTTTCTATTTTTTATTAAATTTATTTGGGATGACATTGGTTAATAAGATTATATAGATTTATAGTGTACATGTCTATGATAGATGATGTACATACTACATTGTGTACCAAACACCTAAATTCAAATAGTCTTTCCTCCTCATATATTTGACCTCCTTAAACTCTACTACTCCCCTACCCCCTTCTCTCTGGTACACCATACCATGTCATCTGTGCCGATGAATTTCAGTTTTATATCCCATATATGAGTGAGATCACATGGTTACTAGCTTTTTCTGACTGACTTATTTTGCTTAGTTTAATATCCTCAAGATCCATCTGCGTTGTTGCAAATGCCAGTATTTCATCTTTTCTCATGGCTGAGGAGCATTCCATTGTATACATGTATCACATCTTCTTTATCCAATCATGTATCAAAGGACACTTTGGTTGTCTCCATGTCTTGGCAACCATGAATGATGCTGTAGTAAACATAGGGGTGGATATATCTTTGCAAATAAAATTTTTAGGGGGTAGATATCTAATAGAGGAATTTCTGGGTCATATGGTTAACTTCATATTAATTTTTGAGGAACCATCACACTGTTTTCCATAGTGGCTGTACCAGTTTGTGTTCCCATCAGCAGTGAATGGGTGTTCCTTTTTCACCACAACCTTTCTAACAGTTGTTATTACATGTCTGATAATAGCCATTCAAACAGGTGTGAGGTGGTATTTCATTGTAGTTTTGATTTGCATTTCCTTAATAGCTAATGAAGTTGAACATCTTTTCATACATCTGTTGGTCATTTGTATGTCTTCTTGGAATAGGTGTCCATTCAAGTCTTCTGCCCACATTTAATTGGGTTGTTTTTTTTGGTGTTGAGTTGTATGAGTTGGGGTTTTTTAACATTTTTTTATTATTGTTCAAGCACAGTTTTCTGCCTTTCCCCCCCACCCCTCTCCACCACTCCAGCCGTCCCCACCTCCCTCCCCTGTTATTGTCCATGTGTCCTTTATAATTGTTCCTGCAAACTCTTCACCCTTTTCCCTATAATCCCCTTCCATCACTGTCAGCTTGTTCTCAATTTCAATGTCTTTGTATGTTTTGTATATTAGCCCCTGTTGAAGCTGTTGTTGGCAAATATTTTCTCCTATTCAGCTGGCTGCCTTTTTGTTTTGCTGGTGGTTTCTTTTGCTGTGCAGAAACTTTTTAGTTTCATATAGTCCCATTCATTTGTTTTTGCCTTTGCTTCCTTGCCTTTGGAGTGACATTCATAAAATGCTTTCTAAGACCAAGGTCCACTAGTTTATTACCTACGTTTTCATCTATGTAATTTATTGTTTTAGATCTTGTATTTAGGTCTTTGATCCATTTTGAATTAATTTCTGTACATGGAGAAAAACTGTAATCTAGTTTCATTCTTTTGCATGTGGCTTTCCAATTTTCCCAGCACCATTTATTGAAGAGACTTTCTTTTCTCCATTGTGTGTTTTTGACTCCTTTGTCAAAACTTATATGCCCATATACATGTGGTTTTATTTCTGGGCTCTCAATTTTGTTCCATTGGTCTGTGTGTCTGTCTTTCTGCCAATACCATGCTGTTTTGATGTTCTCTAATCCAAGTTCTTGTGATGTTTTTTTGTGAAACTGAATTAAAATACTCATTTTCTCTTTGGGAAAAAGGCACAGAAATCAATGAAATTTTTTTAAAAGCAGGAGAAAAGCAGTGAAACAAAGAGCTAGTTCTTTGGAAAAAATGGCTAACTAACTATGCTCTAACAGTAGTGATAAAGAAAAGATGACACAAATCAATATCAGTTACAAAACAGAGGATATAAGTATAGATCCTACAGGTACAGGGATAAACAGAAGAGAAGGAAGCCCTTCCCAGTTAATTTAATGAAGCTAGTATTACCCTGTTACCAGACAGACAAAGCACACTCACACACAAAGAAAACCAGACCAATATCCTTCATGATTACGGGCAAAGAAATCCTTAACAAAATTTTAACAAATAGAATCCTCCATACAGGATGAAAGAAAAGTAGGCTTATGTTGTTAATATGGAAAATAGTACAATAAATAATAATACAAGAACAAACTATGTTTCATGTACTCACAACTGTAAACCTACTTTTGCCCTCACCTGTATATAAAAAGAAATATACATAATGCCTAAGTGAAAATTATTCCAGAGATGAAAGGCTATCAGTGGATTACAATTACAATGTGTCAATATACAATCTACCAGTATACTCTAACAGGATTTTTATAATCATGCAGAAAACAATATTTGACAAAATTCAACATCCATTCATGCTATTTAAAACTAAGAAAAATTTAATAAAAGAGAAACTTCCTCAACTTGATAAAGAGCATCAATAAAAACTTACTACTAACCTGATACTTACAGTGAAAGACAGTATGGCATTGGTAGAGAAAAAGACACATAGATCAATAGAACAGAGGAGAGCCCAGACATAAACTCATTCCTTTATAATCAATTAATATTTGACAAAGGAAGCAAACACATACAATGGGCTGAAGATAGTTTATTAAATACACGGTGTTGGAAAAATTGGACAGATATGTGCAGCAAAATGAAACTAGACCACTTTCTTATACTACACACAAGAATAAATTCAAAATGAATAAAGACTTAAATTTATACCCAAAACCATGAATATCTTAGAAGAAAATATACGCAATAAAATCTTGGACATTGCTCATAGCAGTATTTTTTCTACTATATCTCCTTAGGCAAGGGGAAAAAAGAAAAAATAAACAAATGGACTATATCAAACTAAAGTTTTGCATAGCAAAAGAAACTATCAACAAAATAAAAAGACAGCCCCCTGAATGAGAGAACATATGTGCTGATATAGCTAGTAAGTGGTTAATACCCAAAATCTGTAAAGAATTTACAAAACTCAACACCAAGAAAACAAATAATCCAATAAAAATACAAGGAAAGAGCCTGCATAGATGCTTCTCCAAGGCTAATACAGCCATACAGATGGCTAATATACATATGCAAAGATGCTCAACATCACCAATCACCATAGAAATGCCAATTAACACCACAAGGAGATTATCACCGCACACCAGTCAGATATGCTGTCACCAACAAATCAACAAATAAGTGCTGGCAAGGATGTGAAGAAAGGGAAACCCGTTGCACTGCTGGTGGGAATGCAGACTGGTGCAGCCACTGTGGAAGGCGGTATGGAGTTACCTCAAAAAATTAAAAGTGGAAGTGTTATATATGATAACCCAATGATTATACTTCTGGGAATGTATCTGAAGAAATCCAAAACATTATTTTGAAAGAACATAAGCACTCCTATGTTCACTGCAGTGTATTTACAATAGTCAAGATTTGGAAGCATCCCAAGTGTCCATCAGTAGGTGAGTGGATAAAACTATGGGACATTTACACAACGGAATACTACTCAGTTGCAAAAAAAAAAGATAATTTTACCTTTATGACAGCATGGATGGACCTGGAGAACATTATGCTAAGTGAAATAAGCCAGTGAGACAAAGACAAATACTATGAGATTTCACTCATATGTGGAATCTAATGTCAGAATAGTCTGACAGCTCTGGGGATGGCAGAGTGAGGTTAGAGATGGAGGGTTGGACCAGAAATGAAAAAGGACTCGTGGACATGGACGACAGTGTGGTGATTGCAGGGGGAGGGGCTGGGTGGAGGTGGAAGAGCTTATAAGGGAGATAAGTGGTAAAGGAAAAAATACAATAAAAAGAACCCAGAGAAAGACCCAAACAATTATGTCCAATTGATTTTGACAAAATATAAAAATGATTCAATGTATTGTAGTAGAGACAGCCTTGCAATAAATTGTGCTGGATACATCCATAATGTTAAAAAAACAACTCAACCTAAGTCTCTCACCTTATATAAAAATTTATTCATAATGGATCACAGACTTAAATGTAAAATATGAAACTTTTAGAAAAAATTAGCAGAAAATCTTTGGAATCTAAACCTACGCAAAAAGTTTATAGAGAAAGGAGCATAATCAATAGAGGAGAAAACAATAAGTTAGACTACACCAAAATTCAAAGAACTTCTGCTCTGCAAAAGCCCCTAGTGAGAGGATGAAAGACAGGCTATAGACTTGGAGAAAATGTTGGCAAACTACATGTGTAACATAGAACTAGTTTCTAGAATATATAAGGGACTTGTAAAACTCAATAGTAAAGAATAAATAATCCAATTAGAACATGAGCATAAAATGAGAAGACATACTTCACAATAAAAGATGCAAATAAGCATATGTACAAGTATTCAACATTATGAGTCACTAGGAAATGAAAATTAAAATCATGAAGAGATATGACTATACAACTATCAGAAAACAGTAACAACACTAAAAGCTGACAAGGATGCAGAAATTGGGTCACTAATGCATTGCTAGCAGAAATGTAAAATGGTACAGACACTCTGGAAAACCTACACAAAAATGTTTATAGTAGCTTCATTGCTCAAAACAGGAAACAACCCAAAATGTCTTTCAAAGGGCAAATGGTTAAACTGTGGCTTGTTTACCATGGTACTGTTACTCAACAATAAAAAGGAACATATTATTTTTTCTTCTTCCTCATTTATCAATTCTGCAGCCCAGCTGGCAAAATCTTTTTCTTAGATCCTTTTCATATTTATTTATTTACTTTTTATCAATCTGTATTTTATTTTTTAAGTTATGTTTTATTGATTACACTATTACATTTGGCCCTATTTCTTCCTTTGCTCCCCATCAATCAGTACCTCCCACTCCCATGGGTCATGTGTATAAGTTCTCTGGCTACTCCATTTCTTGTACTGTGCTTTACATCCCCATGGCTATTTTGTACCTATTTTGCTATTTATATGTACCTATTTGTTCTTATAAATAGCACAATATCTTAGATGAATCTTCATAGAATTAAGATGACTGGGGGAGAAATTCAATCTTAAATGTTTACATATTATATGACTCCATTTATACAGCATTTTTAGAATTAAAAAATTATGGCAGCTGCAAGTGGTGAGGGAATGGGTGTGCACATGAAAGGTGACATAAGAGATCCTTGTGGTGAGGAAAATGCTGTGTATTTTGAATATATCAATGTTAATATCCTATTTATTATATTGTACTACAGTTTCACAAGACATTGCCATTGAATAAAATTTGTAAAGTGTACATGATAGATCTCTCTGTATTATTTCTTACAAGTGTTTATACATCTACAATTACCTCAAAATAAAAAGTTTAATTAAAAAATAAAATTATAGTTAAAAAATACTATGCAATGTTCCACAACATTTCATAGTCTTGAAATGATTATGAAAGTGTGTTGATAGATAATAAATAATAAACAAAGTGTGTTGATAAATAAGACATATAGAAAGAGGCAGTATTGTTGCCAATGAGGTTTGTCCAAGGCATGATTATTGCTAATTGAAACAAAGTTCAAGGTTATATAACAATAAAACATACTTAAAAAAACAGGAAGCATTTAAAAGGATAATAAAAATAATGAAGAAGTAACAATAAGAAATGTTGAATAGATTTTTTAAATCTAAGGTGATAAGAATATTCATAAAATTGACAAATTTCATTAAGAAAAACTCCAGAAAGAAGAACTATACAAAATAGAAAAAAGCAATCTATCAGATGCAGAGTTAAAAACACTATTCATACAGATGCTCAAAGAACTTAGTGAGGACCTCAAAAGCATAAACAAGGCCCAGTCAGAAAAGAGGGATACACTTCCAGCCAAGATGGAGACACATGTAGATATACTTTGCTTCCTCGCACAACCAAAAGAAAGACAACAATCAATTTAAAAACAAAAAACAACCAGACCTGCCAGAAAATCAAACTGTATGGAAGTCTATAGGGAACCACCCTGCCTGGTTTCGGGAGCTGTAACCCCTCACCATGGCTAAGGCTGAGCAAGTGACCTTCAGACCGTAAGCCACTAAGAGACAAAGCTTCTCTCCCTGGCAGGAATGCCGCTTCTGCTCCTCTTACTTCACCCATAACTGGCCCCCAGTGCTTGGTCAGTGAGCCAATGCCATGTAAGATTCCTCAAGGGGGAACGACCTAAGACAGGCATGATCATGTGGAGGCCCCAAAGAAGGACTTGGGGGGCTACAGCAAAAGGGGGTGATGGATCCTCGCCCCTCGGCTTTGACATAGCCTGAGTCCTCATTCTGTCTGTGAGAAGTCTCCTAATCTCTTGGCTGCCTTACTTCCCTGCCTGACTTAAGCCTAAAACCAAAACAGAGGGTAGTACAGCCTTGTGCTGGAAAGGGCAGGTTCTTGGGATGATCAGGCCTAAGAAATAAGATATAAAATCCTTTGAAACCTGCTTTGCTAAGAATGTTCTCAATTAAATGATAAAGGTCTGAGCAGGAAATGCATTTGTTTCCCAAACTTTTGTAGCCCTTTAGCTAACAGACCCTGACTTAGAATAGGCTCTCATAGTTCTTTGTATGCTATCTATTGCTTGATCCTTACAGCCTGACAATTATTAATGAACTTTACCTGTACTCCTGTGCAAACTGAAACCCAATAAAAACCTGTCAAGGCAAGGGTTGGCATGCTCTCCCATGAGAGAGTGGCCAGGCTGCTCTGACGCACTCCCTCCTTGAGGGAGTGGCTGTGCCATCTCATTTCCTCCACAGGACTCGGTAGCCCATGTGAATTTGTCTCATATCTCATCCATAATGCCGTGGACACTGCGGGCCAGTGTCCACATTAGAAGTCCAACAACCAAGGAGTTGAAGAAGAACATTCATCCAGACTGTTAGGAAGGGTGGAGATGGTGGCCAGGGCAGAAAGGATGTGTGGCAAGGTGGCAGCTGTTGGGCCAGGTGGGTGAGGCAGCAGCTGGCAGACCAGGAGGTCCTACATTCATATGAGGATAAACCAGGAGGAATAACTGGGGAGCAATACAGACCACGCAACCCAGGATTCCAGCTTGGGAAATAAAACCTCAAAACCTCTGGCTGTCAAACCTGTGGGGCTTGCAGGAGAGGGAGAAACTCCAACAGCAGAGTCTGTTGGAAGGACCTACGGGATCCTAGAAGATACACAAACCCACCCACCCACCCAGGAATCAGCACCAGAGGGGCCCAATTCACTTGTGGGTAACAGGGAAAATGACTGAAAGTAGGGCAAGAGCTGAGCAAGAGGTACTGTTCCCTCTCTCACCCCTCCCCCACACAAGGCATTGAAGTGTGTTGCCCGGCCCTGGGGAATACATAAGGCTCTGCCCCTAACAATGTAACAGGTGCACCAAGACAAAGAAATATGGCCCAAATAAAAGAACAGATCAAACCCCCAAGAAAAGAGACCCATAAGGTCCTAGAACATACACAAACACACACACCCAGGAATCAGCCCCAGAAGGGCCAAATTTGCTTGTGGGTAGTGGAAGCAACTGAAATCCTACCAAGAGCTGAGCACTGTTCCCTCTCAGACTCCTCCCCCACATACAGCACCACAATGCAGGAAAGAGGGTTGCCCTGCCCTGGCAAATACCTAAGGCTCCACTCCTTACAATGCAGCAGGTGCACCGAGACAAAGAAATATGACCCCCCAAAAAAAACAGATCAAAGCTCCCATATTAGAACTAAGTGATGAGAAGATAGATAACATATTAGATGCAGAGTTCAAAACACTGGTAATCAGGATGATCACTGAAATTACTGTGTATAATCACAAAATAGAGAAAAAAAGTGAAGGCTATGCAGAGTCAAATAAAGAAACATATACAGGGAACCAACAGTGAAGGGAAGGAAACCAGGACTCAAATCAATGATTTGGAGATAAAGAAAGAAATAAACATTCAACCAGAACAGAATGAAGAAACAAGAATTCAAAAAAAATAAGGAGAGGCTTAGGAATTTCTAGGACAACTTTAAACATTCCAACATATGAATCACAGGTGTTCCAGAAGGAAAAGAGCAAGAAATTGAAAACATATTTGAAAAAATAATGAAGAACTTCCCCAGTCTGGCCAAGGGTACAGACTTCCAGGAAGTCTAGGAAGCTCAGAGAGTCCCAAAGAAGTTGGGCCAAAGGAAGCACACACACTAGGCACATAATTACATTACCCAAGATTAAAGATAAGGAGAGAATCTTAAAAGCAGCAAGAGAAAAGAAGACAGTTACCTACAAAGGCATTCCCACAAGACTATCACCTGATTTCTCAAAGAAATCTTATAGGCAAGAAGGGGCTAGAAAGAAGTATTTGAAGTCATGAAAGACAAGGACCTACATCCAAAATTACCCTATCCAGCAAAGCTCTCATTTAGAAGAGAGCTTGGAAAGATGGAAAGACACATCAGTAAATGAGTGGATCAAAAACTATGGTACATTTACACAGTGGAATTCTGTGCAGCAGAAAGAATGAAGGAGCTCCTACCTTTTCTGACAGCATGGATGGAACTGGAAAGCATTATGCTAAGTGAAATAACCCAGGTGGTAAAAGATAAATACCATATGATCTCACCTCTAACAGGAACCTAATCAACATAACAAACAAGTAAGCAAAATATAACCAAAGACACTGAAATTGAGAACAGACTGACAATGACCAGAGAAGAGAGGGGAGGGAATTTCAGGGGAAAAGGATGAAGAGTTTACTGGAACAATTATATAAAGGACACATGGACAATAATGAGGGAGTTGAAACAGGGGAGGAAGGTGGGGAGGGCTGGTGAGGGAAAGGGGGGGCTGGTGGGGAGGGCTGAGGAGGGGGGAAAAGGCAGAAAATTGTACTTGAACAACAATTTTAAAAAAATAACTAAAAAAAAACCCTCCAGAAAAATAACTAAGCAATGAGGAGAGAACAAGCCTATCAGATGCAGAGTTCAAAACACTAGTAATCAGGATGCTCATAGAAATGATTGAGTATGGATGCAAAATAAGGAAAAAAGTAAAGGCTATATAAAGCGAAATAAAAAATATATACTTGGAGCCAATAGTGAAGGGAAAGAAACCAAGACTCAAATCAATGATTTAGAATAGAAGGAAGACATAAACATTCAAGCAGAACAGAATGAAGGCATAAGAAATCAAAAAAATGAGAAGAGGTTTAGGAACTTCTGGGATAACTTTAAACATTCCAAAAACTGAATCATAGGGGTACCAGAAGGAGAATAGGAAGAGCAAAAATTGAAAACTTACCTGAAAAAAATGAAAGATTTCCCTAAATTGGTGAAAGAAATAGACATACAACTCCAGGAAGTGCAGAGAGTCCTGAACAAGGTGGACTCAAAAAGGCCCACACCAAGATACATTATAATTAAAATGCCAAAGGTTAAATACAAAAAGAGAATCTTATAAGCAGCAAAGGAAAAGCAGCTAGTTACCTGCAAGGAAGCCCCCATAATACTATCAGCTGATATTTCCAAAGAATCTGCTGTCAATATAGTTTGGAGCCTGTACTCTCAGAGCTCAGTTACCTCAGGAAGCTTTGGAAACTAGGCTTGCACGAGGACCTTAAGCAGAAATAAGAGCTACACTTTTGAGCAAGAATATAAAATAGTATCTAGCATAGTTATTAGGTATCAGGAATTAATTGCAATACATAAAACAACTCTGTGACATACATGCTATTATTATCTTTATTTTATATTTAAAGCAAGAGGTCTAGTCACTTAAGTAAGGGCAAAATTTGGGATTTGCTTCCAGACTGGTTCCAGAAACCAGAGCCTTCATTCATATACACACACACATACAAAACCTTTCCAGAATTTGCACATGAAAGAACTATTTACTTACACATCCACAAGACATGTAATAAATTTTAAGTCTTAGAATTACAAAGCCTATTATGAGTTGTGAGTTTGATTGTTGCTCCAAATTACAAAGAATGTTTAATAAAATTTCTAGCTACAGGATTAAAGGAAAGAGTTAACAGTTGGTTCCTTTCGTCTGGCCCCATGGGTGGCTACACCTATCTCAAGGAATTGTTAGGGGTTTAACTATAATGGGTCCAAAACAAATACTAATCTCCAGCTAAAAACTTATACTGGACCAAGCACCTGTACCTCATTGTTGAAAATATTTATCAAGTATTGAGGAATGTATATTGATAAAATTCAGCTGCACTGGAGAATGGGATCTATTCCTGTATCCCTAAAGAGGCTCCTTGATGAGCTATATAAAAGTTGAAGGGACCCTGGAAATGATGGCTTCCCTAAATTGAGATGGTTTCCTACACAGCCTCGTCTGTCATGCCCACACACATATCAATATAAAGTAATTGGGACATTGTAATCTATGGCTGCACTCACAAAACCTCTTCCCCGTTGTTGTGCATGCTTCCTTCATGTGTACCGGTACCTTTCCCTCGTGCCAGATTAATTTAAAGCCGGGTGAAGCCTATTGTTGTTGTGGGTTTCACTGTTATTCCAAAACCAAGGCTAGTGCTGCAAAGTGAGCAAAGCAAAACAAAATATCAACTGATTGACTATGTGCCTGAATAACCAATTGGAGGTTTACCACTAAAGATAATCCTTCAACAACAAAAGTATAAAACATTGCTAACGAGAAATATACATCAGTAGTTAATGATGACAAAAGTGAAATGAAATAAGCATTTTCTAACTCTTTGGCAGGAATCTAACATAATGCAATCTTCTTAGGAAAAATATTCATACTTATTAAAACAAACCTTCAAAATACCCCTGTCTTTTTAACCATTCCTAAGATTGTACCTTCATGAAATTATCATGGTCTAGACAAATATAGATGGACAAAACTACTCATCACAATATGGTAGTAAAAAAAGCTTTTTAAAGTAATTAAATATGACTTACTATTAGTAGCTATTAAAAAGAATGTCTTTGAAGCATTCTTTAAATAGCTTAAGGTAAGATTACAGATAAAAAGCTGAAGGAAAAAAAGCAGCACCCAAGACTGTATGCAGAACATAATGCCAACTGTTGCTCATGTGCACACACACACACACACACACACACACAAGACTCATGCACTTACGTATCGGAAATACACTAAGACATTAACTGTGCTCATTGAAATAGTAGGATTACAGCTAATGTTTGTTTTCTTTATATACCACTAAATTTTAAACTCCATGGGAGTGAAATTACCTTTTTGTTCACTGCTGTATTTTCAGAATACCTCATATATAATAGGTGCTAAAAAAACATATCTTGAGTGAATGAATATTTTTAATTTCTCCATTTTCTAAATTAAGTATTTGTTGCTTTCTCACAGAACAAACCCAATCATTGTTTAATATATGTGTGTGTAAGTATAATCTGCACTTGAGTAAATTCTATTCAGTAATTTGTAAGTAGAATAATTTCTATAGATGAAAATTTATGCATAATGTAATTCTAATCCAGAAGATTTTGTTTCCAAATTCAAGTCTGTGCACCCAGAACATCAAACTTTTATTAGTTATTTCTTTCTGCTCAACAAAGAATATTTAGGAAGTATATATATTTCCAAAATCTTTTGACTTTACATTTCCCCCCTTATTCTCAATTTCCATACCAAAAAAAAAAATATATATATATATATATTAGACAAAATATATATATTCAACATATAATATATATATATATTGTCTAATATATATATTATATATATATAAGACAAATAATGTAATTCAGGGGGATAAACATGGGTACTCATAAATAAAATATTTTCATAGAAATAGGGTTTATTCCTTAATAAATAAAAGTTTAAAGTAAATTTAACATGAAGCTCTAAGTGATTATGAGGATCACATGAAAATAAGACTCGTGGTGGTCAAAATTTTGTTCAGTAATACATGTGGAGCTTTGTGATCCTCCACAAGAAACACTGGGTCCAAAGAACAGATGTGTGACAAATTCTTTGGTTGCAACAGTGAAAGCCAGTTCAAACTAGTTTAAGCAAAATGAAAATTTAATGATTTACTGAATCAGGAAGCCATGGATACATATGGCATCTGGCACAGTGAAATCAATGTGCTCAAACAATATTATCAGGTCCCCTTTCTCTCTCTGCTTCATTATTCTATTACTCTACCTAACTATATTCCGCATGCAGGCTATCACATGGTAGTCAATGTGGCCATCAGCAAGCCAACTACATCTTTCCAGCTTAACATTCCCAGCTTAAAATTTCTAGAAATACAATTTCCCTCTCTGCCCAAATATTAATCTTATGGAATATTCTGCTTGACCTTTACCCAAGGTTAGTGAAACTCAATGTCTGCCTAAGACTTCTGACACCAAGTGCTTAAGTGCAAAATCAGAGGGACTAGTTCTCACAAGCCTGCCCTCACTTCACACACCAGCCTCAAGTTCAGGGGTCCCCAAAAGACCACCCTCACTTCAAGTCGGTTAGCTACAAATGTAGGGTATTACAATACCACCCTCAGGTTCAATAATTAGCTAGAAAAACTCAGAGGACTCAGGAAAACAATTAACTTATCATTACAGTTTTATTGTAGCAGAAGGATACGAGTGAGAGCCAGCCAAAGGAAAAGATGCATAGGGAAAAGTCTGGAATGGTTCCAGGCACGAAGCTTTCATCCTCAGGGATACATTATTCTCCCAGCACCAATGTATGACAACTTGGGAAGTTCACCCAAGCTTCTGTGGCCAAAGTTTTTATAGGAGGTTAATACATACGCATGATTCATTGAATAATACCTACATGGTTTAACCCAATCTCCAGCCCACATACCTGCTGGAAGTCAGGCTGACATTGCATGGTCCAAGGGGCATGCCATAATTCATTTTCTTAAATAAAGTACCAGATGTGATCCAATGGGCCCATCTTGACTAACAAAAACACTTGTAGAAAATTCTGAGGGATTAGAGGTTACCTACTAGGAACTTGGGACAGAGGCCAGCCTTCTCCTTGAGCTGAAGCCAAATTCCTTATTACACAACCCTATTTGGCCATCCCTAAAATAATCAATCACTAAGGTTTAATAAATGAGACAATCTGGCCAAAATGGGTCTATTTACATCCCGGGGGTGAGAGCATGGGTGCTGAAGAGGAAGTTCCCAGAGGGAACCATGAAAAGAAGCTAGTATAAAACATATGAAGAAAAGACACAACTTTGAGCCGTGGTAGTCCACTATAACTGGCCACAAACATTACTTCATTATCCAAAATTAGTCAGACTATAAAAGTTAATAGGAATCTTAGGGAAGTTAAAAAGAAATGATTCTAAAAACTCCATGATTTGATAGAAATCTAATAGAAATAAATAGAAATCTTTCAATGTAAAACATTAAGTATGCATATAAGATAATTATTTGAGGAATAGTTTTGGTAAATATTTGTCTACAGTATGAACTTTAAAATTAGCAATACATTTTTCCTTTCTTTCCTTTAAATCGTAATATTTAAAATATTTATTGGTGAGGGGAAAACATCATTCTAAGCCTCAGTAGTTTTCTTATTTGTAAAATGAGGTTATTACTTACCTACCATGTAGGATTTTAAGATGATGAGAGAAAATGTTCACGAAATGCCACACACACTGTCTGGCATCTAACGAATAGTATCCAACTAACACTTGCTGTTGTTGCTGCTACGGCTCCAGATTAAAAACCACAGCTCAAATACAGCAAGTAAGACAACCCAAGTTCGAATGATCACTACCTTGGAAAAGCAGAACTCAGAAGAATTGTTTTTCAGTTCTTTAGAATGAGGGAACAGTACATACAGAAAGAAATTTGAGATGGAAAACTTTTTCCCATCACTTCATGTACTAAGCAACCAGGGTCTAGGCACACTACCTCCGCTGGCCTCAACTATTACATGTGTAAAGTGGGGACAGTAGTACTATTTCACCATCTTACTGGATTTTTCATGTGATAGGTTAAGAAAATATTCTACAAAATCAGTGACAATAGTAGTTATAAGACTACTGTTTGCTTTGCACATATAAAGCATTACAATTAAGCCAAAATATGTAAACTTCAATTGCTTGTATAGTTATTGTGTGGAGAGAAAAGTCATTTCTATCACTCCACAAACATGAGATAGATAGCTATAAACCTATATATTCAGCAGAATTACTAGAAGAACTAACCAATGCCAATCATATCACTGGAATATGAGGATAGCCTCCAAAACTGGAATTTGTTTATAAAAAATTGTGTATTTATTCTTACGTTTCAACTTCGGTGTCCTTCAAAGTACTCTCCATTTGACGCAATACACCTATCAAGACGTTTTTTCCACTGCTCAAAACAGTTTGTGAACTCGTCGATTTTGATGCCTTTTAGTACTTCTGCCATTTTTTGTTTCACCTCTTCTACACAAGCAAAACATTTCCCTTTGAGGACTTTTTGCATCTGGGGAAAAAAATTACTCGGAATAAGAAAAGTGGCTTGCATAATTCCATTTTCTCACTTCCTGCTTTCCTTAAACTTCAAGCTCAGAATTCTCAAAGATAGTTGTTACTGGAATATCATAAACAGATGATACCCTATGCACATATCAATATTTTAATAGATAGCCATTCTTGAATCGTCAAGGGACCAAACACCAAATTTTACAATTTTATTTCCTTTTCCCATAGATTGACAACCCTTGTGCCCTGTACTCCTGCCGAGCTATGCAGATAGAGAGCACATTAGATATAAATAATGTTGGCACTTAATAACAACTCAAATTAAAAAATCTGTTCAAGTAGTTGAAATACACAGCTCATTTTCAAGGGAAGATTTGATTTGTGGTTACTTACTGATGGTTTTCTTTTCTTGTTAGCATTTGTGATCAAATCAATGCTAAGTAATTACGTATTAGAAACCAAGCCTCAAAAACAACTTTAAGAAGTAAGCATCAGGCATAAAATTACTTTTCATACAGAGAACGGTGAGAGCCAATAAAAGAATATAAAATCGTCTAATTTTGCCATCTATTGCTTTTGCTTTTCTGTCCTTTAAGCCAATTCTGTGTTTCTTAACATTTGGCCCTCCCAGGAATGTTACTCCCCCATGGACACAGTCAAGAATACTCCATGCTAACGCTACCCCTTTTCTGCTGCTTCAGTGCAAGTAAAGGAAAGTGATTTTACTATAAATAAGGACAGCTTTGATTTGGCTCCTATTTTTCTTTAGTCTTAAAGATATGTTTATTTATAAAATAAACAAATTTCTCCAAACTAATATTGTAGGATAATAATAGTTGTAATTTTTTTCTCCAAATACAAATAGCACTAAAAATCTACCGCTGCTGTTTTCTTTTTTCTTGATGGAAGGAAACCTGATGTGGGGTGGCAAATACATAATACAATACACAGATGATGTATTACTGACCTGTACACTGGAGCCCTACCTAATTTTATCAGCTCCTATTTTTTTAAATAATTTCTTGTTAAATGTGAGCATTTTAATTAGCAATGGCAAATTATCTGCTACACACTTCATGGGTGACAAATATTGACCAATATGTTGATATTTCAAAGGGGATAGTTGTTGGCCTCAAAAGATTGACACTAACTTAAGGATTCTAACCAAACAACTGTGAGGTATCTTGCACGACACCACAGAACTGAAAAAAGAACTACTTAATAGCTATTTAGTCCTGTACTTTTAACTCCTCGTCTAGAACTCTCGTACAGACTGGAAGGCTATGATTTTTTTTTCCTTCCCTACAGACAGTTTTAGCCAGGGTGAAGGGAATGAAGCAGATGGTAACCAGATAGGCTGATGAATATGATGGAGGAGGTTTCCCATGGCTGTTGTGTATGTAACGAGATTGTGGGTGGGTGCTATGTGTGATCTGATATATAGAAGCAGAAAAATGGCAGCTTCGCTGTGCCCCAAGAAGGTTCACTGACCAGTAAAAACGCAATAAAAGCAGTATTATAGACCCTCAATGTTTTTACTTTACTTCATTTTCAGCCCAAGTGCATCATTGTTCATATAGGAAATCATATTTGGGTTGCTTTCACTAAACAAATAAAACACCCCAAGAATTTTTTAGTAACAACGAGTTTTTTAATTGGCATGTTAAATCCCCCTCCACACCTCCAAGTCAAGGCACTCCTCCAATGACTTTAAGCCTTTTGTAGAATTAGGAACTTGGAGAGCTTTTTAAACGAGAAAGTGATTGAATGCCAGGTGGGATTTGGCCAAAGCTGTCACAGCTCTGGTTGTTACCCCTCATAATCCATCTTGCTGAATGAAAAAGAAAACTGAATAGCTTAGGCAGTTTGTTTGAAGATGCACCTCTGTCTTTCTAGAAGGGATTCATTCATGGCTACAGTTTGTTCGGGAAATGATTAGCCACAGGAAAATTATTAAATTCACATGGCATCTCTTTGAGCCAAAATGTTTTATAACTTTTCATCTCTGGATCACAGTGATAATAATGCTGTCATTTTTATCCTGTAGAACAGACCCCCTCCCTTGTCTTTCAAAACACTATCAATTATTTTTTGCATTTATCACAAAAAAATACAGAACATGTTGACTTTCCAACTTTTAAACAGTAAGGATTCAGGCACTGCCTTTAAGAGGAATCACAGAAACACTGGATCTGGAGAAGGGAATTATTTTTAGCATATATTCCAAACACTAGGTTCCATTAAAGCCACATTCACGTCCAGCTGCAACAGGGAGACAGACTAGGTGGCTAAGAGCTTGAGCAAGAAAAAAAATACAGCCAAATCTGTGATACATTTCGAAAGAAAGTATCTTCCCTTAGAATGGAGTCATGCTAAATTTCAGCACAGTAAATGGATCTACATCTTGAAATACAGTATAATCTCTTTAAATATCCAAGCAATCAGCCCTCTTTATATTATCCAATATTGTATTTTTCACATTCAAGGCATTTGACATATTTAAGTAATCCTTGAAATGAGATGGGGAAGGGAGAGTATTCAATAAACACCAAATCGCTGCTATATGTCAGGCACTGTGGCAGGTCTTAGATAAACAGAATTTATAAAACACTGGTTCTTTCTTCTGGAGCTCATAGTCTAATAAAGGCAACAGACACTTGAACAATAGATTAATCAGAGTTACAATAAAGACCACAATAGGAGGGTAACCATTAGGTGGAAGAAGCAGAAATCCACAGAATACATGAAGGCAAAACCAAAGAATTTCATTGGTTACCTTCACAGGGCCATCAATGTCAATACCATCATTGTGACAGCATAATGCAGTTTTGTGAGATCCAATGTTTCTCAATTGTATACAGATATCTCATGTATAAAGTGCACATGAGATATCTCTACTTATTTCTTAAAATGCCATGTGAGCCCTCATTCATCTCAAAATAAAAAGTTCACTTAAAAAAAAAAACCTCAAAATGTGATCACTTAATCATCAAATTCACCTAGTTGTATACTTTAAATACATGCAGTCTTTTGCATGTCAATTATGCTTCATGAAAGCTAAGGAGAAAAAGATGGCATATTTCTCTTCCTGTTCCCTTTCTGAATGACTGAGCCTTATGCCCATTAGGTAAGCCAAACAAATCGGCATCCACACCAGGAGGAGATGCGGGGAAAGGCAGTTTGAGAGGTGTTGGCAATGCCCCAGACGTGAGTGTCAGAGCCCAGGCAGGGTGAACACTCTGTTCGCCCTGGTAGAGAGGTTTGCCCAACCGCCAAACACACTGATGTCACAGCACAAGTGACAGAGGGGGACATCCATCCATACAAGGGGCAGTGGTGATGAGAGACTGCTTCCCTATTCCCTACCCGTCCTCTCTGAGAGGGCCTGGAAGCAATCACATCCTAATAATAATGAGCACATCTAACACCCCGACTTTAGATTCTAAATACCATTCCCCATTTAAGAAATACTTGGAGAAATTGCTGAAAGTATCCCAGGACTGACGTAGGGAAAAGTACACAATCAGCCAGAAAAATCTTTTTGTGTCAGAAAGAAAGAAATTATAGAGACACATCAATGCGTGGCTAAATTTGTGAAACTGGGCACCAAAATAAATGGTAACATTTTTAACTGAATCTGTTAGGAAACCAAGAGTCTGTATTAATATAAATAGTGAGGAAACAAGTAAGTGATTAAATTGAAAATACCTTAATGAGAATGTTTTAATTCTGACTCAGAGACTATGACAATATTTTAGTAGCATAATTAAGGTAGACTATAAAGATAAAGCTGAAAAATCTTATAATCTGGGGAGTGGGAGAGGGGGAACGTAGCAGACTAGAGAACTCTAGGATTTTTCTGACCAGCTATGGAGAAAACGAAGGAAGAGGATAAAATTATCCTCTTTTGTTTATACTGGGGTGTCCAGGTGCTATAATTGATACTCAAAACATAGGAAGAAGAGAATGTTCGGGATAGAGGAAGACAATGGGTTAAGTCTGCAAGATTCTACAGTGAAGATGTTTAGCAAGTAATTGGTTTCAGTAGCTTGGCACTCAGAGGAGACTCTAGTGCTGACACTCATCTAAGGAGGAGAGAGAAAGAGAGAAGCATTCAGCTCTGGACAAAGTCCTGGGGTGAGCAGACATCTAGGGAAAGCTTCATGCTCTTTGGACAGCACCGTCTATGAGCAAACACCATTATGAGCAAACATGATCAACAAAACATTAAAATTTCAAAATATCAGAAAATATCCAAATGTTAAAAAGTAGAAATTTACTCTTGCTCCACTTAATAGGATTTGATCATAAAATGTTAGTTATAAAAGTATATAACATAAAAATGTTTATGACAGTGTTTTTACTTTAAAGTACACAGTATTTAAGAAATGCAACAAAAAATAGGCATAGCAAAATCTGAAAAGAGATGTATCAGATAATTAACTGTTTTGAAGGCAAGAATCTATGAGGTTCTTCTTTTGGCTTTTCCATATCTTTAAAATTTACTACATAATACATCCTAATAGTGGAGAAAGTCACAAAAAGTATTCTCCTCTACAACTTCCTATGATAAACATAATGACAGTTCCTAATTAACAAATTAACAGTTCTTAATTAACAAAGAACCTGACACACACTGGGCCCTTAATAAATGCTTAAGTGTATCTATCCTTGCAATGAACACCTTACCTCAGATTACTAGATTACTAGATTCACTGATGGGTCCCAGACAGGTAAAACTGTTGCTGGATCCTCCGAAAAGAATACCAGAGTGCTGTGAGCACCTTCTTCCCGTCACTGGTCGTGCAGAGATCCAGAGATGACGACTTCACCACTTGCAGTGTGGGCTGGGAACTTGGCCTCTCAGGGTCCTGTCTGTGCAGACCCTCCCGAGGCCCACCCATTCCTTAACCTGGGCCTTTTACTTGCTTATTCCAGTTCTCAGGGCAAAACCTACTAGTGCACATTAGCGTCTCTGCACAGAACAGCTGGGACCTGAGACTCCGGTTACTTCACAAGGCCAGACAGCCAGGGCAGGGGGAAGCTCCTAGAGTCGTCAGTGTTGGCACTACCTTTAGGACTATGGCCGTCCCCACGTGGAAGGAGGACCCCGTGTCACTGGCCAAACCCCCATCTCCAGCCTCTGAGCTTCTTCTGGGGCCTCCGCCTCCAGAGTCAGGGAATGAGAGCTGCTAAGGCCCAGCAGATGGGGATGGAAATGGAGGACTGAGGAAAGGACCCGGCAGGCAGTCACTGGGGAGCCCCATACCTTCTGGCAACCTCTCTGTGTGTTAAACCTCAACTCCTAGCTGCCAGAAACAACGAACATGGCTCCCAGAAGTTTGAAGCGTCCTCTCAGCATCTGCCCCGAGCCTCCGCTTTAGGAAGCCAAAAGCCACAGTCGCCAACAGGCTCCTGAACGTGGCCCCGCCCCCAGGGCACGTTGGGTGGAGCCTTCTCGACAAATGGCTCCCTCTGCTTAAGGTTCCTTCCCCCCAAGGTTCCTGAGCTGTACTAGGTGCCCTGGGCCGTGAGGAAGTAAACGTTTGGCCTCCCAGAAGGTAAATGCAGTTGACTTGGGAACAACGTTGGGGTTAGGGTGCCTACTACCTACACAGTCGAAACTCTGCACATAACTTAAGTTGGCCTTGTGCATACACACTCTCAAAACTGCTGGTTGAAACTTGAGCAACGCATTTTTAAACTGCCAAGGTCAATTGAACTTCCCGGGTCAATTGAACTATGATTGGTAGAACTGGGCAAGTTAATTGAAAAAACTGAATGTGGGAGTGGCTGGTGGGGCCAAGGCAGGAAATGGGTGGAGAGGGGAAAAGGGAAAAATTGGGACAACTGTAATACAATAACCAAAACATTAAAAAATACAATTAAACTGAAAAAAAAAGAGAAGAGAATCCATATATAAGTGGACCCAGGTAATTCAAACCCACATTTTTTAAGTCAAATGTAATTAAGCCAGATATTTTACACAGTGAGGAAAGTGCTGTGAATTGGAAAGCAAGGACACATCCCAGCTGTGGGGGTGGGCAATGTCCTGAAAACACCCAGGGGAGCCTTTCAGTATACCAGGAAGGAAAGGAAGAATGGGGGGGTTCACATAGTGGTTTTCACTTTCCTGTTGATTTTCCTGTGCTTGTTTCTAACTATTAGGTGGAGCTCCTTTGACTCCATGTCTTGGTAGTGTGGCCTAATGTAGTAGGTGTCTTTGTAGGATCCATTGGTACAGCCTCTTCTATCATCCAAGCTGGGTACTTGGAGTGCACCCTCCATGTGGGCTGAGTACTCCCTTCTCTTGTAGCTGAGCTTTGATTGCTGTTGGCAGATCAGTGGGAGGGATTTGCCCAGGCCAGTCAGCTGCAAGAATGGCATGACCAGTGACCACCAACCCCACCCTCCGTGGAGGATCAGCTGTGCAGAGGCAAGGTGGTGTTGCTCTGACGTGGTCTGTAACTGTCCACTGGGTATGCAGGCTCTGGGATTTCTTGGGGAATTCAGGCCAAGATGAACCCCCTCTTGTGTTCCACCTAAGACCACCTTGCCTGAGCTGAAAAGCGGTCTGAGGTGGCTGCTATTTGTGCTGGGCTTGGAGATTTCTAGGTGAGCCAAGCTGTGAACGTAGGCTGGCTGCTGCTAGTGCTGGACCTGGGACCACTTAAGAAGAGGTAGGGGGACTGGAGGCTTACTGAGGCCAACTGTTGCTTGTTTGATAGGATTTAGGAAGTTGTGAAGCATGAGCCAATTCCAGCCATTCATATGGAAAAGTCACAGTTAATAGTTTGGGTGGACCCATAATTTGGATGAGACAGTTCCAGGGTATCTCCAGTGTGGGGCGAACAGTGTTAGCCAGGTTTTTGGAGTCTCAGATATGGCACCTGCCTGCTGGCTCTGTGGCTCTGTGTGAGGAGGGTTCAAAAAAGGTACAATGGCCTCTGCCTGCCTTTCTGTCTGGGAGAAAGCGGTCTCCCAGCTCCTCCCTTGATGCCAGACACTTTGGTTCCTTCCTGTATGCCACAGGTGCCTTTCAACCTGTTACCCCTGAGCCGGAGCTCAGAGGGAGTGAGTCTAAACGTCCATGTATGGGTTCTTTAAGGGGAACTGCTTGGGACTCTAGAAGTTTCTTCCACTGACTCTATCCCTCCTGGTTTTTCAGCCAGAAGTTATCAGGACTTCTCTTTCTGGTTCTAGAACCCTTCGCTGGGCATCCTGATGTGTGGCTGAGACTCCTTGCGCCTCAGATATCCCCTCTGAATTTTTACCCACCACACGTGGATGTAGGACCAGCCTATTCCAAGTCTCTGCCCTCCTACCAGTCTGGATAGTTGTGGTTTCTCTAATTCTGTAGCTGTCAGACTTCCACTCAACTCCATGGCTGACAGTTCTGACTGATGGTTGTTCCGTATTTTAGTTACGATTTTGATGTGGTTGTGTGAGGAAGGAAGCCATGTTTACCTATGCTGCCATCTTAACCAACTGTCTCAAAAACATCCTGTAAAGTCTCAGCAAGATAAGCACTACCAAAATGCTCTAGGTAAGAAAGGGTTATTAAAATGCCACATGAAATTCTTCAAAAATGGCCTTCTCACAAAAATAAACAAGCCTGAGAAACTGAACCAGATAAAGGGAGACTAAAGATGTATGACAACTAAATCTGATAATGGAGGTTTTTTTAAAAAGCTACAAATAGCATTATGTCATAAGTTGACAAAATGGAATATTAATGGGAGACTAGTTATAGGTTTTGTGCCGTATCTTAAGTTTCTGAAGGGAATGATTGTTCTGTATGCAAGAGAATATTTTTTTCTTAAAAAATATACAGTAAAACAAATAGGGGAAAATATATACTACATAAAAAGTATTCTCAAATATTTAGAAATGTGCTCATAGTACACAAAAACAGAGAGAAAAATGGAAGAGGTCATAAATGGGTCAAAATGTTAGTAGCTAAATCTCAATGAAAGGTATATTGTTTTCCATATGTGTAACTTTTCCAGTTTAATTATTTTCAAATAAATTCATTTAAAAATGGACCATTGATCCATGTCCTGAATTTTACCAGGACTTTGATATTTCTGCCCTTGATTCCCACAGCCACCACCACCTTTATATCCTGTCCCCAGAAGTGTTCAATGCCAACTTTGCAATTGTCTGATACTGTCCCACCCAGAAAAACTGGGGTTCTCTGCACCTTTGAAACATGCTAACATTACAAACAGGATTTTACACAATAATAAAAGACAACCACCCTTCTCCCAAAATGCTTTTTTTTTCACAAAATATACACAGTGTAAAACAAAAATATCAGTATATTAACAGCATGGAACCCCTAATTTCTTGTCTGATGCCACCAGGTCATTTGTCTTCCAGGGGCAGTGGCGTGAGTGAGTTTGCCAGCACGTCCTCTGCTCTCCTAGCCACTTAACTACCCTTCACCTGGGTTTTCATTCTCCAAAAATGTGTTGACATCTTTTGTGCTGTCTTCTTCCCTTCTTGTCTTTCTTAAGCACATATTCTTTTTAAACTCTTAATTTTTTAACAGTTTTATTGAAGTGATAGTTCACATACAATTCAACCATTTATAATGTATAGCTCCACAATTTTTAGTATGTTCACAAGTATGTGCATCACCAGTCAACTTCAAAATATTTTCACGACTTCAAAAAGAAACATGTAACCTTTAGTTATCACCTCTCTCCTATCCCCTCCCCATAGCCCTAAGTAACCACTAATCTACTTGGACTTTGTAGGTTACCTAAATGGACATTTCATAGGGATGGAATCATATGTGAGTATTTATGACTGGCTTCATTTACCTGGCATAATGTTTTTAAGGATTATCCATGTTGTAGCATGTATTTGTATTTTTTATTGCCAATAATATTATACTGTATGGTTATATCATGTTTTACTTACCCATTGATCTGTTTCTGGACATTTGGGTTTTTTCCATCTTTTGACTGCTATGAGTGATACTGCTATGAATGTTTGCTTATTTTTCAATTACAATTGACATTGAATATTATTTTACAGAAGTTTCAGGTATACGGTATAATGGTTAAACAGTTATCTAATTTATAAAGTGATCCCCTCAGAAGTCTACTACCCACCCTGACTCTTGCATCAGAAGGGACTGGCATGAAATATTTGGTTATGAAGATCAAAGACCTACAACCAAGGCTAATCTTTTCAGTAAGAATACCATTACAAATCAAAAGAGAGATAAAGAGCTCCCTAGACAAGTAAAAGCTAAAGGAGTTCATCACTTCCAAACCAATATTACAAAAAATGTTAAAGGGACATCTTTAAGAACAAGGGGGAAAATATAAACATGAATAATAAAATGGCAATAACTACAGACCTTTCAATAATCATCTTAAGAAAATGGTAAGAAAATAAGATCCATACAGATACTGTCTGCAAGAGATCCACTTCAAATCAAATGATGCACACAGACTTTAAAAAAGAGGATGGAAAAAGATATTTCACACAAATGGAAACAAAAAAGAGCAAGGAGAGCAATACTTATGTCAGACAAAAGAGACTTTAAAACAAAAGTTATTATAAGAGACAAAGAAGGGCATTTCATAATTATAAGGGCATTGATCCAAATAGAGGATTTAAGCCTTATTTAACATGTAAGCACCCAATGTAGGAGCACCTAAATATATGAAACAATATTGACAGACATAAAGGGAGAGGTCAAGAGTAAAGCAGTCATAGTAGGGGCCTTTCACACCTCATTGACATCAGTGCATAGATCCTCCAGATAGAAAATCAGCAAGGAAACAGCAACCTTAACTTACCCATTAGATGAATTTAATTGATATTTTTAGAGCATTTCACCCTAAAGCAGTACAAAATACATTCTTTGCAAGTACACGTAGAACATTTTCTAGGATAGACCACAAAACAAGACTCAAATTTAAGAAGTTGATATATCAATCTTCTTCTTTGACCACAATGGTATGAAAGTAGAAATTACAAGGAGAATAAAATATGAATGAATGAATGAATATGAAAATATGAATGATGCTAATTACTTCAAAGAGAAGGATATTGCAGACCAAGGGCAAAAGTGTTTGAACTGGTTACACTCCATACTGGCAGGTTTAGCACAGAATTTAGGAAGTTACAGTTAGCACCTTTTGCTTCAATTCAGGGTGAGGGAGTTTTAGCAAAAGCAAGTCTTATAGCAGTCTAGGTACAATGCAGGCCTGATTCCCCATGGGAGAACCTATTCATAGACGTGGGTCGTGTGCACTGGGCCTCGCTTTCCACTGGCCTTTCTGAGTGGGAGGTGGGCACACACCATGCAGAATGGTCTCCTATAGTCATCTTCATGGGTGACAGGAAAAGCATTTCTAAATATTTAAAATCATATAGCAATGCCTATTACATACTTTTCTACTTCCCTATCATTAGCATATTAGTATAGTTACTGTGTGATTAAGAAATAGCAATATTGTGCACTGGATGTGCTCTGTAAGATTACTTCTTGAATGGAGTTGAGAGAAGAATTCACTCAAAGGACTCCTCAGGGTTGACTAAAAGGCAGAGCAGAACTGGTTGCCAAAGCCTTTAAAGCTCAATGCTTTTTCATCACTAAAGTTGTTTACATCTGTGGTGGATGTGTGTTCTACACGTGATAAATATCAGAGAAATGTGGGAGCTTTGACCTGGGCACATAGCATATGTCTGAGAGATGGATGCCAAGATGTTTTTTTCAATGGGCCTTTTGCACTTTAATCCTAATGTGAAAAACGGATTGCCATACATATGCCAAATAATGACTGTGAAAGTTGGGTGAGGGTAACTGGGAAGACATATTATTCTATCTGTGCTGGTGTATATTTATGTATTTTTGTAATAATAAGTTTAAAAAATAAAATATATTGGGTACCTCATAAGGGCAGGGGGAGGATACCTGGCCAGGATGTATCAGTCCATCAAGTCAAGAATTTAGCTATCCCTCAGTAAGATGACTTCAGGAAGTGTCATTCGTCTGAGGTTGGGAAGGAAACTACTTTCCATATAACATGAAGAAAAGGGGAAAGAAAGAATGTGAAAGTGTTTTGTTGGAGTGTTTTGTTGAAAAGTTCCCACCCCAAGGCTTCTAGGTCCTCTGAGAACAGTGGTCCAGTACATCATTTGAATAAGTGATGATGGTCTCAGTCTGTGGCAAGTGACATTTGAAATAGATTTGAGTAGCTTTGGAGAGAGAATGGACTAAAGAAACAGAGACCTAAGCTCTGTTTGCTTTGTCCACTTTGGTTAGCATGGGATAATTCTTTGTGGGATGAATGAATGATTTCCAGGTAGCTCTGGGGCACCAGTTGACTCATTCTGAGATGTAATCCAATACTGATCGATTACTAATAGGAAGACACTTCTGGAAAAATAAAAAGTTGAATTTTTGCCAGACAGACAGGATTAAAGGGAATTTAAAGGGGTTGATTTGCATTGCAGCTTTTTAAGTGTTGTTTGCCCAGTAAGACCATCTAGCCTATGATGGTGAAGGAGGAAGAAAGAGGTTGGTGGATTGACAAGGAGTAAGTGGAAAAATGATGTGGGGTTGGAAGATTCACTAGGGGCATATAAACTGTAAGGATAGACATTTCAGGTCAAAGGGTAGAAGGTCAGACCATAATGTTCCAGATGGCAGAGGTGTTCTTGGCAATAAGCTCAAAAGTAACTGCACTAGAGTGGACATAAAGGACAATATGAGATGATGTGGGAATTGGGAGGCTGGGTTATTGGCGGCTCCGTCTACATGGATGTTATAGCCCTCCACTGCTTGCTCACCTCCTCAAGTTCCCTGCCCTGGGCCTCTTCCTGCCTATTGTCCTTCCCAGTGCTTCCACAAACTCTGCATTTTTGTGACCCCAATCTTCAGACATTGTAGGGTCAGTGACATAACTCCGGACAAGAAAATACAAGTGAGGTAGTGAGAGTTGACTGTGATGGACATGTTTTTTTTTTATTTGCACCCAATATTCACAAGCTTTACTGCAAAAACTACCTCAAGTGCTCTCTAAGACAGTCACCCCATTTTTGAGTCTCAGTGTGTACAAGTGGAGAGTATTCTCCCAGGGGAAAGGTGTGGGCTGCTATACACGTTTATTAATGCTAACCTAAGAGGTAAGTGACAACCCATGTGCTCAAAATTCTCCAAGGAAGAAATGGGCTTTTGGGGAGGGAAGCATGATGATATCTATTTTTCAACAAGAATTCCAGGGGGACTGGTCACTTTTGGAAATGAAAGAAAGCAATCAGTGCTACACTAACTTTTTTCTTTAAGCACAAGTCATGAGATACCCTGAACCTATGCCCCAACACAGTACACAGAAAAGACATCACTGTTATTAGGGAAACATTTATTAAAGTGAATCAATATTGTCTACAGGGAAGGAATTATTTTGGTGTGGGAAATTTTTTCCCCACAAAATTCTGGAGTAACATTTTCTGTCTGAATAGAGACTGATCTCTGAACACAGGACCTTCGGCAGTGCTGAGAGCAGCAGGAGGCCCCTGGGCAAGTTGAGGCCCACAGGTGAGGTTTGGATGGGGCACAGTCCCCCTGTGGGGCACAGATAGGGGGTGCTTCTGACTTAATAGGTGGTGCTTTACGGCCACAAATTTCTGGTGGTGTCTGTCNGCTACACTAACTTTTTTCTTTAAGCACAAGTCATGAGATACCCTGAACCTATGCCCCAACACAGTACACAGAAAAGACATCACTGTTATTAGGGAAACATTTATTAAAGTGAATCAATATTGTCTAGAGGGAAGGAATTATTTTGGTGTGGGAAATTTTTTCCCCACAAAATTCTGGAGTAACATTTTCTGTCTGAATAGAGACTGATCTCTGAACATAGGACCTTCAGCAGTGCTGAGAGCAGCAGGAGGCCCCTGGGCAAGTTGAGGCCCACAGGTGAGGTTTGGATGGGGCACAGTCCCCCTGTGGGGCACAGATTGAGGGTGCTTCTGACTTCATAGCTGGTACTTTATGGCCCCAAATTTCTGGTGGTGTCTGTCCCTGTCTCTGACTTCTCTACTGCTTGCAGAACTCTGTCCAGCAAAGACAGCTGCTGGGCAGCAGAACTTTGTATTTGTCACTTATTGGAGGGAACCCTGGAGTTGAACGGATGCCCCTGGACAGACTCCACCCAGGCCCACACTGCGGCCTTCTGCTGACCTTTCCCAAACTTCACTGACCAGGGGGCAGGAGGGGCAGGTGTCTGGAGAGCAGATGGTGTCTACTGCCTGCCGAAGCCCCAGTTTCTCCCCTAGAAACTTCCCAATGTCTGTCATGAGTTTCTGAGCTTCCATCATTCCAGTAAAGGCAGCTCTACTTTTAACTGGGCCTCTGCTCTGTGAAGATGAAATAGGGCTGCCCTTTTCCTGGGACTTTTCTTGCTTTTTGCGTTATATACCAGGACAAAGTTATTGAAAAAAAGCACCTAATTTCTGAAAAGGATTTTAGGAGAAAACTGTCCCTTCTGTGACAGAGTCTGGGGAGCCTTGCTCCCAAGTGTGTCCTCATCCAGAGTAGGGAAACCCTTCTACTTCGGGAGGTTCCCAACCCTGCATCCCTCCACCAGGCTCTTCTGATTTGGGGCCTGTGGGGCTCACTAGTCTGCAATGCTGGGAGCTTGTTACCCTGGCACAAGCTTAAGACATGCTCAGGGAGCCAGGGCTCCTGCCACTGCTCCATACTGACTCCTCTGTCCTCCAGATGGACATGTAGCATCTGGGACACTCCCATGTCCACACTGGAGGCACCTTGAGCATGAAGCTTTGGAACCAAGCTGTCTGAGTCATGTGACATGCCAGTGGGTTGGCCTTGGGCCTGGCTATGCTTCCTGTTCTATTTAGAGTTTGACTCAACAATTAAGTTCTTCTCTAAGGTCTCATAATTTAGGATCTTGGACAACTGATATCTTTTCTGGGGACTTTCAGTGGTTAGAGTACTTTCTACTTTACTCTCATGCACTAGTTTTGGATTGAAGAGCATCAAGCTCTTAGCCCTGAACACACTGAGCTTAGAAACAGGTTCTGATTTCTTCTCCATTTTTTCTGCCTCTTCCCATTTTTAGTATATTCTTGGAATTTACATACTAATCTGTTGGCTAATGTTCAGTCCTTGCTAGCCTTGCATGGGGGCAAATGTTGGCTATTGGAGAATGTGTCTGACTTGCTTTGCCAATGATGCTGTTTGTGACAGGCAGAAGTATCTGTGTAGCATCCCCAATTCTCTAAACCTCCTCTGCAAGCCCGTGGTGGATATTAGAGGATGATGGTCTTAGGGTCCTTTGTTCTTCCTTGCCCACAAGAGATGTGGCAAGGAGAGGATAATTCAGGATGGCAGCTGAAGTTGCCATACCCTCTTTGTCTTTTTTAAGTATTTTAGAGCTTCTTCTAAGAAGCATGAAGCCACCAGATTTGGAATCCATCTCAGAAAACATGTAGGTTGAAAAGTGAAATAAAGTGTCTTTCAAATTAAAGATCTCTATGGATTGAAGGAACATGGAGAGAAGTTGTACAACCTCCTCATAGGAAACTTGGTAATATGGGCTTCCAGCAGCAGCTGTGCGCTGGATTCAAGAAAGGAAAGTTCCTGGGAAGTATTAGGGCAGTTGTTCCCACCCACTGGTGGTGGCTAACTCTTCTGTTTTACTTCAGTGGGGGATTTCACAAAAAGTGCCTGCCTGATAGCATGTTACTAACTATGCACAGTCCCAGGGAGCTGACTCTCATTCCCTCAAACTTCTTGTTCAAATGCATTTTCAGGACACTTTCCATTCATGTCTGATTTATACTCTGCCCTAACATCACTGAATTTTCTCCTGACGGATTCATGTCACTGTCTACGTCTTTCTCAGAGTCATGTACCACATCCTTTTCCGAAGCACTCTCTGAGTCATTCAACAGATAATCTTTTGGATCATTCTCTGAGCTGTGTTTTTCATCCTTCCCCCCCTCCTCCTCTAGCTGAAGCATTTCTGAGCTCCTCCTAGAGAAGCTTCCAGGGTTGGCTCAATCCAATATTTAGATTTTCGCTACTCTGACCCTTATTCAAAGAGATTCAGGAGAGGCCCTAATTTCTCTTTTACTCAGATGTACCCGAGAAATGGCTAGAAGACTCATCAGTGACAAAGACTCATGGATCCTGTGGCGCAGGCACCATTGGTGTTGGATAAGCCTCTCTTTAAGGTGTTCTAGTTTCTCCCAAAATTCATTGCCAAGGGGAAATTTTACAGGAAAGATGGAAAGTAAACATAGGCTCGAGATGACTGGCAGTAATAATTGTTGGCATTTAAAGAACAAAATTCTGAGACTTTTGGACCATAGCGGGTAAACCCGACAGACTTTCCTGATGCTTCCGCAACATATTCCTCTGGAGGTGTTGAATTTGAGATGAGTTGACACAATCCGATTCACTCTGGAATCCGTGGAAATGCACTCCACAGCTCTTAGTCTGGTGTATGGGGCTGGATGATAGGACTGGGCATGGGGACTGAAGGTGAGCCTGGGGTTGGATCTGAGTGAGAGACAGAGGCTGAGACTGGGGCAGGGATTGAGGAAAGGGGTTGGTATCTTGGGTCATAGAAGAGTCAAGAAAGATGGTATTCAGGGTCAGAGGGTCTTCTGGTTGGACAGCAGCATCTGCACTATGACTACTATGTGTTGGCAGAGAGGGAAGGTCAAGAGGTTTGGGTAGGGAATGGTCCACTAGAAATTTGGATGCCAAACGACGAAAAGGCTCTGGTGGCAGAGAGCGAACCAGTGGTGATGGCAATAGAAGATTACGGAAGGGAGTCCTTGGATTAAGGCAGAGAATGGAGGGGCGTGGTGGGAAAGGCTCAGGCAGAAGAAGTGGTATTAGGCGTCCTGGAGGGACTGCTGAGAAGGCAGGGGACTCAGTGAACAATGGCTTAGTCACAGGAGTGGAGGAAGGCAGAGGGGACCCAGAAGTAGTAGAATCTTCCTGGGCCAGTGAGAACAGCAGCTGATCCATCTCAGTGGTTGCATTATTGCACACCTCACAGGAGGGGTCTGGACACAACAGCTGACGGAAGCGGGTGGAATCGTGATGCTGGCCAAGGGGGCTGCAGGAGACAGGAGGTACAAAGCTGCAGCCAGGACCAGAACAAGGAAAGGAGGACCTCCTTGCCTATGAGGGTGGGGCCACCTGAAGCGTGCTGCCCCTTCACATTACCCCACATCCATGACTTCACAATGCACTCAATACCACTCACCCCAAGGCCTTCATTCACATCCCCATTCCTATGGCAACCCACTCCCATGACTATGGAAGGCTGCACTGAATCCTTGAAATTGCGTAGAACATACCAAAGAGTATTCAAAAAAGGGGGGAATGACAAGTTACCTTTTAAACATAGAAATCAGCACCTTTTTTTCCTCTTCTTCCCTTTGGTAGTATCTCCAACCTGGAAAGCCAGGACAGTGGGTTTTATTAGTTGAAGGAAGAAGCACAGATATTATAGAGGAGTCTCTTTATGGGAGACCATTAGGATATTAAACTTGGAAATTCCCAAGACTCAGTAGATGGTATCAAATGGTCAGCCATAATATTAAAGTGGTTCCCTCGTGTGTGTGGCTTCATTTATAAACTACTTTCACTAACATTATCTCATTTGATGCTAAAAACCACTCTGTGAGGCAGAAAGGTCAATAGTTACGTCAAAGAGGAATCTGATCATCCTGAAGTCAAAAAACTTTCTCAAAGTCAGGAAATACAAGTTCGGAGTCTTGACATCTACTGGGCAACACCCACTGCCCAGGTCCGTCACTGCTTCATACCAGAGAAGGCAAAGCAGGGAATCTGAGAAGAGTCTCAGGTTCTGACTGTCTTCCCACAACCCTCTCATCTGTGGGTTCTGTTTCCTGAGAGGAATTGCATCAAGCAACTGACAACCTCAGAGACCGTGAACCTGGGATTTAATGGAAAGGAGGAACAGGGTCACCCTTGGGGAGCTGAAGTAAAATAAGCAGAAACTTACTTTTCAGTTTCCCACCTTTCCTTCTTCTCTTGGCTCTGCCCTCACACTGAAAAAGAGAAGAGTCGTTTCTTTCCTTAGGAAATTCAGACATTTATAATCTAAGAATAATACAACTCAATATTAATTCCTAGAATTTCATATTCCTTCCTTTTATCAATTTCTATTGTTCAAAGATATTTCCCATGTTTTCATCTTTGAAAAGCTCAAAGTAATATTGTGTCTATGAGATTCACACTTGGTATTCCCAGACAGAAGTCTTCTGCTCAAGGAAGACATAGAATCTGAGGCCGACAGTCACACAGCTGCTCCCTCAGATAGGACCCTGTAACCCGGATCAGAGCTCAGGCTTCAGCCTCTGATCAGAGGCTCTCAGAAGCTCAGCACTGCTCTCCTGATTAGCACAGTACAAGGAAAAGCTTCATCCAATTATGGGCGAAGCCTGACATAGGAATATGACTCATGATGAAGAGCAAGGGAACTCTTATCTCTTGCAGAGAACCCAGACTCAAAATAACCCAAACCATGGCCAGAAGATCGCTTTTTGGGATTTTTAAAGGAATCCTCCACCACACCAATGCGGTATGTGGCTTCAGAAATTAATCTGAGTCCTCCCAGAACCCCTAGCTCTGCCTGGTCTCTTCTAGAAAAGCGATGTTCTAACTTCTCATTAGATGGCCCAACTTAAGTGTCTCTCTGACCCCACTAAACTCATGTATAATGTGGGACTAGAAATGGAAACAATAATAAAGAATATCTTTGGGGCCTCTCCCAAGGTTCTTTACCTTGTGTGTGGGTTCATCTTCCCAGAAGGTTGATATTTTCACCAGGAAATAAACGAAGAGAAGGAGCAACCACAACACAGAGATGTAAATCAGGGTGCGGTTAAAATCTAAAGATTCTGAGCAGAAGCTCAGATAAAGCTGTGAGAGGCTATTCAGAAACTGGCTGGATGTCATTTTCTGAATGGCAAAGCTGCCTGAGGCAACTGAGCTCTGAGAGCGCAGACTCCTGACTTTATTGCCAGGCCTGCATCACTGAGCACTGAGGAGTCACAAAGGGTTTCTGAGGGTGGGGGAGGGCACACTTTCAAGAGAGTGTGTTCACATCTCCTCTCCCAACACTAGCCCAGCAGCTTTTCTCCACCCATCTTTTTTTCCTCTAGGTCCCTCTGTCTTACTCTGCCATCCTATTTTCTAACCCACCTTATATCATATATATGTGCTTTAATGAATGTTCTCCTTGTTCCATCTATAACCCAGATGAGTCTCCCTTTAATGTTTAAAAACCTTGATTTGGGGCTCATGAATTTCACCACCTTAAAAGTCTGAAATACTGCCTGAAATTTTTGCTTATACCCAGACATTTACACTCAGGATCATATATGTCCTTAAATCCATCATTCCTATAGAAAGTTTTTCTTACATGAACATAAATATAGAACTTAATGTCCCTTTATACTCAGTTTTCTGAGCACTAAATAGCACATTTTAATTGATTTGGTTAGTCTTTACTGATTCAATCAGAGGGACTAATTAAAATAGTTACTACTATTACTCAAAAATTTATTGTGATAATTTATTACTCACTATTCACAAAACCAAAATTGTTACCTTCAGTGTTTGTCTAGAAGAGGGGATCAAAGGGAACTAGACATTGAGTTTAATAAACTGGGAAGCATAAGTCTGTCTGCTTGTCCAGCCAGGAAGCTGCAGCTTCACACTCCAGGGAATTATAACATTTCTTTCTCCAGGAGGATTAACACTCCTCCCTTTCCCCACTTGGGTACCATGTGGACCAAGTGGGAGCAGAGGAAAGCAGGTGTATGTGCAATAGAAGTCCGAATGGTGCAGGTGGCGGTGCTGGACCAGAGAGGCCTGTCATTCCAGCCTGGGGAAAGAAGGGATTGGTTGGGAGATGGATCCGCCCAAAGTACATGATAGTTTGAGAAACTGACTGATCGTTTTGAGAAATCATCTGGTCTGTCCCACACCCAAGCTAACACAACCCCAAGGGAACAAAGAAGCTGTCTCTTGTCTGGGTGACCGGCTCTCAACCCATGTATTGTGACCTTTCTCCATGGCCATGTGGGCTCCACACATAGGCTGACGGAGGGATCCTGAAATGGACTGCAGTTGGAAACACATGCTAAGCTAGCTAGATGCTGGACTGGACTGGACTTTAATATGGAGCAGGAACTCTGGACACTGGCTTTTATCTTGGCCTTGCCAAGGACTCAGTTGGACTTTTTCCATGGTAAGATAGGACATTGGAAACCCACGGGGCAGCTTCTACCACACAAATAAACCATGCCACACCACAATCTCTCACGCATGGGTCCTTGAAATGCTTTTCTTTTCATCCCATGGAAGGACATAATTCCCACCAACAACATTACAAGTATATAATAAGGGTAAATAATTAAACCTTCAAATGATCTTGGGGGTAAATCTGTAGCAATTATTTCTCTGAAGTTAGTGAAGCTTAAACATATAAATACTTTCAGGACATACTACACACATGGATACACACATCACAAATCCAGTAATTTCAAAATAAAAGGTTTTCTGTTTCCTTTTTAAATTTTAATATTTTGGGGTTTTTTTGTTTTGACCCTACTTCTTTTTATTCTCTAAAATACAGACATTCTGCCTTCTACATCAATCTCCTAACAACTATAAAAATCCCTGTCTTAGTCATTTCTAGCTGCTATAATTAAAATGCAATAGACTGGTTGCTTAAACAAACAGTTATTTCACAAGGCTCTAGAGGCTGGGAAGTACAAGGTCAAGGTACCAACAGATTCAGTGTCTGGTGACACCCACTTTCCCCTTTCATAGACAGCTGTCTTCTTTCTACCATCTCATGTGGGGGGAAAAAATCTTTCTGGGGTCTCTTTTCTAAGGGCACTAATCCTATTAATGAGGGTTCCATCCTCACGACCTAAACACTTCCCAAAGGCCCCATATCCTAATACTATCACACTGGGGTTAGGGTTTCAACTATGAAGTTTGGGCAGAACACAAACATTCAGCCTACCACACAACCAAAAGCTAACATAGGTTGCATTGTGCTAAGCTATTATCTTCTTAGTCCTCTGGTGGTAGGAAGGGGCCTTCAGTGTCAAAGCCTTAAGGTAGATCTTGTCTTGAGCAGCCTCACCTGATAGTCTTGTGGACCTTGTAAATATAATATTTCCCTAAGTGATCTGCATACAACCAAAATAAAGTGACAGGAATAATTAAATTATTCAGTGACAATTTAATAATTTAATAATTATTAAATTATTCAGAAATAAGAACATAACGCAAACATTTTTTAAAAAGCAATTAATTCTTTAGCCAGGACTCAGTGGATAGAGAAGTCAGGAAAAACTTTAGATAGGCCTTGTGCGAGTGTGTTCCCCTCTCCCTTCTCCTTCCTCCTATTACACCTCTTACTTGTTTGTTTGTTTGTTGTTTAGACTTTCTGGTTTGGAGCACTTTAGCTTCATAGCAAAATTTAGCAAGCAGTGCATAGCCCTGTATGCCCCCAACACACAGAGGCACAAGCTTCCCCACTATCATCGTCCAACACCAAGTGAACATTTTGGGAATAGGTAACTCACATGGACACATCACTGTCACCCAAAGTCCAGAGTTTCCATGAGGGTTCACTCCTGGTGTAGTATATTCTGTGGGTTTAGGACAAGTGTATAATGTCGTGTGTCCACCATTATAATAGCAAACAGAGTAGGTTCACTGCCCTGAAAATTCTTTTTTATGCCTGTTTATCTCATTCTCTCCCATAAACCCAGAAAATCACTGATATTTTTTACTGTCATGAGAGTTCTGCTTTTCCAGAATATCATCTAGGTGGACTCATACAGTGTGTAGCCTTTTCAGACTGGCCTCTTTCACTTAGTAATATGCATTTAAGGTTTTCCTATGTTCTTTCATGGCTTAATAACTCATTTCATTTTAGTGTTGAATATATTCTATTATTTGAAAGTACCACAATTGCTTTATTTATTCACCTTGGACATTGTGGTTGCTTCCAATTTTGGCAACTATGAATAAAGATCTTATAAACTTTCTTTTAAAAAACATTTATTGACATACAATTCACATGCCAAACAATTCAACCATTAAAAGTGTACAATTCAATGGCTTCTAGTATATTCGCAATGTTGTACATGCATCACCACAATCAATTTTAAAATATTTTCAAAACTCAGAAAGAAATTATGTTCCCTTTGGCCTTCACGTTTCAAACTTCTTATGGCCCCCAAGCCTTAAGATATCACTATCCATTTTTTTTCTTTTTAATATATTTTATTGATTATGCCATTATGATTGTCCCATTTACCCTTCTTTTCCCTCCACCCTGCACACCCCCTCCCCCACAATTTCCCCCCTTTAGTTTGTGTCCATGTATCACAAGTTCTTTAGATTCTATATTCATGCCCTCTCCCCTGTCTATTTTCTACCTACCATCTATGCTACTTATTCTCTGTACCTTCTCCCCACTTCTCCTCCTCCTACTCCTCTGTTGCTAACCCTCCATGTGATCTCCATTTCTATGGTTCCGCTCTGATCTAGCTGTCTTCTTAGTTTGCTTTTGTTTTAGGTGTGGTTGTTAATAACTGTGAGTTTGCTGTCCTTTCACTGTTCATATTTTTTATCTTCTTTTTCTTAGATAAGTCCCTTTAACATTTCATATAATAAGGGCTTGGTGATGATGAATTCCTTGAATTTGACCTTATCTGAGAAGCACTTTATCTAACCTTCCATTCTAAATGAAAGCTTTGCTGGATAGAGCAATTTTAGATGAAGGTCTTTGGATTTCATGACTTGAAATACTTCTTTCCAGCCCCTTCTTCCCTGGAAGGTCTCTTTTAAGAAATCACCTGACAGTCTGATGGGAACTCCTATGTAGGTGACTGTCCCCTTATCTCTTGCTGCTTCTAGAAATCTCTCCTTCATTTTAGTCTTGGCTAATGTAATTATGATGTGCCTTGGTGTGTTCCTCCTTGAGTCCAACTTCTTTGGGACTCTCTGAGCTTCCTGGATTTCCTGGAAGTTTATTTCTCTTGCCAGATTGGGGAAGTTCTTCTTTATTATTTGTTCAAATAAGTTTTCCACTGGTGGCTGTTCCTCTTACCCTTCTGGTACCCTTGTAATTCAGATGTTGGAATGTTTAAAGATGTCCTGGAGGTTCCTAAGCCTCTCCTCATTGTTTTGAATTCTTGTTTCTTTATTCTTTTCTGTTTGGTCATTTTTTTTCTTCCTTCTGGTCCACTCCTTTGATTTGAGTCCTAGTTTCCTCCCCATCACTATTGGTTCCCTGTGCATTTGGCTTCATTTCATTCAGTGTAGCCTTCCTTTGTTCCTCTAAATTGCAACCAAAATCAACCAGGTCTGTAAGCATCCTGATCACCAGTGCTTTAAACTTGCATCTGATAGGTTAACTATCTCTTGGTCGCTTATATATATTGGCTGTAGGGCTTGATCTGTTCTTCCATTTGAGCCATTTTTTTTGTCTGGTCATGCCTGTTATGTATGAGGGGTGGAGCCTTAGGTGTTCACCAGGGTGGGACAACCCAGTTGCTGGGTCGTGACGCTGTATATGGGGGATGGGGTTATAGAGGGGCAAAGGCCTTTGTTCCACTCTCTCTCAGATTTTGGTCCCCTCTGCTGCTTCCCGCAAGCAAACCTGTCCCCCTGGTGCCAGCTCCGGGCTGTGTGGACCTGTGCACCCTCCAGGACCCTGTGGGTCTCTCCAACAAACTTTTTGTGAGCCTGGGAGCTTCTCCTGGCACCTTGACCCCAAAAGTTTTTCCAGTTGGTGCTTTTAGGCTTTAATTCCCATTGCTGGGGTCCTGCGTGGTCTGTCTCAGGGCTCACTCTTTTGCCTGGTTTATCTGCTCACAAATGTGTGACTATGGTCAGCCAGCCGCCTTGCACCCTCACTGGGTCTGCCTGTTGCCATCCCACGCCTGGGATTTGCCAACCACCACCTGCATGACCCTGCTCCACCAGCTGCTGACTTCACCCCTCTGACCCATCTGGCTGAATAGTTCGTTGTTGTTAGACTTCCATGCAGTTCAATTTTCTGTGTTTTGGTTGCGTTTTTGTTACTAAAACTTTGTTGTCTTTAAACTTGGCTGTGCAAGGAAGTACAGTGTTTTTACCTACACCTCCATTTTAGAACACCTCTAGTCTATTTTCTTTATAGATTTGCCAATTCAGAACATTGCCTACAGATGGAATCATACAATATGTAGGCTTTTGTATCTGGCTTCTTTCATTCAGCATGTTTTCAAGATTTGTTTCTGTTGTAGCATAAATCACTACTTCATTTATTATGACAAATAATATCCCATTGTATGGAGAGACCATATTTTGTTTAGATATGAATCATTTGATGAACATTTGGGCATTTCTATTTTTTGGCTATTATCAATAAAGCTATGATGAACACCTATGCATATGTTTTGATACAAACCTATACTTTCATTTCTTGCTTATTCATTTTTCTCATAATTTAAAGTTGCGCTTTGTTAAAGCTTTTTACTTTATGAGATTTTGATAGTATAACCCTATTAGATTCCCTATGAAATAAGACGTTTCATGTTTAAATGCAGTTTTTATCAAATATCTGCTGACACTCTCAAAAACAGCCCTTGAATCAGCAGGAATGATGTTGATGTGTAAGGCTTATTAACATTTAAAAATAATGAACACCTTATGTTCTCAAGATCCTATTCTTAGAAAGTCTGAAAGGGTGTAGGTAGAGGAAGTTTTGTGCAACCAGGGGGAACATGAGCAAACCTATAACATATAGTACGTGTCTGGTCACAATAAAGCATAAGGTAAGTGCTTAAGGATAAAAGCAGCAAAAAAAAAAAGGCTAAAAAATAGAAGGGGCCTCAATTTTGGAAGACTTTAAATAACAATACTGAGGGCAGTGAGAAGCTAAGGTTTTCATAAACAGAAGAAAGGCATACCCAGATTTCTGGTTTGTAAGGTGAGGGGCAAAAGAGAAGATATCCTGGAGAGATGTGCAAATTAATCACTGTGTCACATGGGACACTTTCTCTTGCAGATGATAGAAAACCAGATGAATTCTGGCTTTAGCAAAAATTTTAATTTTTTGGCTTTCATTCCTTTACAGTACAAGAGTAGATTGAGCTTTTGGCTTGCCAACCCTTGGTTCTGCTTTCCGAGTGTTGACACATTCCCAATCCACTTGTCTTGTGGTCCCAAGATGGCATTCTGGCAGGAAAAACAGAACTGTTGTTCTAGTGTTCTTAGAGTCCCAGTATTCCACTGAATGGGACCAGCTCAGTCATGAGAACACTCCTGATGCAATTCATGGGAACCAGAGAACACTCTTAGCAAAGTCTGTATCAGTGCTACTCAAAGTGTGGTTTGTGGACCAAAGTCTGTTTTCATACTTTTCTTACCATCTGCAAGAGTTTAAGTATAGAAATCAAGGATCATTAGAAAGAAACATTAATTGCCATCTGACAGAGTGATTAAATCTAATAATAGAAAATTGAGACATGTATTTTTTGTGTTTTTGTTTCGTGTGTCATTTTTCAGTGATTTATTTTGATTGTAAAGAATACACTATCAGTCCACAGTGGATGGAGATGTGCAAAGGAAGCAAAGTGATTCGTCACCACAGAGGGTTTGAGAAACTGTGATCTAATGTACATGCCCCACTGTGAAGTCTGGGGTGAGTTAGCATGCTGGAAGCACACACACACCTTGGGGAGATCTCTCCCTGTCCACATTAGAGAGGGCTTTAACAAATGTCTACTATAATAGTCAGACTTAACTTGGAGGGAGAGAGGACATTCCCAGTCTCACTCCAGCTCTCCTGTTTTCTTATGCTCTCTTCCATGTCGACCTGCCCTTATTCAAAGTTCTTGGTAAGAATATACTCTGCTTAAGTTTTGCAAATGGCCATTTTAATAGGCTAAACATTGCATGGGCATTTGTCTACCCTCCCCATTGAAACTTTTATTAATAGAATCACAGGGTTCAAATGGCTTTGAAGAAACCATTAAAACAAAGAAACTTTGAGCTGGGCTAACATAAGGTACTTACTACACTGATTTGAATTCCTTTCCCATGCTTGTAACACTGAGGTACAGAAATGCCAGAGTCCTATGAATAAATCCCTACTCCCAACTCCTCTGTGTATGTGTGTCTGGCTCTCTCTGTCTCTGTGTGTGTGTGTGTTTGTATACCTATCTTATCCTATTGGTTCTGTTTCTTTAAAGAACCCTAATACCTTTACCAGCCTTTGGAAACACTGACTTTTGAAAGCACATTCAAATATTCAGGCTTGGATGCAATATCCACCCTAATCTGACTCCTACCTCCTATTTCAAGCTCATTTCATGTGACTTTCCAATGCACACTCTGCTTTACTCCATCTGGTCACCTCACACCTTTGTGTTCTGTACTCTGCTGAGAATGCCTTGGTGTGAGGCTTTCCCAGTCCCTGTCTTGAAGGCCTGGATTTATTACTTCATGAAGAGGTAAGGAAGAAATAAAAGGTAGAATGAGAGTCTCATATTTAGAGATATATAAAACCAGCTTTGAAAAGTAAGGTTTTTTTCTCATGTGCCAAACCTGACTAATTGATCATGGCTACTTGAAGTATTTTAGGCAAGATTCTGAGGTTTTGTCTCAGGGAATGCAGTGATCTATTAGTGATGTCTGACAGTAGAAGAGTAAGAAGGGGTCAGAGTGGAAAAAAACCTATGCATTGGCTACCTCTGAACTGGTTATTCAGGAAACTACCCAGAATAATTTCCTGAGCCCTTTCCAATGCCTCCTCAAACAAGGTACTGGGTCTGTGAACATTTTGAAATACTAATTTATATTCCCGTCATTTCCCAGATTTACATATGTAGGGAAATCAAACAAGAGTGTTCAAAGAAGGTAAAAAGCATACAGAGAACAGGCTACAGTTGCTTTCCCAAAGCCTCCTTTCTCCTGTTTTACCAAATGTCAAGGCAGAACTTGCCTGCTGGGATGAGTGAGTGGGAAATACAAATATCCCCAGCATTCCCACTTAGCTACTCCTTGGCAAAGCTGCTTAGCACCTGACACTGGGACATCCTTAAAAATTCTTTTTGGAAATCATAAGGTATAAAAATTCTCGTGGGGTACAACGTTGCATTAGTCCTTCCCTCAAATCTCTGTTTTCTCATCCTGGAATGAGATGAATTTGCAACCATAGATTATGAGATGAACTTTTACGAACAACCATCTGTTGATGAAAGAACTGTCTTCAAAGACCTGATATCTTCTGATAATACCCTGGCAATTGTAGAAATGCGGTCCTCTGGAGCCAGTGTTCAACAAGCTCAAAAAAGAGAGAGAGATTTCCATGGGATGGAGTATCTATCACAGATATTTTGTTCTTCATAATTTCAGCAGCTCCTCTCAACCTTTGCAGCAGTTTTGGAGCCAAGCAGATGGCAGGGGAGGGTTTTACTAAGTGGTAAAGTTTCAGCTGCAAAAGGCAATTCCTAGAACAACAATTCAGAAACTCATTTCCCCCAACACTCATGTTGGCAGAGGGCTTATGAATCTTTTTAGGAAAACAAGAAGGAAGCAGTGCATCAGAATAAGGCATTTTTGTTTGCTTAGGTTATGTGGAAGCAAACACTACTGAAGCCAATTCTTTCCTTGTGTTTGCTATTTCCAGGGCAAAGAGCCAGACTTGTTTGAAAATTAAATAACACCAAAAAAGCTAAAGCTTAGGATCTGCAATATAACAAACCTCCAGCACACGAAGCAACTGCTAAATGCATTCTGAAACCACTGTATGATAGTTTCAGCTAAGTTGCCCCAACCCTGGTTAGCATTATGGACCCCTGCAGAAAGAGCAGAATATGGACTCAAATCCTGCCTCTGATACTAAATAATGGCATGATCTTGAACAAATCATGTGTCTTTCTGAGTCTGTCTCCACGAATGCAGTATGGGGGTGGAGGTGGGGGATGGAGGGGACAAGAGCAATCTCAGAGGGCTGTTGTAGAACTCAGTGTGATAACGTCTATGGAAGTAACTGGGAAATGGTCAACTAGGAATTACCACCAGTTTTTCTTCATTTCTCTTCTGCCTATCTTGGCAAAAGTTTATGTCAAAATAACTGTCAATTTTCTCAAACTATTTCAGCCCTGGCTCATCTATAATTTCCCTTTTATCTTCAGTCAACTATAATATTAAAATTTGTTTCCCTTCAAATTCCAGTTCCCTTTGTGTGAATAAAGCAGTCACAGTTGGCTTTGGGTATTTTACTTTTGATCCTTTACAATGTGTATGTAACAGAAACTGTAAATGTATTTGTTATTCAGAAGCTATAAAAGTATTGTCTTTCAAATGAGAATTGTTTAGTTCAGTTTAAACTTCTTAAATATGACAGATATTATTAGTAGAGATAAAATCTGTGGCAAATATCAGAAAATCTATTCAACTGGCTTAAACAATGAAGGGAATTTACTGGCTTCTGTAACTGAAAAGAACATAAGATTTTCATGGCTGTTTCAGGCATGGTTTGGTCCAGGCTCTGGCTACAGTTTTCTTCTATTGTCTCAGTTCTACCTGCCTTCAAATATTAGTTTCGTTCTTGGGCTTGCCTCCTAAAAGGACTCCCAGCAGCATTCATGGTGGTTCTCTATTCACATGTAAGAGTAGAGCAAAGGCCAAGGCCAGTTTTGAGCACCATGTGCTAATCAGCTGAGCTAACTGGCCAGTGGTCCAAGGCCGGTTTTGAGAACTATGATACAAAAGTTTCAAACGTCACTCTAACTGAACTACCATGATAAAATCTCTGCAGCTAGAGGAATGCCATGCTCTGATTGGCTTAAATCTATATCAATCTCTATGACAAGGACATGGGATTCGCCTCGGTGGTTTACACCAAGCAGGACCATTGTCTGGATCTGAAGATAAGGTTCATCCCTCCTTAGCGACGATAAGGAAGAAAATGTCCTAAAGAATATTGTTGATTGTGAGATCATTTTTTAGTTTTATATTACATGTTAATATAAAGAAAAAAAGCTGTTTCCAACTGTACCCACTGAATTCAGTTTATTTTATAAACTTAGTATATGAATGCGAAGCATCATATATGTATCTTCAATATCCTTCAGGTGAACATATCTAAATAAGCATGAGTTGGTGCTTGCAGGAAAATCTCAATGGTCAGAGAGCAAGTGAGGAGTTTATGAAGATGTGGGCAGGACTACGGGGTTACCCAACAGACCTCTAGGCTGGAATGGGGTAAGGGAGGAGCGATTGCCCAAGACAGGGATGGAGCTGAGCTTCTCTATGACCTTCTGGTGCCTTGGACATTGACAGGCCAGGAAGCCAGTCTCTGGGCACAAAGCAGGATGGAGGCAGGTGGAAAGCTCACTGGGACTGGCAGATGATCAATATTTAGTATAGAGATTCAGTTCAAAATTCTGACAAATATAATTGGAATTAATATAGAGAATAAGGAAATTACTTCAAACTGGTCATAAAGTAGAATTTTCCCATTGAGTCTATTGGCAAAAAATGGAATTGCATCTTTGCAGAAGAAAAAAATTAACCTCAGGTCAATGGAAGTAGCCTTAACCATATAGAATATAGATAAGCACAGGATAAAAGTTGATCACCAAAACAAATGTGGAAATAGCTGAAAAGGCAGTGACCCCATGTCAGACCAGGAACGGAGACATGAGCCTCAGGCCCCCTTCGCCCACACTGACCTGTCTGCCTAGAGCATTCAAGTGACACGTCTTTACCACCTTTTGCTGACAGGTCCCAGTGGTACCTTCTCTGACATCTGCAGTCTAAAATCCTGATAAAACAAACCATCTGTATTCTTAGGAAAACAGAAAGCTTTTCCTTCTTAGCATCTCAGAGGACTGGTTTTTTCCCTTTGCATCATTTTCCATTACTCTCTGCATTCTTATCCTTGTGAACTTTAAGTGGGCCACCTAAACTTTCCACATCTTTGTTCTCCATCACTAATGAACTAGGGAAGCAAGATTTGTTCAACTAATTCTTTTCCCCAACTTCCTACTCCAGTTGGCTCCCACATTCCAACAATGCAAGTCTCTCTCTAAAGCCAACTAAGCACAGACTTCTGTGTTCTTTCATTGCTCTGGGAAACTTTCTTCCCTGTCCCCAGCACGCGTGCACACACACACACATACACACCCCTCCACTCGCTTCACTGTCCGATGAAATCCTTCAAGGTTCAGTCTTATCTGGTCTTAATTCCTTAGTAATCTCACCCCATACTGTGACGTTCAGGACCACCTCCCACCCTCCACCTGAGCAACATAATTAAACACCCCCCTCTTCTGCTCACCTGGCACTTAGTCCCCAAACTGAGTGGTCCTTATCACCTGTGTTGCACTTAGTTATTTTGGTGACTATTTTCCCATTAGATTGTTAGTTGTTGGAGGCAGAAATCATGCAGTTTATCTCTGTGTCCAAAGTAGAAGAGGGAGAAGATTTGGAATTTATGCTGAAAGAAAGAAAGAAACTCTGAAAAGATTTCCAAGTTACCTTTAAAGTTTCTGAGTAATAGAAGTAACTCTGATGCCCTCCCCTCTGCTCCACTGGTACCTGAGGGTCGAGGAGATAGATGGCAGACATCTGGACTTCCCTCTTGGATGCTGGTTTTCCACTTGACCCAGAAATCAGGTCAAGGCCATCTCAAAAATTCTTTTAAGACAAACATAAGAACAACATGTAATAAAATAAAACCTCTTTTTGCCATTTAATTCTTAGTCAAGTTCGATATGCTAAGTTGCTTTAAAATCAGAAGTTGTCTGTTTATTAGTAAGTAATAAGGTGGCTGTGTTTATGAAATGGGTTGTAGCTACAACATATGGACACAGTTATGAATAAAGCAAACTGCAGAGAGATTAACGGTGGAAGATCTGAGATTTTATTTGTTTTTATGAGGACTCTCCCAGTCACCTCATGTTTATGGCAAAGTCATAACTTTACCCTAAGGTCTGTTTAGCCTAGACTAAGCGGTCGTCGTTAACCCCATTAATGCCAACACAAGCTCAGGGGAGCTCTTAGCAGACTAGGTTTGCGGGGAGGAAAATGATGGCATTTTACTTGAAGCAGACAGGGTTTTTGAGTTTCCTTTGTAGTCAGTAAAGACAGACTCCCAAACTTCTGACTGTGAACTTTCCACAGCGCCCTTCAAGCCCACTCCTCCCCTGAGCCCTGTTTACTATGTATAATAGACGGTTCCCTCGTGTACAGCAAGTCCTCATTACTCAAAACCGACTGTTCTCTAAAAATGCTTGGTAAACTATAAAGGCCTTGAAACTCACTTGTTTTCCTGCCTGAGGTGGGGACGCTCCTCCTCCGTCTGCAATTAATAGCACACATATTGCAACTACCTGCCAGTGAGGATGGACCTTCCCTGATTTCTGAAGCAACACATCAGAGTGGAAAGTCACCAACTTTCTTAGAGCTAAACCGAACAGACATCTTTTCGTCTTTGTCTTACTTGGCCTTACTATGGCTCTGAATGATAACTTTTTCTTGGAAATAATGACTCGACTAAACTTCCATAGCTCGATAGCCATGTGCTTTTCCTCCTGTGTATATTTTAATTATAATACATTCTTTTGGAGACTTTACAAAGGCACCCGAATGCAACATTCCCAGGCTGAATTGGTAATCTTTCTCCGCACGTATACTTTTCCTCCTATGTCCTCCTCGAAAATGAATGCCTCCCATACGTATGGGTCCTAAAACTAAAGACTCAAACACTGTTTTTGAATCTTCCCTCTCCCCCCAGTGCCCAATCTGTCGGCCCACCACCAACCAGTCAATCAATGCTGATTATTACCATCCCTAAGTAGCACTCAAATACTTCTACTTTTCTGCACCCTTCCTGAAACTGCCCAGTTCAAACAGCCAAGTAAATAATGGGCCGGGGGGGGGGGGGGGGGGGGGTGTTAAAAANGGGGGGGGGGGGGGGGGTGGTCTTAATGACCTCATGCCTCCGAGCCTCCATTTGCTGCTTTGTAACATGAGACAGTTAGAATGAACACCAAGTTTCTTCTTTCTCTATAGGCTGTGAATGTAAGAATTGAAAACCATAGAGGGCATCAGGGCAACATCAATTCCTTTGGGAGACCATCTCTCTTTCCCCATTTACAAATTAAATACTAGTGTGACCAAGATTGTGCTTCGTATTCTCCCCTAGCACAGCCACAGCAGGCAACAGTGATATCACAGATAGATGAATAACCTCTCACCTCAGACCTTCTCAGGCAGATAGCATTTGGGCTGCTACCATTCACTAGGGTAACTGGGTTCGGGCCTTTGGAAAGTCCTCAGGCATTTCAGGACTAGGCTCTGCAGGCAACAGTAACCCACCAATCTCTTTAAAGTGAGCACCTAATAGTTATCTTCACTTTCGTATTTGAAATATGTTGGATTTTAATATGTATTTTAAATATGTATTTTGTACTTTAAAATACTTTATTTCAAACCTCTATATAGTAAACTGCCACAGATAGCTTAAATTCAAGGCAGTGAATTTCAAACTCTTTTGACAGCAACTCACAAAAAATATACAGAATAATTTTTATCACAGACCAGTATACACACACATGCACAAAACTAATAAAAATGTTTTATGAAATTGTATTTACCACGTTACCTATAATGCACTCTGATATTATCTATTACATTTTATTTCATTGCTTTTAAGTGCTTGTCGAAACCCCCACTATTTTATAATAGTTATTTTATAATCCACTACTTGTTAGGACCTGCAGTTTGAGAAACATTATTTTAAAATTATAGGTTCCAGACACCCCAGCCAGTAGTCTGGTGTCCAAATTTTTAAAATGACTCGCTTAAATGCATTACCAAAAAGCAATATTCGCTAAAGAAATCTCAGTCCTCCCAAAGGGCATCATATTGGAGATTCCTATCATAACTCACCAAATGAATAGCCAGCCTTCCCTTTGCAGAACTGAGATGTGAACGGAACATCAAGTGAAAATGGTATAAAATAAGAACAGTTGGAAAAGGGGGACCATCACCGAACACAATGTGTGGTCCCTCTGGAAAACCTAAAACAGCTTAGAGTGAGGTGAATGGAACAAAGCAGCAAAAAGGTATTAATGGAGAAAAGACAAAGCTTGCGACTTCTGCCACCAGGCTTCACAACTTGCACTTCTGTTTTCCAACGCTGTAAGACAGAGTGATATTGAGGATGACTTCAGTAATCATGGGCCCTGAGTCTCTCAGCAGACATCATTTAAGTCATTTAAAAGGATAACTGCAAATTAAATTAGTTCATCTTAGTTATGCAAAAATGATAAATTCAAATAAGCAAGGTAATTTGCTTCTAAATTAAAATTTTTTTCAATCACTTGGCATCTCAAATCAAAGCAAACGGGTAATGTTACCAATTATATCAATTTGACTCTTAAATTTAAATACATAAACATATGATGAACAAGATTAAAATTCTTATTTGATATGCACTTAACTTATTACCATCTGCACTAGGGTAGGGAACCACATTCAAGATGTGAAACAGGGTCCCATCCTTGAAACCAAAGAAAGTTGACACCAAAAGTCCCTTTGTGAGAGCCTAGCAACACAGCGAATGCCCAAAATGTGTTAAACAGGCCAGCCCCTCAGGAAAGGTAAGGTAGCTCACACTAGCAAAGGCAACACTATGGAAACTTATGAAGTATTTATAAAGATAAATATTTGGTAAATTATAAAATATTCCATTTTAGGAAGTGGTATGATAATATGTTAAAACTTCAAATGGTTGTGCTTATGAGCACAGACTTTCGTAGGTAGAAAAGAAATGGAAATGTATTTAACATCTGTGTTTTGCCACACATTACTAAGGAATTTCAATTACACTAGAGCATTGGAAACTAGGAATCAAAAACATTAAATAACTTGCCTTAGGTCATAAAGTGATAAAGGATAGAACTAAGATTTAAACTCCATCATCTGATTATAATAAATTATTCTTGTCACACTGATATCACTTTATCCTGAGCCAGTACTAAAAATATATTAGTGTTATACTAGTTGCTTAAATACCAATATTTCCTCAAATTTATGACCAAGTTCAATTTAGACTCCAATTTCAAGGTTCATGAGCAATAAAGTGATCTTTAAAGAAAAAAACACATAAAAAGGAAAAATGTGCATTCTGAGTGGCATTATGAATTTTTCAAACATCTGATAAAGGATTATTTGTGTTTCACGCCATGATGAAAGAAGTTATCTAATACCATGTAACAAACCACACCAAACTGTAGTAGCTTAAAACAACATAGTAATGTATCCTTGTGTTTTTTTGGTCTGTGGACTGACTGGGATTGCTTAGGGTCTTCTAGAAAGTGCAGGAGGCTGTAAGCTGGGGCTGCAATCACCTGTGGGCTCAGGTGGACTAAACATCAAGTTGGTTCATTCACATCACTGGCAGAGGATGCTGGTTGTTATTTGGGGATGCCAAATAAAGGATCTATAAACGGCCTTTCCATGTGACTTGGGCTTCTTTCAGAGTGGCAGCTGGGCTCCAAAAGAGAGCATCCCAAGAGTAAATGTTCTAAAGGACCCGGAATTCTTACACCCTAGCCTCAGAAGTCCCTGAAATTCGCTTGCACAGCATCCTAGTCAATGAGCCAGTCAGTAAGGTGTAGAGGTAAGGAGTTCAACCCCACCTTTTCATAGTGAAAAACAATATGACATAAAGGGAGGGAAGGACATTATCCATCACACCTTAGTCTTTTGCCTCTCACCCTGGCATCTCTACTTTACACAACTGAGTACAGGAAAAATACATGATAAAAGTTATGAGATAAAGTATTTTGTTGTATTTGTTCTATTCTTTGGCTCTGTCTCTTTTTCTGGAAAGATGGCATTTCTTAAATAAGTGGAAAAATAAAAGTCTCTTCCTTTTCCACTCTACTCTCTTTTTTCCCTTCATTTCTTGTCTTTCCTTCTTTCTAGTGGAAGAAAAAAAGGTGGAAATAAATTAATTAAGCAGCAACATATTTAATTAGCTAGTAAATCTTATGGTTAGTTTCTATCCATATCTCCCATTTGACATCTACCTGACTGATTCAGTCATCATCTTACATAATAAGGTAATAATTTCAATGCAAGCAAAAAGTAGGGGGAAAGTGGGAAAGAAAAATTAGATAATTAAGAGAGAAGGAAAATATAAATGGAAGGGAAATAAATCAGGAGGACTGAACAGTATTAAGCCCAGGTGGCTAAAAAGACCAAGAGAAACAAGCCAAATTCTCCCCATATGATACTGCATCCATCCCTTACTTTCCAGCCATTGCCATCAAATCCAGCCCAGTCCAGCTTTATCTCTTACTCCCTGAATTACTGCTGGACCAACCTACCTAATGGAAGATTAGGTAGTCTGTATCCTCCATAGAAACCACCCAAAACACTACTTTCCTCACAGTGTTCCCACTTTAAAAACAAACAAACAAAAAACAATAGTGACAACACTAAATGACATCTGAAGGATAAAGTCCAATACAAGCATTTTAAGGATTTTCATAATCTGACCTAACTTTCCTTGCCAATCTTGTTTCCTTTACATAAAGCTATCAGTTCAACTAGAGCACTCTACTCACTGTATCCAAATACATAGAGAAATAACACTATATCTCATTATTACATCATGAAAAATGTGAAGTCTAAATCAAAAAAAATAATAACCAACAAAAAAAAGATTGTTTTTCACAAAGCAGCGTGGCAACATTTCAAGCTTGTTAAGTACAGCACTCAGGGTGCTGACCACTTGTCACAAATATAACCTTCTCATTTTGTCTTCTGTCCTTTGCTTTAATTGATCTTATCACCAGGAGCTTTTCTGCTGCTCTCTGCCTTTCCAAATCCTATCTCACCAGAACCCAAAGAAGACCTCTTCTTTATGGAAACTTATGTTAGCTAATTAATTTGGAAGAAGTGTGATTAGCAGGATTATTCTGGACCTGAAGTATCTTGTTTAACTACAGGCATCTGATTTGACTCTACAGAGACCAAGCTGCCCAAGTTCCATTCAGTTTTTACTCTGTAGATTTGTTCAGTGCACAGTAGTTTAAGGGACCATTTCACTCCAGTTTAGTAGATAATTCAACCAGTATCCATTTATTCATACAACTTGGATTCACAGTAATTACAAACAGTGATTACAGAAGCAGTTAAGAAAACACCATTGCAAATATTATAACTCTCTGGGAGTCTGATATAAATGGGACTTTTTGAAAAAAAATAGGATATTTGAAGATAATGATGGGTGTAGTCCATGATCAAACAAATTTTGTGGTGAGAAAAGTTTATTGTCAGGTATAATTAAAGCTATAGCAACCACTTTGAAAGTACAGACTTTATAGGGCAAAGAAAGAGACTTTTTGAAGCAAAGTACAAATTAGGAATAATTACAGTGATAATCATGGAATGTCAACATCCGTTTTCATTATGATGGGCTCAGTATCCTTCAAAGTTCCCTTGAGTCCAGGAAAGCATTAGTATAACAGCAAAAGGAAGCTTTGGGAAGCGTATATTTGAAGTACTAAGAAATAGAGTGACTGGAAGCCAGAAGACATAAGTGGAATATGGCATAAATGTCTTGATCACCAACAGAAATTGTACACTTAAAAATACCTTATTAAAGAAAAACAAGTTTTCTTTTTTACGTCCAATATCGCATGCAATTATTGTTGTTTTCTAATCAATTTTGAATTCAAAACTGGCTAAAACTAAACTTTTTAGGGGAGTTTATAAGGGTGATAAAATTGTAAAGAAAAGTAAGTAAAAGATTATTATATCAAACAGGAGAGTAAAGGTTTCTGGGGCCAAGTTGCATTACTTGGCATGAGTGGTTCTATGGATGCTCAACTCATTTTACTCACCTATGTTTTAGGCAGTTTGCTACTTATGAAAATGTTATACCCAAAATTCACGGATAGTAATAAAATCTTCAGCTTCTATAATTCATTAGCTTATAGGTATCTGTTCCTGCCATAATTAGTGCTTTGTTCACATTCCCTTTTGTCCAAATGAAGCTGGTTGCACGCTTAGTAATGGCTCGTTCTCTAGAAGTACTGAAGCTGCTCTGACCCCCAGTGACATTTCAGTCTCTTTATGAATGGGCCTTAAGAAGGTGTCCTTTTTAAGACAAGGATGAAGTGTTATACTTTGGATTATTTAAAGAACATGACACAATGCCACACAACTAATACGCATTCATTCGTTCAACAGATATTCATTGACTTACCTACCGGCTGACTATCTGGAGAGCCACAGCATTTTGCCACCTGCTACGGTGAAAAGGCACGTGACAGGTGCTGTAAAGATCCTGGAGACCCAGCAATTTCTCCTGGCTATCAAATTTAGTTTGGCTAATGGTTACCACTCACTCTCACTTTCATTGAAGTCTTACAGAGGGATACTGGAAAGGGTTGACCACTTAGAAGGTAGAGACTTAATAAAAATTGAAATAGAAAGAGTGGAGACAGGAGGGAATTTTAAGAAGCAGAGGAGTGAGGAGACAGAGACTGCACAACCAGCGGGGCTTCAGTGCCCTGTGTGTTCAGCTGAGCCAGGTGCTCTTCCTGTCCCCTTGCTTGATCTTCCCTCTTTGTCATGCCCTCATCTGGAGGAGCCAGGCCCCGCACAGATGCCACTGAAACAGGTCAAAGCTAAGGAAAGGCCCTGGGATCAAATCTTGGCTGAGTTGGGTCAAAACTTCTGAGCAGCCACAAATAGAAAAAGCCAGAAGAGAAACACCACCCACTTTCAGAGGAGTGCCAAAGGTGAAAAGGAGAAAAGCCAGAATTAGTAATCAAATCCCAAGGCATGAGGACAGAGCCAGAAGCTGGGAGGAGAAGGGGAATTAAGAAAGTCAAGTGGTAGGTAAAAACAGAAATTGAGACTTGGTGGGGGAATTGAAATAAAGGGTCCAAAAACAGAGGAGAGTGAAACACAGGGTCCAAGGCACTAGTCGGACCCACTTCCTAGGGTTTGATACTGGATTTGGTTGAGTGTGGGTTAGCTTAATCTAAAAGCATAGAATCTGAGCAGACACTCTCTTTCCTTAGGACTTTTATCCCCCACCTTACTGACAGTCTATTATTGATAAGGCATTAAAAACAGCAAACAACCTCTGGAAGCCTTTCAGGCAGTCTTGCTAATGAACAACCTTAGTCCAGACAGATTTGGCCTTGAAGATGACCACATCTCTTGAGGACAGTTCTTCCCAGATTCCTCCACTGACTATTTTGGGAAACAAAGCACTTAAAAATGATATATTTAAATAAATTAGTTCAGGCTTGAGCAGCCTGAGACACTGATAGACAGAAATACCTTACCTACCAGCAGAAAATTTAGTGAACTCGTACCATGTCCCCTGCAGGAAGTTTACTCAAAGTAGTTGAAATATGATGTCCCAGTGTGTCTGACATTTAAAAACTTTCCCACTGGATTCAAATCAGTTAGATTTTGGGGGGGGATCTTGACCCTCTCCCACCCCAGCTGTAAACCGTAAAGACCAGGACTATCTTGCCATCTTCGTTTTAACCTCCCTAATCTCCGGTCACCCCTCGAAAAGTGCAGCCTGCCCTGGGAGCTCTGCGCACCTCCCAGATCACCTCGATTCCACCTGTGTCACAGCAGAAAAGTGACTTGCCCCATCACTATCCTGCAAAGGGTGTACCATCAGCCTAAAAATGTGTTCGTTTCCCTTGTCTTATATTTCTGTCTGATTTCCAGTGAAGTAACAATAGTTTAAACTTCTCTGCTATGTGGCCTGAGCCAGGGCTTAACAAAGGATATGGGGGAGGGGGGGTTGCGTGTACAGGTGTGAGTTCATGTCACTCGATGTGACTGCTGATGCGAGGTGGGAGACAGGCACATGTGTATTTATCTTAAAGAGAGAAAGAGATGGTAAGACCCACAGAGAAGAATTCACTTCTGTGGCATTAATGTTACCTATTGGAGAGAGGTTCGGGGAGCAGCTAAGGGGATGGATTCCTATCCAATTGTGTACGGAGGCCCCTGTATGAAGACAATCAAAGACTTTGCCAGCATTCAAATATTTCATTCTAGAAAAGAAAAAGTGCAATGCTCAGTCATCTCCTCCCCCTTTTTCTCACTTCTTTGGTGCCCTTCCAAGGTAAGGCCCCTTGGTGCTGGCTTCTCAGTCCTCCCAGGGGAAGTGCACCAAGGCCAAGAGGGCCAGATGGGGCTGCTGGCAGAGATGCTGCTGATCTGGCTCTTTCGTATCCCACTTTCCGTCTGCCAGTGCTTTTGGCGGTGGCAGCGGCGGTCCTGATCAGGTTTGAATTACCACCCTGCGGCCAGCGGCGTGAGTCCCAGTAAGCATCCGGTTGCATTCACCAGCTCTCTACCTGCTCAGGGCCGTAAAGTGCCATTGTTTCAAGATGCCCATTTTACACTTCACACATCAGCTTTCTCTCAAGACAGTTATTTGATCACTAACCACTTTGAATATCATGATCATCGGCTCATTTATTTTTTTCTGTTTTAAAGGATGGTGCTGGGGTGCTCAGGGAGCAGCTATATCGATTTCCACATTTGCCAAGGCATCCGAGTGTGAGCTGCCTATCACGATACTGACTTTAATAAAAGGTTATTACTGTGATCATTATTTAGCATTTATATAGCTCCTCACAATTGTTTACCCACTATTCCTCAGAGAACCACTGTCAAGGTGGTCAGTATCAGCAACCCCATTATAGAGACAATAAATCAGGGAGAGGTTTTAGAAATATCCACAAAAGGACGCAGAGTGAATAACCACAGAACTGCGTCAGGCCTGGACCTCATCCCCTTTGACATTCTTGGTGAGTTCTGGTTAGCAGACTTACACAGAGCACTCGCCTCTTGCGGGTTACAGCTCAGATACAGTGAGAGGCTTTCCCTGGCTGCCCTCTCAAAAACAGCACCCCCTCCCCAGTCGCATCCCTGGGTTTATGGGCTTCACAGTGCTGAGTGCTACCGAAGTTATCTTCTTTGTGTGTTTGTGTTCTTGTTTCTCGTTTGTCTTTGCCATTCAAGAGGTCCTCCCCGTAACAGCATCAGTCTTGCCTGGGTTGTTCATTGCTGTATCCATCCCCTTTTTGAAAAGCACCTGGCATACAGTAAGTGCTCGGTAATGCTTGTTGAGTGAATGGCAAGGACAAGCTCCGGGCAAATACGCCTACTTATGCATCATTTCCTATGCCTTTCGATCTCTTTCCGGATTTCCTGGCTATAGTCACAGGTATAGTCAATAATTCTTAATTATCTTGGAGCTAGTGATCAGGTTCGTGGATGGCCCAGGTCCTTGGCTTCCTTTCCTCTAGATATTCCTCCAGATCTTTCAGTCATTTCTCAACTTCAGTTGAGAGGGGTCTAGAAGAGAGTTGGGTGATGAAAATCCTACCAATTTTATTAGTTCTAATAGCTTTGGAAAAGGTACAAAGTTGACATTATTGATTCCAAGATTCCTTTTTCACTTTATTTGCATATTTTAAAAAATCCATCTGTTTTATATATGCAATACAGTGAAAGGTACTTTGAAGAAGTTAAAAGCGCTGTATTAAATGTAAGATATAATTATGTATGTATGTAGTCCCATTAACCTTGATAATCGAGAGTTGCTTATACAGTTAAGATTTAATTAGTTTTCATAGAACGGTAGCTCACACTTTTCTAACGAGTAGGGCTGGCCAAGGACTTTGAAAACGTATCTTTGGTTGATTTTTTTTTCAACCACCAAGACAAGATAAAGCTTGAAATCCCTTAAAAGCAGGAGAGGTTGCCAGTAATGCTGATTTCTCATCAACAAGTAAGAATAGACAAATGGTACTAAACATTTGAATTTTCTTGCATCGAATTTCAGACGAGAGTACAATTTCCCCTGAAAAAGAAATCTTAGGCTGATCTTGGAAGAAGCCCCTGGATAATCTCAAAATTAAGTTTCCTATTTAAGGTTGTTTCTAATGTTCTTTATAGCCCCATATGCAACCATAAATTGGGTTGCCTTTTTGTTCTAAATATAACAAATCAACACAGTACCTTATATTTACTAACATGTGCTGCTATATTTGGTACTCACTATAATTACATCCATAGATATTATTGTCACCACTCTATAGGTGAAGAAAAAGGAAACAAAGCTATTGAGGTCTTTACCAAAGATTTTAGAGGAAGTCACCAAGAAGACTGATCTGGCTCACATCTCCTGACTCCAGTTTAATATTCTCCACAATAAGGTTAGAAAACCACACTGGAAAGGGAAGACTCATTTCTAATACTTCTGTCCTACCACCAAGTGTCGAAAATCAGACATATATTTTACTTTATGGTTAAACTGGCCACATCTACTCAGTCTGTACCTTGCCCCAGGCCCTGTGTTTTATCCTAGGAAGATGCAAAGAAAGCAAAAAAAGAGGTTTGGTTTCTATGGCCCTTACTCACATACAAACATTGCTGTCATACAAGGAGGCAGGGTAGGAGGGGCGGGGCAAGGCTCTAACAGAGATGCAAAGTTCCATGGAGCAGGGTAAGAGCAGTATCTGAAAACACTCCATGAACGAGATCACCTTTCATGCCAGAATGAACTTGGCATAAAATCAAGATTTAATAGAGGATATATTGGGAAGTGTGAAGAGTGGGATGGGGTGGCTACCAAATTTTATCTGCTTAAATTTTATCTACCATGTCAAGAAATTAGTAGGTAATATTTTAAAATTACCTTTAAATAAAAGTATTTGTGTTAGTTATATAAATAGAGGTAAACACAGGAAGAACTAAAATAGAAATGGCTAACGTGGTTTTCCCTGGGATATGGAACCGGGGCGATAGGAAGGATTAGGATCGTGAAGTGGGAGGCTCCTTTTTTATTTCTTTTTGTCTTTTACTCATTTTTTCAGCTAAGGTTAGCATTCTGTGTTACTTTCTATTAGTTTCAGGTGTACTTCATAGCAGTTGGACAATTGTATAGTTTACCAAGTGTTCTCCCCCATATTTTGAGTAACCACCTGGCACCACAGATAGTTATTATCATATCATTGATGGCATTCCCCATGCTGTACTGTACATCCCCATGACTATTCTGTAACTACCAGTTTGTATTTCTTAATTCCTTCACCTTTTTCACCTTGTCACCAATCCCCTTCCCCTCTGGCATCCTTCAGTCTGCTTTCTGCATCTATGAGACTGTTTCTATTTTTTTCAAAAAGATATTGCTGAGAAATGTCAGAGATTTTACTGCCTACGTTTTCTTCTAGGAGTTTTTTGTTTTCAAGTCTATCTATTTCAAGTTTATTCTTGTATATGGTGTAAGAAGGCGGTCTAGTTTTGTTTCTTTGCGTGTATCTATCCGATTTTCCCAAAACCATTTATTGAATAGTCTGTCTTTACCTCATTATGTGTTCTTGCCTCCTTTGTCATAGCATAATTTATCATAGCGACATGGATTTAATTCTGGGCTCTCAATTTGGTTCCATTAATCTGTGTCTGTTTTTATGCCCATACCTTGCTGTGTTGACTGCTATAGCCTTATAGTATAATTCGATATCAGGCAGTATGACACAGCCCACACTGTTGTTCTTTTTCAAGATTGCTATCACTATTCAGGGTCTTTTGTGTTTGTATACAACTCTTTGGATTATTTGTTCTAGTTCTGTGAAAACCACTATTGGTATTTTGATAGGAACTGCATTGAACCTATAGAATTGTTTTAGGTATTACGGACACTTTAATGATGTTAATTCTATTCATTGTGTTTCTTTATAAACTCTTCAGTATTATTTGATTTTTAAGTCTCAGCTATGGATTACTTAAAGAAATATTAATTTTTAAATGGGCTGTCAAGAATAAGTAAGGTTTCCTCAAAAGAGAGAGAAGCTGGGGCATTTCTAACAGAGGAACCAAAACGAACAGAGAGAAAGCAGGAAAGCAGGGGAAATAGCAAGTAATCCATCTGGACTGAGGTGTGGATTATGCCCACATGGAGAGGGAGTCATAAACTGGTGTTCTATTTTAGAAGGCCTTGAATACTAGGACATACAAATATACGCTTACATATTTGTTGGCAAGAAGGACATACAAGGGCATTAAACTAAGGCAGTATGCTCAGAATTGACCTTTACATATAGCAATGATTCTTACATTTGAAATTCCCTGCTTGTTAAAATAAAATTGCTAGGCCCCCAAGGCCAAATTTCTTTTTTGAGTTGGTCTAGGGTGGGGCCCCCAAATTTGCATTTCTAGTAAGTTACCAGGTAATGCTAATGACGTTGGTATGAAAGCCACAATTTGAGAATCAGTAAAAGACAAATCTAGCAACAAAGTCAAGACTAAAGTAGTGTGAGAATGAGGTAAAGGGACTCTTTTAAGAGGGCAGACAAGAGAATTGGGGCCCTGGGTAGGACACTGATGGTGGAAAATTACAGAGCAGCAATCAAGAGAGCAAACTGCTTCAAAGGACAGGGGACCATTGGACCACATTCTGGGTCATTCAAATCACAAATCATCAGTAAACCATCTCTAGTGCCTGTGCCAGGTACACAAAAAGCATTTGAAAATAATTTTTAAAATGGCAATCTCGTGTAGAAATTAAGCTGCAAGTTTTATCTCACCTTCTCTTCCTCTCCCATCAATACCTCATTCTAGTGCAATTTAGTTTGCAAAAGCATATTCCAGGGAAAGGCATCCATAGCTGCATCTTGTTACCAAGCGCATCTGTCTGTGTATGTAAAATCATAGAAACCCTGATTTTCTTTATTACTTCATTTCGGTACATTCTTGTAGCTAAATCGTGTTCAAAATAAATATAGAGCATAAGAAGCATCCATCTCTACCAAGTGGGGCAAAAAATAAAAAAATTGTTAAGTCACCATACCATATAAATACCCCATGAAAGCATAGATGAACCTTTATCCAACCAACATTCATTGAGTATTTATTGTACTAAGTAATAGGCACCATGGATGTGCTGGTATACAAAAATGAATAATACGTGGGCACCTCTCACAACATTTCAAAATCGACCGTCTTTTTCTAATACTCTTAAGTCTGCCTAAAGATTGCATTTTTTTCTTCTAATAAAAACTCTAAAACAAGGACAGAAAAAGAAGATGGCATTTCTAAATTGACCACCTCTGTTGTCTAATTATTCAACTAAAGAGAACACTTTGCTTCTGAGTTCTTTCACCAAGCTCAGATGTACTTTGCTGACACAGAGAGAGTCTGGGGAACATCCAGCACACATTTACTCCCCTGGTCTTTAAGTATAGTGAGCGTTTTATCACTTACACCTTTCAATGCCCAAAGTGAGTGCCACTTGGGGGTTTTTATATCATTTCCTTTACTACCTCCCAAAATAACAAGGTCACTTCAGGACCATTGAGTGGTTGGCACTGTGATGTGTTTCCCAGAAGTACTAATAGTTCTGGAGAGGAGCAAGTATTTTCACAGCTGCAGGTCTGGGTGCTGAACTTCAGGTCAGTGAGAATCGTGTCCCCGTGCAAATATAGAAGTGGAACTGACCAGCAGGGGGATAAGGGGATAGGGAATGCTGTTTACTTGAGTCAGGGAGCAACCAAAAATGATTTCTGCAACTGGAACAAAATTAAAACAAGGGCTGAAGGTCAACTTTCTCTTTTATTTTGGCCAATCAAGCACTTCTAAGCAGCCTTTCTCAAATGTTTCAGGTCTACTGATTACTTCAACTCTGTAAAGCCCCAGGTATCGTACCTACTCTACCTTTTGGTCACTAGAGAGAAACAAATGGAAAAATGTTCAGTCTCATTAGAATTAATGGACTCACTAGGGGACTCAGCTTTCCCTGCCCCATCCCCAACCTTATCCACCTCTAAATATCATGTATTTTGTTCGTTAAATGCTGCTCACATCCATCCACATCATTCCACCTTAGCCACCCCAGTGTAGTCCATGGATGTCATCTCTCAGAGATGACCACATCTTGTAACCTGTCTCTTGCATCTTGTTTAGCCCCTGCAAACTACTCTTCACATTAATTCATAGTAATCCATTCACAGTGATCCTTTGAAAATTCAAATAATGCTACGAAAATCTGAATACCCCACACATACACATAAAACTTAAATATTTTTTTTCCTCTGGCTCCCCAGTGCTCCAAAAACTTATCAAGTTCATTTGGCCTAGAGAATTCTGTCTCTTGCCATTTTTCCTCTTTTTGTTGCATCATGCCCCTCCCCTCCTCACCCTCTCCACTCTCACTGCCCTGCCCGGAACTCTTCACTCCCTGCTTTGCCAAGTTGTCTTCTTCTCACCTTTGGCTCTTAACCATATCAGCTCCTGAGGGATGCTTGAGGAAGATGCTCCCCTGCTTGGTTTAGGCCAAATTCCCTTGTTCTAAACTCACTTGGCACCATCAACCAGCTCATAAATCCTTTGTAACATATATCATAGGATATTTACACAATCCTGTATGGTTGTTGAATTTCTGTCTGGTCTGCCCACTAGACTGTAAAAAGCATGAAGGCAGGGACTCTATCTCTTTTTGCTTACCATTGTGCTCCAGAGCCTCGAATAGCATCTGGCATGTGTTAGGTACTAAATAAACACATTCTTTTCAATGGAAGAAAGGAAGGAAGGAAGAATGTATGAGTGGCAAATTGATACTACTAAAATAACAAAAAGGAGATTAGCATTTCATATAAATGATAATAGTAGTTAACATATTAAACTTCCAATGTTAGGTAAAGTTTTAAGATATATTTTTAATTTACTCTCCATGCCAACCCTATGATGTAGTTATTTTTACTATCTTCATTTCATAGAGGAGGAAACTGAGCTGTGTAGAGATTAAGTATTCAAGCTCACATGGCGAGTAATATATTTCACATATGATCATATATAACCATAAGAAGCCAATCCGCTCTAGGAATCTTTTCAATCAACCATTTTTAAGGGTTTCTGGAACCATTATTTTTAGAAGTCAGGGATTTTTCTTATATGAAATTGAACTTTGTAAGTAAAAAAAACTCTATGTCCTCTTTACAGATGTGTTAACCTCCTTAATAGATGAAGATCAGAGATACCCTAATCTGGATTTCAACTGCCTCTGTGTCTCGAGTTTCAGGATGAAATTTTTCTACACAAACGTAAGGATGAGCCGATTACAATGAGTACAATGTAGAGCAATAGACCAACCTCACTTCAGTTTTGACTATATGGTTTTAAAGTGAGCAGAACAGCAACTGAAGATCCTAAATGATGAGATGAAAGAAAGAGAGACAAAGAGAGAGTTCAGAATCTGAGAAGAAAAAGGGCAGTTCCCTAGGAAGAAAGCCTAAAATAGAGTAATATTTGTTTAGAAAAGAGAAGATAAAAAGGAATGTGCTGCCTTCCAAATACTTACAGGAAGCCACTTTCTGTGTATACAACCACGGATCAGTTTATTTGGGGTCTTACCCGGAATAGAAAGCTAATGCTCGGACAAGACAAAGCCTCCTGTGGAGGGGAGGAAAGGAGGAAGGGCTTCACATGGAAATGGAAAATAATTTGTGTGCAAAATGGAACTCTAGATGGAGCAGTTCCCTTTATTTGAATTGTCTGTGGAGTCTGATGCTGATTTCACTGGATTAATGACGATCAGAGAGATGACTAGTAGGAGTCCCTTAGCTCTGTGATTGGAAATAGAATGGAATGACCAACCACTTACAAAATAGATCTGTCGGTGGGATTCCTGTAAAGAGGGGAAGGCAAGAAGACTAAGAGGAAGAGCAGGGGGAGGGAGAAAAGTCGTAGGTGGAAGAGCTTTGAAAAGTCGTCCAAAACCATGGAGTGTGCTGCAGAATGGGGTACGGGCACACGCTCCAGAGTCCAAGTGCTGGGATTGGAACCCAGGTTCCATCGTCTACCAGTTATAACTGCCCCCGAAACCTTAGACTTCCTGTTTTTAAACGTGGGGTTCTAATCGTATGTAGCTCACTAATCGTTTTAAGGATTAAAGAATCCAATCCTTGTTAACGTCATAGCAAACATTTAATAAATAGTAGTGCTACTGCTGCCAGGAACGATGATCTATGATGAGACTGCGTGAGCCTGAAGTACCGGCTGTGTTGAATAATGTTGGATCCACCAGGAATAACCAGACCAATAACAACACTGCATTAGACTCTCCTCTGGAGGAGGTCATCACCTGACAAGGCGCTCCATGCCTTCGAGGGAGAAAGCCAACGTTAAGACTCCACCTGCCAGAAATCATCCACTCTCGGCTTGTTCTATAAAACCATTTTCTTGTCTCCCTCTTTCAGCCTTTGTTCTCCATCCTTTTCTTTTTTGTTTACTTTTCTACTTTGTTCTCTGTTTTCCAGTTCTTTGAAACCTCTGCTCCTCTCCACATGTAAGGATCCTGTCGAGACAAACTAAGCAGATCTGTTTCCTCTGTGTTTAAACATCACAGGCCAAGAGGGGAAAATGTTTCCTTTGGGTAGGTGCCAAGTAACTTCAGGGAGTCGGGGGTGAGAGTTTTTAATGACACAGTAAGAAAGAAAATATTTGTGTTCCATTTTAATTGAACTTTTCTTAAGCTCACTACATTTTAGTAGGTGAAAAAAATCAACATATGAGAACACTAGGCACAAAAATACACATAGCTCTGGCTTTGTGCACAGAAATGGAAAAAGCAGATTGGGCAAAGGGAGGTCTAGCGTGGGCATCCGTAGGAAGACTTGCCCCACAAAACTCTGAGCTTCATAGCACCACCTTTATCACTTCATTCAGATGGGTAGTGTAGATCCTGTGTGGCCCACAAAATTGGTGAGATCATGAACAAGTTTATTATTTTAAATGTATTTCTATCTGTTGGGGTCACTACAGTACCTTGAGGAACAAGATTATTACCTGCCACATTCCAGTTAAACCTGGAAAAGTGAGCATTATGAAAGGAGGTGGCTTACCTTGTCAGGTGACTCTAGAAAGAGCTACTTTTGTCACTGTTTCCTCCGCATTTACTATGTGCTAGGTACTGTACTAACTACTATATACGTGTGATCTCATTTAAACCTCCCAGCAGCTCTGTGAGGTAGGTATTGTTAAACCGGTTTTACAGTGATAGAGGACATCAGGCAATTCACGTGGGTCACACAGCTGACAAGTAGAGCTGGGACTTTTACCCAAGTCAGTAAGACACCAAACCCTGCACTTACACTGCAGTGTCAGGTGTGGCCCCACCTGTTCGTTATCTACTGTAAAGGTTCCGGGAAAGACTCATGATCTTAGGATTTATGAAGACAACAGAGTAGCTGACAATGAGAACTACGTGCATATGTGTGTATAATACAATTAAATGACATAAAATATCATGTTCTAGTAAATGAATCATTGTAGGACTAGGATAGAAACCTCAGTTCCTCCCACTATTCCAAGCTAAAAGAATGTTTCCTTTCCAGTTAAAGTTTCTCTTCTCTCGGGGTTATCCAGCCTTTTCTGGGTAATCCATTTCAGTGTGGACTGCCAACCTTTACATCGCAGCTGTGCCTCAGTTTTATCATCTGAAGAAGCAGCCCTGAACCCAGAGAGTTATCAGGATCAAGAGAAGCCATGCATTTAAAACACTTGGAAGAGTGCCTGTCATATTACCGATAAATGAAAAATGTTCCCTGTTAGCAACATGCTGTTTCCTTGAATGGAGATCACTCCCATTTGAAGCACTGACTTTAATCCTTGTTGATGGACTTGCTTGAAAATAGACATTATCATGATATCGTCAAGGAGACTTTGCTTCTCTCTACTACATCTGCAAAGTGTTCTTACCTGATTGGCTTATTAACTGCCCAGAAAAGGCTCCTCCTTTGTCTACAGCTCCTTGTGGCTCCTTGGCATCCTGTGAGGAGGGTGAGGGTCTGTGTTGTACACCCTTTGCTACGCTGAAATGGGAGAAGATGTTTTCAAGGATGTTGGTAACAAGAATTGGTAGTCAAAGTGAGTTGATCTGTTGTTGTTTTTTTCACACATCTTCAAAAAGGCTTTTCTATCTACTGGGGAGCATCCTGACTCATGGAGAGTTGGTTTCCAAATCCCAAGACTATTTCAAGTATCCATGAAGTCTCAGACTCTACACATTTAATCATCCAGTATAATGCTCCCATTCTACAGATGAGGAAACTGAGACTCAGAAAGTTGTCAGTGCCCATGATAATATTTTTTCTCTGATATTTTGTCTTATCGAATTTATCTTTCCTAAATTGTACATTTTTCCCACCCCTCTTTAGTAAAGATATTGCTAAATTTGGCCCTGGCTGGTGTAGCTCAGTGGATTGAACACAGGGCTGCGAACCAGACAATCGCAGTTCGATTCCCAGTTAGGGCATAAGCCTGGGTTGCAGGCCAGTTCCCAGCAGGGGATGCACGAGAGGCAACAATACACTAATATTTCTCTCCCTCTCTCCTTCCCTTCCCCTCTAAAGATAAATAAATAAATAAAATCTTTAAAAAAAGATATTGCTAAATTTTCTAGCTAAATTTCCTTAAATAGTTTATCATTTGAGCTAATAACTTGTGGAGGTTGAGAGGGGACTTCCATTTTGATATTTCTTAATCTTTTCTTTTTTCACTTAATTTTAACTCCATTGTTTCCCAAGGGCTATTCTGGTTTTATAGGTCAAAAATATTAAATATTGGAAATTCTGTACATTCCAACCTGATACCTAAAAGCCAAATATAGTCTCTATTTTTAGTTTTATATAGACATTGATATTATGAACTTCATTTCTTCCTTCTTTGGTTTTTAAATATATAGTATACTTTAAAGCAAATATTAGAAAGCCAAGAGATTTACCATGTAAATAACTGTAAAAACATGCACAGATATGAGCTAATGGCCCATTTAATATACCCCTTGAATTTTGGTCTCTCCCAACACACCTAGGCCACCTATTTGGGGTCCCCAATATTGCCCATTCTTGCCTGCCATGGACACAGTAAGGCACCAGGGGGAGAAGTCAATCTACCAAAGAAGTCTAAATCTGTTGTGTGACTAAGCAGAGAAGAGCAAATTAAACTTGCAACAACACACAGTTGAGTGGTGTGCCTGGCAGTGACACAGCAGCCCAGGCTTGCGTAGAGGTCAGAGGTCATAGTGGACCCTGACTCAGTTCCTTCTCCTGATCAGGACCAGCTGGTCCTTCCTATGTAAACAATAAACAGTCAGCTCCAAGTGGATGGTACCAGTGTGTCAGCGTCAGTGCAAGGGCAGCCTGTGAGAAGTGTCAGGGCATGTGACTGCTGAGTCCACAGTCGTTTCCTCAGAGAAATTCTCATAGGTGACTCATACCACTTCTAAATCACTCAAATGGGCAGATAACCACAGGCAAACTGCAGGCCCCACCAAACATTTCTTATACTGGTGCATCTATGAGACAGCCTGCGGGGGAGAGGGGTGCTTGTATTCCCACAGAGTGCTAAAAGTTAATGAGTGAAGAGATTAAAAGCTGCTTCAAGCCAAGCTTTTTAAAATGTGAACAAAGCAGTAACTTAGTAACAGTTTCCCCAGGACCCCAGAGCCAGTTACTTCAGTCCAGTGCGGGTACATGTAGGAGCAACGTCTGCCTATGAGAAAGGGCACAGCAGTGCCACTGAACCATGGGCTCAGGCTCACCTTGAATAAAGCCTCACCAGTGTCACCTCAGCCAAATGACCCCACTGAGACTCAGTTTCCTCACTCGCAGCGTGGGAGATACCTAAGTCATGGTGTTGTGAGACACGGTGGCCCCTGGTCACTGGTGGTGTTGATAACTTCGAGAGCAGAGTGCCAGGCAGGTAGCCGGAGATCAGTAAACAAGAAGGATTAGTACTTATTTGGGGCTTATGCTGTGCCAGGCACTGACTTGAGAACTTTAAGCGGATCATTTATTTAACCCTCTCCACAATACAAAAGCAAGCACTAACATTATCTGCATTGTATAAGTGAGGAAACTGAGGCATAGCAATAAGTTCCCACATTTTGCAAGGGAAGGGGCTGGGCCTCTAACCCAGGCTGTGAACTGACCCCAAAGCCCATCACCAATAAATGGTGATGACTGTCCCGAGAATGACCCACAGAAAACAAGACGACACCAATGAACCCACTGAGTCCTTCCTTTCTTCTTCCTCTAACTCCTTCCACCCGATGGAGTGCAGTTCCCTGCACTCGGAGGGGAGCCCAGGTCTTTTAGGAGCTCCTACACCCTGCTGGGATTGCTGAGGCTCGGGGAAACTATTCTGAGTCGAAGGGAGATCAATCCAGAGTCTTTTCAAGTTCTGTTCTGGGCAGTGACTCTAACCTTCATTTTGTAACTGATTTACTCTCCCCAGCAGTCAGCTTCGGCTACCTTCTCTGAGAACTGGGTAGACTCAGGAAATACTCCGCTGGCCAACCAGAAAATTAAATAAGAATGTCGTCAGGCCCTGAAGCTTAATTCTCAAATGCCAAACAATTTAGAACAAAGAGTCACTCTTTCAAAATAGAAATAGTTGTCAACAAGTGTTTAAATTCTTGCAGCATAACATAGTTTAACAGTCAAAAACACAGCCTGAAAGCCTAAATTCTAGTCCCAGCTCTGGCTGTGTGACCCTGAGAAAGTTTCTTAACCTCTCTGTGCTATAATGGTTGCCTTATTTATCTCCTGGGGAAAACAATAGGCCATACCAAAGAAGTTGACATGAAGATTAATGGATTGATTTATGTAAATACATTAGAAATAGCTGGCACATCATGAGAGCTCTAAAAATATTAGCTTTTCTTATTATTACTTTATTCTGCTGTGTTTCAGTACATGTATACAGGTTTTGCAGCAATGTCTTTCAAGAACAACTTTGCTGATGCTTTATTCCTTTTGCAAATGGTTTCTCTATTTTTACCATCTCACCACCAGCCACGACCCATCCCATATAAATTCCCTTCCCATCTCATCTTTTCCTTAAGTAAAGGAAATTACGTTTAAAAGCCACATGGAATTGCAACACTCAACATGCTCATAAAAGTTAGAATTCTCTAAAGACATTAACTCAAATCATGGCTCTGACATAATATTTCAGAGGGCTCAATGTAGCCTCTGGCAGTGAGCTGTGAGGTCTTTACTAACTGCTTCCTCTTCCCCAGCTGCTCCTGTCTTCTCAGATGCCTTCTACAGATGTAGCTGGCCTCTAGATTTGCCATTTCAAAGGAATGCAACCTTTGCTCCAGACTCAGACTCACCTCACAGAGCAATGGTTCTCTGACTTAAGTGAGTATCAGGCTGCCCTGGAGAGCTGGTGGAAACAGTCAGGCTCCGCTCAGAGCTGCCGCCTCAGTGGTTCTGGGGTGAGGACTGATGATCTGCATTTCTTACAGGTGCCGGATCATGCTGATGCCACTGGTCAGGATTGCACCGAGAACCACTGCCATGGGCATTTCTCCTCACTTCCTTCCCTTGAGATCCCATAGACTCCTCCAAAACAGAATGAAAAATTCTGTTCATGTATGCACATTACTCTCCATTTTTTGAGAAATGGAAAACAAGTTTTGTTGAAACACCAACACAACCCTAACGAAACTAGACTCACCTCATTTCAGCTGCTTCACCCATTTCACTCACCCACCCCATTCTTCAGTCAACTCCTGCCTGTCTTTGCACAGATGCTCAGGATTGTGTGTTTGTTTCTACTTCACTAGTCCTGCTGTTTACATGTACACATTAGTGTTTCTCCTTCTTCCCCATTAAACTGGAAAGTCCTTGAATGTCTTTCTCTCTAAGGCTCCCCAGGACCTGATGCTGAAGGCACAGTGGGTGTTTGGAAAATGCAGTTGACTGATAAACGCTGACTATTTTATTGTACCTGGTAAGCAGAATGAAGGAACAGATATTGCCATAAGAACTTTAAACTTTGCATCAGAGACCAAAGTGTGTTTATTTTTCGCAGCACTTATATAGTCAAAAGATGACTTTCCACTCACATATAAATATGCAGTATGTTGCCAATGAGCATTTTAAATGCTTTGATGCCATTCTCAGAAATACCATCTGTGCATCTTCCTCTCACATAGTTATCAGAATGAGTAATTTAATATAGGGCAGCATGTTTCAAACTAATAGAAATTGCAAGAGTGATACCAAGTTCTAGAAATCTAGTGTAATTGTAATCCACTTTTATTTTGTGGGACATTCGTGAATGTACACCAACTACATCAAATCTTTTCAGAATTAAAAAAAAGGAATGGTATTAGCCCTGAAGGCAATCAATGAGACTATTTCCTGAGAGTTAATAATTAACCCAGAAGTTATTATTATCATGTACTGATTTACAAATCTCATGAACTTACATCATTGGAGGGTGAGATCATTATTATTTTATCTATTGACTAAGAGTTGAACTGTACCAAGTATATTATCACTATTTCCCAAGCCAGCAAAGGCTATTACGGAGACAATCAGAAGGCAAAGCCTCTGTCTCCGTATCCTCTGAGGTCTAGAACATACATTAACCACAACGACATCAGAGGTCAAATATTTACACAATTCTGTTGAAAGAAGTCATTGTTATACCATGTCCCAGTTGATATGACAATGTGTGGTCTTTTAAAAATTTTTTAAGGATTTGGTGCTACATCTGACCTTCTTTTGATCTATTTTTTTTTCTGATCATTACATTAAGAAGACTTTTTTTGCTAGTGTATTCTGAATACTTTGTTTCATAGCAGTTTAAATCTTTCTGAAGTTCAATCAGAGACCAATAATTAGCTCTAACTGAGGATAAGTGTAGGCTGTTTCTGAATTTTTTTTAAAAAGTCATTTCATGCTATTGTTACTTTCATCATAAAACATAGTGACATCTGGGTTGATTTCTTTCCCCGGTCTGATTCCTAATGTTGCTTTTATCCACCCAAGGAGTCTTGTTTTATAAAAGGAGCTGTATTGGTGAATTTGAGCTAGTTTTTTCTTACATGTGCCATATAATTATAGGCAGCACACTTTCCCCCTGGCAATTAATCTTTTCCCCCAAAGAAATTAGAAAAGTAAAGAGTAGAGGGTATTCTTTTTGTCTTTAAAGGTTAAAATCACGTGTTGCCATGCCACATGTGGGTTTCAAGCCAGTAAGACTCTTTTTTAAAGTTTTAAAGTTATTGACATAATATCGTGCATGTTTAAGGGGCATGACATGTTGATTTGATAGATTTATATATTGCAATATGATCTCCATGATGGCATTAGCTAACACCTTTATCAATCACATAATTATCATTTCTTTTTTATGGTGAGAATAATTGAGATCTACTCTGTTAGGAAGCTTGGTGTCCATAATGCCATATTGCTGTCTACAACCACTCTGCTGTGTATTAGATCTCCAGGATTTATTCATCAGTAGTTGCAAGCTTGTGCCCTTAGGCCCTCCAGCCCCTGGTAACCACCATTCTCTCTGTTTTTACTGAGTTTAGCTCTTTCACACCCCACATATAAGTTATATCATATAGTATTTGTTCAAGCCAGTCAGACTCTTGGCTATTGGCACAGCTTTAAAACCAAATGGGCTAGCGTTAACGCATTAAAATATGCCAAGAGCAGCTATGGTAGAGAAAATAGGAAAAATAATCCCGATCCTCCACTGCTATTCCAGAAGCAAAGTTAAAACTGACTTCAAAGGAAACTGACATTTGGAGCAATTTCAAGTCAATGAGAATTCAATCCAGTCCATCCACTGCCGGAAAATGTGGATAATATGAAAGCGATAGTCAACACAAACCCAGTCTTCAAGAAAGTTGGAGAACATTAAATGGATGATAAGAGGTCAAAAGGACTTGTGGCAAAGTACTTTTACTTTTCTAGGATTTTGCTGTGCTTTGTTTTCTAAATTGTGTTGAGTTTCCAGTTGCTAGTCACTTCCTAGACTTTGGAATTAGCAAAAGATAGCAATTGGTGCTGTAATCAAGCAATTCACTAAGAAGTACAGATTTTTAAAAAAATTACTTAATAGTCCTTTCATAAAAAAATTTAATGAGAAAAAAATATTTTAAAATCTTTTTGTTTGTTTACTAGATTTAACTTAGCGGGTCAAAAAAGAAGAACTAGATCCTAAATAAAAAGATCTGAGATTGAGCCCATTGCCCGCCTTCCGCTTACTGGACAACGCTGGCAACTCAGCGTATGTGCCAAAGGGCACCAGCTCCTCTGCCGTAAAGTGAGATAATATTTGTCTTTTCACATAAAAGTAATTGGGGCTGTTTTAGACTGGATCTTCCTCAGTTATTTTTTGCATGCCCCACATTTGTACCTGTTTTGTTAGTCTGTTTTCTCAGTTGTTGCCTTTTTCAAAATTAATTTCATTCCCATATTAAAGTCTTCCCAAGTTTCCAAATAGAGGGATAGGGAATAGTAAATTTACAGTTGTGAGTACATGAAGTGCAATTTATTTTTGTATTATTATTTATTAATTATCATATTATTAATTTGTATTACAGCTATAAACCTACTTTTGCCCACCCCTACATATAATTTTAGGTATCAGCAAACTTTCAGAATCTCTCCAACTATGATATTTGTACATATTTCTGAAGTCATGTTCCTTTGAATGATAATGCTTTTGCAAAAAACATGCCTCAGATGGAGACCATCGAATTCTAGGGTGGTTAGTCGGGGAGGTGGGTTAAGGGTTGGAGGGACTGAGCAAAAAGGAAAAAGGACCTATAGACATGGACAGCAGTGTGGTGATTATCGGGGAGAGATGGGTACAAGAGGGACAAATGGTGATGGAAAAAAATACAATGAAGATTAAATTTTAGAAAATAAAGTAAAATAGAAAATATAAAAGTGATTCTATGGTGGTGTCCCCCACTGGTCTGAGGGTATTATGCAGGGTGACGGATGTTGCCTGTGATGTGGTGGAATACACACATGAGCTTTGGAATCAGACCTGGGTTCAAGTCCCAAGTCCACTACTCAGCATCCGTGTGATCTGTGAGATTTATTCAACACTTCTAAACCTCAGTTTCCACATCAGTGAAATAAGGATGGCAACAACAGCCTCACGGGATTACTGTAAAACTTCGCGAAGATAATGTATGTAAGCCAATTTGAGGAGTGTCAGCCAATCGTAAACACTCAATAAATGAGACTTGCTGTTGTTATGTTTGTTTGATTGGTGCTAACTTCCTCCCTTTAAGAATGTCCTCTTTTCCAATAAGTTTAAAAATACCATTAACCCTTGAACAACACAGAGCTCTGGGTGCTAATGCCCCACACAGTCGAAAATCCATGTGGAGCTTCTGACACGCCAAAACTTAACTACTAACAGCCTACTGTTGATTAACACATATTTTGTATCATATACCATATTCTTACAATAAATTTAGTAAGCTAGACAAAGGAAAATGTTATTAAGAAAATCTCAAAGTAGAGAAAATACATTTACATTACTGTACTATAGTCACCAATACCATTAGTTTACATCGTATGTTTTAGGCTGCACAGTTTGTATGCAAATTTTTTCAATCTGTCAATTGAAAGAAAACAATCCACATGTAATTGGACCCTCACGGTTCAAACCCATGGTGTTCAAACATCAAGCACACATTATTTTCCCCAGAAATGGCTTATCCACTTTACTCTGCTAAAACACACTACCTAACACTTGTTTGCGTACATGTTGATCTGCTCTCATTCAGTGTATTTATACAATACAATGTCTAGTGAACAAGCATTTATTAAGTGCCTATTTTGTAGTGGATATGACACATGGAAGAAAGGGTAAGTCTTCCTGGTAAGATAATAATGCCATTCCTGCTTTTCAAGACCTCACAATTTCATGACAAAAGACAGGGATTTTTTTTTAAAATGACAATTCTAAAAGAATTTGGGATATGGCAGGCAGAGGGTTCTTTTTAAAAGAAGATATCTTGAAGAATGAGTAGGAGTTTGTCAGGTCAAGAGGATAGAGACTGGGGATGAGTGAGGCTCCAGGCCAAAGTATTTGGAAAGCTAAGTTATTAATCAGAGGTTGACTAATGAGGACAGAAGCAAAACAAGGGAAAAAATAATCCATGGCGGGGAACATCCTCCACCTAAGGACTGAGGGAGGCCCAGGACTATCTCTAGCTGACCACGGGGAACAGCTCTCAGAGATCAGATTGTACCTGCTGCATCTGACTTACATCTGACTTACATCTGAACTGACTTACATCTCTCTCTCTCTCTCTCTCTCTCTCTCTCAAGTAGAAAGTTTGCCTCTATGAACTCCATTTTATATACTGGCAACCTATATTTTCATGAGACATTATTTCTTTTCTTTCAAATGTATACTCTTTATTTTCTAAATGGTTTGCTTATAAACATAAATGACAAAATCCATGAGACTTTAGCAAAGAAACAAGAACAACAACAAAACAACACGCTCCTCTAACGTCAGCCATTTCACCATTTCTGCTTTAACGTTATAACCTGTCTTTATAATGGTCCAGACGGATGTCAGTCCCCAGATAAAAGCTGACAAGTGCCACACACTCACTACGCACCAGTCATCGTCCCTCCCTTTATTTATTCTTCCCAACAGCCTTACAAAGAGGAGGTATTGCTCTTATCCACGTTATGTATGTGCAGAAATGGAAACTGAGGGAAATTTCATGCCTAAGGCCAGACAGCCACTTGGGACACTTCGAAGACTTCACAGCCCCGAGCAGGGGAGTTCTGACTTCACAGCCCAGCTCTTAATGCCCAGAGCAGTGGTTCCCAGCACCAGGTCTCGAACTGGGGCCAGGCAATAAGGAAAACTCACTGGCCTGTTGTGAGATGAAAAACAAAACCTGAAAAGCCCAGCACAGTGATATTTTACACAGAGATGGCCTTATTAAAGGGTGGTTTTTAATGAAATCATGTCTTACTTTTTTTTGATATCATATGGTCCTTTATTTTATGAGATGATGAGCTTAAAAGAGGGCAGTTGCTTTCTTCACATTGCCGTACTTCCAAAACAAAACAAAACAAGTTGGCGTGTGATGTCAGTTTTTTAATTTAAAAATTTTGTTTTCATTCCCTACGATTCAAAGTCTAAAATTCAGTACTGGGGAAGAAATTATTTTCCTCCCTGCAAGGCCCGTGTTTGTCCTCTGCTGTCCACATGACTAGTCATTGTCCTCTTGGACTTTCCATTTTTCATTGCCTGGTTTTTAAGTGCTGCCACTTCCCTTCCCCAAACTTGGACCCATTTCTTAAATGCATTTGTATTTACAGAAGGAGAGTAAGTGAATAGATAATATAATAGCTTTCTTCTTCTGTGGTTTCCACAAGAGTGAAAAGTCCAGCTTTTTCTTATCATAACTGGCTGGAAACATTCCACATCGGAGATGTCAAGTCATAACAATATGGGAAAAAAGAAAAGCCCACTTTGCTCTCAGAACTACAAAGTTCTCTATAGAAAAGACATTCTTAAAAGCCATTTGCAATATCCTACATCAATTTCCTCTGGCAAGGCATCTCATACAAAGGGGTCTTATAAATGGATTAAATGTGGTTGGGTGCAAAAGCACAGTAAGCCCTCTGTGAGATGCTCTCGAGGGTGGATGCCTCAAACAGGGGCTTCCTTCATAAGGGTTCCCTGAAAATAGCTGACTTGAAGTTTCGTGACCAGTAATAACCTTCTTAAAAACAAACCACTTATACCATCTGCTGCTTAGCAGTGCCCTATAAATTATACCAGGAATGCGTGGCTTTTCTACCCTGCCAAACGTCCCCTAAGTTGACAAAAGGATAAACAGAGGGAGGAGGCGAGGTCTGGGTAGCACTCGCTCTTTCCACGCCTTGCCTGCTCACCACCTTTGTTTGGCCTCTGCCTATGCCCAGTGTCTTCCTGGGCAGGAATAAGTCTGGGGTGGAGAAGAGCAGACCCCGCCTCCACATTTCCAAGACCAAATGAATCAAGGTTGGAAAGGGTTAGGTCAGAAAGAGCAGGTTGAGGAGCTAGAATGAGCCCTCCAATCGCGGGTGGGTGAAGAGGATGTTGGCTGCAGTCCAGGCTTTGATCGCTGAGCCAGTTGAGACACAGATACAAGCTCGGGAGAGGAATCAAGAACAGGAGAGGGATCAAAATATTATTTTTAATATCTGACAAAGAAGAAGTATTAGGAATAATTAATTGGGCCAGAGACCAATAGGGTTTTTATATCTCCCTCCAAATGTGGATTAGGTAAATCCACAAGGGGAGCATGAGATTTGCCAAGCAATAGTTATCTAACCTAACTCATATCCACTGAAATGTGACCCTACTCAGATCCTGCTGAGAGCTAGCCACACGTGGGCAACATTTCCCCTCTCGTGGGGAGAGCCTGGGAGTAGGTGGGAGGAGGCAGCCATTTCTATCCAAGGGAAGGTGAGGCAGGCAGGCGGAGGAAGGGACAGGTAAGAAATTACAGCAGAGGGAGCCCAGAGAATCTTCCCAGGAAAAGGCCACAGTTGTTGTAAAGCACCAACTTCAAAATCCCTTCGATCTCAGAAAAAGCTTGTTTAGACCACCTGTCAGATCGTTAAGAGAAACAGTTTTGTCTGACACTTACTCTAAAGTGCTGTGCCTTGAATCACAGAGTCACATAGTTTCATTGGGCCTTTTTTTTTTAGTTAAATAACACAAGCAATAGCCAATCTAATATATAAGAAACTTAACTGAGCCTTTTTCCTAAGCAAATTTTCACTCTTCAAAATGAAGCCAAACATGGCAATGACAGTGGAATGAAAAAAAAAATACTCAGAAAGAAAGCCCTATGTTCAGGAAATGAGAAAATTAAAATGAAAAAAAAATCACTTGACTTTACACCAAATAAACCATATTATACTGGTTGTCATCCAAGCCAAGATTTTTCTCAAGGAAAATGCAAACAAGCTCACTGCTATTAAAGTCTTCGTTCTTCGCCCAGTCCACAGTCCCCCAGGTCAGTCTCCAAGAGTTCCCAGAGGACCCAGGGGAGGCCATTCCACCGCTGGTTCCAGCTGGCTTCATTCTCTCTGAGATTAGAGTTTTCAGAGGAGTGTATTGCAATCTCGTGTGTGTGTGTATGTGTGTGTGTGTGTGTGTGGTGAAGAGGCAGCAGCCTCTTTTCAGGAACACGCGAGGAGCATCTCAGTCCTACTCCTGAAAGGTAGCATGAGCAACATGTCACCGCTCTGTGAAAAAGCTCCAGGTTGTGTGAGCAAGGGGGCTGCTAGCCCTTCTTCAACATCTTCCTCTGAGCTCTCCTTCAGATGAGAGAGGGAAAAGAAAGCAGAAGTGATACTGAGCCGGACAAGAGATACACTGTGCATAAAAGAAGGAGGACCAAATTCTAGCTACCCCCAAATTCTGCATGATTTTTTGGTCTTCCTTTTAGAAGATTATTCAAAGCAAAGTTGGAAGCTGATGAGCAGAAAATATGAATGTTAGGATATTGAGAAAAGGCACATAGTGGGGGAAGTGAACAGACACAAGGTCAAGTCATTTTGATACATTTGTGTCGGCTAAATCCAAGCTCAGACTCTTCATTACCATACTCAGTCCTCAGATGATGGCCTCTGGCTGGCATGTCAGTACTTCTGGGCTTTCTTTATTGCATTGAAGATATTTACTTGGGTAGTTGGGTTTTAAAAGTCCAGTTTGAGAACCACAACTGCAGAGTCTAAAAGCCTGAGTTTCCCTCAAAAATTACATGTTTTTTCCTTCTTCCTTTCCTTCTATATTCCCCTAACTCCCACCCTTTTCATTCTATTTCCGGCAAGTTATTCAGACATATTTTCACTGGGACCTACAGTGAATGCAGCCCTTTTAAATCTGGAACTCAACTACTCTTGAAAGCTTCTCAAGGCAACATTCCTCCAATTCTATCCTGTCATAAACTCCTATTATGAGGAAAGCATCCCATTATGTGATTTGGAAAATACAAAAACATGCCAGTCCTGTATATTTATTTATCTATTGCTGCATAAAAGATTACTCCAAAACCTGACAATATAAAGCAACAAACACTTATCTTACAGTTCCTGTGGCTCAGGACTTGAGAAGAGGTTTAACTGGGTGGTCCCAGCTCCAGGTCAGTCACAAGGCTGTAAATCAAGGCAGGAGATGCAGTCACTTCAAGGTTCAATGGGCGGAGAAGGTCCCCTTACAAGCTCATTCACACGTGCCTTTCCTCAGGGCTGCCTCTATGCTTTTCTTTCCTTGTGGCCAGTCATCTTCCAGAGCTTTGCTAGCTGGATAGCCTGTGATAGCCTGGCCTTGTTTCCATGGTGGCTGGGCTGGAGGAAGGGGTAAGGATAGAGGGAGAGGGGAAGGAAGAGAAGGGAGAAGATGAGGAGGGGAATGAGGCGGGAAAGGAGAAAGGGAGAAAGGAGGGAAAGAGAGAGAAAAAGAGGAAGAGGGATGGATGAGCAAGAGAACTTGACCAAGATGGGTGCCCGCCTTTTTTTATAACCTTATGTTGAAACTGACGTCCTATCATTTCTGCCATAGAAGTAAGTCAGTAAAACCAAGTCACACTCAAGAAGAGAATAATATGCAGGTGGTGAATGCCAACAGATGGGCATCACTGGGGGCCATTTTAGAACCTACCAGGCTCCACGTCTTAGACAAACATTGACATGTACAGATACAGCAGATACAAACAAGTTGTGTAACGGTAGAAGAGAATGCTCTGAGACGACAGAAAGAGAACTCAAAATCATGTGGGAGATGCTTGGAAGGCTCCTCAAAGGAAGCAAAATTTGAGCTAGGTCTCAAATAGACCTCAGAAAAGGCATTTCAGGCAGCCAGAACGTCTTGAGCAAGTGGTCTGGGATTGGAGCAAGCATCAAAATTATTTGGAGGGCTTGTTAAGCAAGCACCAAAATTACTCAGAGGGCTTGTTCAATGAAACTGGCTGGGCCCCACGTCCAGAGTTTCTGGTTCAGTAAGCCAATGGGCAGACAGGGGAGGGGGAGGAGAAGGCACAGAGAATTTGCATTTCAGGCAACGCCGATGTCTTTGGTCCTGGGACCATGCTTTGAGGATCCCCTACAGGAGCAAAGGCTTGGAAGTAGAGCATATTTCAAAAGTAAAAAATAGATCTTTTTATTTGTCAATTTGGACCGATTCGGTTAGTTTCAGGGTCTTCTTAGAATTGGTGGAAATGAAAACCATTAGTCTGTATCCCAAACTATGAACTTCTGGTGCTGGGAAGGATTCAGAGCATCTAAACTCATTATTTTACAGATAAGGAAAGTGAGGGTAAGGGACAGGCTCAAACAGATAATGAGCTTTTCTTTAAAATCAGATGGGAAGAAAAGGGAAGAGAAATAAATGAACAAATATCCGGTGGATGTCTGTGGTTCCCTTACTCTAGGGCTCCTGAAAGAAATGTACTAGAGCCATTCTCCTTTGGAGGTTGAGTGCTATTTGAAATGAGCTAACGAGTTTGTGATCGATTCTCCCAGTAGACCGACCACTCACCCACTATAAAATGCGTGTTCCCATACTTAGGTAGGGAAGGGAGGCTGAAAGAACTCTCAGAACACCTCTGGGTCCATTAGATAAGTTTCCTTGTGCAGATGGATGTAGGTAATGCCTGCCTGGCTTCCGCTCAATGAATAGAAGCCTTCCTGACACTTCTGCCATCACTCAGCCTCCACTGTCCTTTTTCTCTCACAAGGCTTTGGGTGTACAAATTTGGTTGCCTAAACTCTGCAACATTTGGATTTGGAGTGCTGTTTCTTTTTAAAGTCTAAATAATTAATACACTCTTAGTGAAAACTGGGATGCATCCATCTGGACTCTTAAAACATGCTTTCCTCGGAAAGAGGGTAGTGAAACCCTGTGAACCCCCGCAGCTTGTTCCTTGCAATGTGTGCACTAAATTAGCTTGATGCCTTTGTTCTATTGTCTGAGCTTTTGTCACCTTTTATTTGACTGAATTTAGGGAAACAGTATGAAGACATTTAAAAGAAGCCCAAGGGAATCTCATTTGCACATTCAAATATAAGCANATTTGGTTGCCTAAACTCTGCAACATTTGGATTTGGAGTGCTGTTTCTTTTTAAAGTCTAAATAATTAATACACTCTTAGTGAAAACTGGGATGCATCCATCTGGACTCTTAAAACATGCTTTCCTCGGAAAGAGGGTAGTGAAACCCTGTGAACCCCCGCAGCTTGTTCCTTGCAGTGTGTGCACTAAATTAGCTTGATGCCTTTGTTCTATTGTCTGAGCTTTTGTCACCTTTTATTTGACTGAATTTAGGGAAACAGTATGAAGACATTTAAAAGAGGCCCAAGGGAATCTCATTTGCACATTCAAATATAAGCAGTTTTTACTGTTATTCCCCTGCCCCTGACTTCATTTACTCTCTACTCTCACTTTCCCCCCTAATTACTGTTCTCCACCCCACTCTGACATACGAGGACTGTCTGGAAAAAGTCCAGCCATTGTTAATATGATGACAACAGTTTGCACAACATCCATGTTTGCTGGCAGCCAAGGAGAGTGGACTGGAATGTGTGTGTGTGAACAATGACCACTTCACTGTACTAGTCAGTGGGGACAGTAGATGCCCTTGAATGAGCACGTGTACTGTGTGGCTGTTGCATTCAAAACAGCTGCATCAAATTTTGTGTTAATCTTGAATATTCCTCCGTAGAAGGAATTCAGATGATTCAGAAGGCTGCAGCTACGGGCAACTGTTGATTGACAGCTTCATTACGACAATGCACCTGCTCATATATTGCATCTAGTGCCGAGTTTTTTGGTGAAACATCAAATCACCCAGGTGACTCAGGACCCCTACAGTCCAGATATGGCACCCTGCAACTTATGGCTTTTCCCAAAACTAAAATCGCCTTTGAAAAGGAAGAGATTTCAGACCATCGATGAGATTCAAGAAAATATGATGGGGCAGCTGATAGGGATTAGGAGAACTGTGTGAGGTCCCAAGGTGCCTACTTTAAAGGACACTGAAGTGTCATTGTCTTATCTGCAATATTTCATGAATCTTCTTCAATAAATGTCTCTATTTTTCATATTTTATGGCTGGATACCTTCTGGACAGACCTCGTACATTCTCGCTTCAAAAGCAGAAACAAAGATTCTAAAGACAACTGAACAGTAACCCCCTTTCCACTTGTGGTTTCTGCAGAAACTTACTTAGGCACAGATGTCTCTTTAACTGTGACATTCTGAGGAGTCCTAAATCTCACCACCCACACTCCCTCCTAAAGTTAGGACCTGTCCTAAATAAAAGGTAAACCACAGACGAACTGAAGTTGGCCACAACCTCACTGCAAATTCTCTCACACTGAAACCTGGTTTCTGAGCATATATTTGTTAACTGGGATGAGAGGATGCCATGTAGCTAATGTCTTCTTGAAAAGTTGAGAGGTGAGAATGGCAAATTGAAAATCCATTTTATTCATTGCCTTTACCAATTTAACCACAAATGTTTCCTCTTCTCCCACTGAGCACCGTTTAATGAGCTGTATCAGGTGTACAGTGGAAGCAGTGAACCACAGATGGAAGAACATGTCCCGTGACCAAGCACACCAGTCAGACCCTGCCGTCTCCACTTCCTAGGTGTCTGGGCTTCATCAAGTAATTTAACATCTCCAGGCCTCAGGTTCTTTATCTGGGCCTCGGTTTCCTCACCTGGAACGGAGGTGATGAAATGGAGTTGCCGGGAAGATCACAGACTCTGCATGAATACCTACCTCACCCTGAGAGACAGCATACATTCAATAAATATTAGTTTGATGACCAGGGCAATAAACTAAACACGATTTTTTTCTCAAGAAGCGTACAATCTCCATTTACATTGTGACTAGCTTGATTTTATATTTCATTGGCTCAGGACCATTTTTGTGTATCTTACTCTCAATTCCAGCTCAATTAGAGAAATCCAAATTTACCCGAACGATAGTCCAGGATCGGCATCTGACTTGCACTAAAAGGCCTGATGGGCTTTTCCCAACCAAGACCAAGTTATTAACAACCTTGTTGTTTTCTAAGTCATTAGGAAGAAACTGTCAGAAAGGAATCATTCTTTGTACCTTCTGGGGGTTGATAGGAAAAAAGAATTTTAAAATGTTGGAGCCTGAAGCATCAGTCACTGACATATATTCAACTGAAACAAAGATGGCTTTTAAAAAATCTGTGGTGCACACAGACAAGGAAAGAAAGATACTTTGGCTGCAAAAACTCCCCATCTTCTCTGGGGAGGCTCAGGCCTCTGCCTGCTGTTCATCAGCCTTGATTTTGATGGGGTGATTTTTAGTCAGCTGCCTCAATCATTTTGGCACAGACAAAAATCCTTTAAAAAATGTTACACTTCATCAAAGTGTATCATGAGACTTCACGGTCATTATCTCAATGGTCGCTCTGATGTGCTACAATTGGCAAAGACACAAACGGTAGGGGGTGGATGAGAAGAAAGCCAACGTTTCGTGTGGAAAGCTGGCAAGCCTAGCCAAGCTTCTGTCAACAACTCCGTGGTCTGATCCGATGCACTGAGCGTGCTGATGATGCTCTTGTTTCTGGAGGAAGTAAACAAGAAAATGAATTCCACCACGCAACACAGCCTCTTTGTATCTTCTAAATGGTGTGACTGGACCCGGGCCAGCTGTGTTGAAAGTTTGGCCATTTATGTCATCAGGGCCCCAGTACTGATGGAGGCTTTGATTACGACTTGGATCCAGCTATAAGACCCTTCAGGGGCAGCCACGCAGCAAATAAAGGCATTGATTGGTTGTTGGGTCAATTTAGCCATAAGGGTACAGAGCATGGCTCTTTTGAAAAGCCTAATGGATTAGCTACACAACCAGTCTCACTGTAGGCCTTATTTTTCAAGTAACTCCATGACAGTTTTCCAGCTTGGCAGGGAACTAACTCTTCTTCCAAAGCAAGCTTCAGAGCTGTTCTTACTATCAATAGTAGGGCTCAAAGGATTAGACACAGCGGGCTTTACAATTTAATGAAAACAGCTGTTGAAGCAACAATTAAGGCCGACAATAGTTTGCATGGAAAGCTATTAATTATGTAAAGTTATGCAGAAAGAGGAATACGCTTTTATTCAGGGCCTTCTAAAGCTACTGAGCTGCCTTCCATTCCGTAGCTCTCAAGTACCAGGAAGTGGGGTGCTTGTAGGAAGTGGTCCCCTGCATGTGGGTTGACTGTGTCATCTGAGCTCCAGGCTGCCGGTTTGCTGCAAAGCCAGCCATGGGTGAAATATTCAGGAAAGAATATCTGTCTAATCAACATTACTTTGGGTATCTCAGACACAAACTCAGAGCCACATTTTCACAGGTCTCTGAAATGCAGTTTGAGTCTTGTGGTTGGGATCTTTACTTTGGCTTGAAAACATTTTTTTGTGTACAGTATGCCCTCTTTTGGGCCTCACCCTGAGATGTTATTAACAACATTATTTTCTAAGTCATTAGTAGGAACTCTTAGAAAAAAGTCACTCTTGGGGAATTGGTGACGCCCCTTGTTCTTTGGACTAAGTAGGTTTTCATTCTATCGGGATGGTCAGACTCCCAACCACCCCCACTCCTCCCTCAGAACAGCTCATCTCTCCTTCCCCTCCATCTGCTTGCTGGGGCTTTTAAAGTCATTGCTTCTCTCTCTCTGCAATTTCCATCCTTGACTAACAGTGCTGGGAATTGACTTATAGCCCTTCTCCAACCCTAGGCTCCACATCTCACTTTCTTCCCATATGGGAATCACCAAGCCAAGAAGTCCCATTAAGAAGGTTATTAACTGTATACATAAACATTACCTCCTGCCTACAGTTAGATTTATTTCGCATCACTTCCAAGTAACTGGTTTTAACACTTTTTCCAGCACACCCCACACCTTTTATTTGACTATATTGTTTTAGAGAGGCCTTCGGGAGTTTAGCTAATTTCACGCTGGAACTTATTAAGTGGGATTTGACACTCTTTGATAATTCCAATAAACCATTAGTCATGTCTCACTCCCTTCAGGGAAAGAATGAAAGCTTTATTAGTCATAGATTCTCTATTCTAAACATGTTACCTGAATTTAGTGGCATATCAGTACTGAAATGCAATTGACTAGATTGAATAGAACTTTCCCTGAAACTATAAGAAAGCTGTCATTGGCTATCAACAGGAAGAGAGCATTTGCCTTTTTCAGAAAATTCTCATTAAGTTCACCTGAGCATTATGAAATAATTCAGTGAACTTAATTTACTGTGTTAATAAAATGAACAGTGCACATGTGAGCACACACACATATATACACATAACCCAATTCTCTTTAAAGTATTTGATTTAGTTCTGTCCTCCACCCAGGATACAAGAAATAAGCTCCTTTCCTTCTACGGACAGTTTTAAACCTGCAGAGGCGACATCTCTCGAAGGCCCCAGAACATAATGGAGTACACAAATGACATTCATTACTAGGGCCACAACAATAATCCAATTAACGTGTATTTACGTAATGCTTTTAAATCATTCTAAACTACAAACCACACTCACCCTTGAAGTATAAGGAAAAATAAGTACCATGTCCTAGCACACGACAGTTCGCACTTCGCACCGGAGAGCACAAAACAGCATCAAGATTGCAAAAGCAATTATTCCAGTTAGCCAGATGTGATTTTTCAATCATCCTAAGAATTTTATTTTTTAGCCGTTCTTATTCCAGTGGCACCACTCACAGCTCTCATGCTGGCACCGTGCTTACATCTCTTCATTATTAATTCAGCTCATGGAGCTTAATTGGACAAGGCTAGAGCGAATTTGACAAACATCACAGCAGCAGAAAAAGCAATCACTCTTTCAAGATGAAAATTTGTTTGATGTCTTACTGTGTAACTCATTTACTCTCCTCGGGAGTCATGTGACCTGAATGTTAATCAGTCATTGATTGGTTCCTCTCCTTGGACAGTTACGCGACTCGAATATTAATGGGCTGGCACTTGGTAGCTGTGCTGTTAGGCAACCTTGTGATTGGCTGCCAGGTTAAGATACGGAGATAAGTGGGTGCTTGATGAGCACTTGACAGAACTTCACAGAAAATTAAGGCCCTAAAATAGCATGAGAAAGTCTTGTCAAATCAAGCATGATTATCATTGAATGCTTAAGGAATTCATCATCTGCATGAAATTGATACACTTCAGCACCAGTAGGCCCTGTAGTCAGCAGGGACTCATCAGCTTTTTATTTATATGTGTTCACCAAATCACATTAATTCTGAGAGCTAAAACATGCTAAAGATGAAGGTTATTTTCTGTTCAATCTAATTTATCTATGACAATAATCATCACTAATAATGTGTCAAATTGGATCGCAGTCATTTTATGCATGCACGCTGATTTGGAAAATAGTGTTAAACCATCCCGAGGTAATTAACAACCGGTAAAGGTATGTCGGCCCGAAGTAATCAGCATATCTAGATGGGAAATTAAGTTTTATAGAATGAATTTATAGATACATATCCTTATTTAATTCGGAATATAAATTATTCCTGGTAAAAGCCGACATCATTTTTACAACACCATTAAGGCCAATAACCATTGAGGGACTCGAATCCTTAATTTGCTCCATCCTTCACTTTTTCTCTCATTTTCTGTGGCTAACTTTTTAATGGATGTCACTTCCTTCTTGGCAAGGCCTCATTTTAGAGGGGTTTGGTAGGACTGAGCGATGAATGAATATGCATTCGTTTAAGCGTTAATCATGGGTGAAGGACTCTGCATCATACCTCTTAATACACAATGCTTTATAATTATTGGCGGGGGTTGGGAGGTGGGCATCCAGGAGAGCACAAAGCGGGGTGGGGCCAAACTTTGGCCTTTTGCTGTTTCTCTATTTCTCCTCACAAAGGGACAACAGGAAATTTTGCAGATTAACTCATAAAGGATTAATGTTTCTTGGGGACTCATTTAAGCTTAAATCGCTTTTGTTGAAATACCTTTTATGGAATAGAAGCTGTGGGGTTTTTTTTCTTTTAAATAACCTGCTTTACAAGGGCATTATTTGAGTAATAGAGTATTGGAGTAATAAAATCTTAAAGTAATGTTTATACCCTTTGGTGAGCTCAGCTAAAATGTCTGAGGGGATACTGACAACCTGAGAAGAGGGGGGGAATAAAAATAAATACATGTAACCTGCAGTTTCTTTCCCACCACTACCCCTCCCCACTCCTCACTGCCCACCCCCCTGCTCCACCCACCCCCATCTTAATCTCCCGTGCGACCAGGACCGCCCCTATTCTCTCCCCCTCTCTCAGGAGGTCTCTTTATTGATTAAATGAATCTGCTCCAAAGGCTGGCTCCCAGGGTCTTTGATCTAATCCGATCTGATTTTATCCTATCGCTTCAGCAGGACATCGGGGAATTAACAATAAGCAGCTTTACCACAAGTGTTTAATAACTCAACACAATCTCCTTATGGCTCCGAGCTGCTCATGTTCCCATCCAGTCCACCACAGCAAACAGTGTAACAGATTGGCCATCCCCCCATGAACCCGAGGAATTTTCATGCACTGTGAAAATAATCGCTTCAAGTTCCTTCATAAATCATACAAAGCAGATTTTAGCATCTTAACAAATTGGAAAAAAAAACAGCAGAGTGGGTTGTGGGGGTAGGGGGGCTGACAGAGAACTCACCCTCCAGCAACACGAGGGTGAGAGAGGAGGCGGGCTTTCAATATTGCAGTGGGGGAAGGGGCGGATGCAAAATAACTTATGCTTCTCGTGCAATATGTTTCTCATCTCTTCAAATTTTAACATGAATGAAATATAATAATTTGGGCAGGCTCAAACCTAACAACGCTCCCAGCTCACAATTGACCTTTTTTTTTCCCTCACTGTGATGGAAACGACGTGGTTTCAACGACACGCTTCTTACTGTTGTTCCTGTGACAGCCCTTGAAGTATGCAAGAAAAACACAATTAAACAAGGACTGTGCATCCTGCATGGTGCAGACAGCCAAGATGTCAGGCTGAAATGGTGCATCCCCTGGATTTCAAACCAGCATACATGCATAAAGGGGCACCTTAAATTACCACTCAATTACAAAATGCCATTCTTAAAACACCATTTTTTTCCACCCCTGGCTGCTCCTATATATACATCTCTAGCTCTACATTGCAAAGGCAGAATTTTTTAATCTCTTCCTCACCTCCAAAGGAAAATAAAGCGCATTTTACCCCTCTTCTCTAAATATCACAAGCACAGTGAGTAAAGGTGATTCCTCTCCTAAGGCAGAAATTGTGATGCAATGGCTCACCCTTATGCCAGAAGAGACGGAGCTGGGAGTCTGTGAAGAAACATGGAGGGAAAACGGGCCTCTGAAAGCTGCCGGATTATTAGTGTCATGGGGAAAATTTCACTCTAGCACTAATCTAAAATAAACCATCTTTTAGTTGCTCTATTTAATACCTACTGTACATCAGAGTTACCTATAAAAACATGTTTCATAACAGAGAAACAGCCCCATCTCTCCACCTCTGCCATTGTTCTCTCCATTACCCTGGCAGTTCCGTGGTTTCTTGCTACACCAGCAGAGTAACGAAGTGCCCTCTCACTGAACATCTGGGGGCTCAGGGAATTTTGTGATTCGGGTTTAGGCCAGATTACTATTACTATGGCGAGATCTTTTTTCCATATCCCCAGGGTCCAGGGTACTTACAAATTCACTCAGATATAACTGGATGTTTCACTGCTGCTCTCCAAAGTAAAAACATTTACTTTTGTATCCGTATATCCTCCTCCACCCACGTCCATTCATCAGTATTTATCCAGATTTTCCCACCACTACATGAATCCAACATTTTGTAATGCCCCCCCACTCCCCACCCCAAAAAAGGAGACTCTGATTTTGTGACTTCTACTCAATATGGAATGGAACGCTAACATGAATAGAGTTATTATTTCCTCTTTGGAAATGCCTTTGGCCTTACTTTTTTTTCCCTCTCAGATAAACTATGTCATAACAGAAAAATCCCTGTGAAGTTCTCCAAAGAACTCTATGCCACTTCCAGACCTTGGAACTATAATTATGCCTTGCGTAATTAAAACAGAAAGGGCATCCCCTGCCAACTGCGAGTGCCCGTTTACATCAGAGAGAGATAGCAAAATGTACTTGGGAAAGTTCCAGCCAAAGTAATTGAGAGGGCTGCCTGAATCCACCTCTGCTTTCTAAATATTGTCCCTGGGTTAGGAACTGGGAAGCAGAGGAAAGGAAAGCATAGGAGGAGGACCCCAGCCAGAGGCCTGTCAACATTTCCCGCCTGTTGCAGAGTTCCGTGACTTTCAGGGCTGGTGTGGACTGAAGCCTCGTTGCACACACAGACCGGGTGCTCCTGCTGGGAAGCCCCAGAGCTACGGCTTCGCTGTCTGGTGGCCTTCAGGTGCCCTGGATCCCTGCACTCAACTGCAGAAGCTCAGAGCATTTCACCAGGGGGTAAACATTCTTGACATCAAGTAGTACAAAGAGGACTCTTCTGATTGCAGTTCACTTAGTTCATAAGTTTGTCCTTCTTTGGGGCTGCCGCGGTTGGAACGTGAAAAAGAGAGAGGCAAGAATGGGTGTAGAGGAAAAAAGAAAATAAAAAACAAAACCTAAAGCCGCAAGTTGGGGGAAAAACCCTATAAAATGGAAGTGCATTATGATTTTGTACATTTTCGAAACGTAGCCAAACTAAACCATTAAATGAGGATTTTGTTTCACAAAGTCTGCAAACTATTCAACCGCGAACCCACTGTACCGAGTGTGTGGTGCCAACCGAAATATGTCAGGATTACTAGTACTCAATAAAATCTCAAAACCAAATGACATGCAAGCTGTATTTCATGATTAGAGCGCTTCCTTATGTCAAGGAACATACATATTAACTTGTTTAAACACAGCGATGGGCTGTCACTCTGTCTGTCAAAAGCCGAGGAGGGGGAATCCAGTGTTCCCCGAAGCCATCCAGAGGGTACTCCACGCTCTCTGTTTCCCTGGCAGACAGCACGGACACCGCCCAGTCAGGGCCTACATCCTCTGAGACGGGAGGAGCTAAGGAAGAGGAGAGCGGAGAGTGACCCGGGGAGAGGGCAGGGAAGAGAGGGGACAGAAAAGGTCCCACTTGACAAATCAAGGCACTAAAAGGCAGGGTGTGCAAGTACCTTGCCCAAGGCCCCAGCCCAAGAACAGAGCTGGGATTAGAATCAAAAATGCCAAGTTTACAAAATAAAAACACCTCGGATATTCTTTTTAAATCTAGGAAGTAATATTTACATAAAACTATGAGGTCTACAAAGGACCCATATATATTTTGTCAGCGAGTTCTCATCACTCCCATGGCCATTTATATATTATCATCCTCACTGAACAAATTGAAGCCCAAGTCTCAGAGAGGTGAAGTGACTTGACCAAGCAGAGACATCCAGAAACAAGCACAGCGAGCGCAGGCTGCCTCCGTGGCAGGCCTCCGAAGCAAGCGGGAACCACACGAGCTGCTGCTGCTCCGCCCAACACGGTGTTTCTTTTTGCACCAGGGTGTCTGACTTTGAGCAGGATTCTAAAAATGGAGAGGGGTAATTATCTCATTCTCTGACTGTCGACAGCACGGAGCTGCTGTGTGCGTCTACCTGGCAGGAGAACGAAAGGGAAGCTGTTCTCTCGTTTACAAAATGAGGTAGTGAGACACGTGATTATGTTAGGAACACTTGAAGGGAATTCTAAGTGAAAAGGAAAAACCAGAGCCTGCTTTGATCTGTGATTGGGGTGCTCCTTCCCTCGTGTGAGCCTGGCAAGTCCCTCACAGATGCTGACACGGACACATATCCCCACCCACTTGTCCCCTTACACCCACATGCCTTGTCCACATTCACCCACTGTGTGATGGAGAATCACTGCCTCTCTTTAACTGCCACAGCCTTGGGGTGCTGTGGAGAGAACTAGAATTCAAACCAGCGGCTCTTCTGACATATTACAATCTGGCTCCTCCCAGACTGCCCTTCATACGCCAGCTGGAGGGGTCCAGGGAGCCTAGCTGTGTTGGTCGGTGTCCATTCCCATTCACACACACACCTTAGCCTGATAAGAAGCTGGGCCTTTCAACATCTGGGCACTGCCGGCATTCTGGCTTCATCCTCTGCCACTCATCCACATACACCTGTCTGGCCCACACTGAGATGATTTGTCATGGGCTGAACTGTCCTCCCCGCTAGAACTCATATGTGGAAGCCCTAGCCCCCATTACCTGTGAATGTGACTACATTCGGAGATAAGGCCTTTAAACAGGTAATTAAGACAAAATGTAGTCATTCAGGTGGACCCTAACCCAACTGACTAGTATCCTTACAGGAAGAGATTAAGATACAGAGAAAAGACCATGGGAGGGTACAGCGAGAAAGCAGTTGTCTGCAAGTCAGATAGAGGAGCCCCAGAAGAACTCAAACCTGCTGATACCTAAATCTCGGACTTTGAGCTTCCAGAATTGTGAAAAAAATTATTTTTGTTCTTTTAAAAAGTATTTTATTTATTTATTTTTAGAAAGAGGGAAAGGGAAAGAGAGAGAGAGAGAGAAGCGTCACTGTGTGGTTGCCTCTCAAATGTCCTTTGCTGGGGACCTGGCCTGCAACCCAGGCATGTGCCCTGACTGGGAATCAAACTGTGACCCCTTGGTTCACAGGCCCATGCTCAATCCACTGAGCCACACCAGCCAGGCACTAATTTCTGTTCTTTAAGACACCCATCTGTAGCGCTTTATTACAGCAGCCCTAACTAATATAACTTCTCATTCCCAGACTCCTGCAATGGTTTCCTGCATGCTGACCCCTCTACCTGTCCCTTCACAGTTGGCCTAGAGGACACTGGCTTCATCTCCAATGTTCAATTCAAACGGCAGGTCTCCTCTTCAGGAGATCTTCCCAGCTAGCCATGGGCACCCGACACACCCAACAGTTCATCTGTGATAACACAGAGGCTGCGGCATACACCTGCTATGTGACCAGCCCCTGCTTTACCTGATGGCTTGTCTCCTCACACGCTTAAGTTCTATGGAAAAGGAACCTTCTCTTACTCATTTCCCTAGCATAGCACAATGCCTACCAGAGAGGATGTTCAATTAATGTTTGATATGGGGACAAATGGGGGAATGTAAAGAGGCAGCAACAATAGTAATAACAATGACAATAACTAAAACTCATTAAACATTTGCTGCGTGCCAGATGCTATAGTAAGTGCTACACTTGCACTAATCAGCTTTGTCTTCCCAATGAGCATACGGAGTAAACACTATTGTTACCCTCATTTTTAGGCACACCAAGAGAAGCAACTTGTCCAAGGTCATGCAGAGCCAGCGATTTAAAGCCCAGTATCTGGTTTCAGAGTCTACATTCTTGAAAAATATCTTCCAAAGAGAAAGAAAAGGAGAGAAAGAAGACCGGAAAGGTACAAAGAAGAGAAGAGGTCATCAGTTGTGCAAACTTAGGAAAGATACTTCAATTCTTTGAAACTCAGTTCCCCCACCTGTGCTTATCTCAGGACAGGCTGAAGTGAGATAATCTCCATGGACACAATATAACTGCAGAGGACACACGGCCTCTATTTCCAGTAGCCAGAAAGCAGTCAAATAGCCAGAAAGCAGTCAAGTAGCCAAGGCCTGCCACCTGAAGGCTGGATTTTCCAGTGGAGATGATTTGCATAGTGGGAAATCCTGAGGAGACACAAGGAAGAGAAGAACAGGGTAGTCGGAGATGAGTGGAAAGGAATGCTGCTCTGCTTTGTGCCAGGGACAAGAAGCAGCGCAGCCTCTTTGCAGCACTCCAGGGACATCATCCCCCTTAGTGTATTTCTGTCTCCTGGATCTACGCATGCCGACGACCAGGAGGGTCTCTGAGGATGCTCTGTGGGGTGTTGCCTCGGGTTCAGGAACCACAGGTCACGTCTGTGATAGACCTACCAATCACTGTCCAGTTAAAACTTCAGTTTCTCTAATCCAGATTACTGGATTTAATACTTAGGTTAGAGACCCCAGTGCCACCTGTTGGGGTGGAAGGATTTCCTCTTCTGTTTTCAAACTAGACTTTTCTTTTTGTTTGTTTTTTAAATACTGTCTTCAGTAGAGTACCATATCTATCTCCGATTTGGAAATGCATTGAGCAGGAAGCAAGGACTCACTGGGGCCTGGTAAAGAGACTCGTCTCGTCGTTCCACACCTGCGAAGACTTGTCTTCTTTGAAAGTTCTCAGATGACCTACTTACTGCGGCTGGGAGCAGAATGGTTAAAAGTGTTTGGAGGAAATCAACTGTAAATAGAACAGCTATGTTTAACCTAATCCCCTCCAGAAGACTCCTCCAGTCACTGTAATCCACCCTGTAGTATCAGGTGAAGTTTCTTGATTATCTCCCTGTGGCTTTATGTCTCACCACATACCTGATAATAAACTGCTGGATTATCAAACAAGATTGCAGCTTTAGCAAATAAAATCATGTTCTGTGTTAAGAGGGAAAATGCTTACTATCCCTATCTGCCTGGCTAAATATTTACATACCACAGGCTTTCCAGGGTCCCTGTTCTTTCCTATCTGATTTTTTAAAAAACAACACAGAGGTTAAGTTAACAGAAGGGGAACACACTGTGCTTTTTACACTAAGCTAAATGCACAACTGGGAGAAAACAGGGTCTGTCTAAAAAAATAGAACTCAATCCAAGGCCTCAGGTGCCTGTGAGATCAATGGGTACATGTGACAAAAGATGGAGCTAAGTGTGTTGGGAGGAGTCCAAACGCCTACTTTAAAGGAAACATAAATGAAGGAAAACAGAAATCTAAAATATACGTGTGTGTGTGCGTGTGTGTGTGTGAGAGAGAGAGAGAGAGAACTGGAGCAATATGCTTGTATAAAGTTTCATTGGTCTGTGGCTCTATACCTTTCAAAGCCTTTCTCCTCCATTACCTACATTCTTCCATCCTTCCTACCACTGCCCCCCACCCCTGCCCATTTTCCTGTTTTCCCCAAGCTCTCCATTTTACAGCTGACATAACGTGAGGCTGAGAAACCAAGTGACGTGCAGAGAAGGTCCCGGAAGGCAGGCCTCTGCTAAGTGAAATAAGTCAGTTAGAAAAAGACAAATACCATATGATTTCATTTACACATGGGATCTAAAGAACAAAACAAACAACACTGAAACAGACTCATACATACAGAGAACAGACTGATGGTTGCCAGAGGGGAGGGGGTTGGGGGAGACATAGTGCAAAAGCTGAAGTACAAATCGGTACTTACAAAATAGTCATGAGGGTGTTAAGTACAGCACAGGGAATACAGTCAATATTGTAATAACTGTATATGGTATTAGATTGAAACTGGAAAAATCAGTGTTCATGCTGCCTGTCACTACCAGAACTCAGAAGTAGAGACAAGGACTGAATAAGTAGAGACAAGGACTGATTATTTATGGGTGCTTTATTCAGATGGCCAATGATCTGAGAAGACAGCTGGTTATGTAGCCTCAAAAACCACCTTACCCCCGTTCAAGCTGACCTCTTTATACGGAGGAGAAAGGTTAGGTAAGGGGCTTGGGGAAAAGGTTAACTGCATAAGAACTGGCATCCTGTGGTGATTTTCCTATACATCCTAATCTGTTGATCAATAGTTCTTTATGTGCGTCACAGGCATTCCCCATCCTGGGACACAATGGTTCAGAGATGGTCCCCAGGGCCTGCAGACCCCCTGGGGCACCAAGGTTGAATTGCCTATTGACCTCCTGGAGTCCTGTGCTCAGGCATTCCAGTTCCTGGAATAACAGCTTTTTACAGGAATGAATCACTTAAGCCTATCACCTAAGGCTAAAATGTTTAACTCTTGAGTTCCCCTATCAAGATGGGTACTAGATTTATAGCATGATCACTTTCTACACCTGAAACTAATACAAAATAATACTAAATGTAAGCTATAATTGAAAAATAGCATTTAAAGTAAGGCAAACATACCCCCCCCCCCAAAAAAAGACCCTGGAAGACAAGTCTCAAACACAAACTTTCTGGTTCCTAGTGCGTCCCCCTTTCTGTGGCACCTCTCAGCTCTAACACGGGGATGCTCTCTCTCCTAAAGAGATGGAATGTCAGAGGGCTTTTCTTCCTTTCTTTTTTTTAAAAGATTTTATTTATTTATCTTTAGAGGGGAAGGGAAGGAGAGAAGGAGAGAAATATCAATGTATGGTCGCCTCTCATGAGTCCCCTGCTGAGAACTGGCCTGCAACCCAGGCATGTGCCCTGACGGGGAATCAAACCGTGATCGTGTGGTTTGCAGGCCCACGCTCAATTCACTGAGCTATACCAGCCAGGGCTTCTTCCTTTCTTTTTTTTAAAGCTTTGTGTATTCATATTGACAAATCTAAGCTAAATTACTATTTGGGTTAAGACTCGTGGGCCAAAATGGATGTAACTTAAAATAGAAAATGGGAATTTTTAAATGCCCATCTTTTAACAGAGAAAAGACAAATAAAGAAATGGTTTGGGAATTGTATACCGGTCAGTTTAAATTTGTTAGCATTCCAGTGAAAAGTCCATGGCATTGAGAACATCCATCCTGGCTAGTTATGGCGCAAGGTACTTCAGAAGAGTTGACTTCCTTCTGTGAATGACAGATTTTGCAAACATGGAAGGGCAAAGAGACTTGATTCTCTGCATGTGCAAGTCAGAGACGTTCTTAGTTGTAGCGACTTTTCATCTGCCATACAAGACAGCACTGGGCGGACTCTTATTGCAAAGAAACTTCTGTTCAGTAGACATTAGAGATCCACAAAAGTGCCTTGGCAAGATGCTCTACGCTTCTGTCTCCACTCAGTCACAGGGTAGACAATCTTCCAGGCAAACAACCAGTTACCCTGGCATGAGAATATGCTAGCTCTCAGGCACTGTGCCTGTGTAGCCAGGGTTCTATGCACATATTGGCCACCCAGTGGATACTACTGGGTGAAAAAATAATGAGCATAACACATAATGAAAATCTAATGTTGTATTTCTCTTTTTTGATGGTGTGTCATCTACAAACTAGTGAATGTACCAAAGACTAGTGAAATGACAACTTTTCCCTTCTAATAATTAGAAGTCTGAAAGGAGAATACAAGTGACTTTTTAAAAAAGATTTTATTTATTTATTTTTAGAGAGGGGAAGGGAGGCAGAGAGTGGGAGAAACATCAATGTGTGGTTGCCTCTCACACACACCCTCCCGTGGAGACCTGGCCTGAAACTCAGGCATGTGCCCTGCCTGGGAATTGAACTGACCACCCTTTGGTTCATAGTCTGGCACCAATTCACTGAGCCATACCAGCCAGGGCAAGTTTCTTAAAATACACAGAAGAAAACAAACAACACAAATTATCTACAAGCTTATATAAATATCAGCAATGAAAGTACATCTTTCCTCACAATCTTTTCCTCCCATTCCAGATGGATTCTCTTTTTATAGTTTGGTGTGTATCCTTCCAGATGATTTTGCCACTATATCATTAATTTTTAACATTATGTGTCAAAGGTCTTTTCAAGTTAATAAACAGAACTCTACCTTATTCTTTTTAACTACCCCTTGGCATTCAAGAGTATGGATGTTCCATAAATTAGTATGGATTCTCTTGATGGACATTTAGGTCATTTTCAATTGGGGACTATTATGATCAAGAATGCCACAAACATTTATGTGTGTCTATGCACATGGTATAAATCCTAATTCAAGAGGAACATCTGGTTTTAATTTTAATAGGTATTGCTGAAATAACAATCACTTAACACTTCTAACTACATATGTTAGTACCTGTTTTTTCACTCTCACCAACACTGGCTATTATCAAATCTTAAAAACTTTGCCAATTCTGTGGGCAAAAACTACCTTCTGTTTTTCCTTTTTCTGTAATTTGCTATATTCTATGGATTTTAGGAAGTATTTTAAATTAGTGTTAGGAACTCTATACATTATCCATTTTGAATTACATATGCTACCAACAGGATTTATGACATACGTGTTTTATCATTACCTTTAAAATTTTCTTTTATAATTTAATTATAATATAACTTAAGTTTTAAATTTTGTTATAAAAATCGGTCCTTTTTTAACAGCTCCTGAGTTTTTGCTTTATCTTAAAAAGAAAAAATGTTTCCACCCTGTTATTTTTTCCTACATTTTCTTCCAATATTTATATTTATTTAGGTATTTATTTTTACACTTAGTTTCTTGATGCATCTGGAATTCATTTTTATGTCTCTAAAAGATAGGGCTCTCACTTTATTTTCTTTCCAAACAAATAGCTACTATTCCCAGCACCATTTATTAAATAGTCCACACTTTACTCTCTTACCTGCAATGCACACTTTTCCATAGAGTAAATCCCTGCACGTGCTTAGGGCTCCCCCACGTCTATTGTAAGTCTCTGTCTCTCCCTTCTCCAGTCATAGCAACATGTTTTAATGGCTACGGCAACATGCTGTTTCGACATCTGGTAGAACCAGTCCTCCTTTGTTGTTCTTTTTCAAAATTATTATAGGTACTACTGAACATTTTCTCTCCTTTTTAAAGCTTTTATTATATGTCAAAGAGATAAATATTAATTTTAAAATGTGTTCGAGATATAAAGACTAACCATAAAATAAATATATATACAACCCTCATCCTACATTTTGTCCTCAAAACATTTTTAAAATCAATGTATGTAAGCAAACAACAAGTGTTGGCAGGGATGTGAAGAAAAGGGAAACCTTGTGTACTGTTATTGGGGGTGCAGACTGGTGCAGCCACCATGGAATGTGGTAAGGAGTTTCCCCCAGAATTAAATGTTGAACTGCCTTAGGACTCAGCAATCCCATTTCTGGGAATATATCTGAAGAAACCCGAAACACTAATTTGAAAGAATATATGCTCCCCTATGTCCATTGCAGCATTGTTTACAATTGCCAAGATTCGAAAGCAGCCCGAGTGCGTAACAGTAGAGGAGTGGATTAAAAAGCTGTGGTACATTTACACAACGGAACACTAATCGCCTGTAAAAAAGAAGGAACTTTTACCTTTTGCAACAACATGGATGTACCTGGAGAGTATTATGTGAAGCGAAATAAGCCAGTCAGAGAAAGGCAAATACCATATGATTTCACTCATGTGTGGATTCTAGTGAACAAAATAGACTAACAAAGAAGAAAAGATTCATAAATACAGAGAATAGACTGACAGGTGTCAGAGAGGAGGAAATGGGTGAAAAAGGTAAACAGATGATGAGGTGGGGAAAAACCTCATAGAGAAGAGTATGGTGACTGCCAGGGGGAAAGGGGGTTGGGTGAGGTAAGAAAGGGTGATAAGTGGTGATGAAAGGAGACTTGGGTGATGAAAACACAGTGCACTGTACAGATGCGTATTATAGAGTCGTACTCCTGAGACCTATATAATTTTATTAACCAACGTCACCCCAATAAATTTAATATAAATAAGTTAAAATTTTAAAAATCAATATATCTGATTGCATTTAACATAGTGCTGAAATTACAATTGGGACTGCATTGAATTTATATACTAATTGTAGAGAACTGACATTTTTAAAATATTAAGTGTTCCCACATTGAACCATGGTATTTCTTTTAAATTTGAGAGAGTTCCCATTACAGTATCATCAGTTCCCATGACACTGTAGTTTTAACTAAACATTCAAGGGCTGAAGTTTTTCAGTTGATTCTTTTGGATTTTGTAGACAGATTTTATAAAAATATATATACATATACATATACATGTGTAATATATAGTGAAATATTTTTTTCTTTTCCTTCCAAACATTATATGCATTTCCTCTTATACTATTCCTTAATACATAAACGCTTCAACTAATACTTTCATTATAATTTTAAGTAAGGGTGGTGATAAAAAGCCTTCCTGTCTTGCTCCTTCTTTCAATTGTACGTTTTATTTTACCATAAAAATTTTGGTTTTGCCTTGTATTTCTGGTAGATGCTGTCTATAAAGTTAACCAAGTTTCCTCCTCTGACTAGCCTGTAAGTCACTTTCTTGTTATTTTAAATCACAAATGGGTACTGACTTACATCAAATGTTTTTTAGCACTACTGAGATGAACCAAAGGTTTTTCCTCTTTTTAATGTAGTGAAGTACACAAACAGATTTCCTGGTGTTCAATCATTATTGCACCCCTTGGATTAACACCACTTGGTAATAATGAATTTCATTTAATAATATTTTACTTGGAGTTCTATGTTACTGTTCCTAAGGCAAATGGGCCAAAAGTGGTCTTTGTGTATGTGTGTGTGTGTGTGTTTGTGTGCAGTCATGTCAGTTTTGGTACCTCAACTGCGTAAAATGACAACTGGATTAGAATAATTTCCTTCTAGTTATGGAATGAGTTCTTGTGCATTTGAGATTTGAAGTCCATGAAATAGTATTAAATACACTTAGTTTCTTGAATTTTGTGTGTTGCCCCTTTAAGAGGCTCTCTGGGTCTCCAGCCATCTCCTCTGACAGACAGAAACCCCGCTGCTTTTCACAGCTGGATGTTATCTGGGTTCCTTTCCGGCTTCGACTGGGAAGCCCAGCTTGGCGGGGGGGGTAGACCCCACACTTCTCAGGGGACCCCCCCGGGACTGAAACATCCCTCTGGATCTTCAGCTGCTGCCTGTGGGAGCCCAGCCAGCCCTGTCGTGCCTCCTCCGCACTCCCTGCCAGTCAGGTTGTGGTGAGATAGTTTCTTCTGTCTGTCCATGGTTATAGGGCTTCTCTCCAGCTGGTATTCAGCTGATTATTCAGGATGATTTCTCTACAGTTTAGTTGTAACTCCAGACTGGTTCTTGGAGGAGGTTACTGTAGCTTCCACTTACTCCTCCACTGTCTTAGATCTCTTCTTTCTTTTTGTTTTAAAATGCAGAAATTAGGACTATAGTGTTCTCCTTCTGTTGTTACTATTTAATTGTACTGTGTCTTGTTCAGAGAATATGAAGTATGATTTCTCCTCTTTAGAATTTATGGAGGTTTTCCTGTAGACTAATACATGATAAAATTTTGTAAATGTTCCATAGATCTTTGAAAATAGTATAAATTCTCTATTCAAAGAATATCAAATGTATAAATACTTAAAATGTATAAAGTATATATGTTATAACAGGATTATTAAATGTGTCTTAAAATTCTGTCTCCAGGATTTATTCATTTTTGTCAAAGTTGTATTAAAATTTCCCACTGTGATTACAGGCTGTTCATTTTTCTTTGTATTTTTTTCTTTATATTTCATAACTTTTTTCTGTATACAATTTAATGATTATTGCATTTTTTGGCCAAACTTTTTTTTGGGGGGGGCAATATCACATATCTTAACAGCATAGAGTTAGGGTTTTTTTCCAGTCTGAAAGTCTATGTTTTAAAGGAAAAATTTAAGCCATTCTTATTTAGTGTGAATAACATATATTTCACTTATTTTTGAACACTTTTTTATGCTTTTTATTTACCATTCTTTTGCATTCAGTTTCTTTTTTCTTCTCTACCTTTTGTAGAATTGGCTTAGTCCTCCCATTTATTTTCTTCTTAAAAATGTTTATAAAGGTATGTAATTTTTTTCTATTCTTCTTAGGGATTGCCTTGACATTTTAATATTCACATTTTAATATTCATTCAGTCATATGTCACTTAATGACAGGGGTACATTCTGAGAAATGTGTCACTGGGTTGGCTACTTTGTCGTGTGAACGTCTGAGAGTGCACTTACACAAACCTAGATGGTGGAGCCTACCACACATCCAGGCTGTATGGTATAGCTTATTGCTCCTAGACTACAAACCTGTATAGTATGTAGGCAATTAGAACACAATGGTATTTGTGTGCCTAAACACAGAAAAGATACAGTCAAAGTGTGATACAAAGGATAAAGAATGAGACACTTGTATAGGGCACCTACCATGAATGGAGCTTGCAGGACTGGAAGTTGCCCTGGGTGAATCAATGTGTGGGTGTTGAGTGACTGCGAAGGCCTAGGACATTACTGCAGGTGAGTGTAGACTTTCTGAACACTGTTCACTTAAGCTACAATAAATTTATTTCAAAAGTATTTTTCTTTCTTCAGTAACATATTAACCTTAGCTTACTGTAATATTTTTTATTTTATAAGCCTTTAATTTTTTTAACCTTTTGAGTCTTCTGTGTTACTAGACACTCGGCTTAAACACAAACATATTGTACAGCTTGCTGCACGTGGACCTCTCATCCCCTACGATAATGATGCTGACTTCCGGAACGCCTCCTGAAGGACCCACCCGAGGCTCTTCTTGAGGAGCCATCACTCTTTTCACAAGTGTCTCTGCGGTAGTTTGGTTGCTTTGTGTGTTTCTTTTCATCACGGATTTGCTTATAAGCAGATAAGGCACCAAGAACATTCCCCTCTATAACTGAAAACCTTTCTCTCTCGGGATCCATTTTTTCAAACTTTTAAGGAGTTTATTGAAGTCTGGAAAAGCTTCTGCTAAACTCTTCAGTGTGAATTTTCTTGGCAGGGGTATGGGGAGGGATATCTTGTTTTTCTTCCCCTGCGGTTTCTTTTTCTCTTGCCTCTTTTTCAGCTATGCATTCCCGTTCCAGTTCCAAGAACTCCTCATTAGTCATTTCCTCAGGAACCACCTCTAGGAACTCCTCAGTATCACACCCAGGTTAAAGTTGTTCATCATTTCAACCACAGCCTTGAGTTTTGCAACCTTTGTGCTACGTTGCAACAGCTGTGAAGTCACTGGGTGATAGAAATCTTTTCCAGCTCCACTATAATTTTATGGGCCCACCAGCACGTATGATGAGGTACAAAAAGTTGTTCGGGGGCATGAAACTGTCTTAACAATTTCTAAAAATAATCAGTATTTCTATTATTTTCCTGATTAAGGCAAGAATCTTAAGATATCTTCAATTCTGGCCCCATTCTCTTTTTTCCCCCTATTCTATTATCCTTGTACTCTCACATCTACTACTTACAGGTTGGAATTTTAGTTCCATATATTTTTTAAAGATTATTTATTTTTAGAAAGAGGGGAAGGGAGGGAGAAGGAGAGGGAGAGAAACTTTGATGTGAGAGAGAAACATCAACCAGCTGCCTCTTGCACGTGCCCAGACCAGGGAGTGAACCTACAACCCAGGCATGTGCCCTGACCAGGAATGGCACCAGCAACTCGTCGCTTTGCTGGACAACTCCCAACCAACTGAGCCACACCAACCAGGGCTTAGTTCCTCATTATTAACAACAACTTCTGTATTATGTGTTAAATAGTTCTTTAGACTCAGCGATAACTTTTTATGTTTTTTGGCCCACGTCTTTCTCACTCCTATATGATTTTGTTTTTCTCATTATTTTACAGCAATATGTTTTGAGAATTACTTTCAAAGATGGTCTGTGGTAAGGTCCAAAAATATCTTTATTTTGTCCTCCCATTGGGACACAGATTTTGTTGGGTATACAACTTGAGGTACAAAATTGTTTGCTTTTGCCCTGGCTGGTGTAGTTCAGTGGGTTGAGTGCGGACCTGTGAACCACACGATCGCTGTTCGATTCCCAGTCAGGGCACATGCCTGGGTTGCAGGCCAGTTCCGGGTTCCTGGCAGCGGACGCATGAGAGGCAACCATACATTGATATTTCTCTCCCTCTCTCCTTCCCTTCCCCTCTAAAGATAAATAAATAAAATCTTTAAAAAAGAAAAAAAAATGTTTGCTTTCAGTAATAGACAAATCTTCAGTATTTTGTCTTTATGTATTAGTCACCTTTTTTTTTAAATGAAAGAAAAAATGTGGTAAATTCTTCTGCTTGGGGGAAAATTACTGAAGTTGATATTTAATACATATGGGAATTGTCTTTTATTACTCTTGAATTTTGCATGGGGCAAAAAAGCAAAGTAAATGAAACCAAAATGAAATTTATTCTTATAAAGTCTTATGTAAAAGGAGTTCTAAGTACCATCTGCTAAAGCGAAGAGATTAACAATAGAAAGGAAACTGCAAGAGTTTCACATGCCACTCTGACCACTTTCTAAAAACCTTCAAACTGTGTTCACTCTAGAAAGGATGTGACTGAAGGTTAGGTAAAAACTGTTTTCTCCAAGGCACTGTTGTTCAAATAACTAGCTATTGATAATGGACAATGCTAATAACAAAAGAAGTAGAGTATACCAATGTATTTGCATTTCTTTAAATTTTGCTGTACCATGCTGATGTTAATACAATAATTTGCCTATAGACATTGCCATATATTATCATTTTAATAGATGCTTTGTTTTAAGAGCATTGTTTTAAGAGAAGCATCTATCTACATTGAGTTTCACCATAATCTATGCTCTTGGTTATGCTACTCAGTGAAAAACGTAGTCATTGGAGTCACAAAGCTCAATGCAAAAAAATACCATTCTTCACATACGTTTCACGGGCTATTCTAAAGAAGGAAACACAAGTTCTTAATGGCTAATTTTATATACTGAAATCTGTAAAATGAAAGAACACATTTTTTTCTCCCTCTGCTTATCTTACCACCATATCCTTCCCTTCAGATTTCCTCTTTACTGGAAAGGGAGGGAGCTAACTTCACAGAATCTTATTAAGACCCAAGAGAACAATTCATTATTCATATTTTAAATCTTCTGCTGAAAGCTCGAGCCTTTTAGATCACCCACACCATTCCTCACCAGCACAGACTCTTGAATGACTAACACTGTCCAAAATAGAACGTACAAATCATAGCTACTGAAAGATTACAAAGAAGCAACTTTGGGCAACAAAACTGTACTAGACAAATTAATCAAGAAATGTGAATGTGGGTAGTTAGCTTTGGCTAAAAAGGGGGAAGAGGAGGGGCAATGAAGTTAAAGGGTCTCTACAGCCATTTTTCTTACATTTATGTACTATTTCAAACTTTACAATGATGATATAATCATATGTAATTGTGTGATATTAAAATTTAAGACAAATGTCACAAAGAAACAAAGTAGAGTGTTAACAAAGAAAGGAGCATTACAGATGACCTGGTCACAAGTCCCTAACCTGAGAAGGTATTAGAGAATGGAACTGACCCACTTTGTAACATCAAACCTCCACTTAAAGGAGACAGGTGGGGAACAGTACAGGTCTGCTTGGACAGCAGGCTCCCTCCTTCGAGAAAACAGATGTCAGGGCTTGAGATTAGTCAATCCAGAAACCACATAGGAAAGTATTGGTTTGTACACTGGAGGAGGTAGATAAACATCTCAAAACCAGGGGATGTGGGCTGGGAAAAGACAAGGGTTTAAAAATGTCAGAGAGTCAACGCAAAGATTTGGAATCCAGGTTATCGGAACTGTTTGAGTCATCAGCATCAAACTGGACCAACTTATTGCCTCCAACAACTCTGGAGCTGGATCCTTCTTTTAAGAGTTTATGAGGTAGATCACTTCGTTATGGACAGCCAGAGGGGTGGGGTGGAAGCTGACAATAACGAGCTGACTACAGGACAAGAACTATACTGAGTTTCAGTCTAAGGGTGCCTGCACTACTCCATCGCAGGTCAGACACCAGGAGTAAGGATTTCTTAAGCCAAGCTATGAGTGAGGCAAAAGCAAATATCATAAGTTACAGACTTTTGGGTAAAAAAAGTTAACATTTTTTCAATATGCTAAAAGCATCACTAAAGGCTGTATTTTTTAAAAATATTTTATTTATTTATTTTTAGAGAGAGGGGAAAGGAGGGAGAAAGAGAGGGAGAGAAATATCAATGTGTGGTTGCCTCTCACACGCTCCCTACGGGGGACCTGGCCCACAACCCAGGCATGTACCCTGACTGGGAATTGAACTGGTGACCCTTTAATATGCAGGCCAGCACTCACTCCACTGAGCCACAGCAGCCAGGGCAAGGCTATATTTTCTGATATTGCTATAATCTAGCAATATTGTATTCACGTGACTGAGGCTGATTCACAGGCAATCTTTTGGTCCACTATGTTGCAGAATCCAAAAAGAGAGTGTGCTTTAGGGGAGATGAAAAGAGAGATGAAAAAATTTAAGGACTTGGGATACAAACCATTCTGGTAACATAATGACTTCTCTTTGTATGCCCATACTCTCCTCAGAGAAAATAAGAGAGACTGGTGCGTTATAGAACAATAAAATAATACCATAAAACTATAAATACCAAAGTAAACTGAAGTTTAAGTTAAGTTTCACATTTACTGAAAGCCTAAATAAACTTCTTGATAATTAGTTTCCAAAACGTATAAATCTGCCGTAGATATGTGCACATAAATTATAATAAAGAATGCTGGCATAAAATTTGATTCAAAGTGCTTTTTAGTAAAGTACAGAATGATGCATGCTGCGAAGATGTAGGTATATTTAATTGGATATAATTAAAATAATGATGTATGTTAAAAATAATGATATATTTAAAAGTTTTTAAATGTAAGTGCCTGAAGCACATGTAATAAAGAGTCAAAGCAGTATGCACTGTTTGATTACCTGATTATTCACAGAGCGAATACCTTTCATCTAACAAGTAATGCAGTAATGCTGTAACAATGTCACACAGGGGGGACGCGGGGAGCCCTGCTGACTACGTGGGCCTTGGCTTCCCTGACTTCAGAGAGCGTTTCACCCTCCAAGTCTCTTCTCCTGCCAACTCCTTTCAACAAAAGGAAAAATTTTTTAAGACAGGTAAAATGTTGGCAATGATGAAGCTGGGTAACGGGTACATAAGGTTCAGTGTATTGTTCCTTTCTGCTTCTGTGCATGTTTGAAATATTCTCCCGGAAATGAAAAAAAAAAACAAAAACAAAACAGGAGTCTCTCTCGACATTTGAATATAGGCTCTATAACCTATATTCAAATATAGGTAGACGATTCTGATTCCTCTCTATGCAATGGACATAATCTGTTAACATGTCGGTGCACGCCCTGGCTCTGCTGCGTAAAATTCCTTTTGAGTTTCTACTACAAATTTCTTTTAGACAAGTGGACAAATAGCAGATAAATGGGCATTTCTAACTCTCAGCCCTGGTTAGGCAAGGCCCCCTGGAAAGACAGTATTTTATCTCTGCCGTCACCCACCACCTAAGATCTGAGCTATTATTTGGTTCCCTTTCTTGTTGTTTACTCTTCTTCCTGCTTCAACTTGAATGCATGAGACACATTTGCTTCATCCATCCACCAGGACTTCTCACAAGAGCAGCTGATGAGCTACGCTGCAGCCCAGACATCTCATTACGTTCTGTCCTCTGTTGCCCTGCTGTGACCTCAAACCGAGCTCAATTCTACTCCCTGCAGGGTTGTATGGGAAATCAGTGTTCTTGAACCCCAAGCTCTATAATTCATGATCTTGGAAGAGGCAAATGGCTTGGTTGATTTCTTTTATTTCTGCTTAATACAACTAAGATTCTGCACTCAAAGGGAAAACTAAAGTTATGCTGCATTTACAACATTTCTTAAGGATTAAACCCATTTTATACATGCTCTGTCTCCTCCCTTACTTTTTGTGCTTAATAATTGATAAACTATGACCATGTTTGCAGTATTTTGAAATAGATACTCTGTAATTTTGAAAGATCACCCTCAAAAATATTTCAATTCCTCTAGCAGCTAAATAGTTTTACAGCTTCACAACTTCATCTTAAAAGTGATCTTGCCCTGGCTGGTGTAGCTCAGTGGATTGAGCATGGGCCTGCGAACCAAAGGATCGCAGTTTGATTCCCAGTCAGGACACATGCCTGGGTTGCAAGCCAGTCCCCAGCAGGGGCCAGTTCCCAGCAGGGGACAATCGAGAAGCAACCATACATTGATATTTCTTTCCCTCTCTCTTTTCCTTCCCTTCTAAAGGTAAATAAAGTCTAAAAAATATTTTTAAAAAAGTTATCTTAAAGCAGGGTGTATTGTCTCTGCAAAAACTCATGTAGCACAGAAAACAGCATGCATTGGGGAAAAAAGGTCAACCAAGTTTTGGGCATTATTTGTCTTTTGCACCTGTCTGCTCTTATTCCTGTTTTTGTTCTGCCCATCTTTCCACGACTTTATTTCTCATTGGCAATATCAGCACTAGTAAAAACAAGGCAAAGAAATAAAGGCAGAAACAAATGAAAACTAATCTATTGTACCCATTTAGCATATACCCGATAAGATTGTTGGTAGGGAAACCTAATCCCATTGCTCAAAATGACATCTCTGGAGTTTGAAGACCTGTGCAGCTATTCTCTTCCCAATGTGAAAAGCAATGAGGGGGGTTGTTTTTATATTCCAACTTTAGCAAGACAACCACAAAATCCAATTCTCCAATACCGTGACTGAATTTTTATAAGATTTTCCAGTTAACATGGTTTATACAAATGAGTACACAGTGAGGATCCAGGACCTAGCCAGATGTCATAAAAACCATAGTCCACATCCCACGAGTGTTTGCAGTTGAATCCTCACATGTTATGTCCCAAAGGGCAGTGGGAAATTAATTTAAAAATTAAAATTTTAAAGAGAACTTTAAAAAAATCAAGATACATTTTAAAAGAATATTTGTCTTTTTTCAGGAAGTTTTAACATTGCCAAGTTCATTTTCTTAATGTTTCTCCTTGTTCCCTCTCATTTCCTTTTTGCTCCCCCACAATCACTGGCCCAGATCTCCACCACCAGATTGTCCATGGCAGAGAACGGGGCAGCACATGGAGAACAAGCAAGGGTGAGGAGGGGTAGAAAGAGCCAACAGAAACTTTTACTGGGGCTGGCCAGGGTTTGGAGATGATGCCACAAGTTAAACACACAGCAGCCAAATTATTTAGTTTACAGTTAGTGGGATTTGCTCCTTCAGTGTCTAGAGGCAGGATCCAAACTTTAGAAAGTCACAGTCTTCCCAAGAATGAAAGAAAGACAGGCTTGATCCTGCACATATTCTTGGATTGCTTACAGGTTAGAACTGATGTTCTTCCACTGGATGGGTTTACCGGCCAAAAGGCAATCAAACTTAGGAGTTCCAGCCTTCAGTTACAACTGCAAATGAGGTAAATAGAGATTTCCAAAGGGTATCTTCAACCTGCCAATACATTCTCTCCTACCCGCCTCTCCCACTGCTCTAACTTTGAGATTCAAATAACTGCTCCTACATTCACTAAGGTATTGAAATCTAAGATTTTTTAAATCTCTGAAAGACAAGGAAACATAAGCAGGGGTCACAATACATAAGGTGTTGTGTGCCATGTGAAGAAATATGATTTTCCCTTTAGGGGGAGCTATGACAAGTTTTTTAAGCAAGATAAAGAGTAGACCATGTTTATTTTTCACAGTTCTGAAGATGCCATTTTCTTCCAAAATAATGTATCAGTTTAACATAATCAACAAAAATCTCGTGTGTTTTGGGGGAGATCTTGATACAAGAGACTTGATACAAGAGACTCTTTCATGAGACTTCATTCATTTACCAACAAATGTTTTCCAAGTACCTTCCATGTGCTGGGCATTATGTGAGTTTCTGTGGTCACAGCTGTGAATAAAGAGTTTAATCTGGTGGCTCAGAGAGTCATTTAGAGATGCGATGAGAAATTAGAGATGATAAGTTTATTATCCCCCCCCCCAAAAAAAACAAATAAACAAGCACAGAGTGCCGTAAGAGCACATAGGAGTGCTACCAAGTCCATCCTTAGGGAATCATAGAAGGGTAATCAGCAACACAAATCAACCTGGGAAGGAAAAAGGCTTAGTGGGAGGGGCGTAGACAGAAAAAGAAAATAATACAGACAGAGGAAACAATATGTGCAAAGGTCCAGAGGCGGGCAAGGACAAGCCATGTGAACTGTATATGTTATTTTGTATGGCTGAGACTAGAAAGAGGGAGTGAGGCCAAAGTCAAGGCTAGAACTCTGAAGAGAATCCAGGTCATGAGGGGCATAGAGAATGTGGAGAATTGCAGGACCAAAATAAAGGAGCCAGTAGTGAAATGGGGAGGCTGATTAGGCATGCCAGAGATGAGTCTAGAAATAGGGAGGGCTTTGGATAGCTCATTAAGAGGTTAGAGTCCATGCTTAGCATGATGAGGAGTTTAAGCTAGACAATGGAGGCACAGTTGGAGGGAGACAGAATAAGGGACTCAAAATTGTTCATTAAACCAAGAGAAAACTGATGGATGGTTTGAATTAAGAGTGTTAGTGGTGAAGAATCAGAGACAAGTTCAAGAGATACAATACTTAGGGCAGAGACTCTCAAACCATTTTCCTGGGAGGCACCAACATGTTGAGGGATTCCGCTGACAATTCTTTAATGACAGCAGTTTTTTTCTAATTTAACCAATGGAGAGTATTTCTTTTTTTTTTTACTTTAATTTTTTTAAATTTAATTCTTGTTCAAGTACAGTTTTCTGTCTTATTGGAGAGTATTTCTTTAGTAGTAAGCTCTTCCATAAGTTTTCATTAAATTTTGGACTCTGTTTCTGCTTATTTTGGTTAGCAGGTCCAAGCTCAATCCACTGAGCTACACCAGCCAGGGTGTTTCTGCTTATTTTAACTGCCTGGCTCAGGACAAAACCCTACACTTAGTACTATTTAAGACTGGGGGTCTCTGGGAAGCAGATTCTAAGACCAAGTTCAGTGAGCAGGATGTTCAGTAAGGAGTGTCCTTGGGATCAACAACTGTGGAAGGGAAGGGAACACAGGTTCAGGTGAGGCAGAAATCAAGTGTAATATGGGTTCAATGACAGCCTTGGACAACCCCACAAGGAGCTCTGGACCTGTAACAGCCCGCCAGAGTTGCCCCATGCTGGACTGAAACGGCGAGGCCAGCCTTTAAACCCAGCTCAGTCAGTGGCTGGACACAAGCCACACTAAGAAGGGTGTAACCTTAGGTCAGGCAGTTTTCTGGGGTAATGAGGTAGTGAGGTAATCCCTGGAGGGGCTGACAATAAGGCTGTCAGCTGACCACATTCCCAGCAACTGGGTCAGTAAGTTCTTCACTGAAGTGAGACCTCAGCAGTGCACCTTCATGTCAAAAAGTGATTATAACTCTGTTATTTCAACATATCAAGACCCTCGGAGGACATCGTGACAGCCAGGAAATATGCTACCCTGGGCAAGTTTGAGAACAAGCATTTAGTGGGCGCATTTGTTGTGTCAGGCACTGGATCAATATGGTGAACGACACAGAAATAGCCTTCATGGAAATAATGTAACGGGGAAAACGGTGTCAAAAAAAGGAAGAATATTGTACAATTAAATGAAGCACTCTCCCATGGAGGTAAGTGCTCCAAAGGAAATGAAAAGGGTGAGTAACTCAGAGAATTCTGATGACATGACACGCCCCAGGAAATCCCTTCTAGAGGCCTCCTGCTTTCCTTGGCTCGTGGCCCTTGCATCTTCAAAGCCTGCAGTGCGGCTTCTTCTCTCTTCTCAGGCCTCTGCTTCCATCCTTGTATCTTCTCACGCTGACTCTACTCCTACCCTGCTGCCCCCTTCATATACAGGGCCTGTAATTACATCAGGACCACATGGATGATCCAGGATAATCTCCTCTAAGCAAACTCCTTAACTTAATTACATCTCCAAAGTCCCTTTTGCTCTGCAATGTAACACATTCACAGGTTCTGGGGATTAGAGAGTAGACAGTCTTAGAGCAGGGTGGGGGGTAGGAGGGCTGGCATTATTCAGGCTACCACATTCAATCTCCTAATCTTTACAATGAGGAATATAACAGGACCAGCTCATATGGTTCTTAAGAAAAATTAAATTCACATTAAGTGCCAAGAACGCTGCCTGTCACAAAGAAAACAGTAAATGTTAGCAGGTATTTTTCCACAGAGACGTCCTTATTATGCCCACTTTTTCATCCCTAGTGTTTCTGCCTTAAATCAGTCCCTATTCAAACCTTCCCCAAATCACCTGTTAGTTTTAGTTTTGCCTTCTCATATACATATCCCTACACCGCCACACTCCCCACCTCCCCAACCACTACCAGAGTGGAACCACAATTCATATTTCATAAATTCATTCACTCAGGAAGAATGTATTGGGTGTCTGCAATAACCCACACAGCTGCCATCACTGTTTACATGACCAGTTCCTGTTCCAGCTGGACATCTTGAGCCAGGTATTGAGTCTTGTTTATTCCTTTACCCCCACATTTTGCAGTCTCTGGACTACAGTAGGTGCTCAATAACGTCTACTCACTGGGTTAATGAATGGATGAATCCAGTCATAACATTCTGTAGTTCTATGATTCTATAAGATTAGTAGCCCTGGGGAGATATATCTGATAAAATATTGGTAGGAGCAATGTCTGAGATTTTGCTGCCTGTGTTTTCTTCTACGATTTTTATGGTTTCAGGTCTAACACTTCAGTCTTTGATTCCTTTTGAATTTATTCTTGTGTGTGGTGTAAGAAAGTGGTCCAGTTTCATTTTTCCACATATATCATATATATCTCCCCAGGCAAAGGAAACAAAAGAAAAAAATAAACAAATGTGACTACACCAAACTAAAAAGGTTTTGCACAGGAAAGGAAACCATCAACAAAATAAAAAGACAACCCACAGCACGGGCGAACATATCCACCAATACATCTGATAAGGGGTTAATATCCAAAATTTTAAAGAACTTACAAAACTCAACACCAAAAAAAACAAACAACCCAATTAAAACATGGCCAAAGGGTGTGAATACACACTTCTCCAAAGAGGACGTACAGATGGCCAACAGACATATGAAAAGATGCTCAACGTCACTAATCATCAGAGAAATGCAAATTAAAACCACAATGAGATATTACCTCACACCTGTCAAAATGGCTATCATCAATAAATCAAGTGCTGGTGAGGATGTGGAGAAAGAGGAAATATTTTTATACTGTTGGTGGGAATGCAGATGGGTACAGCCATCATGGAAAGCAGTATGGAGATACTTCAAAAAATTAAAAATCAATCTGCATTTTGACCCTGAGATCCCACTTCTGGGAATATATCTGAAGGAACTCAAAACACTAATTCCAAAGAACATAAGCACCTCTATGTTCACTGCAGCATTATTTACAATCACCAAGATACGGAAGCAGTTCAAGTGTCCATCAGTAGATGACTAGATAAAACAACTATGGGGCATTTACACAATGGAATAGAACTTGGCCACAAAAAGGAAGAAAATTTCACCCTTTGTAACAGTGTGGATGGACCTGGAGAACATTATGCTAAGTGAATAAGGCAGTCAGAGAGAGACAAATACCATATGATTTCACTCATACATGGAAACTAATGAACAAACTGAACCAGCAAGGAAAATAGGAACAGACTCATAGATGGAGAACAGATGACAACTGGGGGTGGAAAGACGGGGCAAAAGGAAAAAGGACTCACGGGCGTGGACAGCAGTGTGGTGAGTGCGGAGAGGTGGGGAGTATAAGGGGACTAAAAGGTAATGGAAAAAATATTCAACAAAGATTAAATTTAAAAAAAAAGAGTAGTAGCCCTATCAAATTCTCATCAGAGGAACTTATTCAAATGATTTCTAAAGCAGTTGATGTACTATACAAATTTATGGCTTGTAGTGCAGCGCATCCATGAGAAGCATATCTGTTCCCCCACGGCCCCGAGGCCTCCTCGGCCAGAACCGCACAGAGACCCTGGTGCTGAGGGGGCATCTAGGTCAAGTAGACACCTCTCTGCAAGTTTTAGAAAGAAGAAGCAAGTGACCCTGTGATGTGGCTGCCATTTTGGTAAGGCTGCATTTTCTCTATTTCATCATAATCTCATTTCCTCTCCACCACGACCACGAAAACAAGGGAATATACTGAAAAGGGCCCTTCTCTCCGAGCCCCATTCAAGAGTGCCTGCCAAACCAATTAATACCTCCTGAATGTTATCTCTCTGCTATGATAATGTTATGTTAATAAATGCAATTAAGATAACATTCAGAAGGTGTTAATTGGTTTGGCAGATGTACATGAATAAGAAGCACAGATATTTTGCTTTCCCTATTTATGAAGGCAGGAAGTGACAAAAAGTTGGACAAAAGGAAACTTAATTTGCCTCCAGTTTCTTTTGATACCACTTAGGCCTTTTCTGTTAAGTAATATGTGGATTCTTAAAAATGCTAATTTAGATGGTATTACAAAAATGAAGTGATTGTCAAATGTTGCAAAAACACTAAAATTGTCTTTTGCCACCAGAATTAACTGCAACTATATGGTGTTTACTCCCTTTAAAACACCATATATTCCATATATGCTTCTCTCTCTCTCTTTCAAATGTGGGTATAGCATATATGCAAATGAGCTTTCATGCTAATGTATCAAGCAGATTGTTGCAAAGGACTAATTTCTAGACTATTTTTTTCCTCAGTTAGTTGACATACATACACTATTCTTAATGTCAGTAGTTATTTAATATATTCCAGCGATATAAGAGTTAATGTTCTTTTGTTCTGACAACAAAATGGCAGCTTTCATTTTTTATGTCTAGAAAAATATATACATTATCAGGGTACTTAACTTTACAAAAGAGGTTTTTCTCTGAATTTTGCATTTATACAAATATAAATTTGTATGGACTTGAAGCAAAGAGATGTTAAAGAGATGTTAGAGGTGCTTATGTATTGCCATCAAGGTCACTGTGTGAATTTCTGGAACTTGGCATTTACCCCCACATCACATGGCCTTTGGCAGGCTTAGCCCCCCTCGGAACACGTTTGGACACAGCTCTGATAAGAGTCCCACTACGAGCTGAGATCTGAGAGGATGCCAGAGCACATTCCCAGGGAGGACAGAGTTTCCTGGAGGGCAGTATTTCAAGAGGATTGTTTTGAGCCACTATCTATTGCACAATTCCAGAAAATTCACCAGGCCTTGAGAAATACAGGCCCACGTTTCTTTGCTAAACGCCCACCATCTGCACATCTTAACTGCCTCTACGTCACTGTTCTCCAAGTAATTTCCTGGGGTCTGACATATAAAATAACAGTGGGACTGTTCCTAGCTTTCAATCTGTGGATGAAGGTAATTTCTGAAGCGCCAAAGAGTTATTTTTGCTCTCCAGTGACAAGAGCTGTTAACCGAAGATTGTTGGGAAATGCTCCTCTAATCTGTGTGCATGTGTGTAAATATGTTTGCACTATTTTGCAGTGAGATAGAATCACTGTGGCTCAGATTCTTCAGGTTTTACAACCCTGGCTCCCCTCCAGGCTAAGGAGGCAGAGGAACTCTTCCAAATGCAGGGACACTGACTCAGTGTTTGGGGCAGTCCCCTCTTCAGTTTTTGGCTTTGGCTGACTCTGGAGTGGTGGCGATGCCTTGACACAGATTCCACTGAGAAACCATTCCCAGACGATATGCTGTGGCGTTGGGGGGAGTGCGGCTCACAGTGGGCACCTCCCGGTCTAATGCCACAAGAAGCCCGGAGGTCCCTGAAGATGAGGTCATGCAATAAAACCACCTCAAAGCAGTATACTCTGGTCTAAGGGCTGGAAAATGTTTTCAGTTTAAAAAAAAGGAAAAGTAGGTTATATTCACTTCAAATAATTTCTGGGTAAAATTATTGTGTTCGTAGTCTGTGGCCGAGATAGCACGTAGATGATATCTGCGTGTAGTAGGCTGCACTGCATCCCTCACAAATTCACATGTTAGAGCCCTAACCCCTAGTACATCAGAATGAGACTGTATTTGGAGATAGGGTCCTTGAAGAGGTGATTCTGCTAAGGTGAGGCCATTATGGTGGGTCCTAATCCAATTGGACTCACGTCCTTGTAAGAAGAGGACATCTGAACACACAAAAGAAACACCGAGGAGGTGCACACACAAGTGAAAGGCATATGAGGACACACAAGAAGGTGGCCCATATGTACATCAAGGACAGAGGTCTCAGAGGAAACCAAATGTGCAGACACCTTGATCTTAGACTTCTACTTTCCAGAACTGTGAGAAATAAATTTCTGTTGCTTAAGCCATGCAGTGATGTTTTGTTGTGGCAACCCTATCACACTACTCCACTGACTGCTGCTGGCCGCCTAAGAACTAGTTAGAAAGGATTCTGGCATGGCAACCATGGGCGTGGGAAGTGGGGTAGTGGAACGTCTGTCCATATTAGCCCTCCTTACTCCGTGGGGGTGGAATTGGGGTTTGACTATCTCTATAATCACCTGCTCACAAGAGCAAACCCCAAAGTACTTAAATAAGAAAATCTCGGTCTTACTCAAGGTACTTATGTATTCCAGCTACAGCTAAAAAAAAATAGAATGTATGTACCTTTGTCAGTTTCCTTAACTTTCACCAAAGAATGTCCATCTTACCCCCACCCCTGCTAATTAGTAACTATTACACTGCACTGAAGTGAACCAACAACCCGGAATACATGCTCTTCCAGTCAGAAAGAAAACCCTGAAACTTAAATGATGTTTAATATTAGTAGCAAATAATAATTATTTCTTTATGAATAAGTAAATCTCGATAGCTTTCTTTCTTATTTATTTTTACTTTTTGAGAACATCCATTTTAGCTTCATTTCTTCCCCCAAAGGACCTTGTAAAACCAGTATTCCTTCCTGGAAGAATTTGTGACCAAAAGCCATAAAAAGAGTCACGTACTTATGAAAGTAAGTTTCTGCTAACTTTCATAAATAATTTTACTGGGGCTGCTTACTTTTTATTTCACTGATCTTCTAATACTCATGTTTTTAAGGTTGGGTTATCTTTTTAAAATTCAACATATACCTTTGATTCGAAACAATCTTTACCTTAAAACTGAAGAACTGGGTTTTGGGTTGTTGGAGGTTTTTTTTTTCCTTGCTAGTTTAATGTGTCATAACACTAAGTGAATGAATTTGGAAATATCTCTCAATGAGTGCATTGTTTCAGAGTGGCCAAGTGTCTTTGATCTTTGTCTGGAAAGACCAGATACTTGTCACCTGATGAAGATGAAATCAGCCTCCCTTATTCATGAATAAGGTAGAGCATAAGGGGATGTGGTTATGCAATGTTAGGATTCAGAAAAACTTTTATTCCAGTAAGTATAGACCCGCCCAAGGGAACTAGCCACAGAGCAACACAAGCAACCCAATTTTGGCTACTCAGGAGAGTCCATTATTGCTATGCACAAAGCGTTTGTGGCCTCTGCCTTCCCTCCCCTCACTCCCGCCCCTGAATTCATTTGTTGAAATCGTAATCCCCAATGGGACGGTATTTGGAGATGGGGGTGTTTAGGAGGTAATTAGGTCAAAGGGGTGGAGCTCTTATAATGGGATTAGAGATGCCAAGAGAGCTTGCTTCCTCACACTTTCTTTGCCCCCCGTATAAGGATATAGCAAGAGAGCTCTCATTTAGCACTGAATCTGCTGGCACCCTGATCTTGCACTTTCCAGCCTCTGGAACTGTGAGAAATAAATTTCTGCTGCTCAAGTCCCCCAGTCTATGGTATGTGGTTACAGCAGCCTGAAATGGACCGAAACGTCCATCAAGCAAGCCACGTTACCCTTTCACACATGCGAGTCCTCCCTAGTGGTCCGCTCTAATCATTCAGGGCTTTTCTCTAGCCCGCAGGCCCTTTAATGATCCCTTACTATGTAGCTCTCCCAAAAGCAGATACTTGATTGATTACCTATCTACATACTTTTCCAAAATAATTGAAGTCCCTACTGGGGACGGATACAGAGATTGGATCATCTCCTCCCAACTAACTGATTTGTGTGACTTTCTAACGTGAAGCCATACTGTTACTTCTTAAGTTTTTAATCTTTAAACTACATACAATACAATTCACTTTTCTGATATACTCTAAGAATTTTACAAATGCTTGTAGTCATACAGCCATCACCGTAATCAAGATATAGAACACTTCCATCAGCCCCTGCCCAAAATTTCTTTAGGCTCCAAACTTCTTCAGGCGTCCTGTTTTTAGTCAGACATTCCACCACTAACCACTGGTTTGTTCTCCACTGCTAGAGCATCAGTTTATCCAGAACAACAGATAAACGGAGTTACATAGAATGTAACTTTTAAAGTGTGGCTTCCTTCATTTAGCAGAATGGCCTTGCATTTCACTCAAGTTGTTGCCTGTTATCAAATAGTTCTTCATACTGCCAAGTAGTATTCCACTGCATGGATGTCCTGCAGTTGGATTATCCATTTTTGCACTAAGGACATCTGGGTTGTTTCAGATTTAGGCAATTTTTAATAAAGCTGCTATAAGCATTTTTGTACAAGCGTGTGTGTGTGCAAGTGTGTCTGTGACTGAAAGTCTTCAATTCTCTAGGGTAAATACCCAGGAGTAAGATAGCTGGATCATATGGTAAGTGTATGTTTAAATTTATAAGAAACTGCTAAACTGTTTTACAAGTACCTGTACCATTTTGTATTTTCACAGTGATGTATGAGAGTTCTAGTTATTCTATAACATTATGACTTGGTATGGACCATTGTTCTTAATTTTAGTAATTCTAATAAGTATATAGTTTATCTTGTGATTTTAATTTGTCTTTCAATAACACCTAATACTTAATGATATTAAAATCTTTCTATGTATTTACTCTCCAATATAAGTCTCCTTTGATAAAGTATCTGTTGACATTTTTTGCTTTTTTAAAAGTTGAGGTTTTGATTTTCTTATTGTTCACTTTGAAAAGTTCTTTATATATTCTAAGGATAAAGCTTCTATCAAATACATTACTTGCAAATATTTCTCCTAACTAGAAAATTGCCTTTTCATTCTCTTAACAACTTTGACAATGGAAAAGTCTTTAATTATGATGAAATCTAACATCAATTTTTCTCAAATAAATACAGCTTTTTGTGCCACATTTAAGAATTCTTGGGTGGGGACTTCTGGCCAAGATGGAGGCATAGGTGGAAATACTGTGCCTCCTCGCACAACCAAATTTAAGGACAACAAAGATTTAGAAACAAAACCACAACCAGAGCAGGCAGAAAATTAAACGGTACTAAAGTCTGACAATGAACCATTCGTCCAGACTGATAAGAGGGGCGGAGTCGGTGGCTGGTGGAGTGGGGTCATGGCAGGAAAAAGCAGTGGCTGCCAGACCTGGGCACAAGGAGAAAATGAGCAAACCCAATGTGGCACACAAGGCACCTCGGTCACACTTTCACACGCAGATAAAGCAGGCAAAAAACAAGCAGTGAGACAGACCACACAACCCAGGGCCCCAGTGACAAGAAATAAAGCCTAAAAGCACCAATTGAAAAAACTTGTGGGGGTTGAGGTGCCAGGAGTGACTCTCAGCCTCACAGGAGAGTTCGCTGGAGAGAATCACAGGGTCCTAGAATGTACATAAGTCCACCCACCTGGGAACCAGCACCAGAAGGGCCCAATTTGTTTGTGGGAAGCGGCAGAGGGGACTGAGATCTGAGAGAGCAGAACAAATGCCATTGTTCCCTCTCTGATCCCGCCCCCACATACAGCCACAACCCAGCAACTGGGTCACCCTGCCCTGGTGAATGCCTAAAGCTCTGCCCCTCATACATAACAGGCACGACAAGACAAAAAAAATGGCTCAAATGGAAGAACAAATCAAAGCCCCAGAGCCAATACTTTTAAGTAACCAAGATACAGCCAACCTATCAGATGCACAGTTCAAAATACTGGTGATCAGGATACTCACAGAACTGGTTGATTTGGGTCAAAAATTAGATTAAAAAATGAAGGCTACACTAAGCGAAATGAAGGAAAATGCACAGGGAACCAATAGTGATAGAAACAAAACTGGGACTCAGATCGACAGAGTGGACCAGAAGGAAGAAACAACCAAACAGAAAAGAATGAAGAAATAAGAATTCGAACAAATGAAAAGAGGCTTAGGAACCTCCAGGACATCTTTAAATGTTCCAACATCTGGATTATAGGGGTACCAGAAGGGGAAGAGGAGGAGCAACAAGTGGAAAACTTATTTCAAAAAATAATAAAGGAGAACTTCCCCAATCTGGCAAATGAAATAGAACTCCAGGAAGTTCGGGAAGCTCAGAGATCCCAAAAAAGTTGTACCCAAGGAGGAACACACCAAGGCACATCATAATTACATTAGTCAATATAAAAATGAAGGAGATAATCCTAGAAGCAGCAACAGATAAAGAGACAGTAACCTACAAAGGAGTTCCCATCAGACTGTCAGCTGATTTCTCAAAAGAGACCTTACAGGCAAGAAGGGGCTGGAAAGACATATTCCAAGTCTATCCAGCAAAGCTTTCATTTTAGAATGGAAGGGCAGGTAAAGTGCTTTTCAGATAAGGTCAAGTTAAAGGGATTCATTATTGCCAAGCCCTTATTGTATGAAATGTTAAAGTGACTTATCTAAGAAAAAGAAGATAAAAAACACATATAGTAAAATGTTTACTCACAATTATTAACAACCACACCTAAAACAAACATAGAAACAAACTAAGCAAACAACTAAAACAGGAACAGAACCACAGAAATGGAGATCACATGGAGGGTCAGAAACAGAGGAGTGGAAGGAGGAGAGAGGGGGAGAAGGTACAGAGAATAAGTAGCATAGATGGTAGGCAGAAAATAGACAGGGGGAGGGGAAGAATAGTATGGGAAATGTAGAAATGAAAGAACTAATGACACATGGACATGAACTAAATGGGGGGAATGTGGGTGGGAAAGGGTATGCAGGGTGGAAGGGAATGAAGGGGGGAAATGGGACAACTATAAAAGCATAATCAATAAAACATATTTAAAAAGAAAAATAAATGTAAAAAATATATTTTTAAAAAATGAATTCTTGGGTGGGCAGGGCAGGGAGACCAATGTGGGGTAATGGGAACAACTATAATTGAACAACAATAAAACAATTTTTAAGAGTTCTCTATCCAACTCAAGCACAGGAAGATTTTTTCCTAGGTATTCTTCAAAAGCTTTAGAGTTTTATGTTTTTTGTTTTTTAAGATTTTATTTATTTATCTTTAGAGGGGAAGGGAAGGAGAGAAGGAGAGAAATATCAATGTATGGTTGCCTCTTGTGAGTCCCCTGCTGGGAACTGGCCTGCAACCCAGGCATGTGCCCTAACTGGGAATCGAACCGCGATCGTGTGGTTTGTAGGCCCACGCTCAATCCACTGAGCTACACCAGCCAGGACATAGAGTTTTATGTTTTGCATTTACTTCTACTATTCATTTTGAGTTAACTTGGTCTTAAATGTGAAATCTAGGTCAAGGTTCATTTTTTATCTTTTTGCATATGGATATCCAGTTGTTAAAGAAGAGAGTTAAAGAGTTAAAGTTTTTGAAGAGAATATCCTTCTTCCATAGAACTGCCTATGTGTCTTTTTCAAAAATCAACTAACCAAAATTTCATGAGTTCATTTCTAAAGTCTTGATTCCATTTCATTGATCTATATGTCTATATTTTTATCAGTACTTCATTGTTTTGATGACTGTAGCTTTAAGTAAATCTTGATATCAGGCAGTATAAATCTTCTAATTTTGTTCATTTTCAAAATATTGGATATTCTATTTACCTTTCTATATACATTTTAAAATCAGTTTGCCGCCCTGGCTGGTGTGGCTCAGTGGATTAAGTGTCAGCCTGTGAACTGAAGTGTCGGTGGTTTGATTCCCAGTCAGGGCATGTGCCTGAGTTGTGGGCCAGGTCCCCAGTTGGGGGTGTGAGAGAGGCAGCCAATTGATGTATCTTTTGCATACTGATGTTTCTCTCTCTTTCTTTCTCCCTCCCTTTCCCTCTCTCTAAAAGTAAATAAATAAAATCTTTTTAAAAATCAGTTTGCCAATAAATACAAATGCACTTGCTCAGATTTTTATGGGAATTACACAAAATATATAAATTAAATTGGGGAGAATTATTATCTTAACTATATTGAATCTTTCAATCCATAAACATGGTTTCTTTATATTTCATCAGTATTGTGTAGTTTTAACTATACAGATCTTTAAACCTATGTATGTATGTATGCATATTTAGCTATTGTAAATGGCTAAATAGTTAATGAAATATTGCATATGTAAATTTTCAATTTGGGTTTCTAATTGTTTATTGTGTTTATAAGGGAATACAATTGCTTTTTGTACTTTAATTTCATAGCTTGAGAACTTACCAAACTCACTTTTAGTTTTAAGAGCTTTTTTGTAGTCTTTGAGATAGTCTACTTAGGCAATCATGTCATTTAGAAAGTTTTATTTTGTAATCTGAATTCCTTTTATTTCTTCTTCTTGCCTTATTGCACTGGTTAAGACTGCCAGTATGAATACTGAATAAGAATAGTAGAACAGACATCTTCACTTTGTTCCTAATCTTGGGGGAAATCATTCAGTCTTTCATCATTAAGTCTGGTGTTAGCTACCGGTGTTTATAGAGGTCCTTAATCATGTAAAAGAAGTTCCCTTTTATTCCTAGAGTGCTGAGAACTTTACCATGAATAAATGTTGACTATAATCAAGATGTTTTTCTACCACTATTGAAATGATCAAGTGGTTTTTCTTCTGTTGTCTGTTTATGTAGTAAATTACATCGATACATTGAGTGCTAAAACAATCTTGCATTCCCAGGATAAACTTTGGTTCTGATTTATATACAGTGATACCTTGGTAGTCATCATTAATTCATTCTGGAAGTTGTGATGAGAGTCAAAACTGGTCAGTACCGAATGACGAAGCATTTTCTCTTGTGGGGCAGCATCGTTACTCACACAAGTTCTAGCAAGTGCAACGAGTCCCAAGCAAGCACCTGCTGCTGAAATATTTTTCTCTCATCAAAATATGAGTACAGGGTGTGAACCTGCCCTGATGAGTACTGAGGTACGACTGTATTACATTTATTTATATATATATATATAAATTATAAAAGTTATATATATATATATATATTACATTTTTATATATACATATATTACTGGATTCAGTTTGGTAGTACTTTGTTGAAGATTTTTGACATCTGTGTTTATAAGGGTCTGTAGTTTTCTTGTACTCGTTGTTTTGGTATTAGTTAATGCTGGCTTCAAATCTGTTCTATTTTCTGAAAGAGATTATATAGAATTGATATACTTTCTTCTATATATGTTTGTTAGAATTCACCAGTTCAATGACTTTTGCCTGAAGTTTTCTTTGTGAGAATGTTTGTAACTACAAATTAAATTTCTTTCATAGAAGTAAAACTATTAAGGTAATTTATGTCTTCTTGAGTTTTATAGTTTGCATTTTTCAAAAAATTGGTACATTTCATCTAAGTTTTCATATTTATGGACATGAGTTGTTCATAGCATTACCTTATTATACTTTCGTGCCTATAGGGTTTGTAGTGATAGACTCTCCTCTCAAATCTATTTGCCAAACAAATATAAAAGTAATCTGTCCAAAACACAAATCTGATTATGCCAACACTCAGCTCAAAGTCCTACAGAATCCCCCATCATCTTCAAGATGAAGTCCAAAGTCCTTAACAAAGCCCTTCATCATCCGACAACTGATTTCACACTTTCTGCTTCACCCACACTATATTATTTAAACTCTTCCAGTTCTTTCCATTCTATCCTGCTTTTAGAATGTGTATCAGTTTGCACTTATAGCCTGAAAATATCTTTCCCTGCCTGTCTCTTCTCTCCTTCCTTTTACCTGATTAGCTCCTATTAGTTCCTCAGGGATAAATTTAGGTGATAATTTCTCCAGGGAGTTTTCTCTGCCACCTTTACCCTTATTATAAGCCTTATATATATGCCTTGTATATAGTTCTGTCAATCTATATTTACTTCTCTTGACCATGAGATTACAATTGAAAGCAGAGAACATGCCGTATTTATTTCTGATTTCTAACACTTAATGTAATATTTGGTATATAATAGTTTTCAATAATTATTTTCTAAATTAGTTAATGAATAAAACAGAATTTGATTTCTAAATACACACTCCAATGGCAATGTGCATCCTGGTTTCCAGAGGGAATTTCCTAGAGTCCAGGAAACAAGTTACAAGAGGAAGTGGACAAGAAAAGTGAGTAGAAATGCAGAAAAAGGGAGCTAGATAAAATAATATCTTGGAAGTAAGATCAGTAGAATTGATGATTGGATGTAGGAGGTGAGGAATATTTCATGATATTAAATGACTCCTGGATTTATGACTTGGGCAGAAAGATAGTGATACCTTAACTCTAACAAAATACAAGAGAAGGAACAAGTCAAATAAGAGGCATAAAGATAATAAGTTTATTCAGGGCATGTTGAGGGTAAGGGGCCTATAGGACATTAAGGTGGAGTTTTTGGGCCATGAGTGTATAGGGTGAAGGGAGGAGCAGAAACAAGAAACTGCATGGCCCACAGACATAGTGTGTGTAGAGAGAAGGCTGAGCACACTGCCCTCAGAACATCAACTTCGCTGCGGATTTGGCTGGATCTCTTCCTTTTTCTCCTCCAGACTGTCTCTCCACCCTGCTGCCAGGTGACTGACTTATATGAATGACACCAATGGGCTTCCTTGTCCTCTGCTTTTGTTTAGGTTTAGTTAATGTGGGAGGCTAGCAGTATAAAGGAAAGTGAAGCCTAGATATTTATTTCCAAGCTTCCTCCCTGCTTTATCCCTCCACCAAGCATCACAGCAACTTCTAGTAGCCTCTTTATGCAACTGCTTCTCCAGGTTCTAATGACCGCTCCTTGCCACTCAAGGCTAAGTGTGGTAGCGAAGCCACGGTGTTACTAGTATGGGCTGTTCCCAAGGCACACGCACTTTGTAAACAGCCCTCTCATTAAACTCAATTACCTAACTTGGAAATGCCATCCATTTCCTAAAGAGATCGAAGTGATACACAGGGGATCCTAAAGAAAAGACAGGCAAACTATTTCATAAACTATCTCTATTCAAATGATTTAGTGAACTACCATTCTTAAATAATCTTCTCAAAAACTAAAGAAAGAAATAACTCTAATAGCAGAAATTTTAGGCATCTAGGACCAATGAGTAAGTACTTTTTACTTAGGATGACTATAAAGGAAAATTAACTGAGGAATCCCCCAAACTAAATTTCAGTTAGGCACCTTCCAAAGGGCTAAACAACTGAACAGATGATGCACCTGTATGTCTCTATGGCCTTGGTATCTAGATATCTATGGTATCTATGGTATCTACGAGACATGGTCTTATATTATAATGAACTTCATAAGACAATAATGGCAAGGTTGAGAAATAACTGGGTACAAAATGCTGGTGGGTTGGAGGATTGGATGAAAAACATCACAAGCCAACTCAGTGACATCCACCCTACCTGGGTCCATTGGCTGGGCATCAAAATAGAGCAAAAGAAATGCAGAAATGGTAGGAAAAAATCAGCTGCCTACTCCACTGAAACCACAAATTAGTAACATTTATAGATCTTGTTGTACCAAGTATGGGATTGACATACGTGTATGGCCTCAACATTATTTGTGAACACATTAAAGCCTTTCTTTAGGTTCTTCACATACATAATACAGGCCACTCTGCTGACTCTGCCCCAGTTACATGATACCTCCTTCCATGTCTGTATCCTCTTGGTCATCTTTATTGCTCCACAGTTTATGACTCACTTTCCAAATGAACCCTCTACACCAACCCCTTAGAGCCCTTATATTGACAGCTTGTTTACAAAAAGTGGCTAGATAGTAGCTTAAACTTGTTTTTCCATGATTTATCCAATCAATTCTGCCAAAATGCAGGACAAAAAAATGACTACTCAAAAACAATTATTATGCCAACATGTTTAGAAAGAGAGCTATTTGCAATCCAAATATGAGATACTTTTAATCTCGATATTCAGGTCATTAGAACTTAATCTTAATCAGGCTATTAGAACTTTGAATTGACTTACCACTTAGGGAAAGAAAGGCAGCAAACCCAGGGCTGTGGGTTGTTTGCCTGCTTATCTCAAGTCAACAATCTAAATCAAATCAACAAAAAATCCCAAACTTAGAAATAACCCTAGAGTTTCTCTCTTCTAACTTGCTTTTCAATTCACTAATTTCTCATATGATGTCCCCAAATCACTTGTTAATGCATTTGACAGGCACAAATTGAGCACCTGTCCCTGCCAAGCATCATTTAACCCAAAAGATAAAAGCTCCTTGGTTTCTACTTCCAAGGAGCTCACACGCCTGTTCTTGAAAGCTGACTGCATGACAAATCATCATTCCCAAGTTTTCTTGAACCAAAATCTGCTTCCACACAACTTCCAGAAGAAAAAACTCCATTCTGTCTTTGAATATTTTTAGGATGTGGTTATACTTTTGTGTCAACCATCCCTACCCACCTCTCATTTAGGCAAAACTATACCAACTTTGTTCCATCACTCCTCATATAACTTGATGTCCATGACCCTAGTCAAGCTACTCATGACCCTAGTCATGCTCCTCTACGCACATTCAAGAGTGTCAAATCCCCTCTTATTATGAAGAACTCAAATTGGAAGATACACCCAAGATGTATTATACAATGACTTAGACACAGGGTTTACACTAATGCAGCTACAACTCCTTGGCCTTTTTAAAACTCTCTGGTGATTTTGTTATATGAATATGGGCTTTGAAGTCATATCTGAATTTGTATTGACAGATATTTTATAATGTTGGGCAAGTGACCTCACTTCTTTAAACCTTAGATTCATCTCTGAAGCAGGTATAATCACTTCCTTATGAATGTTTTGAGGGTGAAAATCCCTGACATACGTAAAGCCCACAGCACAGTTCTCAATATGTAAATGCTGAGAAGTCATTAACTGATGTCATTGATACCACTTCCGCTTTCACACACACATCCATTGGTTTTTATTCCATATAAACTGACAGAAATTTAATGCCGTCCATACTGTATTCAATTGATCTTCTCCCTGAAATTTAAGGCTTCATATTGGCTACGAATAGTTCACATGCTCTCATTTTTATCTTCTCAGTTTATCAAGATTGTGTCTAACTTTTTATCCTGCTGTGTCACCTGCCAGTTTGATAAACCTGACCTTTAAGTCCTCATCCAAGTCACTGATAATACTTAAACTAAAGGACCAATAACAAAAACTAAAGGACCTGTGACATACGAGAAGGCCTTCATTCAGGTTTGCACCCACTTGCACTTTTCATTAGCTGTTTAATGAGTTGTGTGTGCATTGACACCTCGCACACATTCTGTCAGCTTTGAACAAGAGCATCCTAAGAGACAACCAGGCTGATAAATTTGTCCCTGGCATTCTTCACATCTATTTGCTCAGTAGCTGTTAAATAAGAAAGTGATATTCGTTACGATTTAGTGAATTTATACTGGCTCTTTAGGCTCATTTTCTTTTTTAAGTTGTATTGATTATGCTGTTACAATTATCCCAATTTTTCTCCTTTGCCCCCCCGGCCGCTGAGCCACCCGCCATCCCCCAGGCAATTCCCACACCACTGTTCATGCCCATGGGTCATTCGTATAGGTTCTGCGGCTACTCCATTTCCTATGCAGCACTTTACATCCCCGTGACTATTCTGTAACTACCATTGTGCACTTCTTAATCCCTTCCCCTTTTTTGCCTACCCCACTAAGCCCACTCCCACCAGGCAACCCATCAAAATGTTCTCTGTATCTATGATTCTGTTTCTGTTCTGCTTTGTTTTTTAGAGTCAACTGCTGATAGATGTGTATTTATTACCATTTTATTGTTCGTATTTTTTATCTTCTTTTCCTTAAATAAATCCCTTTACCATTTCATAGAATGATGGTTTGTGTGATGAAAACCCTTAGCTTTTTCTTGTTTAGGAAACTCTTTATCTGTCCTTTGATTCTAAATCATAGCTCTTCTGGGTAGAGCAGTCTTGGTTGTAGGTCCATGCTTTTCATGACTTTGAATATTGTCAGTCTATTCTAGCCTACAGAGTTTCTTTTGAGAAATTAGCTGACAGTCTTATGGGAATGCCCTTGTAGGTAACTAACTGCTTTTCCCTTGCTAGTTTTAAGATTCTCTCCTTGGTTTTAACCTTTGACATTTTAATTCTGATGTGTCTTAGTGTGGGTCTCTTCTGGTTCATCTTGTTTGGGACTCTCTGTGCTTCCTGGACTTGTGTGTCTTTTTCCTTTATCAAGTTAGAGAAGTTTTCTGTCATTATATTTTCAAATAGGTTTTCAGTTCCTTGCTCTCTCTCTTCTCCTTGTGGCACCTCCATGATGAAATGGTACATCTGAAGTTGTCCAGAGGCTCCTTACACTATCCTTACACATTTTTTGGATTCTTTTTCTCCTTGCTGTTCCCACTGGGTATTTTTTATTTTCTTATACTCCAAATCACTGATGTGATTTTCCGCTGCATCCACTCTATTTTTGATTTCCTGTAAATTATTCTTCATTTCAGTTAGTATATCCTTCATTTCTGACTGGTTCTTTTTTATGGTTTCCATGTCCTTTTTTTATCCTGATGACGTTCTCTCTGAGTTCATCTGCTCTATCCCTAAGTTCTTTGAACATCCTTATAAGCAGTGTTTTGAACTCTTCACCTAGCGGCTTGCTTGTCTCCATTTTGTTTAGTTATTTCTTTCATTTGGGCCATTTTTTTGGCTCCTCATTTTGGTAGCCTCCCTGTGTTTGTTTCTATGTATTAGGGCCAGGGAGCTATTACAGCTCATTGGCTTAGTACAGTGGCTTAATATAGTAGGTGTTCTATAAGGTCCAATGGCACAGCCTCCCCTATCACTCAAGCTGAGTGCTCAAGGTGCACCCACTACAAAGACTGTATACACCCTCCTTTTGTAGTTGAGCCTTGATTGATGTTGACAGGTCATGGGAGGGATTTATCCAGGATAATCACCTGCAAGGACTGGCTGTGACCACTAACCACCAACCTCTGATCACTGTGGAGAATCAGCTGTGCAGGGTCCCACTCCACAAAGCAAGACTTAGTTCAGCAGGGCTCTGATGCCCACTGAGTCTGCCCTTGAATGTGTTGCTTGTGGAAGTGGTTGGGTCATGGTGCTCCAACATGGTTTACAGCTCTCCTCTGGGTGCACTGACTTTGGGGCTTCCCAGGAAGTACAGGTCAGCCACCTGGCATAAGCTAAGCTACCGGTGATCTACAGATGGCTACTACTTGTGCTGGCCTTGGAGGTGCTCAGGCAAGGCCAAGCTGTAAACCAAGGCCAGCGGCTGCTAGTGCCAGACCTGGGGCCATTTAGCAAAAATACACAGCTTGCTGAGGCCATATGTTGCTTTGACAGGACTTAGGAAAATCTGGAGCATGAGCCAAAACAAGCCATTTGGATGGAAAGCCACTGGAAACAGCTTGGTTGGGTCCAAAAGTTGGGTGGGGCAGGGCCTCAGGGAATCACCATAGTGGGGCAAACTGTGAGCCTGGTTGGTGGAGTCTCAGATGTGACAACTTCCTCCAGGCTCTGTGGCTCTATGGCAGGGGGCTCAAAAAAGAAACAATGGCTAATGGCAGCAGTTTTGTCTAGGAGAAAGCTATCCCCCAGTTCTTGCCTTGATGCCAGGCACTTCAGTTCTCCTCCATATGCCTCTGGTGCCTTTCAAGCTGCTGCCCTGGTGCTGAAACTCAAAAGGAGTGAGTCTGAGTAAGTCTGTACGTGGGCCTTTTAAAAGGAACTGTCTTGGAATACAGCAGTTTCTGTATTCCACAGCCTCAATCCCCACTGGGTTTTACAGCCAGATATTATGAAGACTTATCTTCCTCGCACTAGAACTTTGAGCTGGGTGGCCTGTTGTTGGGCTAGGACCCCTTGCTCCTGAGATATCCCTCCCAATCTTTATCTATCACATATGGGTGTGGGACCAGCCCATTCTGTGTCTCTGTCCCTTTTACCAGTCTGGATGTGGCTTCTTCTTTAACTCCATAGTGTAGAACTTCCATTTATGATTTCTGATGGTTCTAAACAATGGTTGTTCTGGACTTCCGCCAAAATGGGGGCATAAGTGGAAACACTGTGCCTTCTCCCACAACCAAGTTTGAATACAACAAAGGTTTGATGAACAAAGACGCAGCCAAAGAACAGAAAATTGAACTATACGGAAGTCTGACAACAACAAACCATTCAACCGGAGTGATAAGAGGGGCGGAGCTAGCAGCAGAGCAGGGACCGGCAAGAAAGATCCCCCGACCCCAGGCACCCAGGCAGCCCCACATGCATTGGGCAGACCCAGTGAGAGCACAGGGCGGTGGGTTGGCTGCAGTCACACCTTCATGCGCAGATAAACCAGTAGAGGAGTGAGCAGTGGGACGGAATGCACAGGCTCCAGCAGTGAATCCAGCAGGGGCGGGCTGACCTCGGTCGCACATTCATATGCAGTTGAATGCACGCAGTGGGACAGACCATGAGGGCCCCGGTGGTGGCAGGAGGCAGCAGAGGGGGACACCATTGCTTTCCTTTGACCTCACCCCCACATACAGCGACTGAGTGGCCTGGCCCTGGTGAACACCTAGGGCTCTGCTCCTCATACCTAACAGGCATGAACAGTCCAAAATATGGCTCAAGAAGAACTCAAAGCCCCAGAGCCGATAACTCTAAGCAAAAAAGAAATAGCAAACCTCTCAGATGCACAGTTCAAAATACTGGTAATCAGGATGCTCACAGAACTGGTTGATTTTAGTCACAAATTAGAGGAACAAATGAAGGCTAAACTAATTGAAATGAAAGGAAATGCACAGGAAACCAATAGTGATGGAAAGGAAACTGGGACTCAAATCAAAGGAGTGGACCAGAAGGAAGAACAAAACATCCAACCAGAAAAGAATGAAGAAGCAAGAATTCAAAACAATGAGGAGAGGCTTAGGAACTTCAGGACATCTTTAAATGTTCCAACATCCGAATTATAGGGGTACCAGAAGGGGAAAAGAAACAGCCACGAGTGGAAAACTTATTTGAACGAATAATAAAGGAGAACTTCTCCAGTCTGGCAAAGGAAATAGACTTCCAGGAAATCCAGGAAGCTCAGAGAGTCTCAAAGAAGTTGGACCCAAGAAGGAACACATCAAGGCACATCATAAATACATTAGCCAAGATTAAAATGAAGGAGAGAATCCTAGAAGCAGCAAGAGATAAGGGGACAGTCACCTACACAGGAGTTCCCATCAGACTGTCAGCTGATTTCTTAAAAGAGACCTTACAGGCAAGAAGGAGCTGGAAGGAAGTATTCCAAGTCATGAAATCCAAAGACCTACATCCAAGACTGCTCTATCCAGCAAAGCTTTCATTTAGAATGGAAGGGCAGATAAAGTGCTTCTCAGATAAGATCAAATTCAAGGAGTTCATCATCACCAAGCCCGTATTATATGAAATGTTAAAGGGACTTATTTAAGAAAAAGAAGATAGAGGGGAGGGCAAGAATAGTATGGGAAATATAGAATCTAAAGAACTTGAGACACGTGGTCATAAACTAAAGGGGGGAATGGTGAGGGAGGGGGTGTGCAGGGTGGAGGGGAATGAAGGGGGAATAGAACAACTGTAATGGTATAATCAATAAAGTATATTTAAAAAATAAAAAAATAAACAATGGTTGTTCTATAGCTGAGTTGTGATTTACCTAGGCCACCATCTTAGGTGGCCTAGGCTGCTCATTTTCTTTACTAATTACAAATCCTCTCTTTAAGAATCCATAATATTTTTTTCCTCTTCATTCTTTGTGGCAAAGAATGGGGGCAAAACAGGGGCAAAATGACATTTCCCCAGTTTTTCCAAATCCTAATCCTGGATCCTGTGAATTGTTACTTTATCTTCTCTAAGGAGTTTTACTCACTTATTTTTAGAGAAAGGAGAAGGGCAGGAGAAAGAGAAACATCAATGTGTGGCTGCCTCTCGTACTCCCCCTCCTGAGGACCTGGCCTGCAACCCAGGCTGTGACCTGACTGGGAACTGAACTGGTGACCCTTCAATTCTCAGGCCTGCACTCAACCACTGAGCTACACCAGGCTGTGAGTTGTTCCTTTATATGGCAAAGGACCTTTACAGATGTCATTAAGGTTAAGGCTCTTGAGATAAGGATAGAATCCCAGGTAAACCAGGTGGGCCCAATCTAATTACACGAATCTTTAAAAGCAGAAAACCTCTTTGCTGGCACGGTCAGAGGCAGATCATGTTCTCTAGTGATTAGAGAAAAGGGGTCAGAGAGGTGCAATGTTGCTGGCTTTGAATACAGAGGAAGGAAGCCACAGCCAAAAAATGTGGGCAGCCTCTAACGGCTGGAAAAGGCGGGAAACAGATACTCTCTCTCGAGTCTCCAGAAAGGAACGAGCTCTGCCAGCACTTTGATGTTAGCCAAGGGAGATGCGTGTTGGACTTCTGACCTTGAGAACTGTAAGATAATATACTTGTGTTGTTTTAAGTCACTAAAAGCATGGTAATATGTTACAGCTGCCTTAGGAAACTAATACCTTCTCATGCTTCTCTCCTCCTACACTGTAACTATGTACTTTGAGCAGGCATAAATTTTTCTTCAAACTTACTTTTGGCCAATTGCGGCTTCATGTGGCCAAGGCATGGGAGACCACTATAAGTCTGGTGCATTACAGTTAATCCCCTCCTAATCATTAATTAATAATTAGTTAGCAAAGTATCCTTATCCCTTCATTAATGCAGATTGCAAAGAAACATCTCCATAGAAATTTACAAGTGAATACCATGACTATGTAATATTTCACTTTTAAAGAAAATATCTTAAGTCCTTCTGCTTTTCACTCCCTTACAGCTCTGAAATCATTCAATAAAATCAGGTGCAGTTACTGAATGTATTATTACCCATACAATCCTTATAATAGCGTTATTATGGAAAGCTGCATTTGTGAGCTGGAGCCCAACCCTCATATATGTTTTGTGACTTTCACTAATCACCTCTATCCCTCTGAACCTCGGTTTTCGTGCCTAAAAAAAATAAGGGCATTAGAGGAGATAATCTCTAGGGTCTCTTTTTTACTCTAAATTGCTGTGTTATAGTGGAGTACAGATAAAAAAAAAATAAGTCCCCGTTTCTTTGATGAATGATAAACTGATTGAAGTATAGTACTTCAACCCTTTGTTCATGCCAGTCCCTCTACATGACATGCACTCTTCTTCTCCTTTATTTTCTCTTTCCACTTGTATCTCCAGCTAGTAAAATCCTACTCTGCTTTCAAGTTCCAAATCAAATGCCACTTTCACTGAAAACTTCCTTGATCACAGTATCAGGAGTTAATCTTGTTCTCCTCTGAAATACCATAGCACTCGTTGCCTGTAGGGTTCTCACAGACTGAATTATTATTCTTTTTGTTGTAACATCTTGCCACTCCAACCAGACTATAACTTCCTGAGGATAGGGACTGTGTTCCTTGTTGTTTGCCAACAGGAGGTACTGAGTTAGTATCTTGCCTTCCCTCCTGTCAAAATGGAAGTGGTGCCCTACTCCATCTAAAGCCCACCTCTTTTTGTCTCCTGATGCCATCCCTCTTGCCTCTCACACCCTTGGTGACATCATTATCCCTCACCTCTCCCTGTCTTTCAAGTTTTCTTCCAGACTCAGCCAATCAGCTCAACTACATTCCATTTAAAAAAATGCCTCCCTCTGCTCCATGTTCAACTCTAGCTACATCCTTCAGTCTCCTACTGCCAAATTCCACGAAGAAGTTGGGTTGCCCACATCTACTGCCTCATCATCTTCACCTCTCATGCTTCTGTATACTCAAGTCTAGTTTCTACCCCATCTCTCCAGTGAAATGTACTTCCCCAAGGTTACCAAGTCACCATAGCCAACAGGCACTTACTATGTCCATGTTGGTTGCAGCAGTTTATACTACTGACTATGATCTCCTTTTTGAGGTTTTCCATTGCTTTCCATGACATGACACTTTCCTTTCTGCCTAGATGTTCCTTTAGTCTCCATCACCAGCTCACCCTCTATTATTCGTGTCTTAAATCTGTAACTTCCTTAGAGTTATATCCTAGACTCTCTTCCTCACTTGGTCTACAAAGGTCTCCCTAGATTCTTTCCATCTCCAAGGCTCTAACTGTCATGCAAAAGAGCAAATTATACAATCTAGGCCTCTTCTTGACATAAGTGTATATCCTATCCTAATGTAAAAAATCAGACAATAGAAAAGTAAACAAATAAATTGTAAGATAATTTCTCATACTGAAAAACTAGACATAAAGAACATTTGTATATAGATATCATACAATAATAAAATTAACCACGGTTGCAGATGAACAAATGTAGGACTCACAAACTTGAAACTAACAATTTTGATTTCATGGGACTCTTTCAGAGAGGCGCCTCCCCCCACAACTGGAATGTGGCACCCCCCTCAACATACAGGTTCTTCCGAGTCCAGTGTGCTGACCACCTGCTATGCAATGACTCAATGCTTCCACTGCTTGTCTCTGTTTAAATTAAGCAGAACCTTTGTTCATACATCCTGTGATGAAGTCACTTGGCCTTCACTTAGAGAGAACACAACCTTCCCATATTAACTGCCTGAATGCTCCTTTTCCTCTTTTTTAAAAAATCCCTCAAATCATTTGTCTCTGACAACGTGGCATTCCCTGGCACCAACAAAATCTTCAGCACAGGAAAACAGGCAGGCCGTGAGAGCGCATGGCAGCTCTCTGTTAAGCTGATCATCCAAAGGAACCAAAATATGTTGATAGTCATTATTAGCATCAAAATGAAAACAAAATTAAGGTCTTGCAGAGAACTCGAGGCCCCTTGAGAATACAACTGCAGACTTTCAAGGGTCTTCAGACCTTAATTTGAGAAACATGAATGAAGTGAGAAAGGTTCTTAAAATAATAAATAAGAATAAAAACTTGTGGATATACAAACTGGCCCTGACATTTATAATGAGTGGGCCTAGGATATTGACCTTATAGATTTGTTAGAAAGATTAAATGAAATCATAGTAATAAAGTTATTTGTGAAGTCATCTTTAAAGCATGTTAGAAGCTGTGTTAGCCAGGCTTCCTAGAGAACAGAGAAGGACAGTAAGCAGTGCGTCCATACCTGATGGCCGTGCTGTTCCAGGGATGCAGGAGTCAAGGAAAGCAGAAATGTCTGCTGAGCAATAATCATCGCAGATAGCAATATTGCAACCTTCCTTCGCCCCTGTCAGGGTCTTCAGGTTATTAATGCAATGAGAAAGATGCTAGCCTACAATTTTGTATTTAAAGTATACAATCAATTATACTGTTTTCTAAAATAAAGGCAAACCTTTAATTTTTTTTCCTCCAAATTCTTCCTATAAATAGAAAACATAAAACCTTTTATTCCTAATGACTACCTTGGGGGCTTGTTTACATATAGTCTTCTGTCCCAATTAGGACCACGTGTACATGGGAGTACATTTCCTGAACCTAGTTGCCTAATTTGAAATGTAAAACTTTAGAAATGCAAACACACATACATGATTGTAAATGCATTAAGCAAAGCATCTGATATGAATGGTCCAGATCAAGATAAAGTCCTGTTAAACTAAACAGATATTGCTATAGGCTAAAAAGAAGTAAAATGTCTGAAGTGCCTATATGCCCTTGGTTGATCGAGAATATTAATCTTATTTAACCTGTAAAATATAACCACAGGGCAAAATATCAAAAGGCCTGTTTCATGTCGCATCATTTTCCACACCCAGCCATTTTGCAATTTTCATTTCTCACTTCCAGGCTCTGTATCTATTTTTAGACACTCACTAACACCTAGTATAAGCCACTACATGTTAGACATGAGTTAATGAACAGTAATATCTGTGGGGTGGCAACGGATTGTGGCAGGGAGAGTCAGGCGACATGGGTGGTGGAGAAAAGTGTTTTGTGATCTTCCACAAGATTACACCATGGAGTTGATTAAAGGAATATTCTTTGTGCTCGCAGACACCAGTCAGGAGAAGGTTTGTCCTGCCTAGCAGGCTTTGAACACTCCACCCACTCTCAGCACCCGGGGAGCCAGCCTCCTGAGCAGAATGACAACGGACCCCCCTGAGAGTGTGCAGAGGGAAGTCACTCTGGTCGGGGGCTGCAGTGAACGCAGCTCTTTCAGTGGATTGGCACAGGCAACGCTCTTCTCAGAAAGAAGAGCCCCAGGTTAAAAAGTGGACACTCAGCTCGGACCAAATTAAGAAAGGCAAAAACAACGGAGAGCATGCAGAAGAGAATACAGTCCAAAGGAGCAGAAAAATGCCCCATCCACAGGAATCTGCAGTGTATATGTATGTGATGCATGTAAATTTGAGTGTAAACTACTACTTATACTTGGCTTTCTTTAGAGTGTGGGCCCAGTCATTCTCAATATATTTTGTGTTCTTTGAAGTCCCAAGTTAAAAATGAGTGAATAAATGAGTGAATCCCATGTTCCTGACATATATTCATATCTAGATTAGGTTTTTGATTTCTGACTTTTATCAAAACTTCAGTTGCCACATAAGAAACATTTCTCAGGTCTATGTGCAGGTGTATTTTATATACTTATTGTGGGTATCTGGTATTTTGTTTGACTAGAACTCCTCCCTCCTTCTAAGAAAGAGACTCTCTTTTTGGAATGGCTTATTTCCACACTCCAAACACGCAGCGCAAGGGGGTTGGACGACCTACCATGCTCTCAGATGACACCACCCCACTGACACAATTGACTGGACCAGGCTGGCGCCCCTGTCTAAAGCCAGGACAATCAGGGCCTTCCCCAAGACTTTTCTATCTGGAATTGAGAAATAAAGTCAGTCCCTTTTTGGTGTTTTAACCCACAATATGAGAAACTCAAGATCTGCAATGAAAGAGGATGACTTGGACAATCAGAAGTAGAGATGAAGAGAGACAGAGAATCCTGAAAGCAGTCTGGTTTCTGGCTTCAGTCTTATTTTCTTTTGCATTAAATGTTTGGCTGTTTCCTTCTCTTTCCCATAGATTGGCTTTTAACCCTATCTTCAGTTATTTAAAATATCCCAATACCCTTCCAATAAATGCTTCTCTTTGCCCTAAAAAAATTCAGTTTGAATTTCAGTTGTCAGCAACCAAGAGGATTCTGAATAATAAAACAGTATGTTGTTATTCTCTTACTCCTCAAAGAATATACATGAAAAGGTACAATAGCTAAAGGACTAGGTGGCATTCCAGGTTACAACTTTCTTTTAGTTAACCTTGGAAGGTGGCTTACCATGAGTTAAACCTCAAGGGTTAGGTTGATACCAAAGTGGGGAAAAAAAATCTCCACACTGTTGGGCCACACTAATGAGAAGGCAATAGCTCGCTGTAAGAGATACTGGGAATATGTAAGGGTTTTCGAAGAGGTCTTTCATTCTTTTTTTTTCTCACTGTTTTAAAAAAATTCTTTTCTTCCAAACCCTTTGCCGCACAGTCAGCAGAATTGGGAAGCCATGAGTAGTCTCCTTCTCACACAACCGGGACAGCCTGAAACGATGTGCCTCACGGTCATCACCCTTAACTAAGCCACATACAAGGCTGGGAAATGTCAAAGCATTACTTTTACAAAACATGTTTATTTTGTATTCTGTGCAGGGACATTCTGGGACAGTCTGGCTAGAAGCTGGCACATCTGAAACAACTGTAGCAGGATGGGAATGGTAAAGAAGTTCCCTCTGCCTCCTCTTTCCCACCTCCCCCACCAAACCCACCAAACCCACCAAACCCACCAAACCCACCAAACCCACTTCCAAATGACAGCAGAGACATCAGTGCTGGGCTGGTTCAGAACAGCCTTTGACTTTTCCCTTCAGGGGCAGATTTGGGAAGTAAAACGTTTTTGTGTGTTTGATTGATTGGTTCATTTAATTAATTTTTTAAAAGAAAATCTTAATACAGCACCACCATCAACATCTCCCACCATGTCAGTGATTGGAGGTAAAGAGGACAGAGCACCACCCAAGGTGAGCAAAGACAAATTAAGACTTGACACCCTAGCAGCCCCTACCCAAGCCCCCATTCCGGCTCCTAACAACACAAAGATGACTCCTCAGTGAGGCCTGCAGGCAGGACAGGCACCGCTCCTACCACCAGCCGTTGCCCAGGCAGCAAACTATTATTTTAAAAAAGAAAATCTGAAATCTTGACCACTTGCCCACCCTCACTCCACCCCCACTGACACACACACACACACACACACACACAATCCACCACGCAACAGTCCCTCCCTCAGTATTTCAGGGGGAAGAAGGGTGAAAGGCGGTGCCATTTAAGTGATTGCTGCCCCTTCTCCTCTTACCTGGGCAGTAGCATCAGTCCCAAGACTGGTCTGCTGTTAGCCAAGTGAATGACCCGTGTGTGGTACTTAACAAATACATATTAAGAATTTCGAAAAGAAATGCCCCCAAACGAACCCCTCCCCAAGTGGACTCGTCCCTCTGTCCCTTGACAGAAAGGGATGTGCACGCGCAGGGAGCAGCCTCTTTTAAGGTGACACGAGTTAGGCCAGTGTTTCAATGTGTCATTGAGTTAGCAGAGTGAGGAGTATTTTTTTCATCATTAAAAATACTTTTGCTGAGTATAAAAATCAACAAAGGGGTTGCATTACTTGAGCTGTATTCACAACATCTACTGTTTATGAGTTTTCACGGTTTTTAAGCCCTTAAAGGTTTCACAGCCTTTTTGCAGAATCCTGTGGGTTGTTTTGCAAATGGACTTCTGTGTATGTTAACTGTGACTTTTAAAATCTAGCATTTATAGAGTCAGATGTATATCATTCCCTTGAGAGCAGTGTCCTGGAAAGACAACAGTAATGCTGAAATTATTTAAAGTATTTCTGGAACCTGCCGAAGCACTACCTACAGAAAGAGCATGTGCTTCAGAGAGAACCAGATATGGGTTTGAATTCTTGCCTTACCACTCCTTTGCTGTCTTATCTGATCATCAACTTTTCAGCCTGTACTTTTATCCAGAAAACAGGTTACTAATACCTACCTTTCAGGATGGTGGAGAGATTTAAAGAAGATAGTTGCTGTGAAGCAATGTTATAACTTTGGAAACAAATAAAGCCTAAACAAATAGGTGGGGTTTTTTCAAATTATAAGAGAAAGTTTATTTAGAAAGTTACAGAGGTAACAGAATTGAGTCAGCTGGGCTGTGCAGGTTCAGGAAGCAAGCTACAGAAGCAAAAGAAGGGCCCTGAGACCCGAGGAGAGAGAAAAGCAAAGGTAACACACCTGGGGGAGAAGAAGGGGGCAGGAAAGGCTCCTGGGTTCTCTGTGCTCTGAAAGGGAGACGCCAATAGTCATTCTAGAGACAGCACTTACAGCTGTCACTGTGCCTCTAAATATCCGCAGCAGAAACAACCCTGATTTCCTGGATTTTTGAAATGGCCAGAATTTACTCAAAGCCCATCCCCATGGGGAAGGGGATCAAGCTGGGGCAATACTGGTTTGGGTCGGTCATAAAGCAGACCTCCTATGGGATGAGGCTGCTCTGGTTGCGTTGCTTGAAAATCGGTTCTGAAGAAACTACCAAAGACAATTTCCAAAAGCAGTCACATGGCCTTCCATGGTGATCACTAGCTCCCACTTCAAGTCGACAACTTCGTCTGCTACAGCCCCTCTGACCCACCTAGTCTCACATCCACAGTCAGGGCCAAATAAGGCTGCTTGGCTCACTGTCTATCTGCTGGCTTAACATTTAGTCAACTTCCCAGATCTGGTTTCTGGCATCACATTTACAAGGGTTGGACTCCTGAATCAGCCCCTGAATCACTCTGCTGACAAACCAGATTCAGGTGCCCAAGAATGATAAATGTTAGCTTCTTAAGAAGCTGCTCTCTTCAGCTTTCAATATGAGCCCAGTCCATGTACCCTCACTCTTCTCAACTCACCAAGTCCTGACAAGCTACTTTCCTGAACCTTCTCTATTCCCCCAAATCGCTTTCGTGCATGCCAGTTCTCCTGCTATTTGAAATACGCCTTGCTACACAGGGAGAGAATTCTGGCACAGAAAATTAGTCAGGTTCTGTTTTGCAAGCTGGCTGGTTTCAATAGAGAAGTACTTCACTAAAGGGTATTGGGACTTGACAGAGGACGGAGGGAGACTGGACAACCAGGCTCAGTAAAGAAGAGACCTCAGACATCAGCTAGGGCCAGAACCCAAATCATGCCAGAGCCCTTCTGTTGAGGACACTGCTGCCACCACCAGCAACTGCTGGACCTAATGGCTTGAATGACGTCAGATGCTGCCCCCCACCCCATGGCTGTTGCCACTGCACACAACCCCAGTGGGATTCTTCGCTGTGCCTGTTTCTTTGCATAAATAGTTTCAGCCTCAAAATCTGGAGGGAGCTGACTTGGTCTATCCCAGGTCACATGCCAATGCCCTAGCTTTGAGGGAGCCCGAGAAAATATCCAGTATTTTCAGCTTTTACAGCAGGTGGGCAAAAACCAAGTATCCATTATAGGCCCATGACCACTAATTATCCACATAATTAAATATCTGCAATAACTAATGAACCATGTTGTGTCTGCTTTGAAGAGAATATTTTTTCCAATGTAATAAGTTTGGCACATTGGGATTTTTTATGGATAGACTTTGGACTCAGAAATTTCACTTCTCAGCCTTATAATATGAATATGATGGATGTAATGTGAGCCAGACTAATAATTCTTTAAAAACAGGTTTATAGCATTATTATTAACTATTACAGACTACATGTTCAATAGAAGGTGATTGTTTGCAAAATTATGGTACATTCACTTAATAGTAAATGGTGCAGCCATGGAAAATTATAATTACAGCCCTGACTGATGTGGCTCCATGGACTGGGCATTATCCTACAAGCCAAAAGGTCCTGGGTTCGATTCTCGCTCAGGACACATGCTTGGGTTGCGGGCCAGGATGAGTCCCAGTTAGGGGTGTTCAAGAGGCAATGATTAATGTTTCCCTTTCTTTCTCCTTCCCTTCCCCTAATTCTAAAAATAAATAAATAAAAACTTTTTAAAAAAGGGCAAAACTGCTTATATTAAAGGAAAGAAATCATGTACGGAATGGTCTCAACTATGTGAAAATATTGACAAATAGGTGGGTAGACAGAAATAGGTAAGTATACCAGAAAAGTGGCCATGCTCAAATTGGTGAAGACGTAAAAATATTTGTTATCTTCTTACTTCAACTTCTTGCTGACTGTATTTCTTTTTTCTTTTCTATATTTCTTACATATATTTTAAGAGTAATTTTTATAATATCTATTTCATTTCCTTATAGTCACTCTTGAGACAATAGGGTATGAATTAAGTTAGCTTATTCTAGACTTTAGGAAACTAAGAGCCATACAGTCAAATGCAAGGACTCACACACTCACAGATGTCACCTTCAGGACGATGGTAAGTATGTGAGACTGGGTAAGACATGATATTAGAGGATTATCTGGCAGGAGGATATATACTAAAAGGCTACTTTGAACACTCACAATGTCCAGAGTTTAATTTAAGAGGTCACCAAAAATATATAAAGGAAATATGGCAAAATGTTAAGGAGAGGCACACTCAAAATATTAAAAAGACAGAGTAACTGGCTACAAAAAGGAGAAGGATTATTAAAAGGATGCACACATTAAGCAGAAGAAACAAGGTCTAGTTATATGAACATCAAAGTAGTCTTTGAAGCAGAGAGCATCGCTAGAGATAAATAGGGACACTGAAAAGGTTTCACTTACCAGGAGGTAGAACAATTTTGAATTTGTCTTTATCTAGTAACTTTGTTTCAAAATATAGATGTAGGAAAAGCTGGAAAAAATAAATTTATATATTAGGGAGAGATTTTAATATAGTTCTCAGAAAATAATAGGGTAAGCAAACAGTCAATATTAGAAAAAAATCAAATAAGTAAAAGTACAGATGATTTGAACAAGATTAATACTCTTGACATAACTGATATACAAGAAATATTACCATCAACAACTACAGGAAACTCTTCTTCAAGTGCATTTGGAACATTTACAAAACTGACGTGCGCTGGACAGCAAGGCAAGTCTCAGCAACTCTCATGTGGCTGAAGTCACATAGAATCAATTCCTTGTACATCACAGAATCATGCTATAACACTGCAAAAAGATAATTAGAAAGTTCACAAATATTTGGAAATTAAAAAATACAGGGTGGGCAAATGTAGGTTTATGGCTGTGAGCATATGAAACAGTTTATTTTTGTATTACTTATTAATTATTGTATTATTCTCCATAACAACTATAAGCCTATTTTTTCCCACCCCTGCTTAGTTCTAAATATCTTGTGGTACAAAGAGGATATCAGACAAGAAACTAGAAAACATCTTGAATTGAGTAATAAGGAATTTAGTCATCTCCTCTAAGATGTCTTATGCTATACTAGTTTGCTAAACCAAAGATAGTCAGTTTTTGTTTAAAATAGCAATACTTTTCTAATCCAAAAAAAAAGAGCCACACATGAACAAGGAAAAAATATCAAGGTCAACAGTAAGAAGTAGTCTCAATGTTCTAACTCCTTTAGAAAACAAGGGCCAATGTTTGGGTGAGTCTTGAACTTGCCCCGTGCAATACAATTTGGCCGATGAAATTAGTCCAGCTCAGAGGTTCGAATGCATTTTTAATATGCATGTGACGGTGTTAACTCAGGTTAATTTTAACCAGTACTTCTCTCTGTGAGAGCAGAGAGAAAGAAATAACTAAGGCTTTCTGGCTGACTGACAACACACGACAGTACAGGAAATGTCACCCAATGCAGATAAAATATGACAGATGAGGAGCTGCAAGTCTGAAATAGACTCAAAGAGCTTTAACTAAGCATTTCAGTAACCAACACCATAAGGAAAGAGTCCCTTGGTCAGGAATTTAGAAAAGAGACATTTGGTGTCTGTTCCAGGCTGCACATTTTCAGCAAAAGAAGTCTGTTCTACCATCAGAACTCCTAATTTGAGCTCCCCTACTAATTACTTTGTGTCCTTGGGCTAAGCATTAAGCATGTCTGATCTCCTTGAAAGAGAGTATATGACAAACATAATACTGACTGTGGATGTGCTTTGTAAACTGTAAAGGGCTACCTAAATGTTGATGACTATTGTGTCATAACCCTGTCCCAGCTGAACATTTATTGAGGTCACGGCATAAGCACAAACACTCTTGGAAAATTTTTGAAGTAACCGCTTAGAAACAATATCCCTCTCTTCTATACTACACCATTTCCTTGTCCCAAGTTCTCTCTCTCTCTCCAAAGACTACCCTAACAACAGTGGTGGTATGTTGAGCATATAATAAGTAATGCAGCAGACTCTGTGTAAAATATGTATTTTTACACATATTGTAATTATTAATCTCTAATTCTTGCAACACCCTTCAAGGTATAAATTTTTCAAATTTCTCTGATGAGGCCACTGGCATAGAGAACCAGTGGCATTCAAGCCTGGGGTGAAGCTGAGAATGGCGACAAGAATGAGGGTTAGTATAAAAGAGCCCTCTGTCTAAAAAAAAAAAAACACTAAGGAGCTGGAAGGGAGGGACAAGCATGCCGGGCGAGGGGGTGGGGGTGGGGGGAAGGTGCTGTCTGCTCTAGTCTTCCGTGGAGAGCTAAACCACTGAATTGGTTAATGTGGTTGAGCTGCTGGAGGATATAGGACCTGCACTCAAATCCAGACCTCTACAGCAAACCTCTGCTTGTTCTATTATATTGTGATGATGTAACATGTAACACCAATTTAAATATCTTTCTATTTCATAATCACAAATAATAAGTGATCTTCAAGTAACACTTAACTAGATCGCACAACTTCATCTATAAAATAGTCTTGCCCAAAACTTTTAACATGAATCTAGTCACACCTCTAGATTGAACTTCCCTATTATAGTCAATACAGGGAATACAGAAGCAAGTTAAATGACACCATTAGGAAACGATCAGACTAATCCAGAATTTTATATATTCTACATGATAGTGAGCCTGGACTCTTCCAGAGTCAATGTCATTAATAAAAAAGGGTGGGGAAACACTTCTATACTAAAAGTGACTTCAGAGGCATAAAAGCCATATGTAATGTGTAAAGTTTGATTTGGGAGCAGAGCAGAGGAGGGCAATAAAATGGCATTCTTGGGATAGTTAAGGAAATCTGAATATGGGTAGACATTATACAATTTTATGAGATTGGTGCTAATTTTTTGTTTACCAAATTAGGTGTGATAATAGTATTATGTTGAGTTCTAAAGGTGTACTGATTCTTGGAGAGGCATGTTAAATTATATACTCAGGGTGAAGGATGATGTCTGTAACTTTCAAACAATTCCGAAAAGCACACCCAGAGAAGGAAATCTGTTCACAATTGCTGAATCTAGGGGATACAGATGTTCCTGGTACTATTCTTTCAGATTCTCTATAGGTATGATACTTTTTCAGGAAAAAAAGATACAGATAAAAAAGACTGTAAGTCCTACAAATGCAGGACTGAGATATCCTTGTTCCCTCATGTGTCCCAGGGCTTAGGTACAATGCTCATGGAAGGAGCTATAAATAATTGCTGAAAGAAGAAACGAGAGAAGGAAAACCAGCTTTAGAAACCACAACTCACATAGACGACCACTTGTTGCCCTGAACTGTTTGCAAAACTATAGGATATTTACGGAACAAGAACAATAATCCACGAGGAAAAAGGAAGCAGAGGAGGAAGAAAAGGAGGAAGGAGGGATGGAAGGATAGATGAAGGGGAGGGAGAGAGGGAGGGAGGGAGGGAGGAAAGAAGGTCATCCCTCCTCTGTTCACCCAGGAATGCCCAGCAGGATGAGCACGTTGTACATCCTCCAGGACTTTTTTTCACCACACAGATAAATCCATTTTGGAAAGTGCTGCACCTGCAGAATTCTCAGGTTTTAATACTGGAAGTACCCTGTTCACCAGCCACACCCTAAGCCATTTGAAGAAATTGAAGTCTCAAAGCAAAGTGACTAAGAGTCACCTGGCAGGTTAGCGAGTGAGCTAGTCTTTTGTACCAGGCAGAAGGTTCCTTCCTTCCCAACACACTGTCTTGCTTCCACCTTTGGCAAAGTTATTAATCTGCCTATGGCAACTCAAACATAAACCCTAAAAGAGCCATGTTTAGTCACTCACAGGCTTTCCTTTTGTGAAAGTAAAATTGTGCCCAACACAGCAGTTCTGATGACTTGTCAAGCTGGTCAGAGTAAAATTCTTTAAAGAACACAAAAGGAAAAGTAAATACTGGGTGTCATGCATGGTGCTAGGAACTTTCATATTCATGACTGTATTTAGTGCTTCAAATAGCCCTGTGAAGGAGCATTATACTTTATAAAGTCTATTCTGTAGGACCTGCCTATCAAGGCTAAAAGGTAAAGACAGAGTTAAGATTTAAGAGTGAATGGAGCTCTGGCTGGTGTGGCTCAGTGGATTGAGCATTGGCCTTCAAACTGAAAGGCTGCCAGTTTGAATCCCGGTCAGGCAGGCCAGACCCCCAGCTGGGGGTGTGTGAGAGGCAATGGGTTGCTGTATCTCTCACACATCCATGTTTCTCTCCCTCTCTTTCTCCCTTCCCCTCTCTCTAAAAAGCAAATAAATAAAATCTTTCTAAAAAAGTGAAAGGAAAGAAAGGATAACAAACCACTGGAATACATCTATGAACGCTGTCAGCATTTAATTACTGTTTCTTGATGAAAACACAATAATTATGCACATAGTCTTGTGATAAAAATTATTTAAGAAGGGAAAATCCACATGTCCAATAACAGATTAGCTTAGTAAAATATTAATAACAAACCCAATGATAAATTATTTGATAGGAAAGAATCTAAAAAATAATTAAAATGTAAGTATCCAATATCCACCAGTTAAGAGATTATAATAGGAAAGCATCTACATGTGGATCACAGTGCATCAGATGCAAGACACTGATGGTAATGAGGCTCAGTAGGGCTCAGTAATAACAGGTGATGGTGCACATTTTCATTCACTACGTTTAGTATTTCCTTTAAAAAAACACCTCCCCTTTCCCGAAACGAGAAAAAAGGGAATGACAAAATAAAAAGTGAAAAAAAATGGTAAAGCTTAAATTTAAGAAAATAATCCACAAGAGATTAAAGTAATGCTTTCTTAAAGAACAACCTAGCATTTGCCAACAGTAAATTACATTTGACTAGAACCATATTTGATCTTAGATTTTAAATAAACAGTGTTTTAAATCTAGTCTGCAAGGACTTCAAGCTGAATGCTCCCTGGCCTCTTCGTCCTCCTTTAATCATCTCAGAATGTTAGATACAATCAGAAATCTTAACATAAGTTTTGAAAATATTTTTCCTCTTACAATGTTGGAGAAATGTCATTCCTACTTTTACTGTACCAGGACAAATGGAGTAGACAATTGAATATACAGTTCACTCTCATCCAAAAGACAGAAAAGATGCAGGAATTTTGAATGGACCTTGCAGAAGTATTCAGATGATTACTCAGTTTTTAATTTTTGCCTAGATAAAGGCTAAAAGTTTAAAAACTGAATTACCTAAGCAAGAGTTTGATAGCTATTAATTTTTATACTGTAATACAACTAGAGGTTTTAGTAGAACACAACATTGACTAAAATAGTTCTTCAAAATGATTTATGATGTCTCTATAATGATTTACAGTAAATCTTATGGTTTTTCTTTAAAATATATACATTTTAATTGGAGAAATGAAAAACTTTATCATAGTAAAAGGATGATTTCATAAGAATTGAAGAGGAAATGCCATTTGGTATTCTGTCGATTAACAAAAAAAATCTACCTGGTCAGATAAGTCAGTCGGTTAGAGTGTCATCCAGATACGCCAAGCTTGTGGGTTTGATTCCCAGTCAGGGCACATACAAGAATCAACCAATGAATGCATAAATGGGTGGAACAACAAACTGATGTTTCTCTCTCTCTAAAAATCAATAAATAAACATTTTAAAGAATAAAACAAGTTATCTAGCAGTTTTAAGAATTATACTTGAAAAATTTACTGATATCTTTATTAAAAATATCTCCTTCACCACTGACATTTTACGATTAATATTTTTCATTGAGTATTGCTTTCTATTTTCTTCTTTTAAAATGTAAACAATTCTAAAAAAGGTTATGCAATCATTCCAAAACAGTTTTAAGGTAAATGAGTTTATCAAAATTTCCCGTCTAATTAGAGATAATGAAAATCATGATTACAGGAGGGACTCGTGGGAGAGGTTACTGCAAGGTGAAAAGAAATGGGAGGGGCAGGCATAAAAGATAAATTTGATTTTATTTACCTGGGGGCTGAATGGAAAAATGCCTAATTCTGGGAAGGGACAGAGAAACAGAGGATGAGCCAACTGCCACGGAAAGTCAGGTGGTGCTCTGAAGCATCAGGGAAAGACGTGGGAAAGACGAGGCAGGTTGAAGAAGCTGCCCACTGGCCAAATCTGGGAAAATCTGAGAATCATCATAAAAACTGACATGAATAGATTATAACCCACTGAATACCATGAAAATCCATGAGTTCATACTTAAATAAGTAAGTGAATGATGAGAAGGGAAAGCTCTTCCTTACAGCAAAACGCCAACTAATAAATCTAGAAGGAACGATGGAGTCAGAACATCTTGAATGGATAGATGCCAAAGTAGTCACAAAAAAATTTAGAAACAGGATATTGACACAGTTTCAAATCATCTCTCCACAAATTAGTTATAATTTACAAAGAGAAATGCTTTAGCTTTATGGTGGAGAAAACATCCTAGTGATCAAACACTGAGACAAAAGGACATCAGTGATTTGATCCATCGACAAGGACATGACATCACCTCAGTGCTTTCTCTGCCAAAAAATACATAACCCAAGTCTAAACATGAGGAAACTCCAGTCAAATTCAAAATGAAGGGCCTTCTACAAAACAAAACAAGTACTGATCTGTCTGTTATTTTAAAGATGACAAGAAGACAAAGGCTGAGAACATTTTCCAAATTAAAGGAAACAAAGACGATATGACAACTCAGTACAATGTATGACCCTGGATCAGGTCCTGGCCCAGGGAAAAATTAGCTTATAACCAATTATTGGGACAGCACTGGGATAACTGAGAAAATCCGAAGTTAAGTTTGGACCTGGTTTTGATAACAACCATGGTTATTAAAGGGAATGCTATTCTTTGGAAAACACCAAAATATTTTGGGGAAAAAGTACACAATGTCTCCAACTTACTCTCAAGTGGTTCAGGAAAGAAAGACTGTGTGTGAAGTACGCTGACTCATAGAAAGAGAAATAGCGAATGGCTATTACTTATCTCTTTACACAAGAGATAAATATGAATCTTAATAAAGGACATATGGGTTTTTGTATAATTCTTCAAACTTTTGTGTAAGTTGAAATTATGTTAAAAAGTTACAAAATGCTAAAAGGAAGAGCTTTCTGGGACTGGCTGGGCCATCCACAAAGTCCTAAACCCAAACTTGAGAGACAGATCAGCACCAAGTAGGAAATAAAGGATGTAAAAATGTATCACCTGCCAAACAAAATGGTGTTCTCCAGATGAGGTAAGGCCAAAGCTACCAGAAATATTGGTGTCACAGGAAATATTTAAGGTTAAAAGTCCTTTTAAAGTAAAAGTACTGTACTAATTTTTTAGACCCAACTCCCCTTTCCAGGAAAGGGAGTGATGATGTCCCTGAACCGCCATATTGGAATGGGTAGGAACAAACCCAGCTGTTTCCTCTTGGCCTTCTAATTTAAAGTCAATATTTTAATAATCTCTTTGACTCTCCAGTTGGTTGTTCTCTGCCGCAAATAGACCACCACCAATATGTAATTAAAGAAGAATGACAGAGTTAGAATGTAGATTACACAGGTGCTCACTTACAAATGCAAATGTTGTAGCAGAAGATTAAGCTCTCGGGAAGCTGAAGGTGTGTGTCTCTGTTTATCGCCCTCAGAATTCCTCAGCGGTCAAAGTCAGTCTGAGATCAATATTCCTGCAGTCATAGGGATGAAAAAAAATGAAGAGCACCGAAATACGGTACAAAGATAGTTGCAAAATGTTTCTCCCTACATGGTTAAAAAACCAATCATTGTCATGAATTTTAAAGCTTAACGGATTTCCTTACCTGTTCTATGTGCAAGAGATGGCACAGCTTAAAGGATCTTAACAAGAACTGCTGTTCCCTAAAAAAGACCATATGCAACAAGAGACAGAAAGAGAGGTCATTGTCTTTTTTTTTTTTTTTCATCTTGGTGGTAAAGAAATGAAAGACGCTGTGTGATATGGTAAACACCACGGAAGGCAATACAGCACATGACAGTCTCACAACAAAGTCAGTCCCCACATGGACTTAAAAAGGATGTACAAACAAGACTTTATTGAAATTCATGACTAGACCTATGGTTCCAATGCAGATTCCTGGGCCCCAAGAGATAGGATCAAATTGAACAGGATTGTATTTGGACCCAGGAGTTCTGCATTTTTAACAAGTCACTCTGAGAAATATTAGAGGCAACTGCTATTGTTTTTATGAATTTGATTACTATATTGTACTTGTATTAGAGTAGTAAATGCACAATATAATAAATTAAACTGTAGATCGGGCTGTCAAACTCATTTTCACTGGGGGCCACATCAGCCTCAAGATTGCCTTCAAAGGGCCGAATATAATTTTAAGGACTGTATAAAAGTTACTCTTTAACGGTTAAGTGAGAGCTCGGCACTGCCCCTGGATAGAAAAAAGGTGCCAAGCTGGATAAAATGAGGTGGAGGGCCGGATTCAGCCTGCAGGCCTTGTGTTTGCCACCTGTGGTGTAGCTGGGATAGCACTTTGGAGATTTTGATGATAGCTCCCCAACCGCAGTCCCATCTCTTGTGAATACTGTTTTAAACATTTCTGCTGTTAGTTCTTCTGGTTATAGACAGCTCCGCCCCCTCCATTCTCTTACTTTTCAGATATAAATACTACTTTTACCATATGCTCACATTTTAGATACATCAGAATAATTAATATTTGAAGTAGTGTAATTGGCCTATTAGGTAAGTACCAATTTTGTGCAAAATTTGAAATAGTCTAACTCCTGCCAAGAGCAATCAAGAATTGCATTAGCAGGCACTGTGTACGGCAACTGTGTTTATCTGTGTGGCTATGTGGCATGCCACTTTAGCCAGCAATCAGAAGTACAGTGGAACTTGTAATTACACACTCCTGGATAATGGGAATTAGGATATGACAAGTTCGGGGAGTGGCTCCTTTCCTCTTGCAGCTGGCTCACCTTGGTCATTTCATTAACTTGCACTAAGTTGGTTCTACAGGTTGATGCAATTGAGTTTTGGGGGCCTCACTTAGGAAGCCAACAGCAGTTTTACCTGCACCTGCCATCACTTAAGAGATGCTTGTGAACCATGCTGTTATTGAAATGCATAAGACATCTAGAAGTGATTCAAGTGACTTTTAATTTTTAGAACTATAATTTTAAAATAGCGTTTATCCTATGGCAAGGTCATCTAAGCTTTTATTCAGTAGGAGAAAAAAAACACAATTCTGAGAATACATTCTTGTGAAACACAAGTTAGTTGTAATAAAACACTAAAGTGGCCACAGGGCCATGTACCATGCTATTAAGTTTGCAGAGAGCACTTTGTAAACTATTAGACATAATTCTGAGAAAATGTAGAAGAGCACTAAAGCAGATAGGAATATAATCTTATAATCGGGCATAAATAATGGAATGGGAAAAATGCCACTGACTGCAGGATCATCAGCAACACAGTATGTCCTTACGCTATCGAGATTGTTGGTACTTGTGAGGTGGTACCCCACTGCCTTACCTACCTGCCTACAAAAAATCACTCATGAACTATGCATTCTTTGACTATATGGAGTGTTTTAAAAATCATTACTCTTTCTATGTCTTGATTATGAATGGCCACCCGTTACCACAGATAAAAATTTAGCTCATTTGTATTATCTTCTTCCTCCCAACTCCTCCCAGTTTTGGATAGTTATATTATTCCTTCATTAGATCTCTAGCCTTCTTCCTTCTCGAATAACCTCCTCACTCTGCTAGAGTATATATGAGGTCTGTCTGGAAAAAGTCCAACCATCGTTAATACAACAAGAACAGTTTGTGCCACATCCATTAACCTGGTAGCCAAGGAGAGTGGACTGGAATGCACATGTGTGAGCAACTTCACTGTACTAGTCAGTGGGGGCAGTAGACACTGTTGAGTGAGCATGTGTACTGTGTGGCTGTCACATGCATAATGACTGAGCAAGCAAAGCAACAAATCTGCAACAGATTTTGCATTAAGCTTGAACACTCCTTCTCAGAAACTATTCGGATGATTCAGAAGGCTGCAGCTATAAGCAACTAATGATTGGCAGCTTCATCACGACAACGCACCTCCCCATGCATCAGGTCTAATGCAGAGTTTTTTGGTGAAACATCAAATCACCCCGGTGACTGAGCCCCCCTACAACCCAGATTTGGCACCCTGCAACTTCTGGCTTTTCCCAACACTAAAATCACATTTGAAAGAGAAGGGATTTCAGGCCATTGATGAAATTCAGGAAAATACAATGGGGCAGCTGATGGCGACTGGGAGAACTATGTGAGATCCCAAGGTGCCTACTTTGAAGGGGACTGAGGTGTCATTGTCTTATGTACAATGTTTCTTGTCTCCCCTTCAGTAAATGGCTCTATTTTTCATATTACATGGCTGGATACCTTCTGGACAGACCTCATATTCTGGTAACTTCTTAAGAAAAGAATCCTGAGACACAAACTTTCTGACTATTGGTTTATGTAAAATGCCCATATTCTACTCTTACAGATTGATAGGTTGGCCAAACATGAAAATTAGTATCAATTTCAATTTCCCCAGAATTAAAAAAATTTATTATCTGCTGCACTCAAAGATGTTAATGAGAATTTAACATCTCTCTATAGTCATTACTCTATATGGCCTAATTTTTCTCTCCAGAAGCTTTTAGAAAGTTTTATTTATTCGCAGAGTTCTGCAAATAAATTTTACCAAGCTGTGTCCAAGTGGGTTATTTTCTCTTTTTAGCAGTTGGCCTTTATGGGGCTCTTTTAATGGAAAGATGTAACTCCTTTTCTGGGAAATTTTCTTACATAATTTCGCCAGTGATTTCCCTTTCACCATTCCCTTTCAGGATCTCACATTACTTAGCTGTTGGATTTCTTAGACTAGTTTTTGCATCTCTTCTTTTCTCTCATATCTGCTGTCAGTGGTGGAAAATGCTATTTGTACCTCAACCTCTTCACTACTGTCTGTCATCTTCTTTGTCCACACCAACTGATTGAAATAATAATTATTATTCATATCCACGTCAGCCTGTTTTTCCCACTTTGAGTGCCTCACCCCGAGTCATGCCCACCCAACTGTCATTCTAGGTAACATCCTTTTGGAGAGCTGATGCTGAAAATGTCAGGGGATGCAAAGAAAAAGGAAAAGCAAACTTACTGAAATCCAACTGTAGGTCTTGCTTTCCTCCTCTTCTGCTAGGCTCATCATTCTCTCACAGATGAAATTAAACTGGCATAATTTGTACTTCACAAAACCGTGTTGATTACTCCTCAGTACCCTGTGCTCTTCTAGGTGGATGCAAATTGATTGTTTGATGATTTGTTCTTGAATCTTCCCAGGTATCCAAGATAAGCTGAATAGTCTGTAATTACTGTGGTTGTGCTTTTCCCAGTTAAAAAAAAAAAGCCCACACACAAGAACACGTACTCCATCTGCAGATTCCACGTGTCAGGACCTTCTCCTTCCAACCCTCCTTTTCTAAAATAAAGGCTGGTGGTCTTGCAATCACATTTGCTGATTCCGGTAAGTGCTCTGGGACACAAGTAATCAAGCCCCACTGATTTGAATGGATTGAGCTTTCCAAAGTGCTCTCCAATCACTTCTCTCACCTTGTTTGCTTTGGTACCTCCAATAAGATAGCATTTAATCTGGTTTAGTTTCCTTACCAATAATGATTAAAAGAAAAAAAAAACATTAAAAACTGTGAAAGCCTCTGCTATTACAGTTATTTGTTAATAACTATAATTAACTTCTGTTCATAACTTTTGTTTAGCAGTACTTGTTAATAGTTTTGTTTTGTTAACAGTTTATAGTTGTGGTTTGCATTCTATAAATTTTTTCTAGTATCCTTCCTTCCTGCCTGCCTGCCTTCCTCTCTCTCTCTCTTTATTAAATTTCTTAGAGTGGAAAAGAGAGGAAAAACACAAGAGGGAAAGAGCTACACACAACTTTATGACAGAGATATTCATTAATCACCAAATACCACCCCCCGCCCCTCACCGCAAAGTTCCCAGCCTGCTTAGAGTTGGGGCAAGAAACATCTGACCAGTTCTGGTCAGTAGGTGCTTAAGAGCCTGTGTTCCCCTTGCCTTCTTTCCTCCTGCCCTGATGAGCTGGAAGCGATGTTTCAGTCAAAGTATCCACAGAGTGCAAGTGGACCCCTAAGTCACACATGGAAGGCAGTTGTCCTGGAGAGCCATCAAACCGCTCAGAGGACCATGTGTTAAGCCCCTGTTATTTTGAGGTTTGTTTTTGCAGCACAATCTACCTTATCTCCACTCACACAGTACCAGTTTCTGGATTAGTTAGATTATGCTAGGTTTTGCCCAGTGAACACATTAACCTGAAAGTTAAGTGGTTTAACATAACAAAGGTTTGTTTCTTATCTGTGGTATGTGATAGCTAATCTTTAAAGAAAGCTGCCAATGACTCTTACCTCTTGGTAGTCTCACTCTTGCATAGTCACCTCCCACCGGGTCTCTGCACTGATTTCACGACTGGTGTACCCAGGAAAATGTCGCAGAGGCAACACTGCGATGGTTCCCAGCCTAAATCTTAGGAAATCCTGAAAGCCTCTGCATTTGAAGTCACTCATGACATAAGTCTGACCATCCTATTGCAAAACAAGGCCACGCACAGATGCCTAGGGAATGAGACTCTGTGTGGAAGAGTACTGGCTTGCCAGACCTGAGCAGAGACATCCTTAATTCAATCCCAGTCAAGCTTTCCAGAACCAGCTGCCATCTAACTACAACCTCATGAAAGCCTAGGTAGGAAGTCCCAGAGAACTGCCCCATGGAGCTCAGCTAATTCACAGAATTGTGAGGTGCAACAATAAATTGCTTTAAGCCATTCTGTATGGGATGGTTTGTTAGGCAACCTCCAATCAATATTGGTGTATGGGGCCTGGGCTCCACACAGTCATTCAGGGAATCGCATTGATTGATCCTGGTTCCTCGGTCTTGTATGTGCACCACTGGGAGCTTGTGACTTCTTTTATTGTAGTGCCAAGGGCAGAGAGGCCTGAGGGCTGCATACCAGCTTCTGAATGCGTCTGCCTCTTCTCCCAGTCCACTGGCCAATGAGAAATGTCAGGAAGTGAGTGAAGATCCAGTAAGCACTAAATGTCTCTGCCACAGAGCCTGCAACCTAAAATCCGTCTTTTCCCCAACTAGTATCATAAGAAGGTTTATTTAAGAATCATCGGACTAGGCCCTGGCTGGTGTAGCTCAGTGGATTGAGCGTGGACCTGCGAACCAGATGATCGCGGTTTGATTCCCAGTCAGGGCACATGCCTGGGTTGCAGGCCACTTCCCTGCAGGCCAACTCCCAGCAGGGGACGCACGAAAGGCAACCATACATTGATGTTTCTCTCCCTCTCTCCTTCCCTTCCCTCTAAAGATAAATAAATAAAATATTTTTAAAAAAACCACATACTTAGGGCCCTGGCCAGGTAGCTTAGCTGGTCAGCGCGTGTCCTGATACGCCCCAGTTACAGGTGTGATCCTGGTCAGGGCACATGCAAGAATCAACCTACAAATGCACGAGTGAGGGAACAACAGCTCAGTGTCTCCCTCCCCCCTTCAGGTCTTTCTCTAAAGTCAATAAATATTTTCTAAAAAAAACAAAAAAAAAAAAGAAAAAAAGAATCATCGGACTAGTTTTCCAATAGCTGTAAATAGTGGTGTGCAGGACCAGCACAGGTAGCTCATAAGAACCCACTAAGCACATCTCCTCCCAATTCTGTATTCTGTGACACCATGTTGGTAGCTCCAGCCCCTCCCTGGAGCTGGTTGTTAAATATTTACCAGGACGCAATAACAATGATTGAGGCTGCCCCTAGTTTCATGCATAATCATTCATTATTATAGGTAGAATTTTTTAAAACTCCATCAATAGTCTTAACTTTCTTTCCCATGTTTCAAATAACAGGGTGAATCTATGCATTGAAGATGTTTATACAAACCCAGTAATCTTTATTAATTTTTAAAAATGACAATTTGATGTTTTCTACATGTAATCAGAATGTCATATTTTCAGTTACCTTCATTTTAGTACAGTATTAGAAATGTTGCTCCAATCCACAGAGCATGCCTATTTTTAGCCAGCATCGAAAAGGCTTCATCCTTCCAGTACTTACTGCATCTAACAACACTACCTTAGCTACTGACTTACTTTGAAAGCTTCAGTATCTTTTACGCTTGACAGTTTATGTGATAAACTTTCTTAAAGCCTTCTTGAAAGAGTTAATTCAGCTTCCTGTTCCAGTTCACAACTCTTCCCCTCCTAGCCTTTCCCCTCCACACACACACACAATCAAGAGATAGGCCATCAATAAAGCCCACGCTTCTATTATGGGCTATGAAGCCATAACATTTTAAATAGCACCTTGGAGGCCTGAAGGAGTTAATATATCTTTCAGTAGTGCCTACTTTACAGCTATGGAATATTTTGGACCCTAAAAATATGGATCATTATTTATTAAAAGCATGAGAAGGGTCCAGTTGGAGGGAAAATCTCATTCACCAAGTAAGAAAGGATATGCTTGGAAATGCCATTTGAAAATAAACTGGCCAGAAATCTTTGGCTATAAACAACATGGGATTTGAATTCATCTATTCCTAATTATATGGTAACATAGAAATATAAGATGGTTCTGGAATCAAGGAGAAAAGTCATCTTTAAAATACTGTTTCCTGAGTCGGACCCAGTGAGAGCACCTATGAGTAAATTTAATGTTCATTAACTCAGAGCAGGAAGAGAAAGACTGCTCATTGTACCCACCAACCAGGACATTTTTCATCACAATGTTAATAATTCTCTGGGAACTCTGATACCTTTCTGAGTTTTAGAGATGAATCCATGTGCTACTCAGGGGCTTGTTTATAAGAGTGACCAATTCCATTTTCTAAAAGTGTCTACACTGATACACATTCCAGCCACGGGTTCTTCTCACATGTGCTGGCATTCCTTCACTGATATGCAGGGTGCCCTTGAACATGGGTGGGTCTCTGCAACTGCCTCCACAAATAGGATGAGGTGTAAACAACACCACATGGCATCGGAGGCTAGGTCACAAAAGGTGGATATGGCTTCCACCTGGCCCTCTTTCCTTGGGACCTGTGCCTTTGGAGCCTTGGGCCATCAGGTAAAAGTATATCTACCCAGGAAGCCACAGTGACCAAGAGACCGAAAAGCGAGAGAGAGATTTCCACGTGGCTCCATCTCTGACAGGCCCCAGACGAGGTGCTTGAACCTTCTGCAGCCAGATACCAGGCACCTGTGAGTAAGAGTTCAGGCAATTTCAGCCTCTGGCTGCAAACTGCCCCAGTTGGAACCAAGTTGGAGCAGAAATAAACCATCATGTTAAGCCCTGCTCAGTATGCAGATTTGTAAGCAAAATATGTGTTCTTATTTTAAGCCACTAAATTTGGGGGTGATATGTTACATAGCCATTATAGCTAGAATAGCGAATATCATAAGCTCTTCAAGCTAGCATTATCAAAAAAGTCAAGGTGAGAGTATAGAAGTTAAAGTTATCTGAATATCTTCCAGCACCCCAGAAGAAGAGGCAAAGCTGGGTCTCATGACGGCTTGAACAAGAACAAAATTAGAAACTCAGCAGAAGCCAATTAGCTCATTTGCCACCAGGTCATCTTTTTTTCTCCTCTGTCTTTTTCTCTACTCTCACTCCACCCACAGCCCTCATCTCTGTCTCTCAGCACATGTAATTCCTGTCTCTGCAGTCAGAGAGTTTATGTGCCCCTGGTTTAAAAGACCACACTAGTAGCACCCTTTCACTCCAATGATAAATTCCCGGGTTCCTGGGAGAGAGGATCTTATTGGTTAGCCTTGAGTCAGATGTCTGCTTCTGGTCTAATCAGTCAGCACAGGGAAGGGCCACACTGCCATGGCTGTTACTCCCACCTCCAGCTTCCTGTGGGAATTCTTACAAGGTAAGTGGGCTCAGAGGCTTCCAAAGATGACAGTATAAAAATAATTCTTTTTAAATTTTTATTTATTCATTTGAGAGACAGAGAAACATCAATCTGTTGTTCCACTTATTTATGCATTCATTGTGATTGATTTTGCATGTGCCTTGACAGGGCTCAAACCCACAACCTTGGCAAATTGGGATGACACTCCATCCACCTGAGCTACCTGGACACCTGGCCAGGACCTATGCCTAATACAATTCTTGAATGTTAGAATGCACTTTGGATGTTTTTATCTATACACTACCATAGACTGCCCCCCTTTTAATTTGCTTGTCATTTTGCTTACAAATATGTTTAGATAAGAGCATACTAACCTCATCCCCATTCCCATCCCATCCTTTCGATTATCTGAAAGGGTGATTCTGGATTCTGTACAACGACAAGGGGATTGGAGCAGACTGATGTGCCCTCAAGTCACTGAACTAGATGATGAATCTTTTATATTTCATTTTTATTTTTTGAGGTCTAACTTCTAATGTGAACTTGACTCTTTATTTTAATTACCTTTTAGATGTTAGAGCTTCTGAGTACCTGGGCTAACTAGAAATCAGAGGCACTCAGAGAAGCTGAGGATTCTTGATGAATTTTGAATTTTCCCACTATTAAAAATTCCCCTTTGCTAACTAATCTATTTTGTTAGAAGTCAGAATAAAAGTTACCCCTGGAGGAGGAAGAGGCTGGATGGGGTGTCTTAGGTCCTGGTAATGCGTCTTTTGTTCTGAGAGGTGGATGCATGAGTTTCTAGTTCATGAAAGTTCATGAAGCTGTAGATTTCCATGTAATGTTATCCTTAAAAATGTTTCAAAATGTTTCACTAATTATAAGACATTGTTCATTTGCCCTGGCTGGTGTGGCTCAGTGGATTGAGTGCCGGCCTGCGAACCAAGGGGTCTGCGGTTCAATTCCCAGTTGGAGGGAATGTCTGGGTTGTGGGTGAGGTCCTCAGTCGAGACGCATGAGAGGTAATCATATGTTTAGAAGAAAAAAAGGAAAAAACATTGTTTGAACTAGCTTCACTGTATGTTGATCAGTCTGAGGAAATATATATATATATATACATATATATATATATACAGAGTAGGACAAAAAGTAGGTTTACAGTTGAAAATATGCAAAAGTTTCTTCTTATATTTTATGATTGTATTATTTTGCATACCAACAACTGTAAATGCACTTTTACCCCACCCTGAAAATAAAGAAATAAAGAAATAAATATNAGAAGAAAAAAAGGAAAAAACATTGTTTGAACTAGCTTCACTGTATGTTGATCAGTCTGAGGAAATATATATATATATATACATATATATATATATACAGAGTAGGACAAAAAGTAGGTTTACAGTTGAAAATATGCAAAAGTTTCTTCTTATATTTTATGATTGTATTATTTTGCATACCAACAACTGTAAACGCACTTTTACCCCACCCTGAAAATAAAGAAATAAAGAAATTATATATATTTGATTTAATGGTACAAATGCTATCATGTATAAATATACATGTGTATGTTAGGGCGGGAGATCCACTGTAACATTTGTTTAGGATGCTACACAGGTATCATAGCTACATAGTTAACCTCTCATAGAATGTTAGGTTCCTAAAATACTCAATTTTTGGCGCAGTGCAGTGGTAAATGGCTCAGTCAGATGGTCCAGGTTCCCATCCTGCCACGTGTACCTTTGTGACCTCGGGGAATTTGTTGAAGTTCAGCTTTATCTGTAAAATAGAAATATCAACAATGCCTATGGGGAGGTGAAGACGAATGAACAGGCAGAGCACAGAGGATTTTTAGAGCAGTGAAACTACTCTGTATGGTACCATAATTGTGGACACACACCACTCTACATTTGTCCAAACCCACAGAATTACACCACCAAGAAGCAACTGTAATGTAAACTGTGGATTGTGGGTGATTATGTCAGCACAGGTCCATCCGTTGTAATCTAGGCTCCCCTTTGTGGGGGGGTATTCATGATACGGGAGGCTATGCATGAGTGTGGGGTTGGGGACACGGAAAATCTCTGTGCCTTCACCTCAATTTTGCCGTGCACTTGCAAGTGCTCTAAAAAATGAAGTCCTAAAAAAAGAAAACAAAACAAACAAAATAAAAACACCCACCTCATAGGAATGTTGCAAGAATTAGAAGGAAATAACAAATGTAAAGTACATGAAACAGGGCCTGGCTGGTAATACGCACCTACTATTAATTTTCTTATGTTATTATCATGTTATTAATTGTTATTATGATAAAGTAAAAGGAGAAAGTGTCTCTATCCTACCTTTTATGACTCCATCCACTGTAACTCAGCAGGACCCACGGCAACTCAGCACACAATAATTCAACATCTCTCTGTGCTGGCCGGGAAGAATAGACACTTAAAGCAAATTTCTGGCTCTTCTGAGTCCCTCACAGCAGGGACCCTGGGAGAATTTCTATGCAGGCAGCTCTGTGGTTCACTGCTCCCCCAGCTCATTTGTGGTGCAGCTCGAAGTTCTACACGTGTCAACCCCGAGCCAGCGTGGCCAGGAGCAAACCCCCTGGTTGGGTTTTCCTAGAGGAACCTGGCAAGGTAGGGAGGAGAAGCAGGATGGATTGGCTGCTGCCTTGGGTTTTGCTGCAGTGGTTCTGTTGTGCTTTGTTTCACCGCAGCACCGCTGGACTTTAGGACACAGCAGCGCCCTGTGTAGGCTTTTGTCACACCAGTGTTGTGTTAAGGGAGCCTAAGGAGGCAGAACTAGAGAAAGCGACCTAAGCAGAACTTCAGTCCAGAGCAGCACCCTTCACAATGAGGTACCTTTAGAACCACCCAAGCTGAGCAGCCGCTTGGAGGTCATTGTGACCAAGAGATCTGTGGTGGACAGGAGCATAAGTGATTAGTTACCTCCTTCAGAATTCAGTCACTGCCATCTCCAGGACCTTCCGTTTTACATTCACTGCAGCAACAGATGAGCTGAGGACCCACTGAAATGGAACTGGTGATAAATGCAAGGGAAATATTGCTTCTCACTAGGCAAGCCTGATTCACTAACAATTGTCAAAAACAAAAATGAAAACGGAACAGAAACCCCAATCCCTAAAGCAGCTTTTCCATTTATTTCCTAGAGCCCTTCCTGAATGGGCTGCTTCCTGAGACCACCATGCCCTACGTTCCTCTTCCATTTCAGACACAGAACTGGGTGCTCGCCACAGGGTTTCTCTCCTGCTCCCGGCCAGGCAGGCACAGGGCTAGCGAAGGCGAGAAGAGTTGGGGGAAAGAAGGGCCACACCTCATCAGTGAGCAGTGGTCACGAGCCCCCGTCCAGCTTAGGTAGCCCCACGCACTGCAACCTTGGTGTGTGAGGAATCTTACCCACCTGATTATTTTCAGGTGAGATCATCCAGTGCTTTAAGGGCTGGGGCTCATTGCCAAATTGCTTGGGTTGGAATCCTGACTCCTCCACTTACCTGGCAGTTTAACCCTTCGGTGCCTCAGCTTTCCTGTCTGTAAAAAGGCAGGATAATAATATCTACCTTCTGGAGCTGCGGTGAGATTAAATGAGCTAATATCTACACAACTCTTAAAAGAGGGCTAGCACATATTGACAATCTAATAAATGTGAGCTATTATTATGATTTGTAATCCTCACTTGAGGATACATTTCTTGATTTTAGGCAGAGAGGAAGGGAGAGGGACAGACATTGATTTGCTGCCTCCAGCACCTGCCCTGAGCGGGGATTGAACTGGCAATTTAGGCATTTGCTCTGATAGGGAATTGAACCCACAACATTTTGGTGCACGGAACAATGCTCCAACCAACTGAACCACCTGGCCAGGGCAGCTCCTATTATTATTATCACCTTGGAATATTACCAAATCATAATTATGATGCAACACCATTAATTTTTATCGTCCTCCAGTTGCTAACCATGAAACAATGTATAGGCAAAATTCAGTCAGTCCTTTTCTATTTTGTTATGATGTCCAAGATGAAACACCTTGGGCTGATGCAAGTCAATGAGGACAAAAGTGAGGTTCCAGGCTTCTATTTCGCCTATAATCCTACTTCTAGAAATACCTTCTTCAGGAATTTTCAGATATGCAAGGACAAGGTACCAACAGGCTCACTGCAGTACCAACAGGCTCACTGCATTATTACATGGTGAAAAACTGAAGATTATTGTAGCCTACGGGTGCAATAATGTTTAAGTGATTAAATAAATTAGGGCAATACTGCAAGTAGTATGCAGCCATCAAGGGAGTGATTTGAAAATTTTTTAATGACTAGGAAATGCTGATGAAATGAATGTAAGCAGAGAAGCAGGTTCGCAACTCTGTGTACACCAAGATCACATTTGGCAACTATGCACACACATTTGCAGAGAAAATAAAACTAGTAAAATACCTCAAGATATTAACAGTAGGGTGGAAGGACTTCCCCCATGGATTGTGTTTATATTTCTTAATATTTTTTTGGTGTCTTCATGTTTTTACACGTGAGTACAACTTATCTTCATAATCAGGAGAAACATGAAGTCGTGAAACCAAAACATTTCATAAAGAATCCTTCACAAGACACACAGTGGGCACGCAGGAACTGAAAACATGTGTCCCTACGTGCCTAGTTTCTTTTTTAGCCCCAAGCAATGCCACATAACAGACACATGTGTTACTGCTCTTCCCTTGTCTTTGCTTTGGAAGAAACAGCTACAAGAAATCTCTGGTCTGAAAAAGAGAGAGGGAGAGAGATAGAGATGGGGTAGGGACATTGACTAATACAACTATTTGTTTGCACAACATTGGGTAGAAACATCCTCAGCTCTCAGCAACATGGAAGAGAGGTTTTTTTGGAAGGAGTTGAAAAACAGTCTGTGGTTAAAAGAGAAGAATACTAATGCAAACGGGATGCCACACATGTCCAAACAGAGAAGTAACAGAGTTCCCAAATTCCCAGACCTCTGCCACAGAACCTTGTTAATAACCCTCCTGCCTGTGTCCTACAGCTAAGGAAAGATTACTGCTAAGAAGAGCCCAAATCGAAGGGGCCTGGAAAACATCAGAGATTGCCAGTGTAAACTGCAGGCCACCTAATGCCACTCAGGCCGAGGACCTTCCCCATTCAGCTGTGTGCTCACGAAGACAGGGGGCCTTGTGTTGGCCTAGAGGCAAGATTAATCAAATTAGGATTATTTATGATGCAGGAGTGTTTAATAATATTTTTCAAGAACCTGAAGGATTTATGTAGAGGAAGTGCTGTTTTAGTAACTAAATCCTTTTGGATGGACTCCAAGATCAACCAGACTTGTCTGGCTTCTGCCCTGGCCCCTCCACCTCTTGCAGTTTCTCTTGGCAAATATCTCTTCTACTTACTGGAGGGTGATGGTCAAGGAGATGACCTTCCTGGCTGCCTTATCTACCCTCATGCCCACCTCAAAATATGTCCTAGCTTCTCTCTTTGCTCAAATCTCAAAGAATTAAGAGGGGAGGGAAGTAACCTTTATTGAATGCCTTCGAGCATAATGCCTTCGAGTAACCTTTATTGTAAGCCACGAGCGGCAGGTACATTACCTCATTTAATTCCCACAAATGCCTTGTGAGGTAGGCATAATTATTCCTGTTTTCCTTGTTTAGGGGAGAGAGAAAACTTATTCTTTTAGCAGTTGGTAGGAGAATTCCTCCTGGGGACAGAACTGTCTTTGTGGGAAAATGCCTTGATCAGCCCTTTGGGCTACATGGGTGGGGGGGACTATGGGGAAATGTGTGGAGAACTTCTGAGTGGGGAGGGTGTTGGCTTCCTCACTCAGAAAGAAGAGACACAGAAGCAAGAAGAAAGCAGGAGGTTTAGAAAAACACTGTGCGGGGCACAATATGCTCCTGTCTCAAAAGTGTAACTCTTCAAATGGCCCATAAACTTACTAAACTCATGAAATGCTTGCTGAAAGAATGTTCTGAATGGGCTGGTTGGTATAGGGGGAAACAGGCCCCATGTGTTTCACTGAGATGGTAACAGGTGTTTTCCCACACTTGGCATCGGGGTTATATAAAGGATAGGGGAGGGGCGACTGAGGCTCGGAGAAGTTCGTCAACTTTACTAGACCATGCTGCAGGGATGCATACACGAATCACTCGCAGAGACAGACTGAACCCAGGGCTGTTTACCTCCAATGTCCATTGTCTTTACTCTGTTCCACATGCTGGACAGCGAGAATGCTTTCTCCCCTCTCTAAGACCAACTTTTCCAGTGGTGTGCTCCATATGATTGTACAATAAATTGTAGTTAAATAGTAGTGACTATTTATTGAGCACCTACTATATGCCAAGCATCGCTGCATCCATCAGCTCAGCCGTCCTCCCCACACCACTATTTTTGAGAGTGTAATTACATAGATTTCAGAACATGGGAACTGTGGCTTAGAGAAGTTAAGACACTCGCTCAAGATCCTACTGCTGTAAGCGGTGAAACCAGCATTTGAACCAGACCACTGTATTTTCTCATCTCATCCCCTCCCACCTCATTCAAGAATGATTCTCCTAATTAATCCATTTAATGAACCCCTTCTCTCCCTGCAGCACCCTGGGCTGCACCCTGAGATGGGTCCTGATGTGGTTTGTGGAGGTCATGAAACACTGAACACAGAAGATGCTCTCGGGGGCTCAGGTCAAAGTCACTGTCACAGCTGAGACTAACAGTGTAACTAACAGTGTAACAGTTACACTGTTAGTGAAACCTAACTGGAAGGGTTGGCCAACCTTTTCTCTAAGGGACCAGACAGTAAATGTTTTTGGCTTTATGGGCCTCATGCTCTCCGATGCCAACTCTTAACTCTGCTGTTGTAACATGAAAGCAAACAGGCAAAAATGAATGAGCTCAGCTGGGTTCCAATAAGGCTTTATTTATGGACACTGAAATTTCAATTTTATATAATTTTTACATGTCACAAAATATTCTTCTTTTGATTTCCCCCCAACTACTTAAATAGTAAAAGCCATTCTTAGTGTGAGAGAGACCTAAAACCAGAGGCAGGCTGGATTTGGCCCCCAGCTTTATTGAACCCTCCCTCCTTTGGGGGTCTGCATCCAGCAGGGGCTGCGTCAGGCTGGACGGACTCTGGGCTGGGCTTTAACCCCTCCTTCCGCTTGCCCAGGAAACCACACCAGCTCAGTTCCTGAGCCGCTGTTCTGTTCGCTGCTCTCTCATTAGGAGCCCTACTCCAGTCCTCCAGCTTCTCCTACTGAACCACAGGAAAAGCAGCTGTCTGCTATACCTGAAAGGAGCAACTGTCAAATAAGACAAAACTGCTGTCATTTAGATGACCTGGTGAACTAGTTTGCTGAACTAGCAGGAGAGACAAACATTAAGTAAATAATTACACAAAAAATCATGAAGTACTATCAAATAAAGTTCCTGATACTTCAAAAGCCTGTAATAGGATGGAATTTACCTACTCAGGGAGATCAGAGATTTCCAGAGATGACTACTCCCTGCTCCAGAGGGAGTAGTCCTGGATCTAAATTGCTGAAGAGGAGACTATTTCCTACAGAGGAACGAGTATGTGCAAAGGCCCTGGGGTAGAAGGGAGCATGACAAACACAAGACTGAAAGCTTTATGTCGTTGGAGCGAAGTAAGGATCAGAGGATAAAAGATGGGGCTGAAAAAGACGGACTGGGGCTTCTCTATTCAGAGGACTGAGCCCCACTGGAGAAAGTCACATGATCCTGAAAATTGATGAAACCTAACTGTGAGTCTCCAGCTTCAGGGAATCATCAGCGGTTCCTACTTGCACTTTTATTAGCTAACAAGGATGGACACACTCCTTAGGGATCCAGCCCAGTAATTCATGGAGATGATCTGCTCCGTATGAGAAGGCAATGGTAATATCTGTACCCAGCAAAACAGAGTGGTGGAGACTTCTGCTAAGTATCAGGTTGATACCATGTTGACAAAACAAGAACAATGGGGAAAAGCGCACATGAAGAAAACTAGCTGTCAGCCACCCCACCAATCAACACATTCCATCCCTTTTTCATAATCAAAAGGGAAAGAGCTGTAAAAACATACTATGTCCACAGAGGGCTGACAGGGAAACAAATAAAAATGAACATATGGGAACTCACAATACACTTCAGGAAAAAACAAAACAAAGTAGTAGGGATAATAAAGAAAACTAAAGGAAACTTTAGAAAATTTATAGATGGAAGCCTTGGCCAGGTAGCTCAGTTGGTGTACACCAAGGTTGCTGGTTCAATCCTCAGTCAGGGCACATACTACAACCAACCAATGAATGCATAAATAACAACTTGATGTCTCTCTCCCTCTCTGTCCCCCACTCTGGCCCCTCCTCTCTCTCTAAAAAAATCAACACATAAAAAAAAAAGGAAATGTATAAATGGAGACAGTGAGATCTCCACAGAGAGGTTCCAGAAGAATCTCTTTTTTTTTTAAATATATTTTATTGATTATACCATTACAGTTGTTCTATTCCCCCCCTTCTTTCCCCTCCACCCGCACACTCCCTCCCCCACCCTTCTCCCCACCTTAGTTTATAACCACGTGTCTTAAGTTCTTTAGGTTCTATATTTCCCCCACTATTCTCACCCTCCCCCTATCTATTTTCTACCTACCATCTATGCTATTTTCTGTGCCTTCTCCCCTCTTCTCCTCCTCCCACCCCCCTGTTTCTAACCCTCCATGTGTTCTTCATTTCTATGGTTCCACTCCTGATCTAGCTGTCCCCTTGGTTTGCTTTTGTTTTAGGTGTGGTTGTTAATAACTGTGTGTTTGCTGTCCTTTCACTGTTCATATTTTTCATCATCTCTTTCTTATATAAGTCCCTTTAGCATTTCATATAATAAGGGCTTGGTGATGATGAACTCCTTGAACTTGACCTTATCTGAGAAGCACTTTATCTGTCCTTCCATTCTAAATGAAAGTTTTGCTGGATAAAGCAATCTTGGCTGTAGGTCTTTGGATTTCATGACTTGGAATACTTCTTTCCAGCCCCTTCTTGCCTGTAAGGTCTCTTTTGAGAAATCCGCTGACAGTCTGATGGGTACTCCTTTGTAGGTGACTGTCCCCTTATCCCTTGCTGCTTCTAGGATTCTCTCCTTCATTTTAGTCTTGGCTAATGTAATTATGATGTGCCTTGGTGTGTTCCTTCTTGGGTCCAACTTCTTTGGCACTCTCTGAGCTTCCTGGATTTCCTGGAAGTCTATTTCCTTTGCCAGACTGGGGAAGTTCTCCTTTATTATTTGTTCAAATACGTTTTCCACTCGTGGCTGTTTCTTTCCCCCTTCTGGTACCCCTATAATCCGGATGTTGGAACGTTTAAAGATGTCCTGGAGGTTCCTAAGCCTCTCCTCATTTTTTTGAATTCTCATTTCTTCATTCCTTTCTGGTGGGATGTTTTGTTCTTCCTTCTGGTCCATTCCATTGATTTGAGTCCCAGTTTCCTTTCCATCGCTATTGGTTTCCTGGACATCTCCCTTCATTTCAATTAGTTTAGCCTTCATATGTTCCTCCAATTTGTGACTGTACTCTACCAATTCTGTGAGCATCCTGATAAATAGTGTTTTAAATTGGACTTCTGAGAGCCTGGCAATCTGTTGGTCACTTAGAGTTATTGGCTCTGGGACTTTGAGTTCTTCTTGAGCCATCCTTTGGGCTGTTTGTGCCTGTTAAATAGCAGGAACGGAGCCCTAGGTTTTCACCAGAGCAGGGCAACTCAGTCGCTGGGTTGTGATGCTGTATGTGGGGGCGGGGTCAAAGAGGGTCAATGGCTTCCCTCCGCCGCCGCGACCCCCACCAGCACCGCAGCCACCACCGTCACCAGAGCCACATGCCCTGCTCCTCGGCACTCGAGTGTGCCACCGCTGTCAGCCCTCCACCACTGGTTTTGCCCCCTGGGGCCTGTGTGGTCCGTCTCACTGCACGAGAATGTGCGACCTTGGTCAGTCTGCCCTGCACCCCGACTAGTTCTGGGCTGCCTGCGCTCCTAGGTCTGCCCTGCCTGACCCAGCTCCACTGCTGGCTCCACCTCTTACCGTCCTCGTTGATCGTTGGACGGTTCGTAGCTGTCGGACTTCCGTATAATTCGGTTTTCTGGCCTCTGGGTGTGTGTTAGTTCTCCAAAACTTTTGTTGTATCCAAACTTGGTTGTGGGAGAAGGCACAGTGTTTCCACCTATGCCTCCATCTTGGCAGAAGTCCAGAAGAACCTCTTTTGATGGATTTTGTATCCATCAAAAACTCAAAAGATGTACATTTAAATATTGATTATTAATTTAAAAATTCTCTAGATCTTTGATAAAGAGTAAAATGAACAAGCTAAAACACAAATTAGCGAGCTGAAAGATCAAACTAAGGAATTTCTTCCCAAATGAGTTTCAAAACACGAAACACAAAAGAAGGGTAGGAGACGCAGCATGACCATCCAGAGGTTCCAGAGGCAGTTACAGAGGAAGACAGCACAGATAATAAATGGAGGGGATGGTGTATCAAATAAATAAAAGAAGATAAAAGAGGAAAATGTCCTAGAACTGAAAAGGCCTTGGTGGAAGACTGCAAGAGCCTGCTTAAATGCTAAGCAGAGAAGATTAAAAGAAGTCACACACGAAGCTCCAACTCTAGTGCATGTAAAAGTAAAACATCAAAGCATCAATGAAATCTTCTAGAAAAAGGAGAAAATAGAAAATATTCCTTATAAAATAATAAGTATTATTTTTTCTATATGTACTAAGAGGATTGTAGCTAATAACAGATTCTCCTTATTCTTTAAAGAAGTATGGTGAAATATCAGGGGTGAAGAAAAGAAGAAGGCAGGTAGGGGCCAGCCCATGCAAAATCATGTGACTCTTATTAAGGAATTACTGTATTTTGCATTGTGTAATGCATACTTTCTGCCCAAATTTTTGAGGGAAAAATAAGGATGCACTTTATATGTGCATAGTACCTGAAACACCTTGTATCTGTTCTTGTGTTTTGTAATTATTTGTTACGTAAAATTTCTTATGCCATAATACGTTTAAAAATGCTAAAATTCCTTCATAATACAAAAAAGCAAGTATCTGAATATAAAGAAATAATTAATTAAATTTAAAAGTTAAAAGGAAAGATTTTATTCCTGAAAGTTCAGGCCAAAAACGTGGGGGGGGGGGGGACATTATATACAGCAAAATACGGTAGGCCTCTGTTGAAATATAGAAGCCGTAGCACAAGTAAGTAGCATGTTCAAGGCCGTATAGCAAGTAAAAGATGGAGCTAAAACTGAGCCTGTTTACTTCCAGACGAAACTTCTGCATTCTTTGTTTACTTTGGTTTTATGTTTGCCTAGTGTCTTTATCAATTTCCCTCCAGGGAATTCCAAAATCTCTCAACTAAATTAAGGGGAAATTTTGTCTACGCCTAGGCCCTAAGGCTAGCAAGGGCGGACATCAGCTGAACAGCCAGAGTAAACCCATTTAATGGTTACCGAGGAGGACGGACAAGCATAGCTGTACTCTGTCCTCTTTTCATCTCCGATGTCCTCTTTTATGGGACCACATTAAATTGTTCTTTATATAATAGAAAAGCTGAGAAATAAATTGTCCTCCCCTCCAGATGCCAAAAAAATTGTTCTTTACACTCCTTCACGTAATGATCTTCAGATTATTATTGCCCAACTCCTTACACCCACTCTGACGTTCCTTGCAGATCCAGCCCCTCCTTGCCGACCTCTCAGCTCTATCATCACCACTTTATTTGCCTTGTCTCCCCTTTGGGAAAATTGGATGATTTGCTGCCCCATGAAAATTCCACATCTCCTCTTTAATTCCAAACTGTTCCTTCTGCTGGAAGAGCCCCTGCCTAACCCTGCCCCTTCGTTTGGGTAACTTCCCTTCTTAAAGAAGCAAAGCAGGAATCACTCCTCAGGCTTCCAGTTCTGTGGGAAGCTTTCCAGGCCCCTTCCCCTCCTATCCTGAACACTGAGTTCCCTGTGTGTACTCACACAGTTCCCTGTGTTAACAGGCTAATACCCTAACCTGCTGTTCAGGCAGGTCAGCCTCCCCCAGTGGTCTCTGAGCTGGTGAGCTCGGGGACAGCTTAACTCCATTTTCCATATAGAGGTCAACTTGTTTAATTTATTGTTAATCCTCTTGTTTCTGCCTCTTAATTATCCTCATATTTCTTCTTTAAAGTTCCTAAATTGGCAGTTCTCAAAGTGGGGTCCGTGGTTCAATAGCATCTGCATCAGATGGGAATTTGCTAGAAATGCAAATTCTCAAGCCTTCCTCCACCTCTGAAATCAGAAACCCTGGGCACTGGGGTCCAGCAAAATGGTTTTAATAAGCCCACAGGTGATTCCCATGTATCCTGAGGTTGGAGGACCACGGCCCTACAGGAGGTTCCCACTCATAAAACTGGTGATTCCCCAAGGATGGTACTTGGTTATTTTCCATCTGGAGAAGAAAAAGAGTAATTGAGGAAGTAACAAAGATTTTATTAGGCCGAATCTTTAGGAAAGGAATGTTCTGACATGACATTTCAAATACCTGACTCCTTCAGAGAGTTTTGAAAACAAGACGGATTTTCCTCTCTGGCTTGGGTGTGGTCTTGCCGAAGGGCAGAGATTTGGAGAAGATAACCTCACCAGGTGACTTCCAGTGCTCAGGTTATCTGCTTCTAGGATACTCTGTACTTTATGAAGAAATACATGTTAGGGAGTAGGTACTGTTGCTAGGGGACTTTGGGCTTTCAACCCACAAGGAAGTGTATATATGCTCCCCCCACCCCATAAAGTGAGTCTTTGCCAGACTACTCATAAAAGAAATGACCAGGACCTTTTGAGAATGGTAATTGTGTGTGTTTTTAGGTCATAAACATGAATCCTTGCTTTGTTTTCAAAGGAACATGTTCTTTATGCAATCTATACAAACTGAATGACAAGTAGGTGAGGTTCAAGATTGGAAAGATAAAAACTTCATTTGTTGATTCTTGGCCTAGAGATGAAACAATGGAACAAAAGAGTAGCTTGTTGTTATAAGCTCTATAAAACACAATAATATTAGTCCTGTAAACAGAATAAAATAGGAGAGGCTTAATGAGATAAATTACACCAACTCACTATACTAGGGATTAAAATACTCTGATAAAGCAAACAGTAAAAGGTCCAGCACAAAAGATAAAGGGAAGAATGATAACCTCAGATTTAGAAAACAATGGGTCCTTCTATCTAGGGTACTGTCTGACAAGAAGAGCTTTCAGAGGCTGACTAAACCGACTTCGAGCACCCATTAAAATCCCACTTTTCATCCAAAAAAAAAAAAATCACCCTATACTCAAAGCATTATTCTTTTCTTTCCCTTTACATTTGTAAAGCAATTCACTTTGCAATATAAGTCTGGGGAAGGGAATAAAAGCTTTCACAGGTTTCTAACTCTATTTGCATTCTCTCTAGATTTGTTGGCCTGACTTTCTAAGTGAAGATCCGCAGCTGTTCTGAAGCTCAGGGGAAAACAGCCAACTTACTATTGCTTAAGACTGCCCTTATGCCTGTGAGAACAGCTACTTCTTCATGACTGTTCTTCAAGAACATCGAACAACTGAAGTATATAGTCCACGGATTTGTGCTATTTAGACCAATAAAGCTACCAGGTCTTGAACCGATATTATATATTTATATAGTTCTCTTCATTAAAGTGCACATCTATAAGTATAAAGAAACAAAACTTTTTTCAAAACTTAGAATGGCTAAACTTTTACTGGCTCACACTTCCCAAAACTTCTTGGTGATGGGGAGGAGTGCAAGGTTGTCAAAAGCAAAGAAGCATTTAAAAAGCAACAGAAAAATGAATGAATGAATGAATGAATGAATGAATAACCAGGCTACTAGGCCCAGCTCCAGGTCCAGAACTGACAGTACTGTGGCTAGAAAGGTCTCTTCTTCTCTGTTTTTCAGGAACAACCTGGGTATCAAAACTGAGCCTAGGTGTTTTCAAAGTGTGAATAACAGGGTTCATAGAAGGAACATTTTTAGGCTCTTTTTGCACTGTTAATAAAAATTCCCAGCATTAACATCTTCCACATACAACCAACACCCCCTCCCTACCACCACCATCTCTCTCCCAAACCATCTTGTCTTCCATACTCAACCCCCAAATATGACGGTAAGAAGAATATTTCATTCCTAAAAAAGAATCTCCTAGTTCTAGCCCAGCACAATGGTGAACTTTCCAGTCCATGCTGCTTCTAATGCAAGGGTGTCAAACTCTTTTTCACTGGGGGCCACATCAGCCCTGCGGTTGCCTTCAAAGGGCCACCACCTGTGTAATGTCTGCTAATGTATTACTATGTGAACACACTCAATGAAAAAGTGAGGTGTGTTTCTGAAGATTTGTTTGAAGACATTCCATAACAGCTGACAGATGGCAAATCTAGAGATGCCTTCCCATCGGACATGGAAGAAATTCTCATTGAGTGAAATTTAAGAACAAAAAGTACCATGCTCTCCTCTTCTCTCCTCTTCCAACCCTGGAGCTCACTGCACTGTTCACTGCACAAACATAGGCTTTGTGGAACTTTTCCTTAAATGGTTGCAGTGGGGGAGGGAAGTACTCTTGATATAAAAGCTGGTAGAATTGGTCTATGTATGCAGAAGCTAAGCATACTTATCATGAATTTATAATCATGAGTTTTTGTTTTAAGTCTGATCTGAGTAGCCAAGACTGTTTACCTAATAGTCTCATCTTCTTACTAGAAAAAGCCAGATCTAGAGAGACCAATATCTTTTTTTCTCACTCCCTCATGAAGGTTTGAAATGAAGAAAGACACATGGAAGAGGTCCTAAAGAGTCTCTCAGTAGACAGAGAATTGTTGAATTTAAAGATAATTGAGTTTGACTTCTACCACATAATAGCAACCCACAGCCATTAGGATTCTTATTTAGCTAGGCCTCATCAATTCTCACTAAACCATACTCACAGATTTGAGACCTTGGCCATCGCTAATAAAATAGCTGATGTAAAAGAAAAGTCTCTGAGAGGAGAGTGGAAGTTCCAGTTCAGAAATAATCCTAGACCAGATCACATTCCTCAAGAGTTCAGTTAATGTCTAATTGACTTCCTAATTTCTATATGTGTTTCTCAAGGTCTTTCCAATGTACGACTTCATATTGAATGGGTGAGATGGCATGACATTCAAGAAGAGCATATTTGAGACCTAATTCCATTAACCTTTTGCTGCTTAGCCACCCTTTTTTTTTCTTCTTATATTATCTAAATGGGCAATTCAGGGCAGTTAGCCACCAAAAATAACTGATATTGTTCATGATTTCTCTTCATAGCCTTGCCTCCCCAAATTGCATCTTTACTTCCAAAGACAAATGTATACTGTGTGTTTTCATTAGGATCAAACAGCCTATGAATGGGCATGGGGTGGTAGGGCATTTATTAAAGGTCTTAAGGTCAGTGGCTTGGCCTTTCCCTGAGATCCATTTATCCTGCCAGAGAGAAACAATCGTGATGTAGTTCCTAAGCCTGAGTATTAGGCCAGGACAGAACACACGTTTGGAATCCCACTGTAGTCTAGTCTGATTTTCCAGGATTCGTAGTAGCTGGGGTGGCACTTTCCCAGCTCCTGGAAACCTGAGGCAAAGCCTTCCTCAAGCCCCAGGCAAAACACATAAAGAAAACAAGGTTGTGGGGGCCAACCATTGTGTTAAGCACTATACTGTGTAATCTCAGCTAATCTCTTTCAATTCAGGCAACCACCCTAGAGGCTTGTACTATTACCAGGATTTTATAGGTGAGGAAACTGAGGCCCAGAGAGAAATGATTTGCACAAGGTAACAGAGTAAGACAGAAATTCCATTCCAGGAACCTTGAGTGGGCCCTGGAGAGAGATGAATGAGGGATGCAATGAGATATGGGGGATGGGCCGGGGATGCTTGAGAAGGGGGCGGGGAGGCAGAAAAGGGACCTCAGAGGAAGAAGTGACAACATAATTATTCAGGAAATTCTCTGAAGAGTTCTGAATCCTACTGATCTGGAACTTAGACTAAAACTTTGTTTAAGGCAGGGGTTATGATTTAACATTACAAAAATTAAATGTAAAGGAAAGGGCCACCTCTCCTTAACATACTGAGTAGACTGGTGTTGACATTTTTCATGAACACGGTTTTGGGGTTAATGACTTCGAATAAACTGGAGGTGTTAATACTCAAATTGAAAATCCCTATAACAGTAATGGTTCGTTTTATGTGTCAACCTGACAGGGCTAAGGGACGCTCAGAGAGCTGGTGAAACCTTTCTGGGTGTTTCTGGAGATCAGCATTTGATTTAGTACACTGAGGAAAATCACCCTCACCACTGCGGGTGGGAGTCATCCAATACATTAGGCTCACGCCCCAAACAGAACAGAAAAGGGGAGAAGGGTAAACTCCTTTTGGGTGAACTCTCTTCTTTTCTTGACCTGGGGCATCTAGCTCCTGATTTTCCTCACTTCACACCACCCTGGGACTTATACAAGTGGCAACTTGGACTTGGACTTGGAATGAATCACACCACTGGCTTTCCTGGTTCTCCAGCTTGTAGGTGGCAGATTGTGAGACTCTGTGGCCTCCATAACCATGTGAGCTAATTCTTTTAATAAATGATAAGAAATCTCTCTATATATATCTCCCGTTTGTTCTACTTCTCTGGAGAATCCTAACTAATACAACAGCATAATTTAAAGCAGTGCTTTTAAAGTATGTGTTGCAACCTGTGGATGTGACCTGTGCATGTATATGTAAAAGAGGGCAAGAACTAGACTGAGATTTTTAAAATGTGTTTTCTGGTATGCTTCACAAAGATATTTGAAAGCCACTGATTCCCAGAGGGTTTTGGAGGCTAGAAACAAATCCATTTACATTCAACAACTTGAATGTTTCCAAACATTGTCAGGACCCAGAGTGTATGTCTACTATTCCCAAGACATCCCAAACCATCAGTAATCACAGAACTATATATGGTCCTCTGGTTTTTATTTTTTATATTTTTAATGTTATCATCGGTGAACTGGTAATAAAGACAGTTGCTTTGCTGTCCTAGACGAAATTAAGACCTGGCTGGTGTAGCTCAGTGGATTGAGCGCGGGCCTTCGAACCAGACGATCGCGGTTCGATTCCCAGTCAGGGCACATTCCTGGGTTGCAGGCCACTTTCCGGCAGGAGCCAGTTCCCTGCAGGGGGTGCACGAGAAGCAACCATACATTGATGTTTCTTTCCTCTCTCCTTCCCTTCCCCTCTAAAAAGATAAATAAATAAAATATTTAAAAAAAAAAAAGACCTGCAGTCAGTCTCCCTCAATCTTCTGCTTTAGTGGGCTACTGAGCCCACCTTTTTCTTTCTTTCTTTCTTCCTTTTTTTTTCCCTGCACTGCAATTTGGTGTATGGATTGGGTACTGCCAGAAAGTATACAAGTGAAGGTGGCAGCATTTCTCTGAGGGCAGGCACAATTCTAGAGTCCTAAGGGAGTTGTTAGATCTGTTTATAGGCATCAACCTCACCTCAAAAGTACCAAGAGAAATCCTACCAAGCTTGTGGGCAAAACACATATAGGAAAACACATGTTTTCCTACCAGAAGATCAGGGAGGGATGTGATCTAGGGAGGGCGGAGTGGGGAAATGGCACTGTGAAGGGTAACTTAGTAGTCAGCTCTGGTTCGTGGCTGCTAGGGGGTCTCTGGAGTGCCAGTACATGCCCCTCTGGGAAAGTGCTAGGCCTCAGGTTTCTTGCTGGTAAAACAGGGATGATAACAGGGATGATAATAGAAGTGATATGAGTCTCAAATGAGGTAATACCAACAAGTAAAGCACTGAGAACCTATCTGACACAACAAGTGCTCAATAAGCAAACAGGAATAATGTTTTGCTTACTTGCTCAATAAGCAAATTCAGGAAACAAAAAGGCTGAGGATCCTCAGTAAAACTGGTGCAAGACAGAAAAAAATAAAGACCCCTAATTAACCTAAAAATTTGGTTAACATATGCATAATATACAATTATCATTTTAACCAATTTTAACTGTACAGTTCACAGTGCAGTGTCATTAAGGACATTCGCATTGTTGTGGTACCACCATCACCACCCATCCACCATCGTTCCATCTTGCAAAACTGACACTCGGCACCTGCAGAGCAATAATCACCATTCCTCCTTCTCCCCACCCCCTGGCAACCCTTATTCTTTCCCCTTCTATCTCTGAATTCGACTACTCTAGCTACCTCACTATAAATAAAATCACTAAGTATTTGCCCTTTTATTTCTGGTTTATTTCACTCAGCATAATGTCCTTGAGGTTTGTCTATGTTGCAATGGTCAAGATTTCCTTTCTTTTTAGGTCCTATTGGCTTTTCAACCTATCAGCTTTTTTTAATTTGTTTTTTATAATTTTCAGAAATCAAACATGCAGATATTATCACATACCCTCTTCTCTCTGGCAAAGGCAAATAACTTCTATGGAGTTACCTGAAGATCCCTGTCTGTAAAAATGCTAACTTGGCCATGGCTGGTGTGACACTGTGGACTGAGCACCAGCCTTCGAACTGAAAGGTCTCGCCAAAAGGTCGCTGGTTTGATTCCCAGTCAGGACACTCAGAGCACAGGCCTGGGTTGCAGACTAGGACCCCGGTTGGGGCTATGTGAGAGTCAACCTATCGATGTTTCTCTTTCTCCCTTTCTCCCTCCCTTCCCCTCTCTCTAAAAGTAAATTAAGTACAATGTTTAAAAAAAAAAAGAAATGTTAATTAGAAAACTAGTTTTCTTAAGAAAGGTATTATTCCTTGAGGCGGGCTGTTTACATTAATCAACATTTCTCTAATACTCGTCATGTTTTGTGTAACACTTTTTCAAGTGTCAATTGTAGCTTGCCAGTTCTGCTGAAGTGTGGAGGCTGCCAATAGGAGAAACCAGAACGGTAACTGTCCCCATGGGGCTTTTTCTGTCATGGTGAAACATTTATTTTTAACATTTTCATTTTACATATGCATTGCTTATGTGGATGGTGGCTGCAAATATTAGGCCCACTGATTAGTCACTGTTTGAAAAGTCCTGGTTTCCCTGTATTTTCATATTTGTCTCTTTAAAGCAAGTTTTTCATTGGAAGTTGTGGATTTAAGCCGTTCACATGCAAACTAGAATCTGTTTACCATTGTCACAAGAAATGTTTCCTCTCAGTAAACAAAATGGTGATAGGAAAAGCAAAAAAAAAATTGCTAAATAGCTAACATTAAAGAAAAACATCATGGATATCACATCCCAACTCTCACCTCTCAGATTATGCCTCATCACTTTTCTGGACTTTTCTAGAAAACTATTAGCATATCATAAACATGTGTCTTGGTGATTACAGGCGAGCATAACAGCATCATCCAAGATTCAGTGCTATTCTCATTTCTTTGCAAAATTAATATTTAAAGCTTAGTACATGGAAATAATCTGTTTCAGTATTATATTTCAAAATGTTAAGGAAATTTCCAAATCATACGTATAAGTCTTACTCTAGGCTCAAATGATGACAAGGCCAGCAGAACTATTTATAATGAGAACTAAGAAATTAAAATAAAATTTACTTGCTATTACCTTATTCTGAACATATAAACAGTCTATTTGATAGGATTTCTGGTGATTCTGAGCTCGATTGCCCACAAAATGATGCATTAAAGGATTGCTAATGTAATGCCCTAATTGTATAAAGATTTTCATTTTATATTAATTGATAACTAATGGATATTTGAAATGGCAGGAAAAAAGAAACAAAAACAAAATAGTATAAGTAACAAAATAAAGCAAAACAATTTAAAGATCCAGAGCAAAAACAGTGAGTAACACTTTGGTTATTAACATGACAGCTTTTCTACGATAAAAAAAAAAAAATCACTTTTTTAGGTACTTTTTAAAACTGGAAACACTGTAAATCAATCTTTTAACTCCAAAAGGAATGTCCATTTACTATAAGAAGAAAATGAAACTGAAATTATTTTCCCAAGCTTTTTATCATGAAACAATTCAAGTATACAGAAAAGTTGAAAGAATAGTAAATGAGTAGCCACAGACTTTATCCCTAAATTCTATGACTGTAGTTTTTTTGCTAAACTTGCTTTCTTTTACTCTACACACACTTATTTGTAGTTGCTGGTATCATTTGAAGTTGCAAGTCTTACCACGCATCTTCTCATAATAACATCCTCCTACAGAAACACAGTATTCTCATGTCAAAAACATTAACAATAATTCTTTATTACCTGAGATGCAGTCTACATTAAAATTGTCCAAGAACGTCTTTCATAATTGCTGGTGGGTTTTGGGGACCAAGAAGCAATAAAAATTCACTTACTGCAATTTCATTATGTCTGTTTTTATGGAATTGCCCTCCCACTTTTTGCCTCCCCTCTTCCCGACAGTGCCTTTTTAAAGAGCCCAGGATGGCTGTCTTGTGGAATGCCCCAACATTCAGAATTTATGTCATTTGACTTGTTCGTCTTGGCCTCAACTTGCCATTCTAGAATCCATGGAGGTATTTGGCATATTTACTTGCCTTCTAGCCCTAACATTCTGTATTTATGTCACTGGACTTGTTTGCCCAGGCCTAGACTTGCTGCCTTTCTAGAATCCATGGTGGTATCTGGAATATTTCCTTGACCTCTAGCCCCTTTTCCAACCCTAGAGCTCACCTGCCTTCAACCAAGAACACAAAGAGATCGCAGATTAGCTGAGCTCAAACTTTAACCCTTCAAAGAAATTGTGGCTTCAGGAAGAAAGCTATTTAAATGGTACTGCCAAATGAAAAGTTTTTAACCTAAAAGGAAAGGTGTCTCAGTTGAATGTTGATTTCCGAGCAAGTGCAGGGCCAGTAAAGAGGCGGGTCAAGGCATAGAGCTTGTAAGGAGGGCTAATGTCTGCTCTTGTTATGCGAATGTGTAGGAAGGAGCATCAAAGGTGCTTCCTTTAACTGCTTTTGTCCTTTGTCTACCAAATGCCTTTTAGCCTCTTTGGAGGTAAATGCTAAACTGAAAGAATAAAGAAGTGTATGATCGTAACTTTTGTTGTCAGACTTAAACTGAGTTAAGGGGGACGGGCGCGGGGGCAGTGGATAGCTAAATTCACTGAGATCCATGATTATGGCCTGAGCTCCAGGCAGTATCTGATTCTGATCCCCAGATAACTGTCCTTGCTTTTCAAGGGCATCTCCCTAAGTGGACTTGGAAAACTCTGACAGAAAGGCCCCCTGCTTGCCATATTTCAAGAAAAATTAATGAATCTATTCCCCGGGTGCGAAAACCCCAACTTAATTAATCTACATTTAAAAACATAGGAGTGTGTCATACATGTGCACCAGCTGTAAACAGGCTTAGAAAGGGCACCTAAACGCAGAAGAACATGATACGATGGCATTTGTATCTGCGCTTCTGTGATAGCTTATAAACACTGGCTATTTTGGCCCGATACCTCTCTAGAAATACAGACTTAAATAAACAGAAGTTTGACCCCAGTAGAGGTGGTGTTCTTCTGCAGGCCAAGTGTTTTTAAAAAACGTGATTGGCCAGCCAAGATGTTTATCTGCCTGGTGCCTCAAATTCTCAAACAGTTTATTTGAATGCTGTGTGAATGGTTAATCTCCTACAAGTTTTGGGGCTTTAACAAGGTAAACAAATGGATGGGCTGTGAAAGTAAACACTGCATTTCCTCCCAGGCTCATCCTCCACTACAAAATTCCACTCCCTCACTCCTTTCACTAGCCCCAGCCCTTCCCTTCTCAAGCTTAGTCTCTTGTACTCTGTTAAAGTACTGAAATTGCAAAGGAGACATTTTTAATTATAAGTACTACAGTAATGAATTCAAGTACACTCATTTATCATAAAGGGCTTTCCCATCTGTCTCTAAAGTATACTTAAAAATGCTGTGTATTTGATAACATTAGCACCAAGCATCTTCTACATGTTAATGTTCGGTGTTTTAGATGTTCGCTCCCCCCCCCCCCCCAAAGACAGCATGGTGGCTGTTCCAGAAAGAGCGCATTTATCTCTGTGTTTGGGAGTGCCTGTGTGGTCCCTTCCTAATTTATTTGCACTCCAATCTTCATGGATAGCAACGCAATCCCCGTAGGCAAAGGGGAGATTAGGGAACAGGATCGTCTGCTTCTCCCCACCCTGACAGAAAAGGGAAAACAACTTCCCGGAGTCCCACAAGTTCTTCTGGCCACTGTACAAATTGTTCTTGAGCATGGAGAGTTTCCAAAAGCCCTAATTAGCAACTCACAGCAAACATTTCTTTGCATTAGCTAATGATCCGGCTACACTTGTAAGCAAACAGAACCAACATATCTAATCAATGCTGAAAAACCAACTGAATGCCTATTAAACATCTGGATGTAATTTTCTAGTTAGAACAAAATGAAAACATATGCAGGTTCCTTTGATCTGCGCCTTAACAAAAAAATTGTTGATAAAAAAGCATACTGGTCAGTCAACGTGTCATTTTCATAAAGTCTGCTCATTTCTCTTCAAATGTTCCCAGTTTAATTTAGTTGGTTTCCTGCAATCTCTAATTTTACCATATTGTGTGAAACCACAAGAGATTCTTTGGATGTGATTTTATTTGAGGTTTTACTGCTGCATGGATCTGCTACCGATTTTTTTCATCTCTGCTTTCTCCCCCTCACCCCCCTGCCCATCCTGTTCTTTTCTTTGGTAAAGGGGTGGGAAGAAAGGTTATAAAGCAATTGTAGGAAAACTTTTTTTGGACCCTACATTCTTAGGTTTAAGAAATTCCCAGTTTAAAAAAAAGTCAAACTCACAGTTAAAAGGAAGAGAAAATGATAAAACTGATGTTTTAAAAATTGACATAATTATTTATTTCAAATTTTAAAAATAGATTTAAAAGATGTGTAATTTCTATGACTAGCAGCCATAATTTTTCTTACTGCTACTATATATAGCATCTAGTTTTTATAATTACTTATGTTACTGGTGAGTTAACATTTGACAATCAGCAACAAATGAATGTAAATATACCCATATATACATTAGTGATAAAATAAACTATATATATTTTTATTTGCAGAGGATAAAAAAGGAAGGTTTTTCAGAGACAATTTTTTCCTATGGAAGCAGAATACTTAGCATTATTTCATGTAAAAAACATCATCAACATATGAATATGTTAAAGGTAAAGAAGATTATGTTTAACAGACTTTAAATAGAAGATCAAAATTATAGATTTCATGAGGACTCAAGCAGGCTGTAGGCAATCTGCACATATATTATTTATTTAAAACATAAGATTAAAGCTACTTGATTGTTTAAACACCATCATTTGTAATGCAGTTTGATGAGAGTTTTGTAGTATAATTATTACAGCATGACAATCACAGAGAAAGTACGACCTTGAAAGGGGGCCCAGCCTTCTCCCTCTCTCAAGGAGGATGCCTGAGAAAGAAGCCATAGAAAACCCACCATCTTTATGCACACAACTAAAGGCCTTCCTTCCAATTTTAAAATCATTTCTCTTTTTCCCCCCCCATTACTACATTATAAGGAAATCAGAAGGTCTGGTTTCAAACTCTACTAGTCAGAAAGCACTGGTCAAAAGACAACTTCCAATTTTTGCCCATGGTGAACTGGGAAATACAGTGAGCAGACATGTTTGGTTCTTGTAGCTGTACTAGAGAACACTTAAAGACACTGTGTTAGAAAAGATTTTGAAGGGAATGGAAAGTGGGGAGTAGAAGCAGCAACACTTTTGCTCCTGTCCCAAAATATAGAGTTTTAATTTTTCTCTTTAAACTTAATTAACCAGACTATGCCAGTAAAATCAAAGTCAGCCTTAGGTAAGCAAGGGAGAAGTCTCAGTGGCTCCAGTGGTTGCAGCATACATGGGCATATCTGTGACATCCAACCACTTTCTACAGTGTCCTGGAGCTGATCATGGGATGCACTGAGCACAGCCTGGCACATGTGGCCCAATCCCTAGATGAAGATGACAATGCACACAGGTTGCCAAAGGACAAACTTAGTTGCTCATGGATCATATGATTTTAAGAAGTCCTGTATGTGGAACAAGCCTGTTCTGGTCATCACCAAATTTAACCAAGAAAAGAAAGGCAGTGCTTCCTTCCTTTGTGTTCTCCATTTTATCAAAGTGAGTAATACGACCCCATCCTAATCCTACTTAATAAATTAATAAGAACACCCCAAAGCCACAATGCCAAACTTGTTTAAGAATATGCCATGGTCTTGTAAAGACATGCTAAAATTGCTCCTTTAATTTTTTATTTATAATTGATATTTGAGATCGCTGCAATTATAATCAATATCATGCATATTTAAAAACAACTCCAGCAGTAAAATGTATCACCTACAATAATGCTTTTAATATTTCAAGAAAAAAGATCTCTGTAAAAGCAAATCTTGGAATAAAATGTATTTCTGTTTAAATAAATGTCTATCCATAAGTTTCTTGAAAGTAGAATAATTGGACCGCAGGGTTATTAGTACTAAAAACTTGGTAAGTACATTCCAGTGTAAGTAAGATAAATGCTTGTCAAAAATGTCTCTTTTTTATGAAAGAACTCACCATCATTTGGCTAAAATAGCATTATTTACTTACTAATCATGTGAAAATAGCTCCACTGAACTGTTCTTTAAACAAAAGTACAAATGTAGCAATATTGAAGGTTTTCTGCTATGTGGTATATTCAGGGAAACAGAAAAAAAATCCTCTGGAAATTTATACAGTGCACCCGTTTATTGAAAATCTCAAAACCCCTTTTAAGTTCCAGTTCTTAATAATTTTTGCCACGTCATTTACCCAGCGCTTCCCACTTAGCTCCTTACTAGGCTCAGCCCTGGGGTACCACCCAAATTGTGAGCAGGACTGGTTATTCAGGTCTCAATGCTGGTTTATCCCATTGTCTCCCTTTGTTTCCAGGAATTGGAAACAGACTCCTGGTCGTGTTGCTGAGGCCCTCAAAATTCTCAGTATCCCCTTATTCCCCAACACAGCGAAGTTGGGACTTTTAAGACAAGGACCCTAGATTTCGAGCCGCGGGGCAAAGCATTGTTATCTGTGACTGGTCTGCGCGTGCCTTACCCTGGTACCACTCTGGGTACACTTGTCGCCAAACGAAGGCAGAGCAACTTTTTTTGCAAAGTGGTTGGAAACCCTCCGACAAAAACCAAATCCTACCAGCTCGGGTACAAAGCGGGCGTAGGCATTAAAAGCCCAGTCTTAGGCGGCTGGTGTACATGTGACAGCCGATGCTTTGCCCATTTATGCATTTTCCACCAAGTGCACAGTCCACTTCTTCTCGTTGCACCCGCGAAAAGGCAGCTTAAGGAAAAACAAACCTCAGACAAATTTGTGAATGCGACCTCACTTTCAAAAGAGTAGCTTCAAACAAGGGGTCAGCACCCCAAGATGCGTTTGGTTCCGACTAACAAAAAGTCTACTCCCCTCCCCTCCCTACCCCACCCCAGCCAAGAAACTACGCTGTTTATCTCTGAAGTACTTTCACTGAGATGTCAGGATTTTAATTAAAAGGAAAAGTGAACAAGTGGCAGGATTTTTGCAAACTCAAGCCCCCAGCTTCTGCGACTACAAGCTTAAGGATCTGTCCCTCTCGCGCGCGCCCGCGCGCTCCCTCACAGGCCCCACGTTACTTTGATTGACAGCCAGACTCCGCCGCTCTCCTTCCCACCGACCTTCCCATCTACAGTGCCAATCTCCGCGTCTCGCCGCTTCCCATTGGCTGGCTTCGGCGTCCCGCGGTTCCTCCAGGAACTGTTCCTCAGCGAGCCGGGAGGACGCGGCTGGCTGAGAAGGGTTGGGAGGATGGGAGGGGAGACAAGGGAGACGGCGGCGGTGGAAGCGAGTGGCGTTGAAGAGGAGGGGGAGCGAAGTGGGGGCGGCCCGTCCAGTTGTGCGCCGCTATAGGCTCCTGAGAGGCGTCGCGTCTGTGCCCCACGTTGGGCACGACGTACGCTATTGGCTGACGCCGGACTTCTGCTCCCCCTCCCAACCTTCCCGGCCGCGTAGCTGGCCGGCTTGGTGCTCTCGCCCCCCGCCTGCGAAGGGCTGGGCGGGGCTCGCGCGGGGCTGGGCGGAGCCCGCGCTGGTTAGCTCCGGAGTGTGAAACCGCGTGTTAATGTAACCGGCGCGAGAGACGCGGGCGGCGGCGGCAGGGGTAGGAGCGGCGGCTGCTGGAGTAGCAGCAGGAGCAGCGTCGGCGGGTTCCCTGTGCCCTGCGTCCCACAGGCAGCGGACTACACCACCCCCACCCTTTCACGGCCGGGCGGGACCCGTGCCACCAGCCCGGACGTCCGCCGGCCGGCGGCGACCTAAGTCCCGCCGGCTGCCGATTGTCGCGACTACTCCGCACTCGCTTGCGGAGTTTGCCGGCCGGGAGGGAGGCGGGGCGGCGGAGCTCACTCCTGCTCTCCTCGCCACCATCTCGTGGATGTCATACCCCGGGTAGTGAGAGAACTTTGCAGCGGGCTGGAGCTCCTTTTACAGAAAGGCAGACGAAGGGAAGGAGAGAGGACCGAGGAAGGGGCTCGGAGGAAGGGTCCGAAGCGTCCGGCCCGGAGCGTCCGGTCGTGCGGAGCGAGTGTTCACCGGGCACCGCGCCCGGATGCGCTCCAGCTTCGAGGAGCAGTGGGTGGCCGCGGGACTACTCTCCGCAGAGTAGCCGCGTCGGGCCTGGGAGGTTTGTGCAATCGCGGAGAACGTCGACTGCGGGTTGCACGGACCGATCGGAGCAGCTTCCCGACGCTTTCTCAGCACATTCCCCGCCTCGCTGTCATTTAGCGCTCCTCGGCCGGGATTGAGGCTGTGGAGCGCTGGGCGCGGAGTCTCCACCGCGGCCCCTCTCACTCTCTTAATAAGTCTCTCGGGGCCCTGTTACAGTCCGGCCGAAGGCGCGGCCCGGGCCTGCGGGGGTCGGCTCCGATCGTCACCAGGTTTGTGTAGGGTTAGTCGGAGGCGCCGTACCACCTGCACCTCGCCCGCCGCTCGCGCCGCGGGAAAAACCCGGGGAGGAGGCAGACCAGGAGAAGAGCAAAGGAAAGCTGACCGTCTGGATTTGTTTGTTCGGGACGGTTGCGGCTACGGGAGCGGGCTGAAATCACCGCGCTCTCACCTCCCCGCCCGAGCGGCCGAGGCCTGCGAGTTGGAGAACGGCGCGTCGCCGCGGAGGTTTTTGGTGCAGCCGGGCCTGGGGTGCCTCGCGATGTGGCCCTGAACAGAGGATCCCGCACCGGCAGGAGCAGCCGGGCCCCGAGTGGCCAGTCTGTTCCTCCGAGCGCGTCTGCGTGCGTGGCCAGCGGGCCCCCAGCACGTCCCGCTTTTGCTTGGCTTCCCGGCTTAATTTTACTCGGCGGGATTAAAGTTGGAAATTGAGCGGAGAATTGAGTTACCCGGGAACAGAGCCGCGGCCGCCGCCAGAGCGATGTTCCCGCAGAGCCGGCACCCGGTGAGGCGCGGCTGGCGGGGGGGGGGGGAGGCGGGCAGTCCCGGTTGTGGTGGGAGAGGAGACTGTCTTCCTCGCTGTAGGGAGTGGGTGGCTGCTACATTTTGGCGGATCCCCCTCCTCTCTGGGAGTGTAAAGCTGGGCGGTCCGAGGCCCATGCCTTTTGGAGTGGGTTGTGGGTTTAAACTCCTAATTTCTCCCTTTTTCTCTGGGCCCCCTCCTACTTGACGTCTAGACTCGAGTAGGAGTAGGGCGGGGGCGCCCGCAGAGGCTGGAGTTTCGCTCCCGCAGCCACATCCCCTTCCCCGGGGCGGGTAGGGCGCCCCCCCTTTTGTTTCTTGTCTCGCCTATTTGCATGTCAATGAGGCCCCGGTCGGGCATGCCTGGAGGTGGCCCCGTCGACTCTGGGAACGGAGAGCGTTTGGGAGTTGTTTTGCTCCCCTGGTCCCCTGGGTCATTATTGCCCCTCCTGGGAGGGGGCGGCGTTATCGTCAATCTGGCCGGGTTCTTTGCGGCTGCCGGGGAGCCCCTTTTCCTGGAGGCTGGAGGAGGCTCCGAGCCTCTATAGTAGCCGGGGGTTGGAGGAGGGTCCAATTTCTCCCTTCCCAAGGGAAAGCTCAAACTCGAGCTTGGAACTCCGGGTTTTTTTTTTTTTTTGCCATTTCTAACTTTATTTCTCGTTTATGTCCAACCCATTTCTGTGTCCTCTGACTTACTGCTTTATCCATCCACCCGCATCCCCGACCCTCGGTCCCCCTTGCCGATCGCCCTCAGACGCCGCACCAGGCTGCAGGCCAGCCCTTCAAGTTCACTATTCCGGAGTCCCTGGACCGCATTAAAGAGGAATTCCAGTTTCTGCAGGCTCAGTATCACAGGTGCGTGTCCAGCCATGCCAGGTGAATGGTCACCCGGCTAATCCGGTGCCCCTCGTTGTCTAGCCCGATGGAAGTGGCGGCGACGTCTGTACTTAGTACAGGCGTCCAGGCGGTGGCGTGTGGAGTCACAGTAAAGACCTGTCATTCATGTTACCCCCTTTCCTGGCTCTTCCGGAGCAGCCCCTTCTCTTGTCTTCTCCTCCCATTGTTTCCCTTTTACCCGTTTGCTGCTGTTCCAGGGAGTCTATTTAGGAGTTGCATGAGAACCATCAATATTTGCACTTCATTTATTTATTTTGCAACAGGCTGAGCTAAAACCTTGGTTCAGTTGGTGACCCAGCCCTTGGAGTGCGAGTTCAGGGAGGCAAAGCCAGTGTTGAAATCACTGTTTGCCATGCTAGAGAGTTGGGTGGTCTGAGGCAAAGTCCATTATTGAAAGCCAGATGCTTTTTAGCTGTGCCCAGCGTTGGTAGCGAAGGTGGGGGGAGGTGGATGTGTGTGCAAGGGAAAGCTCCCTTGCTTTGGTGTCCTGGGTTGGTTTGGATAGGAGGGGGATTGGAGTCATATTTATACCCATCTCAGCTTTAGTTTTTTGTCTAGTGAGACCAACTTCAAAAGTTCGTAAGTGAGAACTGTTTGTAAAGTAACCCATTCATCGTACATTTCCAGAAATGTTAGTTTCTTCTCTTGTTTCTCTGAAGTCTTAACTCTTTAGAGCTAAGAAATAACTGTATAATGACAGTTTTTATTTTTGTCATGCTTGAGAAAAAGCACACAGATGCTTCAGTGTGAATGTTCTTATTTTGTCAGAGGCTTTCTGATTATTGACCTTTTTTCTACTTGACAATAATAATATCTACTCGAAGGTAACAATCTCAAGCTTGAGGCATTCCTGCGTACAGTGTGTTTAACCAAGCAGGAGGGGACTTCAGCCCACTTTATTGCGTTACCTGCTTGACATATTTTGGCATGGATTTAAAAAACAAAGGTTTTAAAAGGGATCAACAATTGTAGAAGTAACTTTACAGTTATTTTCAAACCGAGGGACTGTTTGAGTTGGCAGAGACAGTCCAGCCTATGCATGAGACTGAAGGTTGTGCAAAGGCCAGATTTTGGTGGAGTCCAGAGAAGCGAACTTTGTTGCAGGGAAGTGGGAGGAGTGCACCGATGACCACCAGGAGGAATCAGTCTTCTGGGTAAATTGGTTTTGACAGATTGTTCCTTCTCGTCATCTCACCAGGTATGCACCAAGAAGAAAAAAGATAGTAGCTGAATGGATACTCTGTATATAAATACCCCACTTCTTTTTTCTGTTCAATGCAAGGACAAAGTTTTTGGTGTTTATCTAGATAGTTTATGGCTTTTCCAAATTGGTCTGTGTTTTTACTTGAAGTGCAAATATGTGAGGCAGATGTTAAAACAAGTGACATAATGTTTACATTAAGTTGCCTGTTTTGTTTTCGTAGCCTTAAATTGGAATGTGAGAAACTGGCGAGTGAAAAGACAGAAATGCAGAGGCACTATGTGATGGTAGGTATCCTTTTCATGTAATATGAGCAATTATGTGTGTTTAGCATTATAAAACAAGAGTTAATGAAATGCTTGTTTTTTTTTACAGTATTATGAAATGTCATATGGATTAAACATAGAAATGCATAAACAGGTAAGCTTTGGTTAAATCTCAAGCTGAAGTGACAAATGAGTGACGATTTTTTCATACTGGCTTTGTCCTCCAGTCGGGGGGAGTTTGTGTGCCATTGTTCTGCCTTGGTTTCCCTTCCTACAAACTGGTGGTAGTATTCTGCAGCAAGGGTTGCGTCTTGACAGTTGCAAAGTGTTTAAATGAATGGGTGAGAGTTGCTTTGGAATTGTCAACTACCGTGTTTACAGGCAGTTAGGAATTGAGGCTCTAGACTTTCCACCTGGAGAGATAAACTCTCCTTGAAAGATATGGGCAATGTGTAGAGTTGTTGAAATTGAGAAGAGCTAATGTCTTTGCTCAGGTTTGGAAAGAAGTGTGGACCTGTGAGACACTCCCATCCTCAAATCAGGTTAAACAAGGTGTATGACTAACTGTGGAATTTTCTTTATGCTTTGGGGCTGCATAAAGTGATTCTCAGGATTAGTGGCTAATAACATACATGTTCTTGGGAAATTTCTCAGTTGGTGCAGGTTTGGAGGTGAGGAAAAGCCTTTCTTTATGGCCACAGCATGTGTTGGGAGTTACTTCAGTCGTAGTGGTTTTAAAAGCATGAAAAGATGAGTGACTGGAAAGCTCTAGCTATGACTATGAGTTTGCAAGTTCCCATAAAATTCACACTTATGGCTACTATAATGGTGTATAAAAAGAGTATTGAGCTGGAACAAGGCACTAAGGACCTCATAAGAGAAGAAAAGCTAAATGATTGCTCAGCCCAGAGGACCCTCGATTGAGTAGTCATTGTCTGCCAAAGAAAGCATTAATGGCAGGGTGTAAGTATTCTGGAGATATGCTGACATTCACTTTTTCATCAAGACGCTGGTACAATAAGTCTTTTAGAAATCGATTGCCTCTTAAAAAATTATCATCAGATGAAGTTGCACAGTTGGACACATTTCAAAGTGCAACAATACAATTCTTACTTGATGTATATGTGCTATTTCATTTCAAACCCTTGTTTCATTAAATTAAAGAGCATGGCTGACCGGCTGGGGCACAGTGGAGAAATTGATTAGTTCAGCCTTCAGATCTTCCTTATATTCAAAGACTTTGATTAAGCAAGTGTGTTTCAGAGTTGAATTCTGCTTTTGTAACTCTGCACTCTTTGATTTTTAATTCATCATAGGTTTCATAATGTTAAATTATCATCTTGTACATTAGATCCGATCTCAAATATGTGGTTGGAAAGAGGTAGTGACGTGTGGGTCCTTTCATTGATAATATAATTGGGCCTATAAAAATGCTGATTTTATTCTGATTTGCAGAGTTGATAGCTTAGTTTATGTTGGGTTTGTGCCTTTGTTTTTGTGTGTTTAAGTGGCCAGTGCCTGATTGAGGCACTTGTAACTTGTTGGTTGATCTTAATTGGCCTGGAAGATACATGGTCATTTAAGTACATTATGCAAATAAGCTTGGTCAAGAAGTTCTAACCTGCCCAACCCTAAGGCCTCCCCCACCCTTTTCTTTTGGTTAACAAATATTCTGCAAGAGTAAGAGGTGACTAAGCATTTTCTTAAATTCATATACTCAAAGGAGTGACTCTTACAGGGGAATGCCAGTTGTGTGTACTATATGCTGGTGTTGGGTTTATCGGGGGAGCTAAGGAGGTGTGTCATTCTTTTGGGTTCTTGTAGGTTTCGTGTGGAGTGTTCTTTTCTTTATCATTCAGGAAGAAAGAAAAAGGGGAGAAAAGAGCCAGGAATCCCCATGGTGCAAAAGTAGTTTTCTAATAAGTGTCTATACTTCATCAGGCGTTTGATGGTTGCAATTGGCTCAGTAATTTGAAAAATGTGACTAGCTGAGAGATGCCATAGTCTTCATAGTAGGGTATTCAGCCCCCTGAAATTTAGTTTATATTGTAAATGCTGACAGACCCTTAACTAGAGTGGTATGCAAAGCAGTACTGTAATTCAGTTTAAAGTGGCCTTACATTTGAAAAACATCCTTCTGAATGTCACACATTAATAATAAGTTCTGAGGAGACATTTGGTGCAGCTAGTAATCATAATTCTTATTAAAACTGGTGACGTTTGGCCCCCAGGGTGTAGCCAGGCTCAAATTGATGCTTTTTGCCGCCTGATCACCAGCATGGCCTAAGTGCTCATTATATTGTAGAGAGGGCCTTTGGAGCTCTCATTAGATTTGACAGGAATTCTCTCTAGGGGGAAACTGGGCATTAGCGAGACTCCTGACAGGCTGAAATTAGTCCTGCTTTATGGCTTATAACCAAATGCTAGCAAGGCATCATCAGGGGACACAAAAAAATTGTCATTTCTGACAACATCTTTGTTACTGAAAAAATGCAGTGATGGGGAAATTTCCTTGGTTAGAGCTTTAATGTTACTAAGATTTATCTCCAGTGTGACTACTGCTCTCCCTTCCCACCTTTCAGCAAGTTTGTTGAAGAAGTGAGTTTTAGAGATTTCAGTGTCGAGTCTCGCCAGACTTTTCTGTGTGGGAAAAAAAAAGTGGAAGTGCGTCCAAATCAAGAATGGTATAATTGTGGTTTCCTTACTTGGTGTGGTGCCCACAGTCTCTGTTTATGTTGTGTCAACACTTCCTGATAAGTCTTCCCCTTACTTGTTCTGCTCCCATTTGTGGCTGGTTACTGAGAAGGCAGTGGCGTAGAGATGGTAATGGATACTTAAGTCTTTTATTATAGCATCAAGTCAATTTTTTTTTTCTCTTGAAACTTTTATAAATCTCTGCCTGTCCATCTCTCTGGGTAGATCTTAACATTTTGGCTGTCTATATAAGAGAGGTAGAAACTTCTCATGAAAAATTGAAGCAATTCTGATACCACTAAAGTGTTAGGGTACAATAAAAACCAGCAGGTTAATGTGAGTCTGGTTGTTTTGAGGTTTGTGTTGTGTTTAGCCATGTGAATTTTAAAGGGTTTTTCTCCCCTGTCATGTGGCATATTACCTCACTTGATATTTTTGGGAAGTGTGCATTGTAAATATATATATGTATAAACCTTATTTATTCCACTTGTGTATCTTTTCAGCAGGCTGATGAAGCATGCCATAAGTAGTCATTAGTGGCCTGAATTTTTATAGCACTCAACAGTTTTCAAAAGTGATTTGCCTCATTCTGTGGAGTAGCTTGGGGGTGGGTGTTTTGCTCTGCCTGCAGCTGTGGGTGCGTGTTCAGCGTCTGGGCCTTGTCAGGCTGAGTACCTATTGAAGCTTGAGTTTGGGTCACCTGGTCCTCAATTCAGTGTTTGTTTCCTGAGGATGAGGCCAGGGGCAGAATCATCCTTTGGCCTCTGTGTAGTGACCCAAGTCTGCCTAGCTGCAGGTCTCACCCACTCACTTCGTTGTGTGTGCTGACCATCTTTATGATTTACAAGACACGTTGGGGCTAGATATATGTTCTAAAAGTTAAGAAAATTAGCAGTATTGATTGATCTGTGGGGGTACAGGTATGAGTATGTAGAAAGTGGTAACCAACCTGGCAACACTGTCTGCAGGTTAAAATAACGCCTAAGGATAAAAGAATATTTGAAACTTGTGGCCAGGCCTCCTGGTTGAGACCCAGTGATGCAGTGAATTTGGTCGGTCCCTTTGTCTCACTGGGCCTGTATTCTTCTGAAGAGCAGGCAGAATGAGTACATGGGGCTTTCCAGGGCAGTAGTGAATTTGGTGGAAGGAGCAGCTCTGGAAGGGAGGGAAGAGTATCCTACAGTCCTGGTCTTGGGGTGGAAAGAAGAGGACCGAAAAACCAGACGAGAGCTTAACGTTTCCAGTGCCATGCAGTATTTCAGCAAGTATAGTGCCTCAGACCGTGTACATTTTGGAGAACGGCTCTCACAATTTCAATGTGTGCTTTCAAGTGTCTCAAAAAAATAAGTTGTTCTTTAGTAGTTTTTTAAGTGTTTAGGTAGAACTGTTAGGGATTTCCCTGTAGACTAATTCCATAGATGTGATTCTCTTGGTGTTTGTCTGCAAGTTTTACCCTTTTCCTGTTTTTTAACCCATTGTGTCCTCTGTCTGCAGTTTCTCACACTGAGATTTTTATTTTTCCTAAGTCAGTGTCCCCCAAATGGAAAATGACTAGATGGAGTGCCGGCACTTAGAGTTAAGCTTCACCAGGTGTTAATCTTGTAGTACAAAGAGGGTAGCTGTCATCAGGATTGGAGTGGTCCCCAACCTCATTTTCATTACCCAGGCCTGTCCTTTATAAGCATAAGTAAAGGAGATAAAGCTTCCTGTGTGTCGAGAGTACAGATTCTGAGCTGCAAGATTCACCTTTGTTTTTATCAGCAAGCAGGATGCGTCCTTACTAAGTTAACCGGCACCTACCCACCTCTTCAGCAGTTGGGCTAGTTGCTGGTTTCTGTCCAAGGCTTACTAGGGTGAGGTGAGTGACGCATTTGTCTTAGGCACAGAATTTAAGGGAGATACTAAAAAACTTTGTACTCAAGATAAAAAAAGTACTATTTTTAAAATTCAAAATTGATGCCAAAACTCCAAGGGGAACAAAATATGTAAAGTCAGGACCCAACAGGGTTGGGTGAGTCGAGGGAGGGAAGTTCAGAGACAGCAGAGAAGAGGTAGAATGAAGGGCCCATGCGGAGCTGTGGTGACCTACAGGATCTGCTTTGGTGCAAAACACTTCGAGTTGCCTTAATTAGGGAATTTCATTTAGTTACTGGGCAAGTCATGAACTTGTTGCCTGGGCCTTGGTTTTCCTGTCTGAAAAAGGAGGGTTTGTTTAGCAAGGCAGGTTCTAGAGTTGGGTTCATTTCATGATAGGGAGTTACATCACTCCCCCACTGGAACCCAGCACCGCTAGTGTGTCTGTGGAGGAGAGTCTTTGGTCAGAGGATTTAAGGTGTTCCTCCAAATAGTATTTGTTAAGAAACACAGGGGGAAGCCCTGGCTGGCGTAGCTCAGTGGATTGAGCGCGGGCCTGCGAACCAGATGATCGCGGTTCGATTCCCAGTCAGGGCACATGCCTGGGTTGCAGGCCAGTTCCTTGCAGGCTAACTACCAGCAGGGGAAGCACAAAAGGCAACCATACGTTGATGTTTCTCTCCCTCTCTCCTTCCCCTCTAAAGATAAATAAATAAATAAAAATCTTTTAAAAAAAAGAAACATGAGGAAAAAATCTGTTCCCTTAGCAAATATGTAAGTCATCTTGTGTGGTAGTTAAACTAAAGATATATGCATATTCAGTTATTGACTCACGGAACCATTTAAAGTTTCTATAGATCTGAGTCTTTGTTCTTCAGTTATTAAACTGTTTTGGTCTCCAGAAGTGGATTAAATTGGAGGAAACTAAGAAACTGACTGGGTCCTCTTTATTAAGGCTTTGGTTAACTCGGTCACCCAATTCCCTATAGTCCCTGTTGCTTACTGTTGCTTCAGATTATTTTAATATTTAAATTCTCAGGACTAGTACCTTTAATGTGAAATATTGAGTATATGGTTTACAATTAAATTTTAGCTAGCTGTTTTGGTTTGCCAGCTTATTTGACACGATTAGCCATTTGTACCTTCAACATAGTCCTCACTGGACTGTAGTAAGAAACGTGCCATAGGACTTTTGTATGTTATGTATATGGTTTGGTGTTTTAAGTAGAAAGTGCGGGCGTAGGCATTCAGGTGTGGGAGAGACTTTTCTAATTTTCTGAGGCATGGTTTGACCTGAAAAGTGAAAAAAATTTACACTGCAAATTTGAAATAAAATTCACTTGGTTAAAAAAATGGTTTGTAAAACTGTTTTACAAGTAGTTGGTAGACCACTCAGTCACCATAATGCTTTTTATGAAACTCCAAGAAATGTTGACACAGAATATCAAATAACCTGTGATTGCCCTTGCTGGTGTGGCTCAGTGGATTGAGCGCTGGCCTGTGAACCCAAAGGTCGAAGGTTTGATTCCCAGTCAGTGCACATGCTTGGGTTACTGAACAGGTCCCAGGTTGGGGCATGAGAGAGGCAACCATTCGATGTTTTTTTCACACACTGATGTTTTGTTCTTTCTCCCTCCCTTCCCCTCTGTCTAAAAAATAAATAAAATCTTAAACTAAAAAATAAAAAAGCCCTGTGGTTTTGTATAAATCTATATTATATTATTTTATAATTCAGTTTTTTTTAAAGTTTTTAAAAAAGATTTTAATTTATTTTTAGAGGGGAGGAGGGAGGGAGAAGGAGGGAGAGAAACATCGATGTGCCGGGAGACTTGGCCTACAACCCAGGCATGTGCCTTGACTGGGAATGGAAATGGCAACCTTTCTGTTTGCAGGCCGGTGCTCAATCTGCTGAGCCACACCAGCCAGCGCTATCATTCAGTTTTTAAATCATTTTTAAGTTTAAGTCCATTTGCCTGCCTTTAAACAACATGAAGTCGTAACCTTGAGCTCATTGTTTGCCCTCTTTTCACACATTTTCAGTACTAGGCTAGGTTTGATGTTAGCACCATTACTGATCTATTATTATTAGTCTGGTATTTTGTGCAGCCTACCAGTAAAAAGTTTGAAAACATACCGCCAGACTTCTTAATACATTTATAAGCTGTATAAATATACCTTTTTAATGACTGGAGAAATTAAGTGGAGAGGTTAAAATAAATTTCTCCTTCTCAGAGCACCACATCAGCTTGTCCTGTGTGGCCCTAGGGTGCGCCCACTCTACAGACCACTAGCCATGCATTTCAAACACTGGAACTGTAGCCCTGAAAGGGACCATTTTTAGGATAATGAATGCAACACACCTTTAGGGGCTCGGGTCTTTTGACCTCCTTGGTGTGTCTGTTCTTTCTAATTTTGACTTCCTACTCCAGTAATTGCCTCTGCCTGTCACTCACAGCGGCTGTGTCTGCCCCTGATTAGTGTCCCTGCCAGTCTCACTTGGCCACCTCCTTCCATTCCCTCCAGGTCCTTTAATCCAGCCAAATGGGTCTCTTCTTCATGCCTCAAATGTGTTTTCTGTTTTCCTCGGTATCTTCCAAGGTCCAGTTCCAGTAACAACACTGCCTGTTTTTTTCAAGGTGTTCCATGACTGCTCCAACAGGAGGCTGTCACACTACCTGTTTTTACTCTGATGTCTGTAATAATACTTTTTTCATGTGCCTCTTTTGTTACTCCAGGTAGGTAGGTTGCAGTCTGCTCAAAGCTTGGGTTTGAGACTTACATCTGCCCTTCCCCATGAGTCAGGCACAGCAGGCCCTTGTTAGGTAGCATTTAATATGCTCCTTCTGGAGGTGTTATTTGGATCCTGAACCTGTATGACGATCAGGTGAAAGCTGCTTGGCAAAACCGTACACCATAGCTTTGGTAACAGTTTTGGCTCTTTCCAAATATGTTAGGGTTCTTCAAGTCTGTGGAACCCAGAGTAAAAATGAATCCAGAGTGTGGGCCCTTATGCTAAAATTCAGAACGAACTCTGATTTCAGTAGATGTTTTAAAGGATTTTAGTTCTAATAATCTCATCTAACCGTGTTTGCTCAGTTTTCCTTTTGGAAAAGTGATTTATAGTCAGAATATCCACTGAGGCTTTCTCTTGGGGAGTTTAATTATAGTAATAGACTTGGGTTTGTAGTAAAGAAGGAGAGGAAAGAGAAGCAGCACGTTGCTGAGGCTTATGAGTTGAGTGTTTGCATCAGTGACTGTCCCTGGACCACTGCATATTTCCTAAGGTAGACCACAGTCCTGATAGTGTTGAGGATAAGTTGAATTATAAGGTTTGCTGAAGGCATTGAACTTGACTTGTTTCTTAATAATAATGATTATACTTATTGATTATTTACTCAGAGTCTTTACATAGTCCTTTCACCCTCCAAACATCTTATTAAGAATTTCAAAGATACAGAAAAGGAGAAAAAATATACAGCGAATAGTCATACTCACTTACATGATACCAAAAGTAAACATTTTGTAATATGTGCTTGTCAAGTATCTTACATGGAGCTTTAGCACCCCCACCCCCTTAATGTATAAAAGAATAATTCTGGAAAACTTGAAGGGTTTGTTAGAGGGCTGGGCCTTTCTTTAGCTACCAATACTATTTTAAACGGATAACATGGAGGAGGAGTTTTCTCCCAGTACATTTTAAGAGTCCCATCTTAACAGGTGTTTTTCCTCCTGGACTTGTCCTTTGTTTTTCCTCCTGGACTTGTTTTGGGGTGGCTGTATTAAGTGATCCACAATTATATGGTGAGAGGGTACTTTGTTTTTCACCTGGCACATGAAAGTGGGAATTGGTACTTACAGGAGAAAGCCAATTTTCCTTCCCCAGACCTAATGCCTTTTGGCCCTGTGTATTGCACCTTTAAGATGAAATCAGTGTATTTGCTGGGGGAAATAGCTTTTGTGTTAATAGGTGGGAAACTGAGGAATAATTGTGCAAAAAGACTCTGACCTTGGACTTTGTGTGGCTAGAAACTGTCCTAATGGAGAAGTTAAGTTGGCCTCAGAAGCTTGGGGTGGTAGAGAGGTGTGAAATACCAGAAAACAAAACCCCTTTGAGTAGGCCTGTGTGTGGAGGAGGCTCTCCAGGGCAGGGAGCTTCCGAGAGTGCAGCCTCTGTCCCCTCTCGATGCCTTGAGCAAACAGCGGATCAGAGCCTCTTATGAGTAAGGTGACCAGCCAGTGTATTGACAAGCACAGACACAATAGAAAACTGCATTAGGAGGCCAGCCGTTGGGATTTGCAGTAAATATATTACAGAACACAAGTGACTTGCCGATACTGCTTGTTTAGCAGTTTGCAAGGGCAATGACAGTATGGATTTTTGAATTAGAAGGGAAGGGCTGTTCTTTCTCTGTGCGGGAACATCTACTTGATGGTTGGGGAGAAAATTGATTTAGAGAACAAAATGCAGCCGCCTTTATTTGTGCCATTTGAAAGGCTTCTATGGATTAGTGAGTGAAAATAAAAAGGTCGCTTTCCATTTAGGAAAGGGGGCCTAAACATTGATCTGCATGTTGGTCTGGTATAGAGAGAATAAAGGATGGGCCACCAGGATGGAGGGAGGGCAGCCGGCCCCGTGCAGCCTGCAGCTACAGGTGCCCTCTTGGTCCTTAGGGGTTGTCTTTTTCAGCTTTGGTTTTCAGAAATCAGCCTGGTAGGTTTAGTATTGTCCAGTAAGCTTATTTGGTGCATAGAGTGAGTAGTCATAGTCCTCATCCATTGAGCCCCCACACGCCCTAGAAATTGTGCTGTAGCAGTTCTCTGTAAATCCTTCCAGTTCCCTGTCCTTTGTGTGGGGGCTAATTATTCCTCTTTAACAAAAGAATTAACAGGCTGGTAGGGGATGAAGACAGGACCTACCCCAGAGGGTAGTTAACCAGGATCGAGTGAGTTTCTTTATACAGAAGCAATTATACAATGGTGCTTGTTATGTGGGCACTCTGAGGATAGCTGTTCTTGAAATCTGTTATTGATCCCTTTAAAACTGTACCCTGTTGTTGGAATTTTAGGCCACACTCCCATCTTGTTTTTCCAAGACTAGTTTCCTTCCTCCCTCCATGTGAATTGTTCACTTTTCATTTTTTCTCCCTCAACGACTAAGTTTATTAATTGTTTCTTTCTTAAGATCAGAAGCATTTATCTTAAAGCTGAAGAGGAACTTTTTTTTTTTTAATTGAAGGCCTTGTTGGCAGCCTGTTGTCTAAGGAATCTAGAGGAATTAAAGTGCCTTATTTAGGCCAAACAGTAAAATGTGCCTTTGGAAGGCATCAGGCTTAAGTGGTTAATACAAGCTAACAGTGAAAGTAGAGTTGTGTTGAGTTTTTTCAAGAGGATAGATGAACAACAAAGAGGATTTGGTTCATTTTACTAAGTGAGTTTTGGCAGAAAAAAGGATGGGAGGTGCATTTCAGATTTTTTTTTTTCAGTGTAGAAAATCCAACTTTTAATTTGAAGAGACTTTGTTGGTGAGAAGGGCAGTAATGAATTACAAGACCAACTTGTTACTCAGTTAGAGAAAGAAGTCTTCACCCTTGATGAGTGAGTACACCTTTTAGTGAGGTATGCCTTTGGCTATGACAATATCTGACATGCTGTGCAGAAGTTTGAGGAGGTAATTGTGTAATGCTCTCCAGTGTGCATCATGGGCTTGAGGTTTTAGTGGACTGCCACTCACATTCACAGTTCTGCTGTGTGCTGATATTTGGAGAGCAGGAACAGAAATGCACCAGGGAGGAAAGGGCCATTAGGATTGGACACACTGGAAGCTGTGGCTGTTGTCTCTTATTGCCCAGCAGGATGCAGCAGAAACATCTTAGGTGTCTTTGTAAGTACTGGGGATAAAGGAGAGCACAGCTGAGGCAAATTCTCACCATGCCTGTTCTCACAATTGTTTAAAAGTTCAGCTGCCTTCTGACATCTGTGTGCTGAGAAGCTGCATGTGTCTGTCTCTTTGTGTTTAGCCTGAGTAGGTCCTGAAGTCCTGAGTATGTGTAGGGAAAGCGTGAGGTTCTTCATACCCACCTCAGCCTGCGGGTTGGCCTAGGTTCTGGAGCCTTTTTCATTTGTGAGCTGGCTGGGTCTTTCACAGTGCCTGATTGTGAGCTCCTGCACAGCCGTTCTCCTTGCAGGGCTACCAGGAAGATTGGACTTGGACCACCTAAATGGATCCAAGGTCTGTATTTATTTTTTAGCTGACCAAAGACCAAAATTCTATCAGTCACTTAAGGGAACTGCTAACCTTAGAATCTTATGAGAAATCTGTATTCCATAATAGACTACATTGGATGCTGTGATATTCGTTAGTTAAATGACGTATAAAGAGGTGTCATATTTTGACTGCTTGGATTTCTCTAAGGGTACAGGGTTTTTCGAACTGGTTGTTAAATCTGTATCCTTCTTATTTCTTGACTAATGGATTAAATATGGCTTACCCATGTAAAGAACCCCAGAAACATAAATGTCAGCATACACTGTGATCTTGGGCAGCCATTGTTTTGGTCATTATTTTATCACAAGTTCAAATATCCCCAGAAAGCTGTGGTTTCTTTTTTAGTTTTTATTAGCTACTGGAATTATATTCTTGTCAGTTTCCTTCAAGGTACTGAACTTGCTCAAGGTTTATGCGGAATGAGCGAGTACCAAGTGTTGCTTCTCAAAACCCTATAAAAGGAAAGGGGCTTTTGAGTAGACTTTGCACTATGAGGATATTGGTATTGACACTGTTTATAATTTGGAGTATAGTTTGAAGACCAGATTCTGCTGTTTGTCGCATACTGGTTAATATGGCTGTACAGAGGAGATGAATGTGGCTACTTCTCCAAGTCTATTACTCAGGAGGACTGTAAATTTGATTGGCTGTTACAATTCTAGCAGAATCATTCGATTTGAGAGCAATAGAAAGATAAGATATCCAATTACCCAAATGATTTGCAGGGTTAGCCAACGTTGTCATGGAGACACGAGTTGGAACAAATTAAATTTTAAGCAATAAAATAATCTTAAAGCCCGTCTGGGAACAAGAAAATTTGGCAGTGGCACTTACCTGAATTGAATCTTAGCTTGACACGATGTTGTTTGACATTGATATACTGTGGGTGCCTAAACTTATATATGGCTCAGCATTCCCTTAAAAAAGTAGGTTGGCCCAACAACTACAGGTGAATATTAGTAAAAATCAGGATATTACATTGATTCCATGGCTTAAATGATAATTAGGCTCTGGGTTCCCGGGAATATTTTGTATTTAAGGATTGAAATGCCTTAATAACGCTTAAGCATCATTAATTGGACACTTGAAAAAAAATTGACTTTTCAGCAGCCTGCAGTTTCTGGAGTTGCTGCTCTCATTGTGTGTGTTAACAGACATAAAAGAAAATCGTTGGGTGTCTTTTGGTGTGGGGGGTGGAGGTGTAAGTATGCACATATTTGCATGTACGAGTAAGGAGATTTTGGCACAGGCTCCTGCACTGCAGATGATTCTCTGTATTTGTTAAAATTTTGATTTAGCTGCAGGACTGCTTACAGATTGGAAAAATCGCCTTCCAAACTTTAGCCGATGACCCAAAACCTGAGTATGCGTCGCCCCAGGGCTTAGAAGGTTATTTCTCCCTATTAACGCATTTATTGTTTAACTGGTTCCTGGCTTGTGCCACAGATTTGAAAACAGCCAAGTGGCCCAGAAGGAGGGAGGGCTTTTATCCACATGTCTATTAGACAGATGGAGATGAAAATTGGTCTGAGGTCAAGCCATTTGCAGCGTTCTCACAGCCTTCGATTTTCCTCTCATCCTCACCACAGATCATCTCAAATGATTCAGTAATGACCAAAAGTGCAACCTTGACCTTTATTCCCTGGTGGATTCCTGTGTTTCATAGTCCAAATGGCAGGAAGTGTATGCTGTTCTTCCAGGAGGAGCTCAGCATTATTGAACCAGCCCAGCCCTGTGGGAACCCTGTGAGGGCAGACCAGTGTAACAGGATATGTGGGTTAAATTTGGTTTCTGCTGCTCTGGGAAACAAGAATTGACATGTCCTGAACCCACATAATTAATGGAAGAATATCTGGGATGCTTTCTAAAAACACACATGAGCACAGAAATTGATTTGTCTACTGGTAAAATAACTGGCAAATTATAGGAGTGGTAACTTCTGGTGGCCCCTCATTTGTAAGTTGTTCTCACTTTCATAATTTAGTTGTTCTCTCTTCCTATTTAACACTTCCCCCGTATATCTTAGACAATACATTGTAACGCTGTATCATATTAAAATAATAAATTGACATGGCTGGGCATAAGGGGACCCAGGGCTTTTCTTTAGCATACTTTTAATTATATATATTTTTGGTCACTCCATGTAACCCCAAATAAATTTTCTCTCATACAGTATGCTTTTCTCCCTGAAAAGTGGTTTGAATATTATCTTGGAGAAATGATGATTATTTTTCTCTCACTTAGAGTTCTCTGTGTATTGTACTGTGATGTGATGACCAGTGTTTTTAAAAGAATAACTTAATTTGTATTTAAAATGATATTCCTGCTTGCCGCCGCCTGCATAGCTGCATTAATATTCTGTGAATCTTGAATATACTAGTGAAGTCTGTCATCTAGGATCCTTGTACTTAGCATCTTCTTAAATAGTTAAAAGCTTTTCCAAAAGGTTATGCTTTGAAAATTCATACCAGCATTCCACATTTCATTTTAATGATGAGCTAAGATGCTTTTGAGGAAATAATCTTTTTTAAATGTTGGCTTTGCTATGCACAGTGTTTTTCTACATCGGTAGCTCCCAACCTGAGGTTCCCTGCACTTGGTGGGTACAGCAGTGCACTGTCCCTAAGGAGAAGGCGGTCTCCCAATTTGAAGTAGAGGCCCCTCCCTTAAAATCTGTCTTATGGCCACCTTGAGGGTAAATTTAATTTTGGAGCTTTGCAGGTTTCTTGGGACATGATATTGATTGAAAAGAGAATCTCGGGTTTGAACTGGAAAGGCCAAGAACCTTGTCTTCCTTCCCAAGGTACCACCTCTCCAGTAACAGAGCCTGTGGGGGGAGTAAGGCCGGGGAGTGGGCCTTCCAGGCTGAGACCGAGCTGGGGGCTCAGTGGCTTTGCTCTGGGGCTTTTCCATCACATACATATATAACCTTGTGGGCATTCTGCTGCTGGGTCACGTGGCACTGGTGGTGTAGGCCTCCTGGAGGAATAGTTGCTTTCCCTAAGAAGTCACTCTGGAAGAAGAGTGTCATTCTTGCGTAGCATGCTTTTCAAATTAAGGAGCACCATCCCATGGTCACCTCAGGCAGGACATTCTTCTCCTTCTCTCTGGATTGGCTAAAGATTCCAGCCTGTTAGGGAAATATTCACACCAAACTGCTGATCCAGTGATCTCCAAACAAGATGTGGGGAGCGAGGATGGGAAATGCTCAAGTCAGGCATCAGTAGTATTTGGTTGTAGTGCTTTGTCATCATGGAAGGCATAGAGAGAGTGATCACAGACTGGGGGAAGTCACTACCGACCAAAGACGGGTAACACAGGCCTAAAAGGTAGCTACACTGGAGAGTGTTTTCAATTGTAATGAGAAAAAAAATAACGTTACACGTTTTGAAGAAAGAACCTTCTCAAAAACCTAATTTTCAGAGGTAACTTGATTTTGCACATTCCCAGGCAGCCTTTGTCTTTACTTTACATAGGGCCTATTTTATTTTTATAATTGCAATTTTAGTCTTCCTGTGATGATGATGTAGTTGGTTTTTCCTCCCACTAATTCTGCTGTTGTATGATATCATCTAATTTCTTACGCTCTCCTTCATGATTAAGACCTTTGAAGAGGGTGAAAGATGTGTATTTGCTGGGGTGTAGTTCAGCGGAGGCTTGTTCTCTTTCCCTTCTGAGAACAATAGGTGTTGACTTCACAGTAATGTTCTGTCATTCACCCTACGGAGTTTGTGTTCAAAACCTGTGGTGCAATAGAGTGCATTTTCCTTTAAGACCACCAAAAGCTGTCCTTTTCCATCATAAGACAAGTCAGTGCTATTTTATGTGAACAGCACTTTCTGAACCCCATAACAAGGCGCTTCTGAATAATGGAAATCTGCCGGTTAGGCACTGAAACAGCTGCTATGCTTTTGTCAAGGATGCATCTTTACCAAAATGACAAATTAAAGCCCAAATGCTCTGCTTGGCAACAGTTGGGTCAAAACATTTAAGTCATTAATTAGAAGGAACTGAAGGGGGGAGAAATTTACACAAATACACAGTGTTGCAGACTCAACTTCATTTTGGAAATGCAACTGAATTCTTAAAAAAAAAACAACAAAACAAAAATGAGGGCAACCCTCAAGTGGGGCCTGCCAAGCTTGTCATTTGCAAATAAATCAAAAGACCATCATTGTAGGAAGGAGAACCAATGAATAGAGTTGCTTTGTCATTCTTTGATGGGCCCCATACTCAAGCCTGCTATTAAAAATGAATGCATTCAAGAGACTCTGCATTAAGAACATAAACAATTAAGGGCACTTGAGTTGCTCTGCTGAGAGCTGCCATGAAGAAGATACAAGAGCAAGAGCTTTCTCCGGAGATGCAGGCCCCTGCAATCTGTCTCCGGAGGAGCCGGAGAATGGGAGCAATTAGTGTTGCTATCTCCGCCCAGCAGCCTTCAGCAGGTTTTTCCCCTCTTTCCTTTAACCCCTCCTTGTTTCCCCGAGAAGCTGCAGTGAGCGACTGCAGTGAGCGACGAGCAAGGAAAGGATAGAGTCTGTGCCCAGTTGGAAAGGACTCAGATTGAGAATGTTGTAAGAGCTGCCAAGTGAGGGGGAGATGGAACACAAAAGTTATTATCTGCCAGTAATTGGTGACTTATGTTCTGATTAATTGAGCCACTAAAGGGTTTCTGTCATCTGGTACTCTTTGTTTTCTTCTAATCATAGAGTTTAAGAACGGGCGAGATTACATTGCCATGGGTGGAATCATTTAAATGAATATTGTTTGAGGTTGTTTCCTATAGTAGGCAAATGTGTTCCGACACCCCCGGTTTGTATTCTTGGGTTGGCCTTGTTTTGGTACAAATGTGTGCAGAAGGCTGCCATGGCATTGTGGCAAGGCTGTGGGGAGAGGCAGGCCTGACTTCCCTGCCCACTTGTTTTTGACGCTCATTATAGGGGATCTGCTCAGACTGAAGAGTGGAGAGTAGGAGGTGGAAGAGGACCTGCTGTGCTAAGCAGTAGACTGCCACTGTTGTGGTTAGGGATGGGATGATGAGCTTCTCAAACTGTGGTTCTTAGTCCAGTAACTGCAGATCACCTGGAGACTTGATAGCAGTGCAGTGCTGGGGCCACAGAAACTCTGGGAGTGGGACCCAGATGTCACGTTTTAACAGGTCTTTCAGGTGATTCCAAAACACTCTTGAGTTTGAGAATCACTCATGACCTCATCACAGCCTCAACTTAATGATCCCCCAAGTCCTTTTCATTTGGATTTCTCCAAAATGTGATTAGTTATTTTATTGACACAAATATATTTTAAACAGAAAGCCACTCTGATGTATTAGAACTTCAGGAAAAATTCACCTTTTCATGAAGTGCTGTGGTGAGAGATAGTAAATCTGGTGAATATTGGATGTTCTGAAGGAAGTCTCTAGGCCAAAGACCCTCACCCCCCAAAGGAGAGCGAGCAGTGGGTTAGGAGGTTATTTGTAGTGTTTTGCGTAGGTCTTTTTGGGTATGTGGTTTTTTATCCAAACATCTTGAATTTTCTCTAGGTATCTTTGGACACCATCTTCAAGAAATAGGGATGTATTTGAAGATGTGTTTTTGTGGATTTTGCTCTCTAGTGGTGAGCCAGATTGGTGTTAGGGCTGATACACTGACACCGCCTGCCTGAGAAGAGGGCTAAAGTGCAGTTTGGCTGCAACTTGCTTACCTGAGATTCACAATTTATAACTGAGTTCACTTGTAAAATGCCTGCTCAGCTTTGCAGAGCACTGTCACCAGAGCAGCAAGGGTGCAGTGCCCCTGTCATTGACAGACAGGAGTCGCTTCCTGTGGTTGACTGAGAGATGATAGGCCTTGGCCTTAACCTCTTGCACTCCTGTTTGGGCTGTAATGCTTTGCAAAACAAGGCTGAGTTGATTAACTTTATTTCTGATCTTGAGTATTTCCCAGTTTTCTACTTTCACTCCCTGAAGAAAGGACTAAGCAAAGAGTATGGCTTTTAAGCTTGCTTTATGATCCTGGGCAGGTCATTTCCTTTAGACATTGATTTCTCTGTGTGTGATTTGAGGACTGTAAGAGGGCCAGGCATCCAAATGGTTTTAGGGTTTGCCAGCATTGTTGTCACTCAGTGCCACCGTCTATCACTGGTGTGGTGGGCCTGACCACCCTTTTCTCTCTTTCCAGTTTAATCATACATTTAGGTAGTAGATCAAGGGTAGTGTTCACAAGGTCACTGGCAAAAAAAAGAAAAAGTCACCAGTAACCCTACCCCCCAGCATAATCTCCATTTTTATTTTGGGTATCAACAGTACTTGGCTGCATGCATGTTGTGTTAAAAAAAAGTCATACTAACATCATATCTTTGTTCATTTTCTGCTTTATCTGGTAAAATGTTGGTCACTTAAGCATCATTACCATAAATATGACCTTAATGGTTACTTGTTCTGCCTTTAGGTGGATGCGGTGCATTTGACTGTTCTCCCAGTGTTAGGCAGCTGATTAGACAACTGATTTCTCAGGAGGACAAGTGTTAAATTTTTTCAGAAACTCTGAAAATGGTTCTGATGTGTGGATCTGTTACATCTTTACCTGTTTTTGTCTTTTTTGCTTCGAAACTAGTGCTACAGCAAACAGCTTTATGCATAGAATGCTTTCCATTTGAACTCTTTCCTTAGGATAAATTCATAGCTATAGGAAGCCTTACCAAAGAGTTTGAATAATTTCATGCTTTTAAAACACATTGGCCAGTTGCTCTCCAAGGCGACTACCAATTTATTCTGTCATCAGTAATATTGTGATTGTTTCAGTTTCCCAGAGGACTCATTATTTGCCATAGTTTATTAGTTTTAAAAAATAAACGAACAACTGGTGCAGAATGACTGACCTTCACAACAAAATTTGTGCTTGTGCAGTTGCTGGTGAAGTTGAACATTTTTCTGTATTTACCTGTTGTCACTTCACAGATGTGGAAACTTCTGGTCAGAAGGGATTTAGATATTATCTATTTTCTTTGGTGTGCTTTGTTCTCATGTTCTTGCCCATCTATCTGTTGCCAGATACTTCTTACCAACACTCCACTGTGTTTTTCTCTGGGCTTCCTGCTTGGCTCTAGGAAACCAAAAATCAGTCTGCCAGCCCTTAGCATCAGCGGCACTTTTTATGATCCATCAATTTGCAGTTTAATGGTGGTGGAGTTTCCCCTCCCTAATCTGACTTTGGGCAAGGTGCCACTGCATTGCTTTGAGACCATGGGCAATTACTCTTAAGCAGTCCTCACCCTGTTTTGAGCTTCAAACAGCATTCATTATACGTTACTTTGTAGTGGAGAAGTTAGCAGACATGAGGGAGTGGCCTCCTCAGTCTTGTAATTAGACTAGGTGTAAGCAGCATGAAAAGGTGGAGAGTTGAGCTTTTAGGAATTATAAATCCTAAAACTTAAATTCACATGCCAGAACATGTCTTCAGTTTAAGAGCCCTGCAAAATATACCAGGGTTTGCTTCAAAAGCTAGCTTTTGAGATATTTGTCCATATTTAATGTAGTTAAAATATGTGAGTCTTACACCTACCGTTAAAAAGAAACAACAGGCCCAAAATGGAGTTGCTTGTGCTAAGCCTCACATTGGCAAACCAAGACAAACTTTCCTGAAACAGTACATTCTTTGCTAATAATTGGCTTTTCCCTTCTCCTTTGTGCCTTTAAACACCTTTCCTTTTGTAGCTCTTTGGAGGTCCTTTCTGTTTGCTAGATCACATGCAGTCTGATTCATGACTCATTGAATAAAGCCTATTAGATCTTCAGATTTACTCGGTTGAATTTTGTTTTTTAACATAAGATGTAATTTGTTATTGTAAACAGAGCCTTGTTCTCTAACAAACACTGTTTGGTAGTAGTTTATCTTGTTACCTCCCGATCATTGGGTATGTGGAGATTTTAAGGAATGGTTCACTGACCAGTAAACATGTGGACCGTGTGCCCCGAGGACAGTGTTAGTGGCCGAGGGGACCACAAGGAGCTGCATCTCAGTGTTTAGTAGGAGTCTTGTTCTCATGCTTCCCAGCTCATCCTGCGGGGAAGACTTCTGTGCTGGAAGCTGTTAAGAATCCTTATGGAAACTGTATGTAAGATGTGATTTCAAACCAATAGACTAAGTGTACCCAAACACAGCACATGCTGTGGAGGATCTTAAAGGGCCAAGAGATTATATTTTCTGGGTTTTGGGGAAGAAAGGCAGCTTTCAAGTGGATGTGAGGTAGGCCTTGAAGGGTTGGGGTAAGAGAATAGGTCATTGTAATAGTTCAGCTATAGTTTACATATGCTTATTAGATTTTGATGAAAATCAATTTTAATGAAACACTGAAATAGATTGGTAGTAAGAGACCTGTGGCCAGCCAGTTGAAATGACTTAGGGACACTTAGTACTGGTTTGTTGAGATGCAAACCCAAGTTTTTTGGTTGTGAGTGCTAACTCTATTATAAGCAAGTCAGTGGGGAGAGTTGGTGTTGGTTAGAATAAAAGATGGTTCTGAACAGGTAATTTGACATCTGCTTCCTGTTGCCTCAGTGGCTGGAGGCTATCCATGATGGTGAGGCTTGTTGCTAGGGCCTTTACCCAGCTGCTTAAGTCTCTGGGCACAAAGGTTCCATGCAAATCTGGTTTGTGCATAGTTCTTGAACACTGACTAAATGTGTTGCCTTACTTGGTGTCAGAAATACAGGCACAAGGAAGGTTTATTTATAAGCATTTATGACTATTAGTAGGTACCACGTACGTCTTCGCCTTTCATCAGGAAAATGATTTCCAGGTGGAAAGTACAGTCGGCCTGAAGTTTTGTCAGTGTTTTCTGCCATGTGGCCCGCTTCAGTGCCTGTGGTGGTTCCAGGCCAGGGTGCTCTGGTATGGGGCACTATTGTTGTCTTTTTAAATAGATTTTAATTATTTACTTTTTAGAGAGAGGGGAAGGGAAGGAGAGGGAGAGAAATATCAGTGTGTGGTTGCCCTTCATGCACCCAAAGGGGAACCTGGCCTGCAACCCAGGCATGCACCCTGACTGGGAATTGAACTGGCGACCCCTTGGTTCAGAAGCCGGTGCTCAATCCACTGAGTCACACCAGACAGGGCAGCCTGAAATTTTTTTTTCACAGGAGTTGTTACCCTTTGGAAGAGGTAGAAGGCAGTGTGAAGAGCTTACAGAACTTTCTTAATACCTGCTTCAGCAGGGTCAAATACCCAGCTTAACCTGCTTGTAAACTCTGATTGGAATAGAGGCATGGGTGGGGAAACACTGCTTGTTATTTGTGTTCAGTTAAAGGTCTTGCATTGAAGCAAGAGATGATACTTAAGAATTAATGTCGGTTTTCATGCTGCTTTTCAGAGTTTTTTTAAGGGCTGGGAAAAACATTTATGAAACCCTCCTGGGGTGGCAGTGGTGTTTTAGAATTCATTAAGAAAACACTGTCGGGGAACCAAGTCACATCCTCACGCATGCTGCTGCCTGTTGGAGGTCTCCTTGCAGAGAAGCCAGCGCAGCTCGGAGAATTCTGGGTAAACCAGAGGTGAGACTGGAATTCAGGCTCCCTTGCTCCAAATCAAGCTCACTCGTCAGACCTGGCACGGGGAGGACACAGCTTGGGTAAAGGTCCTCCTCTGTCCTTCTCTCTGCTTCTTCCCCGGACCATTCATTTAGAATTCCCAGGACAGATGGTAGGACTTTGGATGTTTCTTCATCAGTTTGAGCTTGTAACCCTCCTCCCGTTTCTGCCTTAACCTCCTGTAACCCAATTTCTATGAGCTATGTTTTGATATGTACTTTTTGTGTTTTTTTCTTTAAATAATTAATATTATTAAAGGTTTACAAGTTCATTTCATTTAGATCAGGTCTTAAGGGTCTCCTGACAGTGAAAATCAGTTCTACCTTAAAGCCACATATTTTTATTAAATAAATGAATCATCTTTTCTTGACCAGAATAATGGTCAAGTACTTAAGCATAGAAAGTACAACCATAGAAGAAAATTAAGAATGGCATCTATATTTGGAGTGTTCCAATTCTGACCCAATGACCAGGAAACGTAGAAACATTATTCTTTAATTTGACCTCATAAAAACTTAGTAATGCACAGCAAAAAAATCTATAGCAAGTAAAGTAGACAAATGGCAAGATGGATAAACTATGGAAGTCAATATTTGTCCTATGGAAAGAACTACAAAAATACAGTGATGCATAAATACTAAAGGAGAAACAGGAAAAAATACAATGGGCCAATAAGTATGTGAAAAGGTTTAGTTTTGGGAAGAATCTGGGTGATGCAAATAACAGTGAGGTTATTTTTAAAAATCTATTAGATGGGTAAAGATTTTTTAAAAGGTCAGCAAAACCCAATATTGACACTGTGGGAGAGCATACACCCTTATAGACTGGTGATAATATAAATTGGTGAGCTTTACTGCTGGGCAGTTTATCAGCATGCATTTCAGTTTAAAATATGTATGCACTTTGACCTGGCAGTTTCTCTCCTAGGGGTTTCTTTTAGAAATCTGTGTAGAGGGTTATTTGACATAGAATTTGTAAATGTGGAGAAGTAGATGAGACATAAATATCTGGGGTGCTTAAACACCAGTAGGCTTGTATTGTGGGATACATTGAGGATGTCCTCATTCATATCATTTATTGATTTTGAGGGTATCCATGAGACACTTTATAGTGGAAATAAAAAGTTATAGGAAGGCAGTGTGTGTAATGGGTCCTCTCGGTATAAAAGTGTTCTCTCCACTCTTGATTTGTGAGTGCTCAAATGGTGCTTCTCAGAATCACCAAAATGTTGCTCAAGGTTATCCTTTGATGATAGACCTAGATGTCTGCTTAAAGTGAGCAGTAATCATTTTTAAGATTGGGAACCATAAGTTTGAATTTTGGACAAAGGGAAAGTGTAGAATGTTGTTGGGCCCTGGCTGATAAGGCTCAGTGGATTGAATGCCAGCCTGTGAACCAAAGGGTCACCAGTTCAGTTCCTAGGCAGGGGACATGCCTGGGTTGTGGGCCAGGTCCCCAGTGGGGGGGGCGCTCAAGAGGCAACCACACATGGAGGTTCCCTCCCTTCATCCCTTCCCCTCTCTAAAAATAAATAAATAAAATCTTTTATTTATTTATTTAAATGTTGTTGGGATGTATGGTAGGTAGAGAGTTGGAGGACAAGGGTCTAAGTCCACAAAGGGCATCCCTACTCCTTTGCATAAGGGGCAACCAAATCCCCCACCCTGGAATTTATTTGTAAAATAATTGTCTGTGAGACTTTTTTCCCACTGCTCAAAACAGTTTTTGAACTTGTTCATTTTGATGCCTTTTAGTGCTTCTGATGTTTTTTTGTTTCACCTTTTCAACATCAGCAGAATGTTTCCTTTTGAAGCCCTTTATCCTGGGAAACAAAAAAAAGTCAATTGGGGCAAAAGCAGACGAATAGGGAGGGTGGGGCACAGAGGGTCACACTGTTTTTTGGACAAAAATTGCTGAATACTCAGCATGGTGGGGGCAGGTGCACTGGTAAATCATTCATCATGAAATGGGCAAGCGCGTTGAGAGCCTTCAAAAAAATCTCTGAAGTTGGACACAGCCTCTCATAGCACGCCAGCTGGTACACTGACACAGATGGGTTCTTAGAACATTCACCTAGTGGGGGAAGCCTGTTCTACAAGGACTTTCTTCCAGAAGATAATTCTGGTTTCTTTTAGGTTTCCCCTCATGGAACCAAATACATAGTGCCAAACCCTGTTGCAAAGGAAAAGGAAGCCTGCTAGTGCTTTAAAGGAGAGCTATGACCTTGAGTTAGGTTGCGTGAGTGGCTATAATCAGTTGAATTGGGTGGGGCTGCCCAGTTCTGTTTTTGCACCTGGTACAGCTGCATCCTTTTCCATATATGTTTGCCCTGCAGGTTAAAGCAAGGTCATGAGTTGGCTTTCTATACCAGACATTTCCCCGTCTAATACTACATTTCTTCCAGGCTGGAACCCTATCTCTGGTAGTGGGGGAAAATTGAGTTGGGTTGGCCCAAATCCAGTCCCATCAAACCAAAGACCTTGTTGCTCAGTTAAATGGAATCATCTTAGAGGACAAAAGGCAACTCTCTTTTATATATTTAAATATATGGTTTCTGAGGATTCTACTTTATCTTACTTTATTCTCTATTTCTCACAGGGATGGCTGTGTGCTTCATAATTTTCTGTTGTTTGTGATCCTTTTCATTACCAACTTCACCAACATTGACAGAAAACAATGAAATAAGTAAGGTCAATGCTGGCACTCTTTAGATGACTTTTTTCTTTTAAGGGTTGAACTGTTTTCAGAGTTAGAGAAAGGTGGAGCTGTTTTGCCTTGCCGGAGGTTGTTGGAGGTGGGGCAAGTAGGTGGATCCTACCCTGTGCTGGAAGCAGGCACCTTTTTTTCTCTCCCTTGCCAGTTTGTTCCTTGTATCAGAAGGATCTTGTGGATTTGGAGTTGAGCAGAGACATTTCCTACTTGCTTCAGAACAGCCCAAGCTGCGGACACTCAGGACATGTTTTGTTATCTGTTCAGCTAAAATATGGGCCCTGTCACTGAGGTCTTCACATTTGATGCTGACTTGTGTTGAAACTTTATAGATACTCAGAACATCTTGACTTGACTTAAGTCTCGTCTCTCTTTGAGTTCTGTTTTAGCATTATTTTCTTGGCTTGTTTAGAGTTGGGACAGGTGGAAAGAGGTCCATGCTGTCTTTCTTCTGGACTCCCTCTAGACTGTACCTTGGAAGCTACACTGCTTTGATGGGGCTCCTGCTCTCCTGGTTTCTGACACCCGTTTGAATGAACTTGCTCTAACTACATAAATGTACCATGGAACGCCATAATCGAATAAGTCTATGAAGGGGTTTGCAATCACCAGGTTAAATGATTATATAGCCTTAAACCACGTAGATTTTCCAATTCAATTAAACTGCTCATTATCTCCTATTTAAGTGACCACTAAAGCGTGCAGTTATGTCTTACTTTGCAAGTGGGATTAATATCTACTGTTTATCTCAAGATAAATATTAGTAAGGTAGCCTGGGGAAGCAATTTCATGCCCTCAAGTGTGAGGCAGTGGAAGGCTCAAGTGTTGGGTATGAAGTTTTATCTTTCTGAACTGATTATGGAGTGTATACTAAACATTTATACGGCTTTGTTCTTTATAGACTGAAATCGCCAAGAGATTGAATACGATTTGTGCACAAGTCATCCCATTTCTGTCTCAGGAAGTAAGTAAAACTGTTCAGCTGTTAAAGTGCAATTATGTTGCTTCTCTGTTTGCAAATTAGCTAGTTTTAAGATGTTAATTTTATCACAAGGAACAAGTGTGAAGAACATCTGTTACAGCTGTGGTGTGTAAACCCCCTGCTATTCCATCTAACAGATCGCAAGGCACACTGTAGAAATGGTGGCAATAGCTCAACCTCAAATTAATTTTTTCCTTTGGAAAACTGCAAAATGACTATATCAGACTTAAAGCTTTTCTTTTCTTTGAGGAGGAGTATAAGGGTAAGAGCTACTAATGATTCCAAGTGCCCTTTTCTCTAGAAAGCTTTTATTATAATGAGTTTTAAAAATGGTTCCATCGGGGTTGACTTGACCATGGAAGCAGGTTTTTATTTGTGTAATGTTGATCTAGTGCTGTCCGTGGAGGGAAAGGATGCTACACTCTTACAGATGGACTGAGTGTTCATGTTATCTTAACTTACAGAGTTATGTACGTACATAATCAGTTTTATTAATTTACAAAGCCCCCCAGGTTTAACTTTAATATTTCAAGAGGGAAAAGCTCTATATATTGGTAATCTATGAGATTGACTCAAAACCCCAGCATATTTTGGTTCTGGCTTTAAATTTTACCTTGCTTTTGGATACAAGCTCATAAATGCTAAACTGTTTTTAAGAGTGTGTGTGTGTGTGTGTGTGTGTATGTCTTGAGTCAGAGTGGAAAACTTACTGGACTTGGAGCTGAAATACTGAGTGTCTATTATTGGCATCTACTGCTCTGTGCTGTGTAGTGCCATCTCTGCTATTATAGCAGCCTCATTCAGCATAACTTTTACCTGATGTTACAGTTTAGATTTGTTGGCCTTTTGAATCATGTTGTTTGTTAGACTTTAGTAATCCTGGTCTCTGCTGTAGTCTGTCTCATGCCTCCTTAAGCACAGGTGTGGCTTTCTTTTCTTTAATGGTGGAAGTTGGGAGGTGTGCAGAGTATTTCCAGCCTGTGGACTAAGAGTGGATGTCTTCCTTTCCTTTGTGTGAGGGTGAAATATCTAAAGGCTAACAGAGAGGATTTCCCAGAGTTTGCAAACACTACTTGTGGGCTGAGATTGGTTGCCCAGAGAAGGGATAAAGATCTAATGTTTAAATTTTAAGTATCGAAATGGGCATTGTAAAACAGCTGTAAAGTTTACCTGCCTAAACTTTCAGAACCCCTTCTGCAANGGTGTGCAGAGTATTTCCAGCCTGTGGACTAAGAGTGGATGTCTTCCTTTCCTTTGTGTGAGGGTGAAATATCTAAAGGCTAACAGAGAGGATTTCCCAGAGTTTGCAAACACTACTTGTGGGCTGAGATTGGTTGCCCAGAGAAGGGATAGAAGATCTAATGTTTAAATTTTAAGTATCGAAATGGGCATTGTAAAACAGCTGTAAAGTTTACCTGCCTAAACTTTCAGAACCCCTTCTGCAAACCAGGGTGCTTCCACCTTCCATACTGTTTATGTTCCGAAGCTTCGGGTCACCATTTTCGATGCCCTTTTTGACTTTCCGCTATTCCAAGTCTAATTTTTCCATCAGAAGTTCAGTGGTGACTGGTGTTGGTTAGAAACAAGGGAAGTACTGTTCTGTTTTTCTTTCCCTTTTCTACATGTGTGAAGTGTGTGCTGGAGAAAGCTTGCATATAATCTAGATCCTACAATATGCATTGCATGTGGCGTTTGTCTTCTTGTTATCATTGGAAGGTACAGTGCCTTGCTAACACTTTCCTCTCATGTTTTTAAAGCACCAACAACAGGTGGCGCAGGCTGTCGAACGTGCCAAGCAGGTGACCATGGCAGAGTTGAATGCCATCATCGGGGTACGTGGCCTACCAGGTCTACCTCCTACAGTGTGTATAACCAGCTTTCATTTCTTACTAATTTGATGGCTTAATCTGTATATCTAAAATATTGTATAGCTTAACATTCACCCATTTGATAAGGGTGGGTGGGAGTGAGAGGGGCTTCAGTTATGCCTGAGGTGTGTAGGGGAAGAGAGATTAGCATGAGGGAGATGACAGAATAAACATTTATAGAAGAAGAAAAGTCCATCTACATTTAAATGGGAAAATAAATATTGTTTATCCTGTGACACTTAACTGTCTTTGCTCCAGTTGCCAGGTTTTAAAAAAGCTTTAAATTAGATTTTTAAACTCTTGTTTAAACTCTTGTTTATTCTGTTCTGTAACTTCAGATCACAGTGAGATCAAGGCATGTTTCCTAATGACCATTTCATTTCGCTATTTTTGCTTTTGCCTTTTGCTTTCCTAGGGTATTGGAACCTATATAACTATTTGGTCTTTCTATCTTGTGCCTCTTTTATGAAGTTTTAAGTGGCACCCCAATGAAAAGAACTCTGTCTTGATGCTGAAGAAGTGATAATTGTCTGCCCTAGTGCCCTCTAGCCTTTCACCAGGTGTCTGCTCTCCGATGTTGAGTTCAGTTAGTGTGCCTCTCGCTGTCTACTGGTTGTCAGTCACAAGTCATTTGCTCAGCATTAATGAGCCTGGTGAACCCTGTGGCCCATCCCCTCTCTGAGTTCACCCCGCCCCCTCCCTTTAGTATCCAGGATGGTTCTCAGGTTTTCTGCCTTTCCAGACTAAGTGAAAGTAGCTGAAACAAGGGGCAGTCCTTTCTGATTTTATTCATATGTGAGTGCCTTGAGCAGATTCAAATCACTCATTTATCAATTTATGTTAATTGCTTGTGAGAAGATGCCCTGCTGGTCTTGATAGTTCTCTCAGACACTTTGTAATGATAATTAGACATGCTGCCGAACGGATTAAGAGTGCTATAGTCCAATGAGGCCACAGACAATGGAACCAGTTAATCCATCAGGGTTTAAAATTACATCCCAACTGGAGATGGAGAAAAAACATAAGAGCCAAGGAGGATTAAAGAATGAGCCTCAGCTTGAAAACTCTCCTTTCATCAGTTTCTCAATTGCAGATCTGCAGTCGGGTTGCCTGTGGTAAGCTATTGGCAGTCAATTAGGTGAAATAAACTGGGAGGGTGACCTTCATTTCCTTTTAATAGCTTTTTCCTCCCTGAAATGGGGAGCTTCAGTGGATTTTCAGCTTAAATTTTATTCAAGCTGCTTTATTACACTTGACAGCTTAGCTCTGCATAAACAATTCTCCCCTTTTCCTACTCCCCCCAGGTCCAGGCTCTGCATTTCTCCCCCTTTAGTATCACATTTTTGACTGTTACTTAGTGGGCTCTCTAATCACATTCAACAAAAAACACAATTACATCTGCATTTGTCTGCTGCCTTCTGTACCCTTTTCTCGTGTAATGAATTGCTTTATTTCAGAGATCAAATCAAATATTCACTGGTACTTCTGCATGTACCGTGTTTGATTAGCAAAGACTAATAGCAAATTGTACTTGTAGCTTGAGCACAGAATTTTTTAACCCTAATGAATGAGGTTGGAAAAGCCTGTTTTGATTAAAAGAAAACATATGCGAAGCAGTTCTCAAGTACCCAGCTAAACTTTGCGGAACATGTTTGTTTTCTGATAGGTTCTAAATTTTTACATATTGTTTCTTGATGGCAAAAGGTTTATTTTTAATTCGCAAAGGCACTGCCCAGTCAGACACATTTTAGGAAGGAGGAAATTGTATTAACCAGATGTTGATAGGTAATACTCATTTTGAGCAGAATCAGAAAACAAAAATAGCAGGTAGTTTTAGAAGGGCAGATGAATTGCTAATTTTATGAATGGCTTTAGTCCAGGAAACATGTTGTGGAGATTAGAAAGGCAGATTAGCTCTGCTAGCTAGCAACAATAACCCAAATCGGTGAATTGGGCCCAGCACAAGACTCAATGCCAATGGCATGTCTTCAGCATACTGGCATGTGCCGTTTTTATAATTGTAATTTTTGAATCAGTATATTAATTTGTGTCAGACACTTTTAAAGTTCGTGGTGGTCAATAATTATCCCACACCATGAGTTTCATGCACTGGCATATGCTTGATTTTTGCTTGAAAGGAATTGCGTGCGTCCTGGAAAATCGAAGTAGCATAAAATTGGGTTGACAATTCAGTGGACCTTTGAACCCTTTCATTGAACATGCAGTGTGTCAACCTGTCTCCCCAGAGAGGAGGAGGTTCCAGGAGGCTGTCTGTTCCTACAAGCAGCAGCTGCGTGCAGAGTAAATGCAGCCCCGTTTGATAGCAGCTGTCAGTATTGTTCAGGGACCGATTTAGGGTAAAGAACAATGGGAGAGGCCACGCTCTTCATCTGCATCGACTTTCAGGCTAAGAAAAGAAATAGTAATTTAACGGTTTAGACATCTATTACAAGTGTGAAAGATCATGAAAGAGTACCCTTTAAAATGCAAATGAGCCGAAACATTCTCATTCCCTTTAAGGTACAATCAAGGAGCTCACTGCTTGCTTGACAGGGCTAAAGATATTTCTCTTTAGCAAACCTGGAGAAAGTTAAGTATTTCCAAGGACGCCAAGCTTCTAGGCAAGTTTAGCTTGTGTCTTCCAACTATGGATGTTCTTTTAAGAGGAAGAGAGAGGATATATTTTTTCCCTCCTTGTTGAGTGAATTAATGGTGCCCGTTTCTCACCAGCATAGAAAAGTTGCTCTTCTGACAGAAAAAGTGAGTTTGAAATCTTTTTCGCCATAGTACCTGCCTTCAACTTTACATTATTACTGGTATGTAAGAAAAGTAAGTTCCTCAGGTAGTTGATAACTTGGAGAAATTATTGAAATGTTTTTATTTAACATTTAAAAAAATAACTTACACTTAGTAGCAAATTGATAATAACAATAGTAACTGCAGCCCTACTCTTTGAATTTTGCTTTTCATAAGCTCTTTGACTACTAAGCATGTTATATACTTGTAACAATGGAGTTTTTAATAATGCAGAGATGTTCATAGGCACAGGGTTTATTTGTTTTGACATAGATCACATATGCTTTAGAAACAAATTCATTGTGCAAAGGGAACATACTCACATGAGACTTTGAATTTTTTAAATTTATTGACATTTTAGTGAGAGGAAGGGAGACAGAGAGAGAAAGAAGCATCGATATGTTGTTCTCCCTCTTTATGCATTCATTGGTTGCTTTTTGCACATGCCCTGACCAGGGATTGAACCCACAGTCTTGGTGTATGAGGATGATGCTCTAGCCAATTGAGCTACTCAGTTGGGGCTGATGATACTGCGATATATGTATCAGGGTAATCTCCACAATTTAAGCAGCATCTCTCATTGGTTTTTAAAAAAAATCTAGAATTGTTAAAAATGCTTAAAATAGATAGCAAAATGATTTAACAGTTTGTGGAATAGTTAATGGCTACGTGAAGGCAGAGAAAAATTGGCTGAAGGGTCCTTTGAGATCATTCCCCACTGTTTTGGGGAGTTTGGGACTAAGAGCTCTCTTCTTCCTGCTCTTATCCTAAACAATTAATTTAAGCTAAATTTGGGGTTCCACCTATCTTTTTATCTGGTTTACATGACATAATTAATAGATATCATATAGATTTAGATATGCATATATATATATATATATATATATATATGCACACACAGATTTTCTTTTTGAATTGAGGGGTAATTGTATGTAGTGAAGTGCTCTCCATGCGGGTGGTTGCATGACCCCAGGAGGTCTCATGGTTCCTCTTCTCAGCCGGGTTTCCCCCCTCCCTCAAGAAAAATGGTTGGGTTTTCATGAAAAAGTAAGTAGTGGAGGGCAGTTTTCTTATTTAAAGGTAACAGTTGCATAGTTGTATATCTGTTTCTAAATAAGTCTCTGCTGCCCGACTTGATGGTGTTTTTGTGCTCATCTTTCTAGGAACATTTATTTGTAATATGTAACCTGGAACAGTGCTTGGGCCTAGGATCAGAAGGACTTGAGTGTAGGACACTTGGTGCTTCAACTTTCTGGCTTGGTGACACCTTGCCTGGCCAGTTCACTTCTATCAGTGTCCTATCTGTAGAGGGATAGTATCATGTAGCTTGCATGATTTTTGTGGAGATAAGACTCTAGTGGGCAGCCTTCACCCAGCATGTGGTCCTAACATCCTGAACTACAGTTTTGCCTGCCTGGTTTCTCTGAGTGTCTGGAGCAGATCTGTGGGTCCAGTTGGCCAAGCGCTCTCTGAGGAGGAACAGCTCCAAGCAGCGGGTCACTTCCTCCTTTGTCTTCTCTAGTGGTTACACGGAAGCCGGTGTTTGAGATTGGACCCAGCCAGATGCTCTGTTCCTGCCTTTATGTTGTTGTGCACGAATGACCCTTAATAAGGATACAGCAATGGAAAAAATCACCATTTATCTTTTGATGAACAAACTCAAAGTACAAAACCAAATGGATAAAGTTAACTTTTGGAATAGATGTAGAGAGAATTGAGAAGCAAGAATGTGAGGAAAGGCATCGTTGGCTTCCTTACCGTACAGAGGAGAGGAGGGAACAAGGCCTTTGTTGGCCCTGGGAGGTGGCAGGGGTGGTTGTGATAGAATTGGAAGGAGAGGTGTCCAGGTGACTAGTGGGGGCTGTCTTTCCCATACCGTGAAATGCCCGATTTCTGATAGCTGCTGCACTAACTGCAGATATAAGAATTTGAGCAGTTTCTTACAACAATTGCCTGTGAGCTTCAGGAATTCAAGAAATTTGGGGTTAATGTGGGTAACTTCGTTTTTTTTTCCTTTCTCATTTATTTAGATGTTTGACTTATTTTCCATGAATAAAACTTATGTCAAAGCCAATGGGGCTCAGATTTGAGGCTCCATTTATTGGTCAGAGTTGTATGGGGTTGATCAAAAAGTTTGTTCAGTTTTTTCTGTAAAGTGGCTGCAGTAGTGCTTAGTTGCCTTTAACTTCATTGGGAACAGTTTTGTTAGATTGTATTCTAACAGTTATTTCAGTGTGCATTTAAAAAAAACTTAAAATTGGTGAATTTTTGTATAGACTCTTTAATATTGAAGATGGGAAAAATATGCAACATTTTCAGTATATTATGTTTTATTATTTCAAGAAACTTAAAAGCACACCTGAAATGCAAAAAACAAAATATTTGTACGGTGTCTGGAGAAGGTGCTGTGACTGATCGAATGTGTCAAAGTGGTTTGTGAAGTTTCGTGCTGGAGATTTTTTGCTGGGTGATGCTCTGTGGTAGGTAGACCATTTGAAGTTGATATCAGTCAAATTGAGATATTAATTAAGAACGGTCAATGTTAAACCATGCAGGAAATAGCTGACATACCCAAAATATCCAAATCAATAGTTACTGGTAAGAATGAAAAATGTATCTTATATTTTACAAAAAAAAAAACCTAAACAAACTTTTTGGCCAACCAACCCAGTATATTTCTACTTCATAGGCAAATTTGTAATACTCTTCACTTTAAAATAACTTAGCATGAAATAAGCGTAGGGTATTTTGTGATGTCTGGCTGTATTTGTTTGTGTAGAGGATGGCTATGAGTACAAACGCCTGATGTGTCTGTAGCAGGAGCCTTTCTCTCCTTAAGAGATTGAGTTGTAGACCTAAAGGGCTCCCATTGTTGCATGAGATGATTGGTTTAAGGATTAACAAAATGTTGGATTATTTTTCTCCCCTGGCTGTAGCTGTCAGCTGTCTATAAGATTGTAGTGTGTGAAGTTTAAGAGGATGAGGTTAGCCTCTTATTCTTATGAGTATGCCGTTAATCCCTGGAAAGCCCATCAATAACCCAGCTGTAAGTTTCTTTATGAAACAAATTTGCCCTAGGAGCATAATGCATAGCCTGCTACCAAGAAGAGAAAAGGAAATGGCTACAACAGAAAAGGATCTTCTAGCTCCGCCAGCTTGTGTTTAGTTACATACCGTCCATTTAAATTCTAGTAGTCCAGCCTTTTTATTAATTTTCCAAAGGCTATGAGAAGTATTGCAAAGAAATCTTTTATTTTTTATTTTATTTTTTATTTTTAAAGATTTTATTTATTCATCTTTAGAGGGGAAGGGAAGGAGAGAAAGAAGGAGAGAAATATCAATGTATGGTTCCCTCTCATGCGTCCCCTGCCGGGAACCGGCAACTGGCCTGCAACCCAGGCATGTGCCCTGACTGGGAATTGAACTGCGATCGTGTGGTTCGCAGGCCCACACTCAATCCACTGAGCTACACCAGCCAGGGCAGCAAAGAAATCTTTTATACACCTTAACTTCTTCTCCTTTGGTTTAAGTTAGATTTTGCTGAGAGTACAGCTAGATGTCTGACAATGCAGGGTTTGGCTCGAGTGCCTAGGTTCTTCTGAGTAGTCAGGGTGTTTTTTAGTTATTAGGGAACTTGTTGAAGCATTGTTTACTTTTAAATGTCCCCACACACTTTTTTCATATGATTTGTACTTGATTCCTCGGAAAAGGTGTACTTTTTTCTCTCTTTAAGAAAGTATAGAGCACCCAATTTTATGAGTTATATCTGTGTATTTTTTAAAAATTATAATTTATATACTATAAAATTCACCATTTTAAGGCATGTAGCTTAGTGGATTTTAGTGTATTCTTGTACAACCATCACCACTACCTAATTCTAAAACATCTGTTACACTACAAAAAGGAATCCCATACCCCCATTATCAGTCAGTCTTCCTGCCCTGCTTCCTCTCAGTCTCTGAAGTCACTTGGTCATCCTGCCCCTCTCTGGATCTGTCTATTCTGAACAGTTCATACAAATGCAATCTCATAACATGTGGCCTTTTGTGTCTGGCTTCTTTCACATGGAATAATGTTTTCATAGCTTATTCATGTTGTAGCATGTATTTCAATCCATTTTATAGATGAATGATATTTCATTGCATCAATATCTACTTTTTTATTACTATTTTTAACCTCACCGGAGAACGCTTTTTCATTGCTTTTAGAGAGACAGGATGGGAGAGAGTGAAACATTGATACAAGAACGAAGCATTGATTGGTTGCCTCCCATACACACCTGGACCAGGATTGTAGGTGCTGGGTCCGGGGATCAGATCTGCAACCTAGATATGTGCCCTGACCGTGAATCGAACCCGCAACTTTGATTGCAGGATGATGCTCCAACCAGCTGAGCCACACTGGCTAGGGCAGTGGACCACTTTTTTTGATCCACTCATCAGTTGCTGGACATTGAGATTTTTTTTCACCTTTTTGACCACTGCTACGAGTGCTTGTGTACAAGTTTTTGTGTGGACATGATTTCTCTTGGGTCTCTACCTAGGAGTGGAATTGTTGGGTCTTATGGTGACTCTGTGTGTAATGTTTTGAGCAATGGCCAGGCTGTGTTCCAAAGTAGTAGATGAGAACTCCAATTTCTCTGCCTCTTAGTCAACACTTGTTATTGTCCATCTTTTTGATTCTAGCCATCCTAGTGGACATATAGTGGTTTCCTGTTTGTGGTTTTAATTTGCATGTCCCTGGTGGCTAATGATGTTGAACATTTTTTTCCTGAAACATGACATGGTTTTGTAAGTGACTCTACCTAAATAAACATGACTTTTAAAAACTTACTGTAATTCAGGCCTCTTTAAGTCCCAGAGTTCTGGTCCCTGTCATACCTGTAACAGTCATTTAGGGCAGGTTAGATGAGCAAGTGATGAGGGCTGAGTTGGCCTGTGTGGATTAGCTGCAGTGCAGAAAGAATAAAGACGAGTGCATTCCTTTTCAGAAGTTTAGGCCTTCATCCTGTTGCCTGCCTACATATAGGCCATCATTTTTTTTCTGTGTGTCATTCTCTCTGCGCTACTGTTGTGTTGAGAGGGGCCTCTCAATGGATTGTTGTTGTGGGTTTTTTTTTTAATTGTCTTCAAGTGTCTTGAGAATTCTTGGCCCCAGAAAGCACTTTCTGCTTGTTTATCACCCTTGCCCCTCCCCACACAAGAGGCCATTCACGCAGTGGGGGGGGTTTCGGATCTCTCCTGCAGCAGAGTCCTTGACTTTCCTGCTCTCACAGCTCTCCCTGCCGTTGCCAGAGCATACCAGTTTCCCTCTCCTGCACTCTCCCAAGACGAGAATTGAGTGTTTTAAAGAACAGGGAAATAGAAATCTAGTAAGTGATTTGGAGAGAACTGTCAACAAATACTACTTTTCACATTTTTTTCCCTTCAAAAGTGTTTACATACCAAGTGCTATAAATGCTACTTACTGTCACGCTTTTAGCTTTAGAGATGTTCTTTTGGGACATAGTTTTAGTTCAGATTGGGTTCAGTTTGTGATCTCTGCGATGTTGTTTTTCCTGCTGTTATAAATGGGATTAAATTCAAGTTGATTCAGTGGTTAGACTTAGCCTCTAGTGAGGGCGAGGTTGGCATTGGCCTTCACTTGCATTGTGGTGTCTTTTCCAGTTGCATAGGCAACTCTGATGAGGAAGCAAGCATGTGCTACACCTGGCTGAGAACAAAAACGTAGAAACGCTGCGCGCTATTACATTACAGCTCTGAGTGTAAACAGTAAAGTCATTTTCATTATAGTAACGTAATTGACCCAGGCTGCTCTAGGTAGAAGGTGAATTGAAGTTCTAAATATGTGGCTGTTGTTTGACATGGATGAGGTTACTTTGTTCCTTGTGGTTTTCAGTATCATTAACCCAGGGTTTGGTGTTTGTTTTGTTTCATTCTCAGCCTGTTCAGATTGTTTGGGTGAGAGGAAGTACATTCATCACGTTACCACTCCCCCAACGTAAACCTTTTGGTAATGCACCAGAAACACTAATATGTAAAAGTTACCTGTGTAGGTATTTCCTGAATAGTTTCTAAAATAGGAAGTTTTTTGTTTGTTTTGTTCTAAAATTGTTAGTGGTATCGGCTCTGGGAAGTAAATGCTCTTTTTTTTTTTTTTGAGTCGTGACAGTATTCAATGGTGATGAAAGTGAACAATTGAATGTTAAAAAGTGTTTTTATATTTTAAGCAACAATTGGGCGTGTCCCGGGGTGTTCGAGAACCTGGATTCTAATGCGATGGGACAGAATTCCAGTTTAGATCTAGACCAAAATTTCTCAACCTCAGCATTATTAACATTTTGGACTTGATAGTTCTGTGTAGTGTGGGGCTGTCTTGTGTATTATAGGATGTCTAACAGTATTCCTGACTGATTGCAGTAGCATTCTATCCCCTTAGACCCCCAGCTGTGACAGCCATGAATGTCTGCAGACGTTGGCAGATGTCCCTGGGATGGGGAAAGAGTAGTGTCCAGATAGGCTCTGTTTGAGAACGCACTGGTCTAGCTTGATAGCTTCAGTTACCAACTGTATCGCTAAAAACCACCATTGCTCATCAAAAATGCCTTTTCTGATAGACTTATTAATTGCTTTGCTTGTATTCTGTGCTGTATAAATTTACAAGCATTAACTTAAGACAGAAGTTTACTAATTAGTGTGAACTATAATAAGTGAGTAGATGGTTGCATTTTCCTACCTTAGCTGTCACGTTGAGAAACATTTTCTGGTTTCCCTGGTGATGAGCTCAGGTTTGGGTCTGTAGAGGATGGTGCATGCAGATTCCCCTAATAGGCAGAGCCATTGTTTTTTGTTGGTTTGTTGAGTTGTTTTTCTTTTTTAGGTATTTTCCCCCCCTGGCCATATAGCAGTGTGAGTAGTTCTTTTGTTCTAAAACATATTCTTAAGTAGTATTCATGGTTTTTCTTTGGTGTAAGTGATAGGCACTGGGTTGCTTGTCTCCGGAAGCCTTGTTGAGAAAAAAATGTTTTTCCAAGGACACATGGGACAGGTGGGCTGCCCTTTTGGTCTTGTTTCACTCTCCAGGATGTGGGCCCTCTATTCCTTTTGGTAAATGTTTTACCTTAGAAACAATACTTATTACCTCATAAGCATTTCCTGAGAGACTCTAAACAGAGCTTTCTCTGTTTAGGCTCAATTCCTCTTTATAAGCTTCCTTGGAAAAATGGTGGAGCAAAAGATATCTTTTTCAGGTGTAGGGACAGGATAACAGGGTATTGGGAAGTGGGAGCTGGAGAGTTGGCACTCTTGAGTCAGAAACCTAAGAACAAATTACCTTCTGCCACTGCTAAGTATGCACGGTGCAGGTGCGTTTATCTCTGTGAGTCAGTGTCCAGTGGTATGTTCATAGTGATGCACACCCTTAGGTTCTCATTACCTGGGAAAGAGAAAAACATGAGGTCTTTGTGAATATGACTAGGCTGCTGTGGTCCAGGAGAAATGCTTTTCTGGGGAACAAAAGCTTTGCATTCATCGTTCTGGCTGTGAGCCCCAAGGCAAGCCACTCTGTCATCTGTGAAGTGGCACCACCCTCCCTGCCTCCTGTGTGTTCTGAGCTGAGGCCAGATACTGAAAACAAAAATATCTGGGACCTTTATGTGGCAGGATAAATGTGAGACACTGATGGGTCTGTGTTACCTGGGTTTACAGTATCTTCAACAGTGGACCCATCTTTTTGCTACCGTAGTACGCCTTCCATTTTGATAAGATTTTGCTTTAAAAAAGAGAGAGAAGAAACTTTCAAGATGGCCAAGTTAAGGGTGGAGGAATCCAACTACCTTTGATCATGGACAGTGAGCTATTTCTATAAGGGGAAAGCTTAGAGCAGAGGTGGGGTAGAGGTGGGGTAGCCCATGGCCAGTTAATCTCTTGGACATCCCCATGGAGTTACCAGCCTGGATGCTGGGTGTAACCACGCAGATCTACTCAGCTGCGGGGGCAAAGCCCCTTGATTATGGAAGGTAACCTTTCTTTTTAGTAACATATCAGAGAATACTCTCCAGTTCATTTTTCTAAAAATTCACTTGGGTTTGGCAGGAAATCTGTTGTTGTCCTTGCATATCCAAATTTTACTTTTGCTCTGACATAAAATTCCACTTCTGAAATGGTCTTTTGGTGACGCGATTCTGGATTTTGGGGTAGTAGGGCTGTGCAGGGAGGGGTGGTAGGGTGGTGTTCTCAACACTGTGGTTTCTTGCCTTCCTCTCTGCTTAGCCTTTCTCATCTTTTAATCAGTGCTGTGCTTAATTACCCCGCTGCTCTTGCTTGTGTATGCATCACTGCATTTCCCCCCCAGAAGCCGGACATAGCTCTTACTCTCCAAGTAATGATAGTAATTGCTGGTAGGGCAGACCTGGTCCTCATCCTTCTCCAAGCACATTTCTTATGGCAGGTGTCTAGTTCCTAATTAAGTGCTAATGAGCATGCCTAGTGGACCATGACGCCGCTGCCAGCTTCTTCAGTTTTATGTCTTGCTGTTGCCGAGCTCTTAAAAGGTGACAGAGCAAGAATTAGTGTCTTTTGGATGACAGGAAGGTGATTTTATGTGTAAAGAAATTGTTATTATGATCTCAAATGGCGAATGAGTAGTTTATAAATACTTTCCCAGAATGCTATTAGTGCTGTCTGCTCAGACCTCTCCCCCTTTTCCATTTCCCTCTAATTAGAAACGTGCTCTCTTTGGAAGGAATAGAAATTGAGAGAGAACATTGGCTCCTAAACATTTTTAAAAAGATGCTGGTAGTAGTTGAAGATTTACTATAAAATGATTTTGGACACTGACTTCTGCTTTTAAGATGCTGCTTTCTCTTGCTCTTGAGGGCAGGGAGCTTGTTTGGGATTCAATTAAAGATCAGTATCCTAGGTGGAAGTTACTGAAGATCTGGAGTGAAGATTTAATATATTCAGTACACGCAAGGGGGTAATAAATAAAACGGGCAATTGAGTCCCAGAGAAGTGAGCACAAATCAGAATCTTAAGAATTTCCTAACATTACACCTTAGAAATTGAGCTTTAATCGTTTTTACTGTCTCGTCAAAAACAAGTTTTATGTTGGACAGCTGAAAAGTGGCCAGATTTATGGTACAAGGACCATTTCTTGGATACTTTTCTATGTCTACAACACACTCTTAAATATAATAGATGAGAGCAATAATACTTTTTAATATGAAGAGATTTATAATCTCTGGAGTGGGTTAAATGGTTGAGGCAATGTCATTTGGGAATGGGGACTTGGGTCACTGTGCCTGGTGTCCCACAGGACTGGTGAGAGTGTTTTTCCCATCAAGGTAGTTGGCTTCTCTGGGTCTCATTGTTTTCCTTATGACATTGAAGGACTGGGTTTGGGGCATGGAGCTCAGAAAAAGTAAGGGGTAAACAAGGTTTCTCCTTAGCTAAGATTCTTCCATATGTCACACGCATGGCTCCCTGTGACCTCCCTTTGTATGCTGTAGCCCAGTGACCATTGCAGCCATTAGGGTCATTCCCATATTGAGAATTGACCTCCCCACTCCGCTCCCTCCTGCTGGGAGACCCTCTGCAATTTCTGCATTGCTTTGAGCCTTGGTTCCTTTTGTGAAATGGGAATGTCAGTACCTCCTCAACAGTGAGGGCTTAGTGAAATAAAGACATGTAGTCCTTGGAGATGGGGTACATAGGAAATGCTGGGTGTTCTACTTTCTGGGTTCTGTTAATGAAAGATAATATTTTGGTTTTGTTTCGTCATACCCTTGCAATAAGTTCAAGCAAGCATGTTGGGGTAAAATGGAGTCACTTAGTAACTGATGACTACTCAGTTACTGTGTTGTAGGATGCATATCTGTGCTTCCCCAATTTCAACCTTTCTGAAATCAGGATGACTGTTGAATCTGTGGCATCTTAGATTCAATGACATACTGGATTTCATCCCTCAAGGCACATAGAGATAGAACTCTGATATGTGAGTTGCGTACAAACTTTGGTTTCCTGATGATAATAAACAGCCATATTCCCAGGGGTTGGTTATGCCAGAAAGGACAGTATAGATCTGAGGACTGTATTTTGGGAAGATGACAACTCATCAGGTAAAAGCTTCTGATGAACTGAAAGCGCTAATCACATTTTTCCTTTTTTCCTCCCTCTGTCTCTCTCTTCACTCCCTTCATGTGCGTGTCGTCCTCCTGTGCTGTTCCCCTCCATCCTGTCATGTCATGTTTACTTTTCCCTGGACGCTGCCAACGCCGCCACCACCACCCCCACCACTACCTCCTCCTCCTCCTCCTTCACCACCACCAACAGCAGCAGCAGTTGCAAGCTCAGCATCTTTCTCATGGCCACGGACCCCCAGTCCCCTTAACGCCTCACCCTTCGGGACTTCAGCCTCCTGGAATCCCACCCCTGGGCGGCAGTGCCGGCCTTCTGGCACTGTCTAGTGCTCTGAGTGGGCAGTCTCACTTGGCAATAAAAGATGACAAGAAGCACCACGATGCAGAGCACCACAGAGGTGAGAGGCCGGGCAAGCCAGATTAGGACTTTGTCCCCACACTCATACAGTGCTGCAAAGTTGTGTGCACCGCTAAAGAAAGCCCCAGCCTATTCAGAGAGCAAACAATGAGCTAAGGAACTGTCACAAAGCTTGGCCACTGAAATACAGCTCACCCTGGAAGTTCTCAGGGTTTAACATGGGCATCTGTAGATTTCTCGATCTCGTTAGATTACAGGCATCTTGACATCTTGGCAACTGCCTAGTTAATGCCAGTGGCCTGTACCATATTATGGAAAACTGTTAACTGCTTAATTGGGTAATTTTCAAAGAAAGTAATGTTGTTAAATGGGGCGAAATAAGAAGTTAAATTTGAAAGTGAATGTGTTCAAATGAGAGGTTTGATAATTGCATCTGTTACTACTTAGTTTCATAGGCTTTAAGTCTAGTATGCGTTAAATATTGGGCAAAATTGCACTTGACTAATTTTTTGAAGAAAAGTAATTTATTCTGTCAAGAAATAAAAAAAATAGGCTTTGTGTATGGTTAAACTGTAAATCTTGTTTACAAAATACTGTAATTTTCAGGAAATCACTGTATTAGGAATGTGCAATGACTTATATAAATAAAAGCCATTTTTAAAACTGTTTGGGGCTTGTGTTCTAATTATTCCCCCCTTTTTTTTATTTCTGTTCTTGCCTCTGTGTCTGAACGGGCATGTCTGTGCGTTTCTTGGTAACCTCGGGAGCAGAGAGAGAACCGGGCACAGTAAGTACTCTTACGCCTGCTGCACATGAACACGCCCCCTCCCTGCAGTGCATCCCAAGCCACCTTTCTTTAAACACAGGCGCAGACACACAGATTCTTCCCTGTTTCTCTCAGTACCAGGTTTTGTATTATTTTTTTAAATAAGACTATTCCTCTTCTCCCCACCCCCCCACCCCCCGTCTTTTTTATAAAACTTTTGTTAGATGAGAGCAATGTGGTTTTGGGGCAGAGCTGTCTGCTATGATCTGTGTGTGCCACAGACCCACTTCAGAAATGTTTCCTGTTGCATTTTGAGTCTAGGTTGCCTGTAGTTTAAAAGAGTATTCATTTGTATCTTAAATCGGTTTTACAGGCAAGAGGTCACAATCTATATGTGAAATTGGTTAGTAGTGTGTTATTTCTCCCTGAACCATTTATTATCCTCTGCAAATGCATCTTAGTTGCTAGGTTTCCATATCTAGTTTTGTTTTCATAATTGTCCTTGGAGAGTGAACTTGAACTTAAATTTATTTTAGACTAAAGAATTGAGTCTAAGTTCTTAAAAAAACAAATCCAGCGGACAGGTGTTCTGTGCTCGGAGAGTTCATCCTTTCACCAGCCTAAATCTTTCTCATTTTGCATAATGCATGTTTGATCTGTGCATATACCTGCCAGTTAGCTGTGGGGAGATCTGTATCTAAAATGCATCTCTTGGATATGATCACCTGGATGAGAAATTGGCCCCTTTTCAGTTACAATAACCTATGGTTTTTGCCTTTCTTTTTGAATATGGCGTTATTTTGACCATCTTAAATCTTAACTGTGGTCAGAAAAAAAGAGGTACTGAACTTTTAAGTCATTCTGAAAAAAATTTGTATGGGTTTATAGGGAAGATATGTAATTCTTTTCATTGTGAAATGTTTGTCTCTTTCCCCCTCTATTTTCTGTGTAGAATAATAGAGACTTTAAAATTGGGGGCGGGGGACAAATCTTGAAATACTTGATGTATCAGGCTGTGTTGGAGGAGAATGGATAATGGTGAAAGGAGAGGGTACCTAGTTTAAAAATTTTGATGTAAGTTTTCTCTGGAAAATGTTGGGGAGAGAAAAATATAGCCAGGGAATAAAATATTCTCCTTGCAAAGTACACACCCAGGTAAACTGACTTGGGTTTCTGGAGGCGCCCTTTGCGTTTGATGTTTCAGTGCCCCTGTGGATTATCCTCTTCCTGCCATGTCTATTCAGGAGAGTATCAAATTGAAAACCAGATTCTGGACCAGAGAACAGACTCAGGTGCTGAGAGAGCACACCCGTGTCCTTTAGTCTGCTGTAGGCTTAAATTTACTGAATTTGTTATTTCACCACATACCACTGCATGTGTATTTACTGAGCGTTTACTCTATGTAAGGCAAATGGGAAGTGCACCTGTATGGGATTCATAGGCACACTTAGCATAGGCGTTTCTCACGGAACCATGGAAAGGAGACTAAAATGCTGTAAAAAGTAGACCGTAGAAAGTTTCAGTAACAGTTTCTAGGCAGTCGTGGAAGGTGCACCTTGGCATATGCCTCCCTGAAATGCCAGCGAGTGGCAGGAGTGGGTAGAGGTTTGTATGCTTAAGCTGGTAGAGGCGTTTTTCAGACCTCCTTGTATATTTGTGAATATACAAGGAGTCTAATGTCCTGTTTGTATTTTTGACTGAAAAATGTAAGCAAGAACTTAATTTATTGTGGAAGTGAGGGTGGGATAGAGGAAGGATGATGAGTTATATCCTTAAAAAAGATCAAACTAGTTCTTGAATTTCAGGCAGCTGCAGTTTGCTTTTTTTTTAAAGATTTTATTTATTTATTTTTAGAGAGGGAAGGGAGAAAGGGAGAGAAACATCAATGTGTGGTTGCCTCTTGTGTCCCCCCTCCTGGGGACCTGGCCTGCAACCCTGGCATGTGCCCTGACTGGGAATTGAACCGGTGACCCTTTGATTCTCAGGCCTGCAATTGACCACTGAGCCACACCAGGCAGGGCTGTGCTTTTAAGTCTCGTGTTGAGTGGACACATGCTGAGTTAGTGAATATTCAACTCAAAATGTGGGTATATTGCATAAAGCAATCTGTAAAATAATATAAAATAAATGGTTACTTAATGTGTTATTTGCATGTTGCCTTTTTCATATCAAATTTTTGATAAGTAATGATAATTTCAGAATATTTTATAATATAATATTCATAGTGTTTTCAGAATATGTAGTGTGTTTCCTACCTAATCATTACAGAAAACTCTAGGTGATGATGATATAAAATGGAAAAACTACACTAATTTGTAACATAAACATTTAATTAGGTCTGTAGAGAGGAATTAAATTGTTTGCTGTCCACATAAATGGCTTCTGCTGTAGTTATGTAAATAAGTAGCTCTTCAAACTTTGTGTAAAATTGAACATGAGCAGCAGTGGGTACTAAGATGATGTGTACTGTTAGCCTAAAAAATGTTACAGAACTTATCTAAAGTGATTTGAATTATGAAGTTGAATTTTACTTGGCAGGTAAAGTTAGTCAATTGCTCTTTAATGCATTTTTTTTTTTCCACTCAATGAGGGGGGTTAAGGTCATTTGTACAGGGTAGAGGTTTTCAAAGCTTGTGGTCTCAGAATCTTTATACCCATAAAGTAAAATTATTGATGACCCCAAGGAAAGATTGGTTTATGTGGGTTATATATTTTGAAATTTTGCTGGATTAGAAATAAAACACGTTTAAAATCACTTAAGCAGATAAAGAGCTACTTAATTTGTGTTAACATTATTTAACAAAATAACTATTTTCCAAAATAATTGTAGTGGAAAGAGTGGTTTTGTCTTACATGTTTGCAAATGTCTTTAGTGCTTGGTGTAAAAGAAGATAGCTGGATTCTCATCACCTTATGCATTCTTTTGGTTGTGAAACATTATGATATAGGAAGAAAGTCTGCCCTCAAAAGAGATGTGTAAGGGGCTGGGAACATCAGGCTGGTTCTTGGACCAAATTCTTAAAACCTCTGCCATAAGGCTGAGGGTCCTGTTCTGAAAACTTCCAGGCGAGCCTCTAGTCTTATATTTGTCTGTTCTTTCTGTAGTGAACAACCATTATCTATATTAAGTGCAGAAACCAGAAACTTACATAGATCCAGGAAGAATGTGGATGTGTATGGATTTGTATCTGTAAGTCTGAAACTAGTTTGTAGGACATGTTTGTTTATTTTTAGTGACAAAATTATTCTGTTTGCTAGTTGAAGGTTTATGGTAGGAAAACAACGAGACTTCACGTAACCTGTTTTAATGTAATACCCAGGAAATGAAGACACTTAGAATGAAAACTCGGAGAGTCAAAATTTTAAGTTTCTTGTGTCTGAAAGGATGAGTGATAAAGCCAGTAACACAGGAGGTTTCTTTTGCTGTTTGAGTTGTTTATAAATTAAGATTTGACTAGTGTTTTTCTAATTTGCAAAACGTGGTAGTGGTGGTGGTTTTTAACATAAGCCTTCTGTCAGAATGCTATTTACTGTTGAACAAAGAAATAATGAAGTGACCTAGAAAGGTTATTTCAGTAGCTATGAACATATCAGATCTTGGAATTAGAGATGAGTTGCATTAAATTTTGGCTGAAGGGAATATCACTTAAGCCTGCTTAGAAGACCTAGAATTTTAGTCAACTCAAAGTTGTATGGCTATTAAAAATAGGATAGAATATTTGTTTAAACACTCATTTGTTTAAAAAAATATTTGTGGAGCACTTACTATGGGCCAAGCACTGTTTGAGTCACTTGTTGCCATTTTGCAGTGATATCTTTTAATGTTGCAGTCAAATACTTTTTGAATGAACATACTGAAATTCCTGACCCATGTGATACTGTTTGGAACATTTAGAAAAGGGAGGAGCCTTGGAGGTGATATTTGGGGGAGATTCCAGAGCACAGAGGGTCTGTGGACTTAGGCAGAGTTCGTAGATGGGTTTCAGAGGGTTCTTGAACCCGTAACAATTGCATGTAGTGTTCTGGGTCAGTGTTCTTGTTACCATATTCTGGGGAGAGGTCATAACTTTCATTAAATTCTCAAAAGCAGTTCCTGGTTCAGAAAAGTCATAAGCACTGTTCATCTCTACATTAGAAATCATAATGGTACAGTTACCATTTTATCAATAAGGCACCAAGCTCAAGGAGGTTGGGTGCCTCGTATCACATACTTATTTAGTTAATGGCAGTTGAGAATTAGATCCTGTCTCTGAGGGACTGTGTTGTCACTCCTGTAACGGGCTTCAAAAGTTATTGGTCTCATATTTAGAACTTACTTAAAAGTACTTATGCCAGCCATCGCTGTGTTTAGTGTAAGACGGTATCTTTATTTTGTTTTTCTTCTCTACTTGTTCTGTTTGCTTAGTTAATTGGCTGAGGTAGGGCAGGACCAGATCCTAGTTCAGGACCACCCATCACTTCACTTTTTTGCTCAGAAGGACACGCAGCATGTTGAAGAGCACAAGAGAAAACGAAGTGTGAGGCTTTATCTCCCAGTGGGCTCTTAGGAGCATGGTAGCGATGGGGTGAGGCAACAGCAACGTGCTTAGACAAAGGCACATGTGGGGGGGGGGGGGGTTCTGACCCAGCAGGCAGGCTTCCTCTACAAGGTGGTGATGGTGGCTGCCTCACAGGCCCAGGGGTTGAGGAACCAGAAATACCAAGTCATCGGTCCTAACATAGCCAGCCTTTAGGAGCATCCTCCCCCTGAGTACTTGGTAGCAAGACAATAAATGCGTTATTAGTCGTGCTTAACGCAGTTACTGGTTTCCTTGCCTTTTTCAAATGTGGAGTGCCCGAGTGACACGGTGGCGGTTACTGGTGTTTCTTAGTGTGGTAGGACCATGAAACTGACCTCAGCTTCTTACGAACTTGATCAGTCTCATGATTATCATCCATCAAACCGTCTCGTAAATGGGTCTAGGAGAAAGTAGTTTTATTTAAGTGTGTATGACTTTATCTTGACCTGGTGCATGTCAAGAAATTGCCTGGAAATAAAGGATGAAACAGATGAGTCACCTAAAATTTCAATATTTAGGCACAGTAGAAAACACTAACGTTTTCTTAAGCAGATTTCCCTTTTGATAGAATTTGAAACCACGTGCTTTAAAAAAAATGGACTCTATGGGTAAACTGGCATCACTGTCAGGAGCAGGGCGCCCCCTGAAGAAAGGAAAGCCCAGCTGTTTCTAGGTTGGTGGTAGTGGTCTGTACCTGTAACAGGTGAGCTGTCTGTTTATTGTGGATGCCGTATCTCACCAGGTGGATGTTGGAGCCTGTGTGTGACTGGAGATGGTTTAGGGTTTATCTCTTTGTGATTATAGTGTGTATAGGGCATCTTTAGTCTAACAAACAAACAAAAAAGAGCAGATAGAGACTATTTCTCTAAAACCTTTTTAGACTTGGTTTGTATTCTGTAATTAGATAACTTGATACCCATCATTTGGAGCAGCTTTTCCTAAATTTTATTTTCATCTTGGCCCCATAACCTTTTCATTCCCTCTGGAATGCAGTGGGCAACAAACTCTGGTTTTCCCATCTTTCAGATAAGGAGAGCTGAGTGTAAGAGCCATTGCATGTCCAAATAACTCAGTCAGGTCCTGACCCAGCGCTTTCTAGTTTTAGGGCCTGGTCTTGCAACAAACGTACCTCATTAGAGGCTGCAGAAAGAACAGTATAACCCCTAAGTAACCCTTCAAAAACATGTTTTTATAAAAAGATTGAAGTACGGATTTGATTTTTGCTGTGACCAAGGTCCCGATTAGAGGAATGAAGGCATTCTGAGTTCATTTAAAAATTATTTTAAAGTAATTATATTTATTGTCAGCTCCTAAGTTTTTATTTATTTTGCTTTCCCTGGAGAAGTGGGGTAGAGAGCAAGCTGGGGACATAAAAGGTGATGCCTAGGGCATAAAAGGTGATGCCTAGGGCGCATCGTGTCATTACTTTGACTTACTCTTCCAGTCCAAATACTGACTGGGTCTGTCTGTCTCCTGCAAGGCTGCGTCCCTTTCCAGGAGTCCTCCTGACGGTTCCCCTTCTGCATCCAACAGCACTGAGTTCCAAATCAAGGTCCAGGAGCACATTGGTTCTTTTTGTAGTTTGCATTTTAACTGTGAAAAGTAAATGTATACCCTTCAGCAGACCGCTTCACCACCAGGGCTTCTGAGATGTGATGTGGTTGCCAAGCACACCTCCACTTTTCTGCCATTGACAAGGGGGAATCTTGTTAGTTTTATGGGTAAATCCATTTGTCGAAATATCAGGCAGAATACGCGTATGACCAATTGGACTTCAACAAAAAGCACAGCATGGGGTGATAACTTAATTGGTGCCAGGTGTTGGTTGAGAAGACACACAGATGTGACGGGGTGCGTCGTCACCTAATTGTTTTAATGTTCGCCGAGAAGTTAATTGTCACTGTAGAGTGTGCTGGCAAATTAGGTTCCCACTGCCTCAGTGTAACTGAGGATAAATGAGGTGTCATGAGTTTCCAATCTGTACCTCTGACACAAGCACTTGTCCTGCAGGGGGAGAAAGTTCCCTAGGGGAATCAGCATGGCAGCTAAAGAAATCCATTTGAATAATGTACATTATTTTCGAGTTAGGGAAACCTGTCTAGCTTTGCCGTATCCATGAGTGGTTTTTCCTGTCAGATCTGTGGCTGGTGGCTCCAAGGCTGAGATTTGGGAGGCAGAAGAGTTGCTCTGAGGTCTGAGCGGATGAGGGATATATGAAGGCTTTGTAACAAGTGTTCTGATAGCACTGAGAATGTAACGTTTCATTAAACTTGATTTCTTTTGTATTTTCTGGAGTCTCCCTTCCAAAATATCTCAGCTTACATGAACAACTGTTACGGTTAAACTGCTAAAAGAAAAGTTATTGGAATAAAACTCTAAAGACTGGTTTTATGCATATTGAAGCGGCTGGGTCCTATCTTAGTCTTGCGTGGGTAATCGGAGCATGAAATAAAAACAGTATCCTGAATGGTCCGAATAAAGGCACCAAACACAAAGTCCAAATTTTGACATTTCTTTTGATTCAACTGCAAGCTCTCTGAGGTTTAGCAGACTCTTTTGCTTACATGGTAAGTTCTTACATGAAGGTATGGTTTAATAATGTTTGCTTTGGCTCTATTTGAAGAGACTATATTGTCTACTTCTACCCACTAGGTTCAGACTCTCTACCAACTGTCTAGTTAATGCGATTCCATTGAACTGTAGCAGAGAGTGTTCCTGGTGTGTGTTTTTATAAAACACATTCAACCAATTAGGAAAATGTGCTCTGGATTTAAGGAGTGCACACTGGTTGTAAATGTTGGGAGATCTGCTACTTTTTCTTTTCTCTCTGAGTAGGTCCTTTGCTCTCATTAGTGGTCTCCACCATCATATCACTTGTAGTGCAAAATGTGACCCTCGGGAAGCACAGATTAGTCAGAGTGAACAATTTGACTTCCCTGTTCCCAGTGAAGAGACCCACTGAGATTGTATGTTCTAAAAGAATCACAGGTGATTCTTCAGAGGGAGAGGAAAACATGCTTCTTGTGGGGCATGTTTTCTCTGTCCGGGCACCTCATGTATTCATTTCACGTATGGTTTCAGCAAAAAACGGAGAAAGTCATACCAGTTGGGAGAGTAGGTCTTCTGAACCCTGTTTATGTCTCTGGTACTGAGCATTCCGGGGCGTTCATTTTTCTTTAGCGATGGGTTGGATATGTATCTCCCTTTATCATTTTATTTGGCTCTATACCCATGCGTGCAACACAAAAGGTGCAGAAAAGCATCACGGTTTTAGAATTTTTGTTTTGAAATCATAATGTGTTTCCTGATCTTGATTTGCTCAGATTTGAATATCCCCTGCTGGGCTGCATAAAACTCCCATTTTGAGTTCTTATAGAAGATCTAAGGTAAATAAGATGATTTTTTGTTCTTAAAGAAATTTAAAAACATATATACAGTTTGGAAATCCCAGCCTTCAGGACATTTTTTGTAGAAGTCTGCTTGATAATTATAGTGTTTGAAAAAATTCTGGCAGATATTTAAATTTTACCAGCTGTGAGGTGAAATAAAACATTGAGCTTCTTGGCTGGAATTAGAGTATGTCAGTCAATGTGGTAACACCAGTTCTCATGCTGATCAAAAAAACTGGTTCATGATTAAATATTTATTTGGCAAATAACTCTTGGAAAAAGGAGTTGTACTTGAAGAGTGCTGTTTGGGAGATTAAAATCTTTCAAAATATGGACTCTAGGAAGAGAGGACTTTGGTGTAAATGGATCTGTGGAATTACTACCAGCCATGGTCACCACCACGTGAAACTGGCCCCGTGGGCCCCCCTGGGCTGCTTTGTTCTCTGCTGAGTTCTTTGTGTGTGTGTGAATCTTGGGTTATAAATGGCAGACCTCATGAAAGCAAATGTAGAAATTTGGGTCATTTTCAGAGTCATTTTAAAGTAGACTGTGAAATGTTCATTTTTTATTTAATGTTCACATTCCTGGTATTGTGGACAAATGACTGAGTGAATCAGGGTGTGTGTTTTGTGTTTAGAAGAGGGGAACAGAGAAGGCGTGCAGTATGTATTACACACTATTCTGCCCATTAGAATGTTAATTAAGCTTCCTAGGCTAAAGAGCTATAAGTAAGTGATAAGTATTTGAGGCCAAGTATTTGGGTACAAGTATTCAAGTACATAAATTGAGTTTAGAAATCACTCTTATGGGGGTGATGGCCCTTTGATTTAATGGGAAGAGCGTCTTGACTTTGGGCAGATCTGTGTTTACAGTGCGTGACTTTTTGAATAATGACAAAGTGAAGCAGCCTCAGTTTTATTCTGTTGCCAGAGCCTCTTCTTAAATGTTGACTGTTAGTGTGAAATGTGATTTTACCTTTTTATCCTAGTCCGAATCTAACAAATCAAGATAGAGCCCTGAATTTTGAAGGATCCAGAGGATACTCACATTCAGTCAGTCCCCGTGTATAATGCCTTCATACTTAAAATATGTATAAAATGGCTTAGAGTGACCATCAAAACGACTATATTCCACCTCTGAGCCATTCGATGGTGCATGGGGAAAAACACAGCATGAGAGAAACAGATTTACCGTAACATGAGACATCTAGTAAGTAATACCCATGAAATCACTTTTGGTTGTGTTCCTGGGGAGCAAATGTAGGAACCATGAAGCTCGGGGTCACTTAGGCAGTAGTTAACCAAAAAGTTGTTGCTGTCGTGAAGTTCATTAGACTGGAACTGTTTGCTTAAATCAAGAACAGGGCAGCTCAGAGCTGGGAGGATGTCAGGGCCGATCTCACACAGAAAACTGGGTTTGTGGGGACAGGGCAAAGGCAAGTGTGTCCGTTTTGGTGGGGCTGCAGTGTGAGCCAGGAACCCCCTGGCTCCTAACTGTGGCTCTCCAGCCTTTCCAGCCCATACTCTTCGCTGCCTTGTTTTGCATCAGTTTTACCGCACCAAGGGTACGATGAGATGTTTTGTTTTGTAACTTGTCTAAATCTGCCATTTGAGTGGGGCCAGTTTTCATATAAGCAGGGGTGCTAATTGCTAGCCCTGTACAAATGAAGAGGAACTTTTCAGAGCTTTCTCAAAAATACATTCAGGTCATAAGCCTCATTGAAGCTGCTCAAGCAGGAATCACAGTAGTAACTTCTAACACAGACAGGGAGGCCTGAAAACTCGACGTTCTTCTATTACAGGTCTAGCTGTGGGAATGCTGTTTTCTTCTAACAAAAATTCTATTGTTCGTAACAGGAGTGTCATTTACTTCTTTGTTCTTAATACCACTTGACATAATGAAAAAAATAAGATGATTAAAATCTGTTTTGGAATGGCGTAGTGGTTTGGTTGCCCTGTGATAGGTACAGAAGGACAACGAAGGTGACACTCTGGACACTCTGATGAGAGACTTTGAAATTGCCAGTGGACTTCTGGGCACGTGGGCAGACGTACAATCGATGCAGCTCTGTCCTTAAATGTATCTCCTCAGAGTCTGGAGGAGGAGACTTTGAGGCCATACAGTCTCCAACACGGGTGTATTTGTGCACTTTTTATACTCAAGCACGAGCTGTTGCTCCCCTCCTTGGCTCAGCTTTTCTGAGTGCGTGTTAGCACTTTGCCAAACTTTTATCAAGCCTCTGCATCTTGTGGGGGTGGCGGGGAGGGCCTGGCTTGGAAGAGTTTGTTTTTAGCAGACATCTGCCAAGGTAATTAGTTCTGGGATCTAACTAGCTCACCTTTCAGCCTCCCATCCTGTGCTAAAGACACTACTCTGAGCTTCTTTATATTGAATGGCATTGGTCCTTTCCCCTGTTTTTCTGTAAGCCTCCTGGCATTTGTGTAGCTTGAGCAGTCATAAATGAAAAGCTCAGCTCATGTCAGTCATTCCCTGAAGGGGCAGAGAGGTTTCAGATTGCCTTCTGGTTCCTCCAGGATGTGGCTGAGCTGTGTATGCCCCTGTGGTGGGGTCCACAGTTGTCACTGGGGAGTTTTGAGAGCCAGCCACCTGGCTGTTTACTGCAGACTAGTTAGGAATGAATACTAACGGTTGTTAAAAATGTGAGCAAAAGATTTGCTTCTGGTACATAGGGTGGTTTTAGAGAGAGGTGGTCTAATTTAAAGGTTTTCCTCAAACCTTTCTCTTCTAAATTTTGCTGGAAAAAGGTAACAGTTGTCTGTTGGCCCTGGGCATCCTCCCCTTAGTTCTCCAACATCTTTCAGAAATGGGTTATGTGTGCTTTGTGAAAGGTTTTTGCACAGCTCGCTCAGCATTCAAGGCAGTAACACATCACTGAACAAATTGCCCCCTTGCATATGCTAATCCGGCACTTAAAATAACTCATTGTAACAAGTTCTGATGCTTTAGCGCCAGAGGAGATGGGAATTGACAGGCTGTCAGATCATGCCGTGTGACCCCCAAATAACTAAATACCTCTTTTCTTTGGGTCAACAGTTCATACTCCAGCACATGCGAATGAAAGTATCCTGTGTGGTGTGTGGAAAAGATTAGTCCTTGTTTCTGCTTTTATGTGTGGGAACCGGCCTGGCTGTTGATTCACTGGGTGAAATTCCCTCTGGGTCTTAAATTTCAGTGCTTTTGGCGAGGAACATCAACTCGTATTTTCAACAATAAATTAAAAGAATTCAAAGGACTTTCTTCATTGTTGCTGTGGAAAGTGTTGATTTGTCTTTTAGGAAACCATTGCTATTAATCCCACCTATTGTCTTTGCTTTTTTCTTTCTTTCTTTCTCTTTTAAGAAACACACTGACTCTTGCCATCACAGAGTAAGTCTAATAGAATAACCTCAGGTTTTACTCACAGACCATTCATGTTCCTGAGCAGGAACTCGCTGTGGGAAAGAATAAAAACGTATCCTCGTATAAACAGCAAGCTCCCATTTCTCCGACAGTTAACACAACAGCACATTTTAAGTGAGTAGGGCCTCAAGAATGGTTTGATTGCGTAGGCAGGGTCTCCCTTCTAAGTGTTTAAAGTTCTATAAGTGTTTGCCAGCCAAGTCTTCAGATGAGATGAATTAAATGGACTGAAAGGCCGTGTAGGTATCACCTTTCTAAAACAGCTATCACATTCAGGTTGGGTTTTCACGTGTGCAAAGAGACCTGGGAAGAAATTTTTGATTAATTTTTTGTCTTGCAGAGTAATTCCCTCTTGGTCCCAGACAGTCTAAGAGGTACAGATAAACGCAGAAATGGGCCTGAATTTTCCAATGACATCAAAAAAAGAAAGGTGGATGATAAGGACTCCAGCCACTATGTAAGTGAATAAAGGACTTGAAATAATAATTTGTTGCTTACTTATTTTCTAAGTGAGTATACAAGCATACCGTATGATCTTAGGGATAATCCATATCCCTTAAAATAGTACTAGGAACAGGATATATCCTTACATTGCAGGATTTTATTTTCCTCTAGAGCTGTAAATTATGCCTCTGCCAGGCTTGGGATTAAATTTTAGTCTTTCTGCCTTAGTTACTCAAGCCGGGGTCGAAGGCAGGGCTGGCTTCACTGGCATGCAGTCTGTGCCGTTCCACAGGGCCCTGGTTGTAAGAGGACCCTGTCTCTCCCTTGGCTTTAATGCTGTGCCCTAGCTATCTTCAAACTCTCATGTTTCGAACAGGGGCCTGCATTATTATTTCGTCCTGGGCTTTGCAGGTTTGGCAGTCCGTGCTGCTAACATGATCAGGGGAAGCTTTGTGGTGACACAAAACACCTTTTTGGATGCCATTCGGATAGTATATTCAAGTTTGCATTAGGTCTTGAGGCAGAGTTCGTTCTGTTCTACAGCAAGCAATTAAGTGGGAAAAATGGAAGGAACGTTGGAGCACACAAGCCACATGGCCGTTGGCTGTGTTCTTGGTGTCATGAACACTGCAGCTGACGGATAATTTGGAGTTTCCTTATGTGTCCCTCAGTGTCTATTTCAGGATAAACACATTCTCAGGAAGAGTATGGGAGGAGAAAGCTGAATTAGGCCACTTCCTGTTGCTCCTGGAGGAAGAAGGGTCTACCTCTGGCTGGCTGGTGTGCACGCTGTGCAGAGGTTTCTGTGTGAGGCCCCTTTATCTCTTTCTAGCTGGCTCAAGCCTGTCGCTGACAATGGGTAACATTTCTTAAGCAACAGCTCAAGTTAGTGTCAGCTACTAGGTGCTTTTATTGTGCACAGAATGTTTCATTTAACTGTGGAAACAACCCTGTGAGTTTAGTACCACCACATTCATTTTGTAAAGAAACTGATGCACAAAGCTTGTAAGTGATTTGCCCGAGGTCAGAGTTAGTGGCTGAGCCTGGAGGCGTTCTGACTCAAGCATCTATCTCTTAATCATTATGCTAAGATTCTCCAGCCGAGGGCTCAGGATAGGTATTGTGTCAGAGGCCTTACAAAAATATCCTAAGGACCTAGGGTTTTGGTCCTCACCAGCCCAAGCTTTTCAGCACATACTGTTTGTCCCTTTTTCCCAGAGCCAACATCCTGTGCAGGTGCTTTATTATGTACAACATTAGCGGTTAATAAACTGGCGATATGGTCCATTATATGCAGAAATTTGGTTACAATTCCAAGTTGTTGCACTCGTGTGTAAGTTATTTAATAGCGAGTGAGCTGCAATCCATATATATATCTGCATGACTGTTTTGTAACATCCGTATAGGTCTAGTTGTGGTTGAGGTGGTTGAGAGTGATGTATTCAGGTGATGTTGAAGAATCTGGGGCGGAGGCCTCAGACCTGTGACAGGCATATACTGTGCCATCAAGGTTTATGTTTGTGGAAGTGTTCGATACAGAGCTAAGGTTTAAGTTACAGAACACTTAAGGACTCACTTCAAAGGTCTGTTGTAATAAATTAATTGTTTGTCCCCTTTTGCCAGTTTGGCTTATATACTGCTATACATTAACCATTTGTATAAAATATTTTTTTCTAAAAGGGAAGCACTTTTAGCTTATAGTTTTACTATACCATCCTTGGGTTCTGCACACCTAAAAAACATTTATGTGTTTCTGTGGGCTTTACTGAGCGTAAAAATTTTTTCTTTAGTATTAATTATTCTTTTATTACATGAAAATATCTCTTTCAGCGTACTATTTTGAATTACCTAGGCTTCCTAATTGGTTGCCATTTATGTGGTTGCTAGTGAACTGCCTGGTGCCTTTATAACAATGTCTAAAGTACGACATTATTGAAGAAGGTATGTTAGGTCTCCCGTATGTAATGCGCTAGGTATGGTGAGAAAAAACCATTTAAGACATAACTTTAAAGTCGGGGCTAACCTTCTAGCCTGGATTTGTATCCCACAGAAGGTAAATATGGGTAATGTTTGCACTGTACTAATATTTCTCTAATATTTGTACATTCTTAATTGATAAGTGACCTCAGTAAAAGGACAGTTTAGATCATAAACTACGAGTCTGCGTCTTTTTGGGAATTAGGACCTGTTGCGATAGCCTGCTTTTCCACATGCTCACTTGTGTTACTCTGCACTAAAGGACCTCAGCCCTTTTGGCTAAGAAAGTAAGTAGCCTTTTTCAGCCTGAGTGATCACATCACTGCCTCGCATCAAACTGGACAACTCCTCTGACGCTTTTTCAAACTCAGTTCAACCTTGGAGTTCCCTCTGGTGACCAAAATGTATGGCTTTGTGAAGAGACAGTGAAAGCCCTACTGCAGGATGCTGGTGCCCTGTGATTACCATCCTGTGTTCCTCCCATCTCCAAAAATATTCCCAGCTGATTGCTAAGAGATCTAATCTGAACATGAGGTCAGAGCTTGGCATGTTATTCAAGCCAGTAACTAACTACCTTTGCTTTTTATTAGTTTTTTGCTTGCTTGATCTTATTTTTTGCAATAATTAGTCAACCCTCAGGAATAATGGTTTGTCTGTCTTTATAACTATGAATTGTCTAAACATTAGATTTGTTGGTTATATGCAAGGTGAAAAGCAGTGACATGAAATCGTGTTTTTAATTTGACATCCAATGGGAAAAGGCCTCTGATATAATGTGAATTTCAGATTATAAGGGAGATTCAGCTTGCAAACATTTATTTATTGAGCCCTTCAGATGTGCCAAGCCCCATTTACAGGCTGTGATTACATTAAGTGGTGTGCTGTTGAAACAGAATTCCTGCCTGGGGTTTTGTGTAGCCTCAGGTCAGATGAGAAGGGGAGAAGGAGATTAATTCCAGGGCTGGCAATCTGGGAGGGAGCCCTTAGGTATACCCCAGGCAGTGTTTTAGTCTGCCTGATACCCAGAACTACAGAAATTTAACTGAGCCTCAAACCTTAAATAAATGGCATTAAAACTTTTGTTTTTCCAGGACAGTGATGGTGACAAAAGTGATGACAATTTAGTTGTGGATGTGTCTAATGAGGTAACTGTTCTCTTTATCAAACTTTATGTTCGGAGTGACTTGTGAGGAAGGGTGGAGCCGCAGTGTTTGGTTTCTTGCACCGTTATACACTAAGACCTTAATGGTTGTTCATGGATAGAGCGGTAGCGCTCTAACGGACCCAAACTTCTGCTTCCTTAAAAAAATAAAGTTGGTTTCCCTAATCATTTTGGATTCCTAACTTGGGTGTCTGGTGCTCATTTTCTTCCCGTGCCCTCTAGGCCAGGTATTTGAGCATGAGCCAGGGATATGATTATTCCTATAGTTTTTTTTCTTCTTTGTGGTGTGTAATTGGGTGTACTTGCAAACATCATTTTTTAAATTAGAACAGTGTTACTGTGTGTACCTTTGAGTCTCCTAAATCTAAAGGACTATCAGCATTTCCTTTACTTTAGAGAATTAGTGTGGAGATAAGTGTGTAAGGGAAAGAACTGTCTGTTATAAGCAAATCACGGAAACTTTGCTTGTGCTTGTTGAGGACCCTTCTTCCCCGAGAGCAAGCCCCGCCCACTCACCCAGGGAAAATGGGATCGACAAAAACCGCCTGCTCAAGAAAGATGCTTCCAGCAGCCCAGCGTCCACGGCCTCTTCGGGAAGTTCCACTTCTCTGAAATCCAAAGAAATGACCTTGGTACGTAATAAGAACTCTTACTTGCCTATACTTGCCTCTTTAGCAGTTCAATTATTGTTTGTTTTTTTATTTTCTTCTTCTTCTTCTTCTTTTTTTTTTTTTTTTTGTGGACCAGAGGACTGTAACGTATTTCATATGTGGGGTTTTCACTGATTGTGAAAAAAAGTGTCTAAAAGTGACACTCATTCTTCTGCGCTTTGTTCCTAGACAGTGTTATTTTTCCCTCTCAGTTGTCTCTTGGGCCATGACAAGGGAGAGATAAGCTTCCATACCCACTGCCTTCTTACGTAGGGGATATTCTCCCAACACGGGCTCTCTGAAATTTCCCAATTAGCATATAGCTCCAACCTCTTATGTCCTGAGAAGCCCTTGTTTTCTTCGGGGGTCCATTTTTACCTGGTTTGAGACTTGAGTCATCTTGTTAGAGCATGCTGTGGTTGGCTGGTCAGTTTGGTGGTGTACACAAGGCGTCCCTGGGGGAAGCCTGGAACTGGTGGCGGGGGCTGTAGCAGAGCCTGTCATGCTCACAGTCATTTAGCAAACACTGTGGAGTGTGTCATCTCCTAACTCACAGTAACTGAGCCATAACAACAACTCTCCAGTTAATCCTTACACAGTGTCTGTCCTCATGCCATTTCACCGATGGGGAGGAAAGCCTGAGGAACTTGCCAGTTTGTGCAGCCCTTTGGATCCAAAGCCAGGCAGAGCTGGGGTCTCTGTCTAGCCCATGTTCTTCATTACTGCACCACAGCTCTTCTCAGACTGACTTAAAGGACGTGAGAGGTTGAGAGGCAAAAGAAGATGCTCTGTGGCCCTGTTACTGTCTTGACTCATGCGCTGATGGTTCACACTGGTTTTATAGGCAAGTTAGCAATGATGCTTAATTCCAGAGGACTGTCCATTTTAGGCATATTTCTCAAACACTGTGATGGGATTAGTCAAGGGCTCTTGCCTCTGGGATGTGGTTTGCATCTCACAGAATCAACAGCCCCGCTATCTCCCACCGTGACTCTCACTCCCCCGCCACCGAAGGCGAGATTAGAAAGAGGGTCATCCCTCTGACATTCCTGGTGACCGAGCATTTGTTTCCTAGTGACCAGGAGCTTTCCTCTGGTGGCTGGTCACCTTTCTAACTTGGCCCAGATCCAAAGTCTACCAGCCTGGTGGAAAAATACTTTTTAAAATAAAATCTGCGGAGGAAGGAGTGTGACTGTGTCCTGTGTCTCCAGCTAGAGTTTTGCTTCTGGCAGGAAGAGGAAAGGTCAGCATTTCTCGCCCACAAGTTAATGCTGTCAACATTGTGTGGATTGATGAAAATTGGCTGAGGGAGTAGCTAGAAGGTGCCCAGTGTCCCAGCTGCTGTTGTGATAAATTGTGTAATATGGCTTGGATTAAAAATAATACTCATTTAATTTGTTTAATGATACCAGCATGAAAAAGCCAGCACGCCTGTTTTGAAATCCAGCACACCGACACCTCGGAGCGACATGCCAACGCCGGGCACCAGCGCCACTCCAGGACTCCGTCCAGGCCTCGGCAAGCCTCCAGCCATGGACCCCCTCGTTAACCAAGCGGGTAGAGCCTCGCCTCTTGTTGTGCTTTGTGTTGTTTTTCTTTTCCCAGCTTGATTCGTCATCTGTTCATGTTGTGACGCAATTTCCCCTTGAACGTGGAATGTAGTCACTGCCTCCCTCCCTCCTTCCTATCTCTGAAAAGCCATGATAAGAAACAGATGTTCATCCTTGGGTTTCAGCAGCTGTACCCTGTTCTATCTCCAACTGTTTACGTTGGCTTTTCTTTTATTTCCAAATAATACAAATCCTAGGGACTTCAATAACATTTCTGATAATTATTCTGAATGTAAGCTCCTTCCCAAACTGTCATTGTGTGTTTCAAGTTTGCTAATATTGACCGAAACGGCCTGTCTGGCTGGCTCAAGTGTGCATCTGGCTTACTTTTGTTGGCCGGTTTTCTGCCAGTCCATCAGAAATCAAGGACCTCTCCTTCAGTAGAAATTGGGGTAGTTTCACTGAGACCCCAGGCTATGAATATACTCATAACTTTCAACTTGATCTTCCTCACTGGGAAAGGAAAAAAGTAACACCCGGGGCCCAAAGGAAAAGAGGCACCAGCACATATTCCTTGTAAACCCATGCTTTGGTTTACCTACGTCCAGGATCGGGTTGCCGTTTGAAATTGGTCCCAGAGAATGAAAGGATTGGACAGAAGTCTTGAATTTTATCAAGAACACCTTTTGTCAGATGAGTAGGTAGTATCTGTGCCTCAGTTTGCCTTGTGCGAATCGGGTGCAATAATACTGCCTGGTTCCTCGTGATACCCCGTGCTACCAAGGAGGAAACGTGGGCAGTGCTTCCCCTGGGGTCTGCTCTTTCCGGAGATGAAATCGGCTCTGGGGAGGAAGGGATGCTGTATAGAACTGAAGGGGGTTAACCACGCCCACAGCATCCCCTCCTTCTCCGTTCCCCCAATGAGTGGCACTAAAAGTGATCCTGCAGTCACATGCGGCTTGTGCTTCTTTGCAGCGGCTGGCCTGAGGACGCCCCTGGCAGTGCCTGGCCCGTACCCCGCCCCGTTTGGGATGGTCCCCCATGCTGGCATGAACGGCGAGCTGACCAGCCCCGGTGCCGCCTATGCCAGCCTCCACAACATGTCCCCGCAGATGAGTGCGGCTGCTGCTGCCGCTGCCGTGGTGGCCTATGGGCGCTCCCCCATGGTAGGTGACTGCGGAACTTAGCGGGCAGGGGAGCATGGGGTGGCAGTCCCCACGCCTTGGAAACAAAGACCCACTGTCCTCGCCTGCCACCTTCGTCTTGTGCGCCTTCATCCACATGCCGCTCATTCAGTTACAGCCAAACGCTTTTTGCTTTACTGTTTTTGTGGATGAAGAAAGGCAGTGTTTAGGAGCCGCTTTAGCGGTTCAGGGGACATCTGGTTTTCTCCCACCAAAGTAGATTTTTTTTTTTTGGAAGGCGATGAAATGGCTCAAGTAGCGTACAGAAGCCTTTTCATTCGTTTTCTTGAAAGGTTTTTTTCCCCCTCTTTAATTCTTAGAAAAAAATATTTGAGAAGCTGTAACTTTCTCTTTCCATGCCTGTATTATCCTTTAAACCCAATAGCATGGCTTAGTTGTAAGAAGTGATCTTAGTGCAGCAGGCAGAAACAGAAAAAAAAGGAATGAAAATAAGGAAGAGGGGTTAGATTATAACCCATAGCAAAGAAAAGTCTGTAAATATTTTCTCCTGGTTGTTTGAAATATATCATGTGCATTTCTCCTCTCTCTTCAAATAACTTGGACTGAGAGCCAAGTTCATTGGTTCTTCTAGCAGGAAAGGCTGTGTGTTACAGAACAGGATAGTTCAAAGCAAAATGGACAGCCGAGGGACTAGGTATTGCCATTAAGGTACACAACATCATGTATGAATTCTTAAGGATTAACTTAGACCAGTGGTGTGAAACGAGGTATGATTCTTGCCTCCCAGGGACATTTGGTTGTGCCTGGAGATTGGCACTTAGAGGGAAGAGTCTGGGGATGCTGCTAAACCTCATCCCACCTTCTCCAGTACAGCCCCCAACAAAAAAACTGTCAGGCCCAAAACATCGATAATGTCAAGGTTAAGAAATACCGAGACAACATACTGCTCGGTGTACTTGCCTGGACAAGGCAGACCGTCCTGAGTCTGCAGCAAGTACAGCCAAACCTCGGTTTGCAGCGTCTCCCCTTTCAAGCAGTTAAGTTCTTGACCAAGTTGTTCATGATAAAAACGTCTCGGTTGTCAATAAAACTTGGTTGCCAAGTAAAGCTTGGGTTCTGGGTCCTCAACCGACAGCCCTTTCCTGCCGATGCCTGTGTGATCAGTCGCACGTTTCTCAGGCAATAAAGGAGATTTGGGCTTTGAACAGATCGCTTCTTGAGCACTTCTCCAGAATGAATTAAGTTCGAGAACCGAGACTCGACTCTGTTGGCCATGGGAGGCTGGTGCCCAGGACACGAGGAATCATCGTCCATTCCACCTCAGCAAAAAGGAGTATGTCTTGCAGTGGTTAGAGGTGGTTGTATCACTTCTTCTGTTACAATGTTTCCTTTGGAAACTGTCAGCACATGTTACTGTTCCTGTTCATGCTGCTTTGGAGATCTCCGAGTTTCCAGCGAGCAGTGTTTAGAGATGTTCACAAAGTGCCTGCCCTGTATAAACTCAGTCCGCCTCACTTTGTTTCTAGGTTGGATTTGATCCTCCCCCTCACATGCGAGTACCTACGATCCCTCCCAACCTGGCAGGAATCCCTGGGGGAAAACCGTAAGTACCTCCAACTCCTCAGTTTTATTTTCAAGGCGGTTACTTAGTCATGGTTATTAGCAGACTAGAATTCCTACGGGAGCACAGGCCTGGGCGTTTCCAAGGAGATTTCTAGTGTCTTTTCCTGAGGAGTGTTAACACTTTCTATAAATAGGCACCTTGTAGGTGTCATGCCTCTGTCTTCTCACTGTGGGTGAGCTCATGCATTTAGTTATTTCTGGAGAGAAACTGTTGGAGACAGGGTGAGGAGGGATGCACGAACCACAGGCGGCTGGCCCTCCTCCCTGACCGGTCTTCAGAAAACTTCTCTGCTGGGCTGTGGGGCCAAGGGGCAGCGGCAGCGGTTTCCAGCAGGGCGTGTCATGGGCAGAAGCTCTCAGGAACTCCTGAAATCTCGGGAATTTGAAATGTGTTGTCTCTTTTACCCAGCTCAGTGCTCCCTTTTCCTTATTTTGGTGGAGATGAGAGTTGTGTTAGGGGTAGTTTGATCCCCAAGTGAAGATCTGCTGAGAGGCCCAGAATTACACAGCGCAGCATGGCTGTGTGGGGAAGCAAGGAAGAGAGGTTAAGGGCAAGGAACATTCAGAATTTGAAAAGCCCTGTTGATTATTCTTCCAGAGTCACTTGAAATCGCTTGCTTTCCATAATGTTAGTAGTAAGAAATGTGGTTTCAAAAAAATTCCTAAAGTTTTCAGTTTTTGTACAAAGCAAAATGGAAGCATATCGTTCTTCTCAGCAAGTGCTGTGGGTTAGGAGTCCTGCCCCTGGGACGGGAGGTGGCAGAAAGCCTGCTCCACCTTCGCTGCTTTTCCTAATAGAGGTACGTGTCATAGGCCTTCAGTTTGTTCTTGTTGTACCGTTACCTTTGTGTTTGCAAGGGACACACGAAGTTGAAAGCAGATGTTATTATCGCGTTATTTTGAGTGGTCCATTCAACTACCTGGTCATCCTTGTGTGGTTTTGATTGAAGCCTTGTTTCAACTACACTAGGAGCATGAGGAAAAATAGAATTCTTTATCCTCATCACCTGCTTTTAGGCAAGCAGATTTCTGTCATTCCACTTTTAATGCATTACAATATCTGTCTCATAGTGATTTGATTGATGATAATACGAGGCTTTTCTCTACGCTAAGAACTAGGAGAGGTGTTAAGAATTTAGGCAACATCAAGGCCCAGGGAAGAGTGGGACTGAGGAGGGGGGCAATGTTGCAGATGTTTACTTAGCTGGTAGCTTCCTTCCGACTAAATACCCATGAACCCCTCCGATGTTGTGTGTTTTCTGGGGTATGCTGTCTTTTGTCCAGCCTGCGATGTCCCAGAACACCCAGGGTGCTTTTAAATACGTGTTTTTGACAGGGTGGCCGTTGTGTATCCTACTGACTGGTAAGTGGGTAAATGACAAGTAATGCTGTGATAAAAGGCAATAGTTAATAAACACTGATGAATCTTTGGGGAAGTAATGAGCAAATAGAGCCAATTTAACCAGCCATTAAGGAAAGCCAGTTTCAAGAGTCATCGGTATGGAGGTGTGCCCCACTGCCAGGACCCCACCTTGAACATGATGTGTGAAGGGGAAGGTGGGCGGAGCTTCACTCTCACTGTGCTCAAAGGCGAGAGACCCGGTTCTTTATAACGGGATGTGTGTGTGTATGTGTGTGTGTACAACATTGTATGTGTCAATAGCATGGTTAGACACAAAGTTTAAACCTTCAGTGAGTGACAGTACTGATGTCATGCTTATTAGAGCCAAAGTATTCATGCGCTTGGCTTATGAGCATCTTGGATTTTGTTTACGGTGTAAACAGGATATGAGGTGCTCCAGACAAGGACATTGGGCACAGTGACAAAGTTATAAGGTTCTCATATGTGAGGGTGCTCTTCTCCTCTTGGTCAGGAGGACATTGGCTGTTGGTTTCTGGACCAGGGTGGTTATCGCTGTCTAAAACAGTGAAAATATATTTTTTATGTTTTGCACTTAATGTGAGCAAGATGGAGTCAATATCAGAAGGCAAAATGAACTTCCCCGCTGTCACCAGGATCTGCGCTATAGTCTTCCTCCCTCTGTCAGTCCACTGATTAGTAACTGTTCTTTCTGGTTAGTGAGGTAACTGCCTGAGGCATTGCTTCTCACCCCAAGGTGGTGACAGACCAGTTTTCTCCTAGTACGGCAGATTGATGCTCTCGTTGCACACGTGATGAATGGGGCGGGGAGTAACAGTATTCCAACTTTTTAGTACAAGAGTCATGAACTGACTGTTACATAAAGGTTTCTTAACGAGTTCACAAAAGCAGCGTGAATAGCACCATACTGTGAACAGCACTGGTCTAAGGCACTTAAGAGAAAGGGTCACAAACCAGTATCTTCAGAGTTGGGTGAACAAGGTAGTAAAGGCTTCGAACTTGTCATTCTTGGAGAAATACCAGTTGACATACATGGATGGCTATTCATGGATGTTCGAGCAAGAATTGTGTGTCAGGCTTTGTGCTGGCTGCTGGACATGCCTCAGGCAAGAGAATGTTCTGCCTTTCCTGCCTGGGGCCAGAGCGGGTGGCATAGGAATGAGGAATTCTTTAGTTTTGTTTGTGATTCATGATAAGTGCTGTGAAGACAGAGCAGTGGGTTACCGGCAGGCATGGAAAGGATGACCAAAGTTTGGAAGGGCGGAGCTTCCTCGGAATGAGGCTGACACACTGAAAGCTGAAACATGTGCAGGAAGGAATAAACCCCTGGGGCAAAGGGGACAGCGTGAGATAAGCTCCTGTAGCACAGGGAGCTTGAGGGACTGAGTGCAGATGGATCACTGCCTCTTAAAAGTGACACAGCCAGAAGAGTTCCGTTGGTGCTGGAGGGACCTCGAAATGCCTCTACTGTAGTAAATGCTCATCTGTGGCTTAGGTCTCCTGCAATAGCCTCACCAAGCGGCCAGGGCCTCTGACCGAGCGAGGCATATCTATGACGGGACTTGCTGCTGCCTAGAGCAGTCCATTTTCTCCAGCTGTGTGAAAACTCTCCCAGGCTTTAAGCCGAGATCTGTCTCCCTGGAACTTCTACCCATCAATCCTGGTTCTTTCCTACCCCCGGAGACCACACAGCACACCACTCATCCATCATCCTCATGACAGCTTTTCAGATATGTGTGGAGACCACCATCTGCCACGAGGCGTCTCTTCGGGCTGAATATGTCCATGCTTCAGCCCTATCTCATAGGATGGGATGTCGGGTTCCTCCACCATCTGCTCACTGAAATCATAGTCACCGGCCTCCTCTCTTCCACAGGTTTCACCAAGACTTGCTGCACATGCATGCATGGGCTACCCTTTGGGAGCTCACAGCCTAGTGATGGAGAGACAGCACTAATCAAATAATCACAGAAAATAAATGCCTAATTATAATTGAGATAGGAGCTATGACAGAGAGGAACTCTTCTGTGAAACCTGTGACAGGCTGATTCCATCTGGGGAAAGGGTCAAGGAAGAATTCTCAGAAGGGTTTTCCAAGCTGCCTTAACCCCACAGGAGCAGGACCGAACCTTGAGGTTTCTGCATACGGAGGAAGCAACATATGCAACAGGCCCTGTCCCTCCATTCTTAGTATCAGAGTGGACTAGATGACTCATGTTGCCACTGTTCCGTACTAGCCTTTGGTGTTAAAGTCATCTAAGAGCTCAGTAGGGTTTTTCAGTTTACACGGTTGTTTTCCCTCTCCCACACCAGTCTCTCCTAACTTCTCTTTGTTAAAAGCATATCCCCCGTATGCTAAACTTTAGCTTTTGATTTTTCCTTATTTAATTCCCATTTTACCCAGTCTTTTTATTTGTTAAAATTCTCACTTATTTTATACCTACTTTTGTCAATAGGATCCTAGATGAATTTTATCTTTTCTAAAGTATTTATCTGATCGGATCTGTTTCTTGCTCAGAAGCCTTCAGAAGTTGCATAGAAGCTCCCGATGCAGCATTCAAGGCCCCTCTGGTAATAATATTACCGCTCCAGCCTCCTCTCCCAGCCTCATGTCTGTGTTTGTGTCTCGTGCTCTGGCCAGACCAGCCACTTACTCCCTAAAGGTTCCTCATTCTACGCCAAGCAACTTCCCGTCTTACCGTCCTTCTCTTCTTCCTGCGGAAATACTTTCTGTTCAAAGACCACTTCAGTTTCTGCCTTCTCCACAAGGCCTTTGCTCAGAACTTTTCATACATGATCTCTCTGGTAGCACCTTGTAACATGTTGTAACACTTTCTCACACTTTGGCCTCAAGTAAATTTGTGTCGACATGTCATTTCTGTCTGCTTCTTCCCCACTAGAACTGAAGCTTCTGAGGTCCCCTTGTCCCCTGGAACATAAATGCCCATAAGCAAATGTTTGCTGTGTTGACTGGGTGGGAAATGAACCCAGGACCATGAGAGACCCTGAGATTCTTCCCTCCCAAAGGAGATTTGTAAGTGGTAAAGGAGATTTGTAAGTGGTAACTGGGACTGTTTCTAGATCTTCGAGGTGAAATTTATTTGATACTGTTTGGTTGGCTCATCTTGAACTCATTTTTAGTTGTAAGGAAATGTATCCCTCTGAGCTCCGTGTAGATCACCGGTGAAAGAGATTTGGAAGTTTAGTCAGATTGATGTCTTAGCTGTGCTTCATGTGCACCCTCCACCCCACAACACGTTTTTCTAGCCATGGAGCTGTGCTTTCCTCCTGTGCGCTGCCTGCCTCCTGTTGTAGGACCTAGAGGTCAGTAATAACTCAGACTAATAATAGTTGGGCTGAAGATTCCAGCTTCGTTCCAGGTTCCTTCACCCTATGTTTTAGTGCCAGACATGTAATTGAGAAATCTTCCACCCACTCGTTTAGTGTTTAAATAAATCTTTAAAGTACCTTTTGGAGTCGGAGCTAAAGGGAAAAGAAAATGTTAACTATGTTTGGGGTAGAATCACCTCTTAGGAAAACATGTTTTGCAGCAGTGAAGAGAGGCCACCCCTGGCTTCTAGCCAAGGAGACACTTCAGTGGCCCACACTCCATCCCGCTCCCTACCCTTTTTTTCTCTGGAATTGCTTGTGATTCTTCTGTTGACCCTGTCTAGATTCCACAGCTGGTTTGTTTAGTGGATTTGAGAATTAATTCAGCCCCTTCCCCCCACCCCCTTTTAATCTGTTATGACATTTGGGTGTTTTTGGTCTATTAAATAGTAAAAGTAACATGCCTCTTTTGTGCTTTATTGTCACCGTGTGGGTTTATTTTAACTTCTGCTTTTTCTACCATTTGATGATCTGGGAATGTGTAGCTAACTTCTTGAGATTATATTGACATCTGAGGCCTTTTTTTGATGTCAGATGTGTTTACCTGCTGGACAACTATCTCTCCTTTTACTTCTCTACCTCTTCCCTTCTTCAGGAATGGCTTTCAGCTCGTCATCTGTAAGTGTAGTCTGTACACTTCTTGTATAGATAGTGCTATTTGCCTATAGTGTTTGGAATCTTGGCTAGAATTTTGAATTGAGCTTTGAAATAGCTGTATTTCAAACTTCTGTTTATCTCACTTGTCCAGGAATCTCTTGGCTTGTATCTTTGTCCTGCATTGGAGCCTTGTTGCTGCCTCAGCACAGCAACAAATTTGGAAATAATTTAACTAATGCAGGAAGGAGGGCCTGGAACTCAGGGTTATAAAGGCTCATTTGGGCCAGAGAGCCTCCCAGTTAGTTGACTACCACATTTCTTTTTGTTTTCTTTGTGTAGTAGTTTACTATTTTCCATGTCCATTTACTTTTTCTGCATTTGCTTAAAAAAATGAGAAGAGCAGTATAGTCGAGTCCGCAAGGAAACAAAAAATTTTCTATCCTAATGCTTTGAAGTCCTTAACTTGTAATTTAATTGTTACCAAAGCTCTCTGTCCTGTTGGGAGACACCAAACTGGAAAAATCCTGTGAAAGAAGTAAAGGACTTGATTGATGTCACAGGTTAGATATGCAGACCCTTAAGAAGTATTAGAGATAAAGCCTGTTATATTGTCAGAGAGGAGGATTTTACCATAGTAGGTGAATTAAATTTCTGAGGACCTGTTTTCTTTCGCTGAAATCTTAGAAGAACATGGCTCTTATTTTCTTTTGACCCCTCCTCACACCCTGTCAGCCCCAGCTACCACCTTCACTGTTCTAGTTCTTGAGGCGACGAGTCTCCTTAGAGTCATAAGTTACATTATTCCCATCTGCCTTAGGATGAGTCAGACGCCCCAGCCCTCAAAGCTTCCTGTGCCCAGAGCTCTGTACAGAAGGGCACTGACGTGTTGGCTTGCCTGATGTCTTTTTTTGTGCGGGGTAGGTGTTTCTGTCCTGTGGGGCCCGCATTATCCCTCTAGAGGCAAAAATGTCAAAGGCAGTGCTGATGTGGGAGCTAAGGTAAAGGTTAGAGCTCCACTTTTGCAACTGGCTGGCCTTGGACTTGAATCTCGGCCCTCCCGTTTACTAGCAGGGTAATCGGGCCTTCACCCTCTCCTGTGCTGCTCCCCCTCCTCTCTGCGTGAGAAGGGAGAGGGAGCTACCTCCTGGGGCATGGCAACCTGAGGTCGAATCTGCGTTCTACTTCATACCTGTCTTGGAAGTACTTCCCCACGTAACTTCATTTACTCTGCACCTCAGCAGTCAGGATCATAGGGTAAGTGTTGTCATGGCACACTGTAAAAGTAAGGAAGTGATGCCTAAATAAGTTGTATTCGATCCCCTCATCTTACTAGTGACTAAACTGAGCCTCTGTGTCTCCTCACTTGTTGTAGTTCACTGCATGCTTTTCAGCGACCAGCTGCGGGATCGAGCTTGCTGTGCGTGACCCGTGGCTGCTCCTGCCTCAGCTGGCTTTGGAAGGCTCCCACGTCCACTGGGTTCTGCTGGCTGGGATTCCACTCCTTTAGTGTAGTTGCTTTCATTGCCCTTTGGTTCAGCTCAGCTCTCAGGGAGCTGCTTTTCACCCCCTTAGGAAAGTTGATACCATCTCTTAGTGATACTGAGGGGAACTACTAGAAATTCCTTGGGAAAAGTTGGCTGGCATAACCCGGGGGGGTCAGAGGACTCCCCACGTTCTTGTCCTAGCTGACTTTCCTTGCCAGAGCAACCTTTCATGCCTCAATTTGCAGGTGATGAGATAGCAGTAAGCAACTCAGGGTGTTTGGATTCATTTACTGAGTGCCAGCTCTATGCTAGCTGGTGACGTCATCCACCTCTCCCTGATGAACTCCTGAATGAGAAAGACAGAGACGTGAACACGTGCAGTCAATAGTCCACAGTGTGAGCTGTGCCGTAGTCAAAACTGATAGCGAAAGAGTCGTCCTGCTGGGAGGTTGTGCAGGCAAGGAGGACGGGAGGGAAGGAGTGCACCTCACGGGAAGGCGGTGCTGTTCTAGCCGGGAGGGAACTGTCTGTGCACAATGTGGAGATGAGATGGCCCCTTCCACACGGTGGGGAGTTTGGGATACAAGACAGTTGTATGGAATGAGGTTCAGTTGTGAAGGGCTTGGTCTCTAAAGAGCTTAAAGAGTGGGTGAGGGTGTTTGACACGATCAAATTTTTGATGCCTGTTAACACAGCAAGAAATCGCACATCAAGCGTGCCAAGTCCACAGGCAGCGGAGTCTTGGCCACAGCCATTACCTCCGGGGTCCGTGGTCCTTCATTACTGGTTACTAGATTCTGCTGCTGCTGTTCCTGTCTATTTACAGCAAACCAATAACTCTGTAAACACCTGTTTTCCTTTGGCCATAGAACACAGCATAGTTTTATTAACAGGAGCCAGCCTGCCAGGAAAAAACAGCCTGCTTCCCTGAACGCAGTCTTGTTTTCCAGTTTGCCACAGCCTCTGCGAGGAACCCCTGTGGGGCAGGAACTCTGAGTCCTTTCTCCTCTGCTGTGTACCCAGCAAATGAAGAGTCTCCTGCTCCGAACACGTGTGATTTCATTCAGTTTTTAAGTCTATGATGTCCATTGGGCTTTATTCTTTTCAGTTCTACAACCAGATTTCACATTAAGATCCGGATCTGCAGGTGCTGGGTTCAAAAAGCTGGGTGGGTCTGGGACTCTGTTCTCTCTCTTGGGCACAGGAGGGGGGCCCGAGCAGAATTGCCCTAATGAGGGCTCCAGGGACTGTTCTTTCTGCCCTGCAGTTTGACACAATCCTGTCCAACTGTTCTCCTCCTCTCTTTGCCAAGTGCCACTCTCCCATGCCTTTGAATTTCCTGACTTTTCGTGCCTGTTCATTGTCCTGTGCTTCCTGACCCTCACACTTGTCCGCTGGTCCAGATAAGAACCCTTGTTTCAACATATCCTCTTTCCTCTTTAAAGTCACTGGTGTTTAATGTCGGCACTGTCATCGCCCGCAGGCCCCTGCAGGTGTCGAGCACTGTGTCAGTGTTCTGCAGTTTTGCAGCTGTTACCCCTTTTAATCCTTACAACAACCCCTTTGACCCTTATGTTTTATTACTATTTGTACCTTATAGATTAGCAAAACAGACACACGACAGCCCTCAGGTTGTTGGGCTGACTAGGAAGACCCAGTTAGTGAGTCCAGTGAGCCAGGGCTTCATGTCTTAGGTCCGTTTAAACCAAAGCTGGGATCTCTACTTGGCTGTGGACCTGGTCTAACATGTTCATCTGTCGGGAGCCCTCCCCTCAACTTTTTTTGTGAATAAACAAGTAAACATAAGATTTTAATTTTTGATATGGACATAGAGGAAAGTGCATGATCCATATGTCTGTAGCTCAGTGGCTTTTCACCAAAAGCACCCCAGAAGCCTGCCGTGTGTCCCTTCTGGTTGCCCAGGGTACCCAGCACTCAGACCTTGGGTTTTGCCTAGGGCTGAACTTCTGTGCGTGCAGTCACAGCATATGCATTCCTTTGTGACTGGCCTCATTCCAAATTCAGGTTTGAGAGATATTTATAAATATACTCTGTTTTGTCAATGCCCCTTCCTGGCTGCTTTGACCTTTTTTAGTTTTTCAGTCTGTAGCGAAGGAATCTTCCTTCTGGATCTCTTTAACATTGTCATGGTGCACCATCAGTGCAGCCTCTTCTCAAAGACAGTCTTGTTCTACCTGTAGGAGAATAACTAATTCCAAACCATCTCGTTTGCTCCCCTGGTTTTGCTTCCAGTTTAGTCCTCTTTTGAGACCTGTTCACCCTTTACATGGATTGTCCACTCGATTAGGCTCCCAGCACAGCGGGCAGTGCCAGCTCCCTCCAAGGCCTCGTAGGACTTATGTATTAACATCCATACGAGTCTCCCCTGGGGCGGATGAGTGTTCACAGCTCCTGGCAGCAGTTCAGCGCACTGTGAGTCAATTTTAAATTGCCTCAGAATGATGATCACAGACCTCCTGCAGCAGTTTAAAAGAAGAGGACACCTGGGAGACAGGTGGTGTCTTCCAGAGATGACAGTACAGCTCCCCATCTGTGCTGTGTGCATCTATTTTGATCTGGAACATTGAGCTCTAAAATAAGCAGGAGTCCAGTGGAAGCAAGGAAACGTTTCCTTCCCTTTTGAAAATCCAGAATTGCTGTAAGTGCTCCTGGTGGAAATTTCACCTGTGTGGAAGTTGATTTATGGCAAACAGAAACGAGCCTTCACACCTGCCGTTATCTCATGGCACAGAGAGCCTGCAGAGGCAGGTTCTCTCTGTCAGACACTCCTCCCAAAATACATTCAATTGCAATCTTTTAAAAAAAAAAACACAGCTTATATGCAATATTATTTTATATTAGTTTCAGTCAGACAGTCATATACTTAACAAAGTGCTCCCTTCCAATGTTTCCAGTACCCACCTGGCACCATACATAGTTATTGCAATATTATTCATTCGATCGGTCATTTCTCCAGCTTCTCCTGGTTATTTGTGGTTTTCAGACTCCGGTTAGGGTGCCTAATGTCTGAGTTACATAACTTGATACTGGAACTTGAACAATTCTCCCAGGACATGACTCCACTTAAAACCCAGTTCTTGTGGTCTCATCTTCAAGGGCAAGACAATGCTATTTGATTCAAATATAGTAAATGGCATAGGTTCAATTAACTATGTAACGTGCATGTATTGAAATATTGTGTGGACTTGATAGATTAACACCTATGGTCTTTAGATCTGTAAAAGGACTGCAAGGTGCCAATGACAAGTTTCCGAGAGTGCCCAGATTTATCACAGAGGATTATGGGAAAGAGGAAATTGCATACTTCATTTATTTATGCGTGTAGACGGTATAGAAAAGGTTTAGTGTTGAACTTCTGGATCACCTAGGGGTGCTTCTGACAAGAAGAAAGTGAAAGTGGTCTTCAGTGCCACGTGCATAATTCCATCACTTTGGATGTAGGGCAAAGATACAGTTTATTTCTCTCCCCTAGTGTCACCAAGGCCTCTGCATCCACCTTTCTGCTCTGCTTCCCTCAGTAACTGATTTCCGTCTTCAGAGTTACGTTTTGGCCCCAAAAGGCTGCTGGAGCTCCAGTCATTTTGCTTGTATTTCAGGTGGAGCAAGGAGGAAGAGAAGGGGGCAGGCACATTCCCCTCCCCCTTTTAAAATTCTTTCTCTTTCTTTTGTGTCTTTAATTAATAAACTTACTTCTTAGAGCAGTTTGAGGTTCAGAGCAAAATTGAGTGGAAAGTACAGATAATTCTCATGTCTTCCACAGGGTCTCCTTTATATTAGGTTAGGAAGTTCCTCTCAGGACCAGCAGCTTCTGCTGGGTCTCTTTGGTTAGAGCAGAGCAGAGCCTGGCTGGAAAGCTGGGAGCTTTGCTGGAGTTCATGGGCAGGGCAGACAGGGAGAGTGTGGAGGAAGACACTTCCAACTTCTGTCACAAAGCCATTTGACCTAATGGGATCTTTTCTCCTGGTTATGCAAAACAGAGCTTAAATTCAAGTCTTAAACTGGAACTTTGAGAAAGCTGTTTCTCTTTGTTAGTGTTGCGATATACTGTTGCTGTTTGTAATTATTATGAGTTCTTAAGCTCTAGTCATAGTCATCAGTAATAATCATTTTGCCCTGACCCATGTGCTTCTGGTTGGTTGGATGTCATCCTGCAGACCGAAAGGTCGCCGGTTCAATTCCCAGTCAGAGCACATGCCTGGGTTGTGGGTTCAGTCTCCCGTTGGGACACATGTGGGTGTGGGAGGCAGCTGATTGATAGTTCTCTCTTGATTCCATGTTTTGCCCTCTGTCTTTTTTCCTCCCTTCCCCTCTCTTTAAAAATAAATAAATAAAATGTTTTTAAAAAAGTAATCATTTCAAGTTATACAAAGAAATGATATAGTTATATAAGGTACTTTGAAGGAGGTATTTTATGTTGATTTGGAGGCACATTTAGTTTTTCATCGTGGGATTTGGAGGGAATCTTTATGGAATGGATAAACACAATTTTAAAAACTTTAAATGCAATTCAATGTATGTGTCTTTTGGTACACCTTAGGTTTCTATTACTCTTTTAAATTTATTTCATCAGTAAATACTTCAACTTATATGTGATTTTAAAAGGAAATCCTAACAAGCAAATATTTCCTTTTGTCCTTCTCATAGAAGTGTGCTGAGGCTGTGACTAATTGCTCTATGATAAATGTTTTTTTCTGTTTCCTCGCATGTCATTATCTTCTCTCCACTCATTCCCTGTCCACAAGTGCATACTCCTTCCACGTGACGGCCGATGGCCAGATGCAGCCGGTCCCCTTCCCCCCCGACGCCCTCATTGGACCCGGCATCCCCCGACACGCTCGCCAGATCAACACCCTGAACCACGGGGAGGTGGTGTGCGCCGTGACCATCAGCAACCCCACGCGACACGTGTACACGGGGGGGAAGGGCTGTGTCAAGGTCTGGGACATCAGCCACCCCGGCAATAAGAGCCCTGTCTCTCAGCTCGACTGTCTGGTGAGTGAACAGGAACTGGTGCACAAGGGTAATTTCTCCCTGGAGACTCAATAAGGAAATAGCTGTCCGGGCCTGGGTTTTATTCCCATTATGAGGAAATGGAAGCCCATTCTGTTTCCTGTGTTAGCTGTTTAGCTCCCCCACCCTCTCCCTTAAACGTGAAGGTTTCATTTGTTGCTCTTTCTGTGGTTAAATCCCCTGATGGATTTCTTTTAAAAAAGTATTTTAGAGTCGTTTACAGAAGCTGTCGTTGTTTGAGTGTGTATTCAAAGGGGGTTTCCCAGCTAATGGATGAAAGCTCAGCTAGCCCTGGACTCTGAGCCCGGCAATCCACTCAACTTTTAATTTCCCTGCAGCCTTCGGATAAATATTGAATAGTAAACATTTGATAACATGGCATTAAAACCATTTTGAACAGGGTCTGTGTTTTCAGAGAGGCCTAGGGGAGCTAGCTATGTTTTATTACCTTAACTTCAGGAAAGGGTTAATGGATCCCACTGCAAGAAATCAGGCAGAAACCAGGGCTGGTGAGAATGCTTTCCCAAGGTACCCAGTCCACCTCCCAGAGTACAAGAACACCGCCGCGCATTTTTGAGGATCATGGAACACACTGAGATATGTTTCAGTCTCAAAATTCAACCCCAGGGTTTACAGACCACATGCCATTGTTCTGAGGCCAACGAAAGGCCACCCTGACTGGGGTGCGGTGTCCGCCACGAGTGGGAATCGCAGATGGTGTGGTTCACCACTGCCTATCTGGATTCTGAAGAGAGTGCTTCTAAAAAGAATGGCAGTATTTTTGAGACTTTTGGGAGTGTCGTCATTGGCTTATTTTTTAATGAAAAAACTTAAAATTAGTTCCATTAATAAAACTTCAACATACTTACAGGCAGCCCAGAATTCTGTAGAAGTGTTTTGTGACATTCATCACCTTTTAAAAAAAAATTATTGCTTAAATTTTCTCTAATCATTGAGTGATGGGACGTGGTTAAAGCATAGTAAAAAATTTGAGCTCTATCTATTTGGGTTGAAGCATAGCAGTCACTTCTCTTGGTGGTGGGGGGGTCACTTTAGGTCCCACCTCCCTTTTGAAGATGTGTTGATTTTGATGGAGAAATGCCCTCTTTTGTCAGTTTATTTGACCTTTGGATTGAGAAATGTAAATAATGACAGAAGCCATATTCCAGAGAAAGCAGCTCTGTGAAATTCTTAGACGAGGATCCATCTGGCTAATGAAGAGAGACCCTGTGCTGCATATTAGGTGCCGTTAAGAGTATTGAAAACCGAAACAACGTAGGCAGGGGTTCTACAGTTCCATAAAGTAAGTAGTGGAGAATGATGAGATCAAAGATTTATAAACTAGCTTTGAACAGTGGTTTCTTCAAAGAGAAGTACATGTATTTACCTAACTTACATGGGCCAGTACTTTTGTTCTGTCTACTCAGTGGAGAACTGGACAGGAGGTGCAGTTGTGTCTAAGCATGCGATCCTAGGAGTTTGTCTTGTTTACTGTTTCAAAAGAGATCTCTGCAATCGGATCCTGATTTTTACTACAGAACTCTTGCTCGTTAGTGTCTGTGAAGTACCACTTTTTCAAGTCAAAAACCAAGATAGCAGCAGTTAGAAAACATGGCATTGTTACTGCTTGGTGTAATGCATTACAATAATTGAATTATGTTCATTTCACAGAATAGAGATAACTACATCCGTTCCTGCAAATTGCTCCCTGATGGTTGCACTCTGATAGTGGGAGGGGAAGCCAGCACTCTGTCCATTTGGGACCTGGCCGCTCCGACCCCGCGCATCAAGGCAGAGCTGACGTCCTCGGCCCCCGCCTGCTACGCCCTGGCCATCAGCCCCGACTCCAAGGTCTGCTTCTCCTGCTGCAGCGACGGCAACATCGCCGTGTGGGACCTGCACAACCAGACGCTGGTGAGGTGAGCGCAGGTGGTTTCCCGTGGTGGGGGGTAGAAGGCCTCCTCTCACCCTTGCTTCTCCAGCTGCCCCAGTCACTCAGCCCACACATTAAGACCCTACTGTGTGCCAGGCTTGGAGCTGGATACTGGGAGTACAAAGACAGAGTTGTGTCACTTCCCTCGAGGTGCTCACCATGTTGACTGAGTGCTCGGTGTCCCCTAGACTTTATAGTTAACTCTCTTGTGTTCCAATTATCATTCTTCAGGCACAGATAGATGCCAGACCTGTTTAAAAAATATTCCTGGTTTTTGCCAAGTGGCAGCACATTATGGATCGTGTCACATAGTAGTACGAAGGGTCCCCAGTGCTAGATATTTTTGGCTTTTGCTAGATCCTTGTTTGTGCAAACAGGAGTCAGCTAATAAAGGATAACAACATCAGGAAAAAGAACATTAGAAGAGAAGATTTCACGAATTTCACGCACAGTGGTTTCCAAGTATCCGTGTTTCTCAGTAACTAGCTAAGGGGTCATTCGCCCAGGAGTGAGCTGGCTTCCTGGGACCTGCCCCACTAACCGCAGGAAGAGCTGCATTCTGCTGCTTTTGTGTCTCTCCTTGGTTCCAGCAGTTTGCTCCCTGTACCCGATTCTGTGATGTCACAGAAAAGTTTTTGAAAATGTAAGCACTAAGGAAACATCCAAGGCAGAATTAGAATGTCTTTCGCCCTTTGGTTTCACAGTTCATCATTCACAGTGTCACTCGGAAACACTGTTTACGGTGTGACTTCAGTCTCATGGATTGTTTAGCAGGCCACCGCCTCAGGCTTTCGGGCCTGTGTGCCAGGGGCCAGGGCAGACAGACTGTGGACGCCATCACTGCCCCTTCAGTAAGTGTCTCCGAGCCTGTTCCTGTGTGTACATGACAGTGTGGTGGTTGCTTTTCTCTTGCCACTCACTGGGCAGCTCAGATTGAGCAAAATGGACACCTAGGGAAGCTGGAGCTGACACCTACTTCAGACTTTCAACCTAGCAAGGATTCATGATTTTTCCCTTTTTTCCCCCATTCTTTTTAACTTTGGAAATAGCACTTTTAATATACCAGTTCTCAGTGCTTTTCAGTTTTTAATCCTCATAGTGTCTGCCCTGTCATTACTCCATCGATTTTGTAGATGAGGAGCCTGAGGTTCAGGGAGGTTCAGTTTACCTGCTGGGGGTCACACAGCTGGGTGTGGTGGAGCGGGGGTCGGGGTGCAGGCATTTTGATTTGGTGTTCTGAACTCCTGCTCTGGGCCAGCCCCCTGTAAGTGCATCCCTGTCGGATATATCGTAGGGTGTTTTATAAATTTCTCCCTCATGTTGGACCAGCCACACGTGGATAGCAGCTCCTCTGTGTGACAGGGCAGTCTAGAGTCTGTCTAGTATCTTTGTATCTGCTGTGACCCGGCACATTCCAAACCGTCCTGGGCTCTGGGCAGAGACGTGTGCACAGAGGATGGAGGAGTACCAGTGGATCACTGTAAGTCAGCAAAGACGTTTATTTATAGTCCAGGAGTGGACGTACTTCATGTTCTAGAAGTAAAAAGAGGTCAGAGGGTAGAATGAAGAGGTGGTTACTGGGTTTCAAGAGTGTTTGGAGGAAAGGGAAGCCGCACTTGCAGCGGCTGAAGCAGGGTCTGCTTGGCCTGTGTGGCCCACGGGAGGACTCAGAGGCACACGGGTGGCTGGGTGCGCGTGCGTGGTGACGGAGTGTGGAAGAACTGGGGTGTGGGGGCAGAGGACCGAGGCAGAAGTTGGAAATTTCGTGCAGAGGGGAGATTTTTGAAGGGAGCACGGCCGTGGGGCGTTTTTCTTCTCTTAACACACCCACTGAATTCTGAGCTCAGCGTGAGAGTATGGAGCTCTGTGAGAATAATAAGGTGACGGGAAGGACGGGTGTTAAAACTCTCCTCTCGGTGTTGAAATTCCCAAGCAGCTCTCTAATGGGCCCTGCTTGTTATCATGGTGATTGGGTCTCTCACCTGTTCTGGTCACTGTCCTGCCAGCTCCCTCTTGGCCAGCAGAACCAGGTCCTGGACCTCAGCAGTTAGCTTTGTCTGTGCTCAGCACCTCCGAGTCAGAAGGTAGGCATGACCTGTTGACCCTGGGGGTCCAGATTTTCGAATGCAAGGCTCCTTCTAACACAGAAAGCAAGGTTGAGCACCTACGTGAGCTCGTGCCGTTGGCACGAAGGCCATCATTGTGCTGACACACTCGTGGAAACCTGAGTGCTTCTAGACCCGGAGTTTGTAATGTGGTGATACAGGCCCGTGCGGTTCAAGGCTGTGCCTCCATTTTTCTTTAAAGAATACGGTTAGGATTTTGTGTGTTTGTCTCTTTTGTTTTCCCCCTAACTTAAACACTTTTCCAGATCTGGGAGAAATTTTACCTTCCAAATGGGCTTGTAAGGCCAGCTATAGGAGCACATTTAACTCCTGTGTAGTGACCTGAAATGGCATTCCATTTCTTTAGCACTTGGATCGTGAAAAAAGAAAGAGAGAAAATGCAGGTGTGCTCTCTTCCTTCTCGGGGGAAGGTTAGTTTGATCTTGCACATCAGCAGACACTGACACACACACCCTGAGTCCAAAACTAACAACACATCAGTGTTTACCTTGAGCTCTGGCAGGAAATCATTATTCAATCTGGTTTGTTTTATCAGGCAATTCCAGGGCCACACAGACGGGGCCAGCTGTATTGACATTTCTAACGATGGCACCAAGCTCTGGACGGGCGGCCTGGACAACACGGTCCGCTCCTGGGACCTGCGCGAAGGGCGGCAGCTGCAGCAGCACGACTTCACGTCACAGGTGCCTGGCTTCTTCCTGCCCAGAGTCTGTGCAGTGGTGTGTGGTGTGTGCGTGTGCATGTGCGTGCTCTCCCTCCCATCCCACCCCCACAGTAGTGGCAGCTATACAGACAAACCGGGTTTAAATTTGAGATACTGATTTTTTTTTAACCCCAAGCAGAAAATCCCTGAAACCCTTCGAGTGATGTCTCAACTCCTGTAGGTTAGGCCATGTTAAACTCATATTCATACATGAGTTCGTTTAAGGAATCACCGCAGTCCGGAATACGCCGTCTTCCTTCAGCAGTGTTGGGTCTTTCTGTGTGTTCTCCCCATCTGATGTGGGGGTGAGGAGGGACTATTTGACTCACATATAAACAGAGCTTGAAAAACATGCAGGCGTAACACAAGGAGTAGAGAAAAATCACAACAGCTCTGAAAGTTAATTCATTTTTCTTGCATCAGGGAGCATAAAAAACTGCAGCAGGATCTCAGTGCATGCCCATTTTATTACTCATCCTTTAGAAAATGGACTCATGGCTGACTACATTTATGGAGTTTTGAAATGATATAAAAATCTCAACTTTGTGGATTGTGAAGATCATTTAGATGACGAGTCGACCTGTTTTGGGAAAGACTGCCATTTTGAATGCTTTCTGATGACAGAATTGTTCTTTTCATCATTACTCCTTTACTTATTTGTTTGTAGTGGAAATAATTCTACTCAGAAAAAATAGGAAAAATAACTTCTAAATTTACTTCTACATACTTCTAAATTTTGTGTCCCTGTTAAAATTTTGAGTTTCTTACAGTTTTTTCTGTTTTAACCCTTTTCCCAGTATGAGTAGAATACTATTTTTGATCCGCCTTTTAAAAAAATAAAACTTCCTATGTAAATTCTCAAGTGCATATAGGAGCACAGAGGATGCTCAGACACATATGAAAGCACAGAGGGTCGTACAGTAAACCACACCTGCCCATCACCCAGCTTTCACAGTGACACGTGACCAGTCTTGTCTGTCATTCTGCCCCCACGCACGGGATTATTTTATAGCACACCCCAGACATTCTGTCATTTCAGCCAGAAGTCTCTCAGTATCTGTAAAAGACAAGGATCCCTTTAAAACAAAGCACATGAATAAATACCCTTATATTAAGAATAACTTCTTAACGTCGTCACATGCCTGTGTTCCAGTTTTCCTGGTTGTCTTCATAACGATTTTTGACGCTTGGCTCGTCTGGGTTGGGTCGCTTGTCCTGTGGATTGGACCACAGCCTGGAGCTTGCTGCCTCCGTACTCCTCCTCTTGCTGTTTCTTCCCCCCCTTCTCGTTGCCGTCTTCCTTCCTCAGTTTACCAGGCAGAATCATCAGTGAGCCTCTCTGCTTCTCGCAGATTTTCTCCCTTGGGTACTGCCCCACGGGGGAGTGGCTAGCTGTGGGCATGGAAAGCAGCAACGTGGAAGTTCTCCATGTGAACAAGCCCGACAAGTACCAGCTGCATCTGCACGAGAGCTGCGTGCTGTCCCTCAAATTTGCTTATTGTGGTGAGTCCAGCTGAAAGGAAACCTGAGGACACCGATGGCCTAAATGGGAAAGACATCTAAAAAAATACAGTAGAAATTGTATCTGGAAAAAATGTTGTTCTCTGAGCAGCTGCATGCAGTAATTCTCTTGTCTTAATATGTCCTTCAGAGCACAGTGAGGTCTGTTTTGGTCTGTTTTCCTAATTTGAGAAAAGTCAGCAGGTGGTGAAATTGCCTCATACAAAGTTTTGACACATTTGTTTTTACTGGGGAGAGTCTGGGGTGAGGGTGGGGCACGATGAGTGGAAGAGGGGTGGTGGGCTTTATTGAAGACTGGGCAGGAGCAGAGGAAGTCCTTAGGGATGGGCCAGCACGAGGAGCCCACAGTCAGAGAATGGACTCTCGCTGCACCTGACTTGTCACGCTCGGTGAGGCTAAAGAGGGAAGAAATTCACAGGCAATCAAATGTTCACCGGGCTGGTGCTGGCCAAATGAGTAGCCATGGCTTACTGACCACACTCTGTGTGCCATGTTACTGTGTCTGGCATTTTACTTTGTTTTGTTATTTAATCCTTCCTAGCCCCATTTTGTCATGGGGAGGCTAACCAGGAAAACAATTTCATGATGCACCGTTTGAAGACCCACTGTATGCTTGGGTGTGATGCTACCTGTCATGGCTCAGGGGGCTGACTTGGTCCCTGTTGCTGCTTTCATTAAACTCGGGGTTCACAGGTGGTTCACAGCAGAACCTGGATTTAAAACCTGCTTTCTCTACTTGTGTCATAGCCCAACCCTTGGACAAAATGGTTCATGATTGAAAATGTCTCTAAGTTTGATTAGGTCCATGTAGCTAAAAGTATAGTAGGGGTTTTAATCTTATTAAACTTCATCTTCCTTGGATAATTCTAGGTAAATGGTTTGTGAGTACGGGAAAAGATAACCTCCTCAACGCTTGGCGGACCCCCTACGGAGCTAGCATATTCCAGGTAAGTCAGTGCTCCCTGCTGAGAGTGACATTTTGACCGTGGTATTAGAGTGACACCAGAGCGAAGGTACCTTGGAGGGAGCGGGGCCGCTGAGTGTCTCTGTCCCACGTTATTTATGCCCCCAACTCTTTTTTCTCTTCCAGTCCAAAGAGTCCTCATCTGTGCTCAGCTGTGACATCTCTGTGGATGATAAGTATATAGTCACTGGCTCAGGGGACAAGAAGGCTACAGTCTACGAAGTCATCTACTGAAAACATTATGTGTTTTAATGTTTATAGTTGAATTGGGCCAAAATGTTTCGAATTTGTAGAAATAGAAAAGTTGTAACTTGAAAAACAAGAAAACCTGTTTTTAAACCTTGACACAAAACTACTTTGAGTCTCTAAAGAGGAGGCTATGAGTCCATCAACAGAAGGGCACCTATCTGCCTAGACCAAATGGAGCACCGAGGCAAGGTGGACAGAGGGGCCAAGGGCCGTGGGCTCAAAGAGCAGAGCCTGCTGACCTGGGCAGAGCCGGCCTGTTCTTTCCGTGTGATCTGCCCACAGTACCTTCCTGTTCCTCGCCGTTCCCCTCACGTTCCGTCCTTGGTAGCGCAGTGGTGTCTCCAATGAACTTGTTTCCTGGTTTTGCATCTTGTGAAATGTTTTTTTGTATTTTTGTTGAAGGTTAAACATTTGTATAAATTGTAAATATATTTGGTTTATTACAGTAAAGGCTTTAGTACCAATAAGTGGTTTTCCTTTTCATTCTTTTTTGTTTTTCTCAACACTTTGGGATCATTGATGTGGGTTTTATGAGCAAAGCCCAAACATTGTAGAGGGTTTTAAAATGCACTTCTGATTTTGTAAGTATGTTCGGTCACAGGCCTCTGCTGCACTAGAACCTCATCAACACTTGTGAGTTACTGGATGCTCGGGACTAGGAATTGTGGGTGAATCAAAGGTATATTAATAAGTTTTATTTGGAAAGCTAAAATAACTTGGCCCACATGCATTCTTTTGTTAGGGTTCTCTTGTAATTTGAGGTCTCAGAGTTAAGCTCTGCTTGCTCTCGGTGATTCATTGGGAAACAGAAAAGGCTTGGCCTTTTCAAATCTACACTGTCCTTCACCAGCTTCACGACTCAAGAAATGAAGATGACTTGGGTTTAGTGTTAAGACTGATGATGTTCACAAAGCTGTAGAGTTTATTAACCTGTAAAAAGAAAGACGGTCTCTCAGCTGGTTTTGTCTTCATTAGTACTTACTTGATCTCTTATATGAATTTACTGTACTTAAGCCAGCCACACCCAGCACTTAGCCTCATTCTCCTCGTTAAGGCTGCCCCTGAAGCTCCAGCCATCGCGCTCTGTCATTAGTTTGGCCTGGTCTTTGTGGACAAGCTTTTACAATTCGATTAGATGAAATCTAACCCTGGGCTTGTAATAAGTTGCCATGCATGTTTCCTCCTGAAGACAAAAAGGCTCATCCCTGATATACCTGTTGTTTACTGTGATATTTTAGAAGATAATGAATAATAATTTTAAGCCAAGTCTCCTGGCTATTTAAAAATAGCATCTAAGGGCTTTTTAATTTTCTTATGATCCAGTGCGCTGTTGGCAGTTTGTCTTAATATTTTTTCATTGGTTATCCAGACCTTATTTTTACACATTTAACAACATTGTTTTGTTTTGCTTTTTGCCAAAATCATGCTCGTTTGTGTACAGTTTGTTAAATATTTTCTCTTCTCATTAAGCAAACGGCAAGGCCCTCATTACTAAAGCTAATTTCTCTCATCCTTTCCTTGTGTAATGAAGCGGGTTTCTATACTACAGACCCTGATGACTTAGTAACGTAATGTTGACCTTTTCTGTTCTCTCTCCTTCCCTGGCTTCCCTTTTTGTGTAATAACAGGTAGAGGTTAAGTTCCCAGAACAGAGACCCGACTATGCAGCAGCTCAGAGACCACGAAGGCCTGTGTCTCTCCCGTGGGAAACCCAGAGACCCAGGCCAGCAGCGCAGTTCTGTGCTGCCCTGGTGGCTTCGTTGTCCCCAGTCCCATCCAATGGGGAAAGCGAGGAAGTCGGGAAGGGATGTGCTTTCAATCAGGCGACTGGGAATTGGTTAGTCTCTCTCTTTCCCAGTGCATAGCAGGGACTACTTTCCTTCCCAGGAGGGAAAATGTGGCCTCTAGCTGGACGGCCACGTGTCTATGAAGAGGGTGGACACAGTTGAAAGAATTCTGAGTTAAAGAAATAGTCCCATTTTTTGTTGTGCATTTTCTCCCTTCATGCTTTATAGGTTCTCAAGCCTCTGATAGTCTTTCTGTAATGGGGTTTTCTGAGGGTCTGGGGCTAGACCTTCCTAATCAACGGAAGGATTATCTTTAAGTGTGATGAAACCACTTCCATTTGCTTTTGGATGAGACACTAGTTTGGTCCTGGAGAGGCATGCCAGAACTAGTCCCTCTGCTCAGGGGGGGTTGGAATCTTGGAGAACTGCCACTCATAAAATGAGAATGATGAAGCCCTGGCTGGTGTAGCTCAGTGGATTGAGCGCGAGCCTGCGAACCACAGGATCGCGGTTCAGTTCCCAGTCAGGGCACATGCCTGGGTTGCAGGCAGGTTCCCTGCAGGCCAACTCCCAGCAGGGGACGCACAAAAGGCAACCATACATTGATGTTTCTCTTCCTCTCTCCTTCCCCTCTAAAGATAAATAAATAAATAAATTCTAAAAAGAAAAAAAAATGAGAATGATGAAATTACTGTGCCTGCCTTTCGGGGTCTTGAGGATCAGAAGTGAGTATGTGAAGCAGGACTGTGAATGGAGATTGCTTTTTTAAGCTGTGAATTTAGGAAGTAACTGAATTTGTACTCTGCTCTAAGAGGTGGAAATCATGATCATTGAAACCCAGGTAAGCAAAATGTTTGTATACCTCTTGCCTTGAGTATGGATTACAAATTAGGGTTCGATAAATTCAGGTGCAGCTAGACCTCACCAGTGTTGTACCTCTTGCCTTGAGTATGGATTACAAATTAGGGTTCAATAAATTCAGGTGCAGCTAGACCTCACCAGTGTTGTACATCTTGCCTTGAGTATGGATTACAAATTAGGGTTCAATAAATTCAGGTGCAGCTAGACCTCACCAGTGTTGGCCAGGAGCCATGCTAGGCAGTTTTGCATATGAAAATGTGAGGTAATTGTCATTATCCTTAACTAAGTAACCAGGGCTCTGGGGAACTGACTCCATGGCTTCGTAGGAGGTACAACCAAGTTCAGGTTTACCATGAGTCCCATCTGTGTTCTTTCGGATCTCAGAGTGGGTTGTGACTTTTCCTAGCTAGCCAAAGTTCCTCTCCACTTCGTTTGAAACATTTATAACTCATATGCTTCCTAGTCGGTGCAATATTATAAGTGTAGATAGGTTTGTGTCTGATAATTTATAACTTGATTGATGCAAGTAATTGTTTTCTCCATTCCTCACAGATTTATATCTATTTTTTTTTGATTTCTTAGTGTTTACTTACACCTTGAGTGTAGGTTTCTGCCATGTAGTTCTTCTATGGAATTGAAGTTCATTGGGTAAAAATTGAAGTTTTCTTCTAGTATGATATGCTTCTGCAAAGCCTTTTTCATAACTAAATGTTTCTACCTCTTATAAAAATGACAAAATATTTCATCAGTGTGACCATTAACAATTATTAAGTTCCTGTGATTTACCAGAGGTGATAAGGAAATGTTTGTCAAATTGTAATAATCCCCACAATGGCCAAGAGATGGGACTTCTGATGGGTTGATTATTTTCAGCTTTCACGACTGGCAGGCAGCAGCTGGCTCCAAAGCTGTGGAGTGTTAAGAACAGGGATTTTAAAAATTGCATTTTTGCTAATGGCGCACCGAGGTTGTGACTCTCCCAGAAGTTTCCCAGCAAATCAGACCTAGGGATCAGATTCTTAATTTCAGCGTACTGTTTAATTCCTTCCAGAGACTGCTGCCTCTGTCGCCAGCTGCAGCTTGCGTGTGACATTTCAGACCCTCCCCGCTGCTCTAGGTTCACGGGTGGTTTGCTCCTCAAGGACGTCGTCTCTTCACTCTTCGCTCAGCAATGAAATCGACAGATCACCAGTTTCGGGCTTCCCTGAGCACGACGAAGCATGGATTGAAGGGTCATCTTCTGCCCAGGGGAACTTACTCCCCAGACTTGTAACACTTAAACAGTTCAGTGATTTTAATTGGGTTCGTGTTTCTAGAGGAGTTTTTCTCAAACTTTTCATCTGCATCCAAATCACAAGGAAGACCAGTTAAAAGTCCAACTTCTAGGCCCCAATCTCCGTTTTGATTCAGTAGGCCATGGTGGAAGCCAGCAATTTGCACTTCTCAACCCAGTTGCCAGGTGGTGCTGAGGCGCCTGGTCAGGGGTCAGTGCGAACTGCTGACCCGGGGCAGTGATCTTGTCAGTCGAGCTCTCCGTGGCATCAGAAGGTGTTTGAGTATATCCATATTTTAATACTAGAACCCTATCATAGTTTACACTTTGGGCCTGATGATTAAAAGTAAAACGACAATAAAACACAAGGCATACTGTTTTGAAGTTGCTGTTCTTGCATTAGTCTGTTTCCAGAACCTCTTAAATTAAATTTGGGGGTGGGGGGTGGTACCATTGGTTAACATTATGTAAATTTCAGGTGTGCACTTGTATCACACATCATCTGTCTATTGCCCTGTTTGCTCATCGCCCCGAGTCTAGTCTTGACCCTGGTCTAGTCGTGCGTTTGACCCCTTTACCCTCTTCATCCTGCTGCACCCCACCTCCTCCAGTAACCACCGTTCTGTCGTCTCTGTGTGTTTGTTTTGTCTGTTTGTTGCTTTTTGTTTTATATCCTGCATATGAGTGAAACCATGTGGTTCTTGTACCCAAAACCAACTTTTGAAGCTGAATATTATATTAGATCTAAAACAAAAACTTGAGTTTTTTAAAAAATGTTGCTTTTTAACTTTGCCATAATTTGGTGTGAGTTGTGTGTCTTATACGGCTTGGGAAACCTATAGTGATGACCTCACGTGGAAGCCTTGAGAATAAACAGTGTTTAATGGGAGTGATGGTGCGTAATTAAAAGTTAGAAATTGTTCTTTGAAAAGTTGGAACACTTACTGTGTATAGAACAATAAGCTGCTGACTTTCATAGACTGTTTTTTTATTGAAATTGTCATACAACATTCTATCAGCCAGCATTTATGCAGGATGTAATCTCACTCAGTATGTGCCAAGGTGGCCACTAGCTGGTGACTAAGGTGGAATTACTCCCGTGCGGGGGACTGGGGAAGAATCTGCGCACAGTAATGGGAGGATGTGGGTAAGGCACTGCCCCGAGGAAGCCACCAGTGAGGGCAGGCAGCTCTCAGCAGTCTTGAGTGTGAGCTTCTGAGTCGACATTAGCTGGGTAGGACAACCAACGATGCCATTCCAACAAGTGGCTGAAAGAGCTGTTGTGTGCCCGGCCCTCCGCCAAGGGCTTCCAGGTGTTCTCTGTTGGGGTTTTTTTGTATTCCATGAAACTACTTTTTTATTCCATAAGAGTCTCATATACCTCTTAGTTCCCAGTTAGGAAAATATGGCAAGGTATGAAGAAGAAAACAAAAACCCACAATTTTACCATCTAGGAAAAATTAGGTAGTTTATGCCAATTACATCAAGCATAACACAGATGATTAATAATAGTGAGCATTTGTTGAGTGTTACCATGTGTCAAGGACAGTTGAGCTCTTTTATCTCACTGAATCTTTACAAGAGCCCAATGAGGCCATTACTGGTTTCATACTCATTTCACAGATGAGAAAGTAAAGCACACAGAGATTCAGTAACCAGCCTGAGATGAGACAGCTACTTGGTGGAGTCTCATTTAACCCGGTGGTCATGCTCCAAAGCTCCTTGTCTTAATTCTACTTTTCTACCTCATCTGCATGGGTTTAGAACCTGCTTCACACTTTCTTTTTCCTTTCTTTTTTTAAATTAGCTTGTTATNATAACACAGATGATTAATAATAGTGAGCATTTGTTGAGTGTTACCATGTGTCAAGGACAGTTGAGCTCTTTTATCTCACTGAATCTTTACAAGAGCCCAATGAGGCCATTACTGGTTTCATACTCATTTCACAGATGAGAAAGTAAAGCACACAGAGATTCAGTAACCAGCCTGAGATGAGACAGCTACTTGGTGGAGTCTGATTTAACCCGGTGGTCATGCTCCAAAGCTCCTTGTCTTAATTCTACTTTTCTACCTCATCTGCATGGGTTTAGAACCTGCTTCACACTTTCTTTTTCTTTTCTTTTTTTAAATTAGCTTGTTATAGTTGACACACAAAATCCTAAACTATTTAAAGTGAATATATAGCCCTGGCTGATGTGGCTCAGTGGATTGAGTGCTGGCCTGCAAACCAAAGGGTCCCTGGTTCAATTCCCAGTCGGGGCCCATGCCTGGGTTGCAGGCCAGATCTCCAGTAGGGGGCATGAAAGGCAACACATTGATGTTTCCGTCCCTCCCTTCCCCTCTAAAAATAAGTTAAAAATTTTTAAAAAGTACATACAACATGATGATTGGATATGTCCATACATATACCTGATGAAAGGATTTCCTCCACAGAAATAAAATCTGTCACCTCATATCTCTACCTTTTTGGTGACAACACAAGTTCCAGTTTCAGCAAATTTCAGTTAAACAACAGATTTGCAGTGTTAGACTCAGATCTTGCTCATCTAAGGTTATACCTTTTCCCAATGTCTCCCCATCTCCCTTTCCCCCAGCCCTGGCAATCCCCATTCTACTGTTTCTGAATTCAACTTTTTCCTTTAATCCACTTGTAAGGGATACCCTGTGGTAGTCTTTCCCTGTCTGGCTTTATCACTTAGCATAATGCCCTCTAAGTTTTCCCTGTTGTCCCAAAAGGCCGGATTTCCTTTTTAAAGGCTGAATAATATTCCTGCGTGTATATGTGAGACATTCTTTACCGATGCATCTGTTTGGGGACACAGATTGTTTCCATACCTTGATTATTGTGAGTAGTGCTAAAATGAATGTGGAACGCAGAGATTTCTTTGAGAGAATCCCTTTGTTTCCTTTGGATATAAACCCAGAAGTGGTATTGCTGGATCCTGTGGCAGTTCTCTCTTTAATTGCTCGAGAAGCCCTCATAGTTTCCATCGTGGCTGCAGCAATTTACATCCCACTAGCCGTGTATGAGGGTTCCCTTTTCTTCACATCCTGCCAGTATTTATCTCTTATCCTTGTGGTAGTAGATATTCTAACAGGTATTGAGGTGGTACCTCCTTGAGGTTTGGATGAGTGATGTTGAGCACCTTTTCATGTACCCATTTGCCACTTATATGTCTTTGGAAAAACATGGATTTAGGTCCCTTGACAATTTTTAAATTGGATTATTTGGCTTTTTTTTTTTTCGCTATTGAGTTCACTTTATTTTTCTTTCTTTTTTAAAAAGATTTTATTTCTTTTTAGGGAGAGAAGGTAAGGGGGGGATATCAATGTGTGGTTGCCACTCACACAATCCCTGCTGGGGACCTGGCCCAAAACCCAGGCATGCATCCTGACTGGGAATTGAACTGGTGACCTTTTGCTTTGAAGTCCAGTGCTCAGTCCACTGAGCCACACCACCCAGGGCTATTTTTATGATTAAAATCTATTCACAAATAACTTACAATGTTTGGTGTACTATACTTTTCCCATTTCTCATTTGTTAGGAATATAGGCTATTTCAAACATTGAGATATTACAATCCTTGTAAAGAAAATACTCATATATCCTCTCCTTATTTCTGCTCCTTTTCTTAGAATTAATCCCAAGAAATGGAATGACTGCATCAGAAGATAGAATGTTATTTCAGATCTTTGATTGTTAGGCACTGCCCAATCGCTTTCCAGAGATGCTATGTCCACTGATGCTACCCCCAGACAAGCACAGCGGCACTAGCTCGTCCTGGGCTGATCACATTGTTTTTACTCTAGAAACCATCTGCTAGTGACGGGCAACAAATGATACCTTCCCATCTAGTTTTACTCTAACAGATCCATTCTTTGAAAGGATCCTGGAGAGGTCAGCTCACGGATCATCTTTTCTCCACATTCAAGGCGTCTTGCCCTGTTAACAATTCCTAGAAAACCTTCCACAGACCCCTGATACCTTCCTTTAGACACTTAAATGGTATGTCTCATTTCTTCAGGAGGAGTTTTTGTTGTATCAACTTGCATTTTATTTTTAATATTGAGGATTTATAGTTCTCAGGAATTGTGTTATTTTCCATCGTTACCCTTTGTTTGCCTCAACGAGTAGTTTAGAAACCCTAATGATGGTAAACCTTAGTGATGAGTTATAAGTAAGGAACTGTATAGCTCAGACCTATATCGTTTTTGTGTTTAAAATAAGGTTCTTCTGTATTTGCATGAACAATATCCCACGTGTCATGAGAGTGCCACAGGCACCACGGTGTGTTAAAAGAGTGCTGTGTTTGGAACCAACCCAGTGGGGCACAGCCCCCAGGGGCGAGGGTTACCATTTGTTCGTGCCCTTGGGCAGTCCTTCGGCCCTCAGCATCTCTCTTCAAGGGGAAATTTGGAATAAAAATGCCTACTTCACAGAGTTGTTAAAGGATTCAGTGAGATACCATTCTTTTTTGAGAATTCACCAATTGGATCTGACAATTTTTAAACATTTTAAGGACATATTTCAATTTTTTTGAAACATCAACCGTTTTCAAAATTTAGCATGGTGCTGGTCACGCTTCTCTTTGAGAAGTGGCCCCTTTAGGGCCAGTGTGGCTGACCACCGTTACCCGAGACTGCCTGGGGCAGTGAGGACATGGTCCCAGGGTGGTCTTGAAGCAGAACTTGCACATCGGGAACTGGCATGGTCAGCAGCTCCGGCTTAGCCTGTTCATGCGCATCTCTGGATCGTGAAGGGTCAGCCTTCTGCATCCAGGACCCTCCAAATTGGCATCTTTGCCTAGAAATGGCCCAACCAAATTGTCACCATTTAAAAAGGCAATTTCTAAAAAAACCTGGACTCTCTTTGCAGCATGCCCAGATTGCAGGGGCGCTGCAGACGTGTTTCAGTCCTGACACCATCCGCTGACCACTGGGCTTTGCCTACTAGTGCAGAGCATCTCTTGGCTCCGGAAGAAGATACCAGTGGCGTCGGTAAGCGGATTTTAACTTAATAGGTTACGTTGGGAAGGGTACCCTTCATTTCTTAGAGCACTGCTCATTCAGACTATTCTGCAGGAGGAAATGTGTGTTTCAATACCCCTTACAGTTTGAATGGCATATATCTCTTGCTAGTTTAAAGACAATACTATGCATTTTACTCAAAAGCAGTGAGCTGTGAGGTTTGCACCATTTTCACCTGTTCCATTGTCAGTTGTCAACATTTTCTGATGCACGCAGCCATTGCCCTTGCTGAGTGCAGGGCATGCTACTCTTTCTTTATTTTCTCCACTCCACATCTAGTTAGAGAAGTAACTGGTGTAATGACCCAGTTTTACGCTACCAAACTGATGCAGTTAAGTGACAGTCAAGCAAAGCCACTGGCACAAATGAAGCAGGAAGGGTCCAGAAACGAAATTATGTATCACTGAAGGAAGATGTTACGAAGTGTAAAAGAAACAAAAACAAAAAGGTACCACATTTCTTCATCTTAATATTTCTGTGTTTGATGTATTTCTTATTTGTTGATATAGTTCCCTCTTTCTACATGTATTCATATGTAAGTGCAGCACTCATTTCATTTTGTGTCCTGCTCTTCACTTTAAGCTACTGCAAGTCCTCCCCCCGTATTTCTGCACTGTCTTCAGTTCTTTTTATTGGTTCCATCAGACGACGCACCGCCATTTGTCAGACTACTTCTGCTCCGTCCTGTGGTGAAAATGACCACATTTTAACTCCGATAACCAAAACTGTGTTAAGAATCTTCAGATTCAGAACTGTTTTATTCTTTTGAACTATATCCTTGGAATAATCTCAAGAATGGGATTGCCAGAGCACAGGGTGTGAATGCGTCATCCGCCTGTTTTTCATTTCTGTGGTTGGCTTTCTTGTTTGCATAGAAGTGAAATCTCTTCCCTCCACCTGAAACACCAGCATCTCAGTCAAGGGTTTTGTTTTCATCGAGCATTTTGGGTGTTTTATTTCTCGGGAATGTTTAAATGGCAAAATGAAAGAAAGGAATACACGGTTTCCCTTTCCGTGATACAAAGCGTCAGACCTCAAGTGAGGTCTGTGGGGCCGAAACCCATGCCCTTCTGGTTTTCTTTCTGATATTGTGTGAAGTGACCCATATCATACTTCTGCATAAAGGACAGTGGATGAGAAAGACAAAGCTCTTGTTCTTTGGCTGAGTGATTCATTGGTTGATTGCCTAGCGTTTTCCACTTGGGAGCAAATTCCTTCTGTGATTTCCAGAGCTTGAAGAGACATTAGTTTGCTTTTCAATTTACATGGCCATTCTACTGAATCCAGCACACAGCGCTCTGAGACCGTAATAGCCCCAATACATAACTTCACGTTCGGAATGGAAAGCACAGCCATTCTTAATAGTTCCATTTAATGGCCACTGTTCTTTTTCCCCCTATGGTTTCTTGTATATTATTATTTTTTTAAGCAGAGAGCCATGTTAGTGCTACCACAGTCTCCATTCACTATATTTTCTCTGCAATGAAAATCCTTTTAAAAACAACTAGAGTCCCTTGAAAAGCAAATCACTCGGGATGAGAGAACATCGATCTCTGGGGGGAAAAATGACCCAGCGAACCCTTGTCTGGAATGTTCCTTTCTGTCTTAGCCCTCTGAGAAGAGTAAGTGTGTTGCATAGGAAAATGCTCGAGTAGGTGGTCTGAGCCTCGGGCAGAGCAGCCGTGTGGACCGGCGATATTAGGTAGAGGAAGGATGGCAGGGGTTAAGGCCTCTGGCAGACCATCAGCCCCTGTATATTCGTTTTACCTGAATGACTAGATACTGAATTAAAAACTCGCGTTTTGTTAAAAACCTTAGGAAGTTTTAGGTCACTGCCAATTTCTTTTCTTCCTTGCGCGTTTTAGCTAATCCCAGGACTCGCTGGCTCGTTCCTTCAGTGCTGTCTTCTGAGATCAGCAGAGGAAGAGTTCCTGCTGTCAGCAATTGGGGGGTGGCATCCCTAATTCCGTTACCAGGGAAACCAGGTTCCGATGGGTGCAAAGAAGGTAAAAGGTTCAAACTTCTTGTTTGAAGTGATGAAATAACGCAACCCGTAACTTCCCTCTCCCCTCACCTAGCTAATGTCAATTTCCATGGAAACAGGATCAGAAAGGCTGATGACAGCCAGCAGCTGACAGTAAACTCCACTATCTCCCTAGGTGGTAGGCATCCTTTTGATATCTGCAAATGCCAATTTGTACAATCCTGTGACATAGCATTGGGCTGGAAGACACTCTTACATAAAGAGTGAATAAAATAGAATGTACCCGGCCAAGAATCTGTCCTTTTATGTTTTATCAAACAAATAATCATTCAGAAATCTGGTCCAGTTTATTATTATTACTGTTCATAATAGATACTTTGTTAATATGCAAACCTTGATTTTCACATTTGTCTTTCTAAATTCAGGACTGATACTTAGCAGCACAATAACCATCTCTTCTGGGCTGTAATTTATTATACCAGATATTTTGACATTCAGAATTTCTGTATCTTTAGTATACAGAAGTATAAATGTAAGTGTTGCTTTTAATTTCTGCAGGAGTGCCTAAATAGATGATCACACTGTCTGCTGATTTTTAGCCATTTTAGATGTTTTGCTTTCTAGAAGACATGGACCCTCAGGATGAAATAGTTGGAAATCTTTTATTTTCCTTTTTATTGAACTTATTGGGGTGACATTGGTTAACAAAATTATACAGGTTTCAGGTGCACAATTCCACAACACATCACCTGTACACTGTATTGTGTGTTCACCACCCCAAGTCAAGTCTCCTTCCATCACCGTTTATCCACCCCATACCCTCCTCCACGCCCCTCCCCTCCCCTCAGCAATCCCCACACTGTTGTCTGTATTCATGAGTTTTTTTCTCTCTTTTTTTCCTTTTGGTTTCTCAGTCCCTGCACCCCTCTCTTCTCCCCAACAGCTGTCAGCCTGCATGGACTCTCAGGATGTAATAGTTGGAAATCTTAACATTCACATTTAAATAATTGAAAAGCTCTAGGTAGTCCCTAGCATCTGCGGAGCGAATCCCCCACAGGTAAGCGCCATACTGTTAAAGCATGTCCTGTCACAGCTGTAATTCAATCGAACATTACAACATGGGATGAACGTAGAAAACTTAGTAGCAGAAGGGACTGCAGACAGGAGCAGACTGCTTTCAAGTGATTTCAATCCTCGCTGTTGCTAGAGATGCTACATCACTCATTTTATGAGTGTTTGTCTTTGTAGTCAGCTTTTGTTAAAATCGAAGTATCATTCAGCATGCCAACTACTCTGAGCTCCTCTATTAATGTTAGACTTAAATTATTTGTATTAAATAGAGTAGACATTTACTGTTTAAGTTTTAAACCTCAATCAATTATTTACACATAGTAAATACCAACTGCTACCTATTCACGGTGGTATGAAATATATAAGCTCTTAATTGTTTTAGCACAAACCTAGTCTCTGATAAAACACACCTGCAGGACAACGCCCTGTAGCATGAGCTCAGCCCCGAGTCCACACCACCCTTTTTTTGTCAGCCGTGTTCCTCTGAGCATCCACAGCCGGGGACGCCTTCCCACTAGCCGTAACTTACCGCATTTTCTAAGGGCGAGGTGATGAAGAGTTGGTTGAATGACTCAATAAGAAAAATGCTGAAATGGATTTTGCTGCTGGCCTTTACCCCTGTTGTGGGGGCAGAGAAACATTAAGATAAATCACCAGTTAGATAATATTATCATGTGCTAAAAAACACTAAACCGACCACTTTCGCTTCTCCTCCATATTTCCTCATATTGACTGTGAAATGGGCAAGGCTGACGTTCCCCCTGGGCCACACTAGCATCGTGATTTCTGTGACTTCAGTTGGGAGATACAGAGAGGTGCATAAGTGAGACCTTGATTTGATTTGAACAGAAACTTCATCGTAGGCAGTGTGTAGTTCCTTATGCCGGCATTTGACAGCTGTTCAAACGCAGATGATTAAATGGCTTGCCTTGCATACTTGTGAGAACTTCTGGAATAGCTTCCAAGCACAGTCACAAAAGTACCCGTGACTCTCCCCTTCGGATGGGAAATGTTTCCTCCCAGCATTTCCATACGCTATTTCACAAGATTCTCTTGTTTCATTGTCTGTATTCTGAGTTGGTCTGTCTTGTGGCTACTTCAGTTTTAAGGATTACAATTCGGTGATTTGCCAGCAATTGGAATATTCGAAGTCATTTGGGTCAACATTTCAATGATTCTAGAATGTGAAGAAAACCGCAGAAGAAAAAAATGCCAATCAAATGAAACGAGTTGATAAAAGCAGGAGCAAACTCTAAAGTCAGTACTGAATCACACCTAACGTTTTGAGCTTTTAAATAGAAAATAACCTCATGGCCATGCAGTCATGTGTGAGCAGTACTGCCCGGTGCACTTTTCATTGAACCATAATGTTATCGTGCCCGTCAGGAGAATCCCAGAGCAAATGCGTATCTGCATCACACTCCATAAACGAGGCAGAGGGAACCCACTTTTTTCCAGCCCAAAGAGGTCTTTTTTCCATCCAGGACTCAGTGGAAACATTTGCTACCTGAAAGCATTTGACTTGACTTTTTAAAATGCAACCTTTGAAATGTTAGAGGTGAGCATAAAGATAAGGGCAGGCCCCAAATACCAGATTTGTTCAGTCTGACAAAACAGGCAATTATATGCTTCTGAAATAGGTGAAAGGTAAGAGGATACGTCAGTTGTATAACAAGCTCTTAGTTCATTTAATAAACATTTACCTTGTGCAGGTAACTCTGGTAGGAGCTATTTGAAAGACAGTATGGTAATTACTCTGGTTACCATTTATATTTAGCACTTACTGTGTCTCAGGCACTTTACAAAGTACTCTACTTGCCACCTTTCATTCAAAAATGATAAGACCAAGTTTCTGCACTGAAGGACCTGAGACCAGGGCCAGGACTAGGGTAAGTTGAGGGAGGCACTCCTCTTTGGCTGAGTTCAAGATGATGACAAAAAACTTAGTAATCAAAATGAATAATGTTTTACTGTAATATGTAAAACTTTGAAATTATGCAAAAATCTATGATGATGTAGAGCAACAGAAAGTCATTCATTGCTGATAGATTGCAAAATGGTACAGCCACTTGGGAAGGCAGTTTGGCAAATTCTTACAGAACTAAACACACCATCTAGCAAACCTGTTCCTTGGTGTCCACTTAAGAAGTCAGGACCTGAGGTCCACAGGAAAGCCTGCACAAGGATGTTTGTGGCTGCTGTGTTCATAACGGTTAATTTGGGAGCAACCACAGTGTCCTTCAGTAGGTGAGTGGATGTGATGGTTAATTTTATGTGTCTACTTGACTAGACTTCAGGGTGCCCAGATCTTAGACTAAACTTTATTCTAGGTGGGTCTAGGAGAGTGTTTCTAGATAAGATTAACATTTGAGTAGGTAGACTGAGTAAAGCAGATCTCTCTTCCCTGTTGAGGGTGGACCTCATTGAATCATCAAGGCCTAGATAGAACAAAAAGACGGAGTAAGAGGGAATTTACTCTTTCTAATTCTTTATCATAAATATCATCTCTTTCTCTCTCTCTGTTCATATATATATGAGAGAGAGATTTTGTAATACTATGTAATATATGTAAGGGTGGGCAAAAGTAGATTTATAGTTGTATGTAAAATATTATAAGTGAATAATGATAGACTAAACTCTGTGTTTTGCATACTGACAGTTGCAACCTTACTTTTGTCTACCCATGTGTATATATATTACATTATTTATCCATCTATCTATTCTAATATATTGGTTCTTTTTCCCTGGAAAGCCCACATTAATACAGTGGATAAATAAGCTATGATACATCCAGACAAAGAAATATTATTCAACACTAAAAATAAATGACCTTTCAAGCCATGAAAGGACATGGAAGAAATTTAAATGCATACTACTAAGGAAAAGAAGCAAATCTGATAAAGCTACATACTAGATGATTTCAACCCTATAAACATATGAATCAGGGAGGGGTTATACTATTAAAACTGCTTTTAAATATTAGTAAGCCTTATTCTTTTAGATTATAAATACATGTGTATACATACATGTATGTAAATTAAAATATTAATGTATTTATCCCCACATATCCAGTGGAACATCTTTCACACATGGGCCACATGTCCCATTTGGTCCACAAGGTGGCTCACGGGATGGCAGGGGCCGTGGAGGGGGGTTGACAGCGGTGTCCTAATAGCCAGTGGTGATGTTACAGATTCTGTGTGCAGGTGATGTAGATTTCTGTATTAAAACCTTCCAGCAGCGGAGCCGGAGGTCGAAAATATGAATGATGCAAGCATAATCAACCCAAATGTCAGTGCTGACACTTACTACTTGGAATATTGGGAACTCTTCATCAGCCAAATTATTAGATTAACAAAATAGGCTTTTCTTTGGATCTATCAAGAAGTTTGTCCAGAAGAAAAAAATTCAAAATTTTCAAGAAGTCTGTTTGAAAAAAAGGGGTTAGGGATGCACTTTAACTTAATGTGTTGGATTCTTTTGTTAAATGATTAGAAGTAGACGAGAGTTCTGTCTCCTCCTCAGCCACCTCACTACCAGTCAGGGGAGCAGGGCATTATTATAGTGGCCACAGGATTATTCCTCCCTGTGGCCGCACCTCTGCTATGCGATGTTACTGCTAGTCCCATCAAGAGTGAGTGTTTCCAAGCCCCCTTGAATCTGAGCTGGCCTTGTGACTCCCTTTGACCAATATCACATGGGGGGAGTGAGTACAGCTCCTCTCTAGAGGTCTTTGAGCCTACACAAGCTCAGCAGAGCAATGACCAGACTTCCAGCAAACAGAACTGTAGAAATTAATAAATCATTGCTTCAAGTCACTGAGTCTGGGGTGGTTGGTCACACAGCAACAGGTAACTGACACAGGTAGTTTATTAAAAGTAGAAGCTGTTCTCAGAATATACCAACTTTTGTAAGAAAACATCATCCACCCTTTCCTGCGAGCTTGGTGCAACCCCTGTTCTCTTTTCTCATGAGCTTTCTGACCAGCACCCTGCAGCAAGGGATCAGCAAGTCTTCTGGTTGGATCAGACAACAGTTCTGCTCAGGACCACGTGGAGTTTGGAGCAGGGAATGCTCTGGAGTTGCTGGGCTGCAGGTTCCCAGGGTGCTTATTACTCTGCTCCTGCGGGCTGATGGCACATGCATAATCGCTCTAGCTAACAATATAATTTGAAAACATTTATTTTCCCAATGAAAACCGTAAATGTAACATTCCTATGCTAATTAAGGAACCCTTGATGCTAATTTAGGTAACAACATTTGCAGCATTCCTACAATCTGGAGTGTGAAGTCTGGATTAGGGTTCTTCCTAATTAACTGCCCCTAGAGCAGGGATGCCTGACTAGAGATGTGCTAACTCCAGTCACCAGGAACACTGACATTAACCTTCACATCCTGTGGATCCCTGATTTTCTTGAATCTTTTTCGCCTTCCCTTTCGCTAGGCAGAAACCTGGAGAAGTAAACAATTCATAAGTTTTAAATTGCATGCCGTTCCGAGTAGCGTGGAGAAATTTCATGCTTTTCTGCCTGTTCAGTTCAGGATGGAAACATCCTTGCCCAGTGTATCCATTGGTATCTCACCCATGGCCTGCGGGCTGCGTGGGGCCCAGGGTGGCTACGAGTGTGGCCCAACACAAAATCGTAAATTTACTTAAAACATTAGGAGGATTTTTTTGTGTGATTATGTGTTGCAACGTATGTAATCTGTGGCCAAAGGCAACTCTTCTTCCAGTGTGGCCTAGAGAGGCCAAAATGTGTACATCCCTGCTGGGACAGTCCCTGCCCATAAGTTGATTAGTGGCCTGCTCAGTAACCAGGTCAGCTGATGGGGTATCACAGTATCTATGCTCGTCCCCCTTATTTTCCTTAGTAGTGCCCCCAAAGATCAAGGGTAGTGAGGCTGGCTATTCGAATATGTCAGAGAAGCCGTAAAGTGCTTCCTTTAAGTGACAATTGAAAGTTTTTAACTTAATAAAGAAAAAATTGCACATGGAGGTTGCTAAGATACATGATAAGAATGAATCTTCCATCTGCAAAATTGTGAAGGGTGGAAAATAAACTTGTGCTGGTCTTGATCTTCCTTCTGACAACGCCTGCATCCTTCAGCTCACTTCATTGCTCATGCAGGCGTGTGACCTCCCATCGTCACGAGAAGGAGGGTGAGCACAGCACTGTAAGACATTTTGAGAGAGACCACATTCACTTAATTTTTCAGTAATTATAGTTCTATGTTATTATTAGTTATTGTCAGTCTCTTATTGTGCCTAATTTATAAATTAAACTGTCATAGGTGTGTATGTATAGGAAAAAGAAACGGTACTTACAGAGTTTGTTGCTATCTGCACTCTCAGGCATCCCCTGGAAGTCTTGGAATATATCCCCTGTGCGTGAGGGAGCAGTCGTGCGGATGGAAAATAACACAATAACTAATCAATACTAATACAAGAATACACCCTGCATTTCGCATGCTCACAACTGTAAACCTCCTTCTGCCCCTCCCTGTATAACACGCCTTGTACAAGGCTGCCGAGAGGAACTCCTCCAGGGAGCAGGGCAGGGCTGACAGCAGAGGTTGAAAAGACGCTCAGGGGCCCATCCAGGAGGAACTGGGGCAAAAACAAGAAGCCCTGGTCTGACTTTTGACTCCCACTCAGTGTCTTTAGGTTCGTGTTTCCCCACCTTCTTCAGGTCAGGGCACGCACAAAAAAGGGAAATATTCCTAAGATACGATGTGGGAACATGGAGGCTGCTGTGGGTGTTGACTTTCCCAAACCCTCAGGGCTACAGTGGGAAGTTCTTCTATTTAAAAAACCACACAAAAGCCTTCCATGATGTCACAAATGTATGTAATTAAAGTAGATAAAAGTTGACCATTTCAATAATCGGTAGGAAAAGTTTTTGCCCCCTGGATGTCACCGGAGGCACCCGAGGCAGAACACAGCCGGGGCCATGAGTCTTTGCACCCACCCACTCTCAGTCACAAAACTCAGTCTAAATTGATGGAAGATTAAAATTGTATATTTTAATACAATTTTAATAAAAAAGCGTCACTTTATTACTTTCATGAACTCTACAAATTAGACACTGAAGTCTAAATATCTACTCATGGGTTAAGTGAGAAGAGCTAATAAAAGAACTACAATTCCCCGTTAAATCAAAACCAAAAATGTCCCAGGCTGCCAAATTAGCTATCTTTTTTTAAAAATATATTTTATTGATTATACCATTACAGTTGTTCTATTCCCCCCTTCAATCCCTTCCCCCCGCACCCTCCCTCCCCCACCATTCTGCCCCCCTTAGTTTATAACCACGTGTCTCAAGTTCTTTGGATTCTATATTTCCCCCACTATTCTCACCCTCCCCACTACCTATTTTCTACCTACCATCTATGCTATTTTCTGTGCCTTCTCCCCCCTTCTCCTCCTCCCACTCCCCTGTTTCTAACCCTCCATGTGTTCTTCATTTCTATGGTTCCACTCCTGATCTAGCTGTCCTCTTGGTTTGCTTTTGTTTTAGGTGTGGTTGTTAATAACTGTGTGTTTGCTGTCCTTTCACTGTTCATATTTTTCATCTTCTTTTTCTTATATAAGTCCCTTTAGCATTTCATATAATAAGGGCTTGGTGATGATGAACTCCTTGAACTTGACCTTATCTGAGAAGCACTTTATCTGTCCTTCCATTCTAAATGAAAGTTTTGCTGGATAAAGCAATCTTGGCTGTAGGTCTTTGGATTTCATGACTTGGAATACTTCTTTCCAGCCCCTTCTTGCCTGTAAGGTCTCTTTTGAGAAATCCGCTGACAGTCTGATGGGTACTCCTTTGTAGGTGACTGTCCCCTTATCCCTTGCTGCTTCTAGGATTCTCTCCTTCATTTTAGTCTTGGCTAATGTAATTATGATGTGCCTTGGTGTGTTCCTTCTTGGGTCCAACTTCTTTGGGACTCTCTGAGCTTCCTGGATTTCCTGGAAGTCTATTTCCTTTGCCAGACTGGGGAAGTTCTCCTTTATTATTTGTTCAAATAAGTTTTCCACTCGTGGCTGTTTCTTTCCCCCTTCTGGTACCCCTATAATCCGGATGTTGGAACGTTTAAAGATGTCCTGGAGGTTCCTAAGCCTCTCCTCATTTTTTTGAATTCTCATTTCTTCATTCCTTTCTGGTTGGATGTTTTGTTCTTCCTTCTGGTCCATTCCATTGATTTGAGTCCCAGTTTCCTTTCCATCGCTATTGGTTTCCTGGACATCTCCCTTCATTTCAATTAGTTTAGCCTTCATATGTTCCTCTAATTTGTGACTAAGTTCCTCTAATTTGTGACTGTACTCTACCAATTCTGTGAGCATCCTGATAAATAGTGTTTTAAATTGTGCTTCTGAGAGGCTGGCAATTTCTCGGTCACTTAGAGTTATTGGCTCTTGGACTTTGAGTTCTTCTTATGCCATCTTTCGGGTTGTTCGTGCCTGTTCCATAGCAGGATCAGAGCCCTAAAGTGTTCACTAGAACAGGGCAACTAAGTCGCTGGGTTGTGACACTGTATGTGGAGGCGGGGTCAAAGAGGGACAATGGCTCTCACTGGTATTGCAGGGCAACTAAGTTGCTGGGTTGTGACGCTGTATGTGGGGGCGGGGTCAAAGAGGGACTATGGCATCCTGTCCGCCGCCTGCCGCCACGGCCCTTACCGGTGCCGCAGTTGCTGCTGTCACCTGGCCTACAAGTTTCGTCCCACTGCTCGCGAGTGTGCCACTGCCGTCAGCCCTCGCCCCCTGGGGCCTGCGTGGTCTGTCTCACTGTGCGCGAATATACACCCGCGGTCTGCCCCACACCCCAACTGGTTCTCGTCTGCCTGCGCGCCTGGGTCGGGGGCCCTGTCCTGCCTGACCCTGCTTGCTGCTGGCTCCGCCCCTCTTACCGTCCCCGTTGAACGGTTAGATGTAGTCGGACTTCCGTATAATTCAATTTTCTGTCCTTTGGTTGTGTCTTTGTTTCTCCAAACCTTTGTTTTATTCAAACTTGGTTGTGGGAGAAGGCACAGTGTTTCCACCTATGCCTCCATCTTGGCGGAAGTCTCTCCAAATTAGCTATCTTGAATTAGCTGGGTCTAAACAAAACTCAGTCACAAGTGATGGCTGTCTGTATCCCAGGCGTCCACACCCTGCCTCAGTCCTCTCAGCAAACTTCAGCCCCTGCAGGCTGTCCAGTCTCCCATCTTAGAACCAAAAACCAAAGCCAAACATCAAAACAGAAGAGTTTCCTTAACTCCATGCTCCGAGGTACTATTCCATTTTCTGCCTTATCACGTTGGTTCTTCTCAGAATAATTCTGTTCCATAGCCTTCACCTCCCGCCTCCGTCCAACAACACACTCATAGGTTTTTAATCCCATCCACCCCAGGAAACTGCTCTTGACAAGGTCTCCAGTGCTCTCCTTGCCAAGTCCACTGGACAATTCCTTATGTTTGTCTTCTTTGAACTCTCAGCATCTTTTTTAAAAGATTTTATTTATCTTTAGAGGGGAAGGGAAGGAGAGAGGGAGAGAATATCAATGTATGGTTGCCTTTCTTAGGTCCCCTGCTGGGAACTGGCCTGCAACCCAGGCATGTCCCCTGACTGGGAATCGAACCACGATCATGTGGTTCGCCAGCCCGCACTCAATCCACTGAGCTACACCAGCCAGGCATCTCTCAGCATCTTTTAAAACAATTGAGTACTCTGTCCTTCTAGAAACACCCTCTCTGCTTTGGAGACACCAAACTCTACCAGATTGCCTCCTGCCTCGCTGGAGGCTCACCTCTCCTCAGGGTACTCCTTATTTCTGTATAACTCTCCACCACTGTCGCTTTCTTTCTGTCTCTGAGATATGCCAAGCCTGTTCAGCTTGGTCCAATGCCTGTGCCCAATCAGTACCTTCTGCCTGGGTCTGACATGGAGATCCCTTGTCATCATTCAGCTCTAATATCATTGCCTCAGGGAGTCCCTGAGCTCGTTATCTAAAGGCATCCCCCACCTCGTCCCTTTGTTACTGTTTTACCTTTTTCAAGCATGTATTTCTGTTGTAAATCCGTGTTTGTGAATGTGTTCACTCTTTTACTTCCTCTCCAAGACTGAAAGAAACTGCATCTCTGTGGCAACCTGAAATACACATTATGATNTGTATAACCCTCCACCACTGTCGCTTTCTTTCTGTCTCTGAGATATGCCAAGCCTGTTCAGCTTGGTCCAATGCCTGTGCCCAATCAGTACCTTCTGCCTGGGTCTGACATGGAGGTCCCTTGTCATCACTCAGCTCTAATATCATTGCCTCAGGGAGTCCCTGAGCTCGTGATCTAAAGGCATTCCCCCACCTCGTCCCTTTGTTACTGTTTTACCTTTTTCAAGCATGTATTTCTATTGTAAATCCGTGTTTGTGAATGTGTTCACTCTTTTACTTCCTCTCCAAGACTGAAAGAAACTGCATCTCTGTGGCAACCTGAAATACACATTATGATAGCCGGGCACCAGCATGGCCTCCGGTTACCCTCGCCTGCTGGTATTCACGCCCTGGGTAGTCCTTTCCTACTAAACCAGGGCTACCCTGTGCGACCAACAGAACACTGAAAAAATGACAGCTTGGGACTTTTGCCTTGTTTGCTTGGATTGCTACCTTTGGGAGAAGCTAGCTGCCGAGCTGTGAGGCCACTCAGGTAGCCCGTAAAGAGGAACTGACGTCTTTTCTAACAACCAGCACCAGTTTGCCAGCCATGCAAGGGAGCCAGCAGATCCTTCAGACCCAGTCAAGCTGTTGGTTGACGTTAGCCTGCCGGTACCTGACTGCAGCCTCAGCAGAGAGCCCCTAGGCTAGCCAGAACTGCCCAAGCTGGACTCACATTTCTGATCCACAGAAACCGTAAGTGATCATAAAGAAGCATTGTTGATTTAAACCACTAAGTTTCTTTGTGGTTCATTATTCAGCACCAGATAATTCATACAAATACCTATATTTTATTCACTTGGAAAGGAGAACTGGCAGCTGAATTCCTGCCCTTCACGTAACCGTACTTGGCTTCACTGTGAATCCACACAGCATCAGCCTGTGGACAAGTGTCTGTGGATGACCTGCTCTACGGCAAACAGTGCTAAGCCAGAGGTACACAGATGAACAAGGTATGGCCTAAGCTCCCGAGTAGCTCGTGATGGAGTTTAAAAGCCAAGACAATCAATCTTGATGGAGTTTTAGGAGACAAATAAGAGCACGTGGAAAGTTAACCCAAACTCGAAATTTAAGGATGATGCTTTTAGAGGGCAGCAAGAGATCTTAAAGTTTATTTACCATTAGAAATTTTCATGGCAGAGATGATTATGGACCTACATGAGAAAACATGGTCTAGATCTAGAATATTTATGGTTCTCCAACTTTAGAATGCATCAGAATCATTTGGAGGGCTTGATAAAACTCAGATTTGTAGGCCTTAACTCCAGAGTTTCTGCTTCGGTCTGGGGCGGGGGTCCCAGAATTTGCATTTCCAACAAGTTCCCAAATTGATGCTGATACTTCTGGTCCGGGGAAGACACACTTTGCTGCTGCCTGCCAATCAAAGTGTGGTCCACATACCAGCAGCAGCATCAGTATCTCCTGAAAGCTTGTTCGAAATGTAGATTCTTGAGCCCCGCCCCATACCTACTGGATCAGAATCTTCATGTTAACAAGATCCCTAGGTAACTCATGCGCACATTAAAGTTTGAGAAGCTCTGCTGCAGGGGAAAGACAGATGATGCTCTCCTCTGCAAGCTGGCGAGTGCTGGACTGGCTGAGCCCATCTGAGGTCAGGCATGGCCTGCATATATGAGAGAATTCCTCTCTATGGTCAGCCCATTTGGATTCATTGATTTTTCTTGGGCAGATCATTTTTTTCACTCATTGATTTTTGCCGCAGCTTGAGTCTTCCTCATCAGTTCTCTGCAGGTTAATTTCAATTCATTTTGATTCATTTCCTCACCAGCTTGGCAGTTCTCCCCTGGCACCAGGCAGTGCAACTAATTGTGCTTGCCTGCAAGTGACTAGACGTGGCACAACCGTGGAAAACTGCAAAAGGTCAAAGAGCTCCTGTCCTATGCAAAACCAGAGAGGCCTGGATGCCTTCTGGAAAGCCAAGGAATTAGAGCTGGGGTCAGGCTTGTGGACTGCGTGATATCTGTGCTATTTGCTGAGAAGCAGGAGACAAAATGAGCATGTCTGTGGCAGTGCTTTGAACACAATGAAAAATTCTGTGCAAACTCGAGGAGGAATGGGCGGTTTTCCACTGGTGGCTATGAGATAGATGTGGTGATATCAGTTGCTCCGATGTTCAGCCCCGTGTCTTTCATCTTGCACCCTTCGTTGCCCTCCAGAAGGCCAGGCCGTTCCCAGAACCGAGGGAGCCGTTGTGTCTGGGTTGTCACTTTAAAGCTCAGGAAAACAAAGCCCTGGTCCTCCAGTATGCTGATGCCAAGTTTCCCTTCCTTCCTTCCTTCCTTCCTTCCTCCTCTTTTTTTTTTTTGTGGATTTTCATATTTTATTCCATCGACTGAAATCACATTTTGCTATGTTCTTCTAGGAGCCCCAAGCTCCTTTTTTCCCCCCAAAAGATTTCATTTATTTATTTTTAGAGAGAAGGAAAAAGAAGGAGAAAGAGAAGGAGAAAAATATTGATGTGAGAGAGAAACATTAATCGATTGCCTTTCTCAGGCCCCTAAGCAGGAACCTGTCCTGCAACCCAGGCATGTGCCCTGACGGGGAACTGAACCCCAAACTGAACCCCCTTTTAGTCCACAGGTTGGGGCTCAATCCTCAGAGCCACACCAGCCAGGGCCAAGCCCCCTTTATTAAATTTTTTCTTTCTTTTTTTCGTGGTGGTGATGTTTTCACAGATATTTATCTCTAAAGTCATCAAGTTGTGTACATTAAAAAATGTATAGCTTTTTTATATGACAACAACATCTTAATAATAAGTAACTTTAAAAATTAGTAGATAGATACAGATATAAATAAATAAATAAATAAATAAAAGGTATTATTTTTCACCCTTCATTCAAAAGTCATGTAGAAAACATTCCTTGTCTTTGGGCAAACACACTCATTTCAAAAACTGCAAAATAGTGTGATATGGACCCTATAAATATGGCTGAACTCACACAATCATTCTGTTCTCTTGAGCCAATGAACTTCCTCTGCTCAAGGCACCTGGGTTAAAAAAAGGATACCGAACATTTGTGCGTATTAAATAGGTAGGTCCAAATAATTTGATAATTTAATTTATGTCTTACAAACTTAGCAGCCTTTGAAACAAGTACCTATAAATGAAAAGAAAAAGCATTAAAAAAAATGACCACACTCACTTGTGGACGTGTCACCAGTTGGGAACTTCACAGTTTCTCAAAACTTGGAAACACATTGAACATCATCACCCCTCACTTCCTGCTCTACGCTGATTTTTTATGAGCCAATGCTAAAACTGTAAACTAGTGGTTTGTACCATGCCTGGCAGTTCTTTCCTTGAAAATATGAACTATCTCACTGTGTTCCTGGGAGGCCCTAGGGAACTATGGCCATAAAGTCTCATGTAAATGTGGAAGGAATAAGCAGCTCTAAAATTCCTGGAGCTCCATACTGCCCACTCTTGTCATGGACTCAAATTTTGGGAAGCCCATTCTGATGACCAAAAATAGTTCAAGATGGAACTTGTTTTTTTTCTTAAGGTTCCGTTGAGAGGCATCATCCAATTTAATTCAAATATTTACATATTTCAAAGTGCCTAATGTTGCAGAGTAGATCATTTCGCTGGTTCCGAATTTATTGTGATATCCATACAACACAAAGAACATATGAAGGGTTAGCTGCTGAATTTTTACATAGATGAACGCTTGACATTGGGGCTGGACAGTTCTTTGCTGTGGGAGCTGACCTGTGCAATGCAGGATGGTGAGCGGGGTCGCTGGCCTCCACCCTCCGTGCCAGTAGCACGCCCATCCAAGTGAGGGTGACCAAAAATGTCTCCTCTAACACCGTCCAATTCAAAGCACTGGCCTATACCCCCGTGTATTCTTATACAGGGATGGGTTTGTACATGGATTGCCAGATTTCGTTAAATTTGAATTTCAGATAAACAACAAATACATTTTTTGTATTAGTTTTTTGCTGCTTTTTTTTCTGGCAAGCCTACACTACCCATATGAAAATAGGTCTATGGAGTATATTCTGGATGCATTATCATAACATAATGTTGTTATGTTATGATGCATAACTACATTTTGGCCAAGGAGGGACCGCTTATACCATGGTGGCCACATAAGTTTATTATGGAGATGGAAAACACCTATCACTTAGTAACATTGTAATCATCCTAATGTCATAGCTCAGCCCATTACTCCTGTGTTTGTAAACAAAATGGTGTAAACAAACCTACTGTGCTTCCAGTTGTATAAAAGTATAGCACATACAATTACATATAGTACATACCACTGGATAGTGATAATAAATGACTATATTACTGGTTTGTGTATACTTTTTATTATTATTTTAGAGTGTACTGTCTACTCATTTAAAAAGTTTGCTCTGAAACAGTATGCCATGTTATCTTGCAGAACTCTCATTCATTTGCCGCAGCTCTTTTTTTTAAAGATTTTTTTGTTTATTTATCTTTAGGGAGGAAAGGAAGGAGAGAAGGAGAGAAATATCAATGTATGGTTGCCTCTCGTGAGTCCCCCACTGGGAACTGGCCTGCAGCCCAGGCATGTGCCCTGACTGGGAATCGAATCGCGATTGTGTGGTTTGCAGGCCCGAGCTCAATCCACTGAGCTACACCAGCCAGGGCTACTACAGCTCTTGATTGCATCATTTGCTTTTGTGCTTGATTTAATCTCATACTGTTTTATACAGTAACAGACTATATGGGCTTGTACTCTGGGAGCAATAGGCCATACCACATAGCCTAGGTACACGTAGGCCATATCATTTCATTTGTGTAAAGGTCAAAAGCATCTAAAGAATACGTCTCAGAATGTTTCCTGCCATTAAGTGGTTCAGGACTGACTCACACACCAAAGCAAGCACCACTGAAGTTAATCGTTAGGCTCTTTTGAGATCCACAGCAACACAGCTCCACAAAGCCCCTTCTGTTGTGGAATTTCTCTCTCCCCAGATGTTCTCAAAATCTCTCGCGTGTTTAACTTCAAGGATCTCCTAGACACAACCCATGTTCCTTTTCAGTTTCCCTCCTCCTCCTCACTCTCAGGTAACTTCTGGCTCCTTGTGAACTCTCTTTCTGCCCTGCTCTCCCCTCCATGCCAGGCCAGGAGAGGAAACGAGACATTGAGAACTGATCCGGATCCGCAAGCAGGTGGCTTCCCCCTTCTTGCTGCTTCTCTGGTGCTGTACCTGCTACCTGGCTGGATTCTGCAGCCCCACAAAACCAAAACTAGGCGGGCAAAGAGTGACTTCCCAGTAGCAAAGAAGGCTTTGGAGGGCATGTTTGGGAGAAGAGGAAGACAGGTGATCCTCACCAGCTCACCGGTGGCTATGGGCTGTGTTGTTGGAAACCTGGCAGCTTCCACTGACCTCAGGCCCACATGGGCCCTTCCCCTTGTATCCAACTCGGCGGTGAGACTCGGTGTCCCTCTTCTGGGAACAAGGACAAACTATAAGCCTCTTCTTTGTGTTGGCTACTTCCTACAACACACTCAATTTTTTATGATATTTATTTACACAGTGGATTATTTTGCTTTTCTGTGCTTAATACAAAAGTGTCATGTCAGTCACATTTTGTAGCTGATTCACGGACAAATTTGGATACATTTGAACTTTCAGAAGTCAAGTAAACATTGCTGAGTTGCTGTCGTGAACTAGGTAGGATTTTGACACCAAGAAGGGAGACGAACCCTTCGCTGGCGGTTGTGAGTCAGGAGGGTTTCCAGAGAAAGCGGTATTTGAGCTAGGATTTTGAACACAGATTTTACCANTCGGCGATGAGACTCGGGGTCCCTCTTCTGGGAACAAGGACAAACTATAAGCCTCTTCTTTGTGTTGGCTACTTCCTACAACACACTCAATTTTTTATGATATTTATTTACACAGTGGATTATTTTGCTTTTCTGTGCTTAATACAAAAGTGTCATGTCAGTCACATTTTGTAGCTGATTCACGGACAAATTTGGATACATTTGAACTTTCAGAAGTCAAGTAAACATTGCTGAGTTGCTGTCGTGAACTAGGTAGGATTTTGACACCAAGAAGGGAGACGAACCCTTCGCTGGCGGTTGTGAGTCAGGAGGGTTTCCAGAGAAAGTGGTATTTGAGCTAAGATTTTGAACACAGATTTTACCAAACACTTGTGACAGAGGAAGTGTGTTCTAAGTGACTTAAGAGAGTTCAGAGGAGAGGTATAGATTTCAGTATCACTCTGTGACAGGAAGAGAGAGAAACAGTGTTTACTCCTGGGCAGTAGTGGTGGACATTTGGGTAGGGGGGGGATGCAGGTGGAGCAAGGAGAGGGGCTTCCTTGTTTTCTGTGGGTCACAGGGAATCATCACAACCTGGGCGGTGCTTCGTTTTTGACAGATCACTCTAGGTGCTCTGTGAAGGGAGGCTAGAAGGAAGGGTCAGTTAGGGGACTTATTATTTATGTCCAAGGGGCCAGTCATTCACCTCTTAGTATGAATTTATATAGACCCATTATTTCCCTCCAAAGCTCTAGTTAACATTGGCAGTAAGAAGATGGGAGTTTTACTGAAGTAGTGAGAAGACAGTAGGATATTTTGAGGTGGCAGGTGCAGCCAGGGAGTTCAGGTTGGTGGAGGGGTGGGCCTCAGTGCTCAGAACCACCTCTGCCAGCTTTTGGCGTTTGAACCCAGGAAGTTGGGGCAGGGAGGCAGCGGTGGGATTAAAAAAACTGTGGAACAGACAAAGACGATCCATGTCATGAGTCAGCCTTGGGTTGGCATCAGCCACATGGATGGGTATGCCAACACGGGACTGTGGAATACTCTCAGGATCCCCGGTTTCAAAGGTGTGGCATCTCCCAAACATTTGTTTCTGTATTTATGAGTGTCTAGGAATGAGTCTGAGATTAAAAGAGCAAATAGTTTGGAGATTAACTAATCAAGCGTTCTGTTGTGTCCGTCTCTGTGGTGTCTCGTTTGACCAGTTTAGTGGAAGCAAGAGACGGTAGTTTCTAATCACGAAGCTCAGAGCTGCTCTCCCAGAAAGGCCTGCGTTCCTGGTCGGGGAAACATGAGCAGGCTGGAAAGGTCGCTAGGGGAAGTTCACCCACAGCATGGAAAACTGAAAAATGACTTGTTATATCCCTTGTCATGGGTCTAATTTGTTTAAAATCAAATCCATCTGTTCATTTCACACTCTTTGTTCCACTTCCTTGCTGCAATCCACAGTGGATTACTCCATGACCTGAAAAACTGGCTGCACTTACAATAAGCTAATCACTTATTTTGTGGTTAACTGCGTAAAGATATTCTGGAACACAACCAGCATTTATTCTCTATCTATCCTCCATCGCGCTCTCTCTCTCTCAAGAACAGACTTTTTAGTGTTGCACAATGACCAGGAAAATCCTTTAAGTTTCCTTCACGAAACATACTGTTTACAGGCTCTGAAGTGACACAGGTTGGGGAAACGGTATCTGTCACTTCACAAAGCCTTCCTCTCCCTCCCAAGTCATCTGCAAATGCTCATTTGCCTCCTGTGCACCGTACATCACAAAAGACTTCTTGGCTCAGTTGATTCCGTTTATGATTTTCAAATCTTAATTTCAAATGAAGCTTGCTCCTTTTCAGGAAAGAATTATCTTCTATGCAATAAACCAAAGTCCCCCGAGGCATTCATTCGAGATGCATCGATTCCCTTAAGGCCTCCTAACCCATTAAAATATGTACAGTATTTCTGGTTAACTAATGGATCATTGGAAAAATGGGACTGCATACAAGATATAATTCAAAGAAATGTGCTTGGGGTTGCTGGCCAATCCATTCATAGAAACATTTGCTGATTGGGAAAATATTTTATTTTTTTGGCGTAATCCTTTGCCAGACCACACAAACTAGTGAAGGTCATTATTTTTGATTTCTTGGACCTAATTCTGAAGACAGAGCAGCAATGAAATTTGTGATTTTTGTCACTGCTCCTGATTAAGAAATAAATGGCTGGCATTTAAACTCAGTTGGATCTGTACAATCTGTGAATATTACCATTCTTTTCCTTGTTGAGTGCAAGTTATTGCTAGATGTTATCTTGCATTCATTCCTGTCTTCTAAAGGGCCAACCATTTTGGAAATATAATATTTATGAAATTGGATATTAAAATAGCAAGTGGTTTAAAGCTGAGGAATAAATGTTGAAAGATACCAGCACATGCACTCACAGTAATTTTACATTTTTCATTACTGAGGTAATTAAAAAATTCCTTAGGGCTGAATTATAGTAAAATTTTATGTATCCTTCTACTAAGCATAAACTAATTTTCTTTCCCACTGGACAGTGTTAATTTAAGTAGGAAACATATTTAATTCTATCTCATTTATTCATATTATGAAAAATTGCAAGCTTTACTAAATTTATTCAACATCATTTATTTCTAAATATTCTTAGGTACAGTAACTGATATGCATTTAGTATTGAAGGTTAAGTGGAAATGAAAGACGGAATTTTTTTGTCTTACCAGTGACCTTTCCTTGTTCATCCCTAATTCTTGGGTGCCCCCAGGAAGGCTATAGGGTCTGAACCATTTGTATGTAGGTCCATGAAGGTCATAAAGATTTGTCTATAGATTTATGTTTTGAGTTTTGAAATTGAAGAATATCTGAAATGCCGTGTGATCTTGGGCAAAGAATATGAATGAGCTGCATTCTCTCCCTTATCTAATTCTTGAAGTGGCAAACGAAATGCTCCATGAAGCCCTCTGACTCTTTCAGGTCACAGGACGCCACTTCGTGTCACATGGTCCTGGCAGCATTAACCTTAGGGTTCCCTTTTCTCACACCCATGGAAAGACAGAATGAATGTAGCGAGCAGGAAGTGGCACACATCTGATTAAAAACCATTATGTGCAAAGTGACAAGAAGGAACTGAGGGCACCCAGTCACGGAGCAATAATGGGCTACGATGGCTCACCCATTTGGAAGTTATGCCCAAGACAAATGCAATGACAGAAAAAGATAAGATGGAGGACGAAGAGAGAACACTGTGCCCAGTGCTCATGCTGAATCCACGTGGAACCTTGAAATCTAGGATAGGCTTTGCGCTTCATGAGTTAGGGATGGCTTGGGTGGGGAGGGGGGGGAGACCTGTTGCTAACCTGGGAGAAGAAGGAGGAGGGGAGGGGGGAAAGGAGGGGGAACAGCTAACATTTCTTACAAGCCTCCTCTGGGCAAGGTGGCTTGCCAGTGCTGACCATAACGGAATGAGGTTCGCACGCGTTACCTCCTGTGACCCTCACACACCACCTGCACTGTAACAGATAAGGAAATTAAAACGTTCTAATTAGGTGACTTGGCTATGTTCCCATAATGCCTGAGATGAAAGTGCAACTTTGAATCCTGGGCCCATTGCCGTGCTTTTCCCACATTGTGTCCTTGCTGTCCCTAGAGACTCCTTAGGGGTGTACATTTCATGTCCATTCCACTCCTCTCACCCCTTGTCTGTGCCAAGGGTTTCCAAAAGTAGCTCTGCAGGAGAATCAAGCAGCTACTGAGGCCTTTGCTCAGACACATTTAATGGGAACCTGCTTGGGTGAAGCACATGAATAATGACTGGTGTCTATGGGAGGTATTTGCGTTTTAATGAAGGGACTCTTCATTCTATTCAATTCAGTCAAAATGTATGGAGGATTATTATGGACCTACCTCTGAACACTTGGAGATTCAAAACACACTCTGTCTTTAAGGCTCACAGTTGTCTAAATAGACCTTCAGGACAGGAACCAATATGGATGATGAAGTTTCATACTTCACAACTGGCAAGTGGAAGAGATCAGTTAGGGCAGACATCTTGGCTACAACCCTTCACATTTATTGCTCGGGTGAACCTGTCCTCAAAACCAGCAGGCCAGGATGATCTGCTTAAATCAACCTGGCAAACTCTAAGGTTTAACAAGTTCCACACCATAGCTTGATCCTCTTTCCTTTGAGGAGATCCTTTTTGCTTACCTTCAGACATACCTGGTATGATACTGAGCTGAAAAAGAAACTGTCATAAAACTAGTCTTCATGCAGGTGTCGGCAAATTCAGCAGAGAATACACAATCCTTCCAACAGCTGCCTGATGTAGCCCAGAGAAATAGGTGGTGGTGGGGGGGGAAGAGCAGTATTTCTGCTTCAATTTTTACTAACCTGTTAAGATCAGGTGCTTCCTAATTTTTAGGAAGTAGTAGCGTTCCTGGAATCTTTTTTTTAATTAAAAGAATTTTTTTAACCACTAGAGGTTTCTCTTAAGTTCTTGGAGATAGACATCATTTAGGAACGGAGTTTTTAAGATTGGCTAGCATTTCTGCATTCTTTTCTAGCACATTCTCTGCTAACACCTTTTCCTGTGGCGGGCCCCAGTGACCATAAGGCTCTCTCTAGGCTTCTTATACTCAAATATTAGTGCAGTCATTACAGCATGGAATGTTGTCCAAAACATTACTGTTTATAGACTTTTCTAGCGAAGGTCTCTAGGTGCAAATAATAACAGAGTGCAATGGTTACTATTTCCATATTGATCCTCTCAACTAGAATCATTTGAGGAAAGCAAAGCTCACTCTGGACCTTTGCTGTTTACTTACTTACCTGCACCATTTAACTCCATCTGACCTGTTCTGCTCCTTACCTCAGTTTACTTCAGCAGGCAGTCTGTTCCCCTCTTCTTCAAAAGTGGCATTCAGATGACTGGGGTACAATGTCCCACAGTTTATCTGTTTGTGTGACTGTCTCCTCCACTCAACTGAAATCCCCAGCAGCTGGGGCTTGTCTTATTTATTTTTGTGCATTTTTAATTCAGGCAATTAAAACAAAATGCTTGAGCCCCGGCTGGTGTAGCTCAGTGGACTGAGCATGGGCCTGTGAACCAAAGGGTCACTGATGCAATTCCCAGTCGGAGCACGTGTTTGGATTGCAGGCCAGGTCCCCAGTAGGGGGCGCGCAAGAGGCAAACACATACTGATGTTTCTCTTCCCCTCTCTCTCTCCCTCCCTTCCCCTCTCTCTAAAAATAAATAAGATCTTAAAAAGATGCTTGAGTTGAATAATGACCAGGTGCTTCTTTTTAAAAAATCTGTATTATATTTTTTCCACCACCATTTAGTCCCTATTCCCACCACCCCCCTGTAGTCACCACACTGTTGTCAATGTCCATGAGTCCTTTTTCTCTTTTGCTTAGTCCCTCCACACTCACTCATAGGTACTTCTTTAATGAGACTTATTTTTCCTCCCTTGTCTTACTTATCCTTATTAAGTCTTTTAGATTGAAAATGTATTACTTCTGTAATGTGAAAAACATATGTAAATAAAAATAAGGGTGTTTCTGTTTAATTCTATGAAAACATTTTCACTGTTATATTAAACTATTATCTTTTATTTTTTTACCTTTAACATTTCAAACATTTTTTGATTACAGTTGATATTCAATATAATAGTTTCAGATGTACAGCGTAGTAATTAGATATTTATACAACTTAACAAAGTGATCCCTCGATAAGTCTAGTACCCCCGGATACCAAACATAGTTATTAAAATGTTTTTGGCTATATTTTATTTTTTTCAGTGTTCATAGTGAGTTTTTATTTATTTTTAACTGTTATCTTTTAAAACACAATCTAAGCAAAGCACACATATATCGGTGTTGCCAGCATGTTTTGCAAACGTTTGTTATTTTTTGAAGTGCATTTGACTATCCGCAAGCACATGGACCTACCAGATAGAAGAAACAGTCGCTGCGTGTTAGCCGAAGGGCTGCAACCTGTTGTACAGCACCTCCTTCGTTCCTTTTCGCTCTTCTTTCCCACCTTCCCGTGCCATCACTTAAAAAGTACCAGCTTAGCCCTAACTCTGCACACAGAAATTACTGAATGCTAATCATTTCTGGGAAGCAATTTAGGAGACATTTAAGTCTCTAATAATATATGTGATCCCCCTTTCTACTACAATTTCCAGGGAAAGTGCTACAGAGTGATATGTGGCAATAACAAATTCAGAAGGAAGGGAATATGAAATTCAGTGAGCAGCGTGAATGATTTGCTGTTAGCATGGGGCCCAATAACACTACAAAGCTATAAACTCTGTCGATCTAGATTGCCCAGTTAGGTGGTAGAGATGCAATTTGTCTTTTCTGAAGCCGCCCGCTACTTGCTAGCTCCATCTCCTGTCACAGCCTATTAGCTCCCCAAGAAAATTGGTGGGAAATTGCCTGCAGATTGGAGGAAATTGCATCTCCAGGCCCTGGAAAAAATGTAGGATAGCACAACACTGACCCTCCCAGAGCAGCTATTAATACAGCAAAAAGTGACCTTTGACTTGCGAGGAAACGACTTTGCTATTTGCTGCATAAAGACTGTATTATGTGTGGCTGAAGGAGGGTGCAAATGATTATCCTAGCCGGGCTTGCGGCCAACCTGCTTTTGAAAGCCTAAATATTAGGAACTGTTTTCGTTTGTTTATTTGTTTGTTGTAGGTGCAGAGAGTTTGAGTGTTGGCTTTGCAGGGAGGAAACTCCCCTGTGCCCCCACCCCGAGTTAAAAAGAAAAGAGTGAATTGTCTCCAGGAAATGCTACGGACCTCTCAGGCAAAACTCCAGGAAAGTAAATCTTTCGAAGATGCGCTTAAAAAACGAAGACGAGCACACTGAAGCACTGTTTTGTTTCTCCCTCCTTCGTTCTGCTGAATATTCTTCTGGGGCTTCCCCTGCCCCCCTCCCTAATTGTGTTTTACAATATTGTCTATTTCCACTCGCCTCTGAATTATTTTTTTTATAGACCATCCCCAGAAGTTCAGACATCAAGATAATTGAGTGTTCCACAGGGGTACATATTGTGCATATTTTAAGCATCATTAACTTTATGTTACAAAAAAAATAAAGATCCCGACATGGTATTTACGGGCCTACATTTCTACCTAGAAGGATCTGAGCTCCCATTTACGAAGGATGCTTTTGGAGAGGGAGACGGCAGTGTAGCTGCTCCTGAGTGAATGCGATGCTCTCACTGCCTTTGAACCCTAAACATGGTCCCCAGTCCCCACCTCCTTCCCCATTGCTGGGTCATTCATTTTCAGTGCCCCTGGGAGAAAATCCTAAATGGGACAGTGGGATGCCGCTCATACTTTCGATAATAATAGAAGATATAAACCCTGTTGACAAGGAGAACCCCCTGCAGGGAAAAATAACTCCGATCAATGATCGCTCCAAATTTATACATGATAGAAAACATTGCCCATTCATTTATACACTCATAATCTAAGATCAAAATTGGTGTCAGTCTTGATACACCAGCTTTTCTTTCTTTGAGAACTGCAGTCTTAACCAACTGCCTTATTATTTGCACAGATTACCAAATAGTCAAGTGAGACTCTTCTCAGTTTTTCTTTTTCTTTTTTTTTTCTTCAACTAAGAAGAGATGATTTATTGTACACATTCAGCCACAAATGTTAACAGGACCAGTCCAGAATGTCACAGGTCCAGGGCAAAGGACCAAAAGGGACTGTTGTTGTAAGAGCAGCGTGGGTCTCTCAAAAGGTGGTCGTGGAGATCAGACTGTATGTTGTTCTACGTCCATCAACAAGTTCTCGATAGCAGGCATGCAGTCGAATAATTTGTACCAGTGTCCCTGGCCTCTGGCTTCCCTTATTTCTGCTCCTTTGGCTTCCCTGGGTACACAGACTAGCAGCTTACTTGGACCTCTGCCTCATCTTTCTTCTTTTGCGCTTCAGCCTGCGCATTCGCTTCTTCTTCCACTTGGCTCTCATGGAGCAGAGGTTTCCAAGAAGACGGCGTTAAGGCCAAGAGCTCTTCTCAGTTTTTCCAGAGGTAAGAGGGTATTCTTTAGACCTGCTGCCTTCTTGCATTTGGTTCTTGATTCTAGAGGAAAACTACTGGAAGCCATATCATATCAGAGAGCACTGAGTTTAGGCAGAGAATTTCTGAGCTTTCATATGGGCTCCGTGCTCTACCTGTGTAATCATGGGTAATTATTTTTAATCTTCTAGGGCCTCAGTTTTATTGCATAAGAAAGCAGATTATCTAAAAAATGGATGTTCTCTAAGAACCCTTCCAGATTTAAAATTCTGGGGTAGAAGGTAGGGAGCCAGGGATTGGAGGCTGAGCTGCCACCCTGCTGCCTGTTCTCTTCCCGGGCTTATCTTGAGGGACTGACCATCCCTGGAGGAGGAGTTCTGTTCGGTCAAGTAATTTATTTTGGAGCCTCCAAGTAGCCAACTATGCAACTAGCTAGTTTACCAATTATTACATATCAAGTGAATACTTGCTCATGAGTTCAGAAGAGCCCACGGGAGTTCTCGATACATGACCCCTGGAGACGTGCTGACTAGCAGGGCCAGTAGACAGTGGGCGGTAGAAAGCCTGGCACAGGGGTGCTGCTGGGTCCACTCTATGTAGCCCCACATTGTAGAATATTGGGAGGACTATTAAAAGAGGTCCAGTCAACCTAAAAATGCAGTATTGTGTTAAGTGAAAGCATGCAGAATGAATGAATTCATAGAGACCAAAAGCAGATTAGGGAGTGGGAGATGAGGGGTCGGGGTAAAGGAGGGTGTGATTGCTTAATGAGTACACAGATTTCCCTTTTGGGGAGGTGAGAATGTTTTGGAACTAGATCCAGGCGATAACTGAACAACGTTAGGAAAGCACTTGAATGCCACTGAAGAGTATCCTTTCATATGGTTGATTTTATGATGTTAAGATTTTATGTATGATTTTACCTCAATAAAAAAAGAGGTCTAGTTAAATTACCACGTAAAGGAACAAATGCAAGACGATACAGTTATTTAACATTTAAAATGGAGATTTTAGCCCAGACAACATGACTCTTGCACAACGCGAACCACTCTGTAACCATTCTCATCTGCCTGTGTTTCCACTGTAATCCATGGTGATGGTCTGAGAAATAACGGGAAGGTCTCGGGTATTAAGGACTCTGAAACACTCCACCACTCCCAGGGCCAATGCTGGGGCTCTTCTTGAGGGTGGGGAGAGGGTGTGAAGCTGATATTTTAATTTTCTGATAATTTATGAATACCATTTTTCCTGTAGGCCCATTCAAAATCAGGTGCCATGTCTTTTCTGAACAAGTTTGTAATCCTTCCAGCTGAACGAGATCTCTGCCTTCTCTGAACAAATGGCATTTATCGACCTTTTCAGGGCTTTGCTCATGTCCTGTCTTGGATTAGGGTTGTTTATCTTCCAGACATGTCTTACTTCCCCTTCACAAGGCCAAAACCACATCGTCCTCACCTTTGTATGCTCCCAGACTCCCCTGCCCCCGGGGCAGTATGTACTCAGCAGACATTTGCGCTCTGCTCTTGTTTTCTTCTCTGCCTGAAATCTACTTTGTAGGTGAATTCCAGCAGTCTTTTCCCTCCTTCTGCTTAGCCGCTCGATATTTCCAAAGGTCCACCCCTTCTCGTTCTCAGTCCCTGAAATTTAGGATGGAGGGAAACCCCTCCATTTGTATGCCACCCCACCAACCACTTTGATGTGTGGGACTATCAGCATATTCCAAATCTGGGACCCCCCTGAGATTGGCACGAAGATTGGACCATGAAGATCTGAAGCTGAGGTGACCATTTGCTACGGCATGGGAAGAGCTTGCCTGGGGACAAAGACAGCATGAAATACAAAAAAAGCAAAGCTGAGCAGTTCCGGGAATACGGGCTCTGCCAGCCTGGAGCAAAATTTGCCCCCGGACTTCTCAGTTTCATGAGCCAACTGTTCTCTCTTTACTTGCCGAAGCCAGTTTGAGTTGGGTTTCTGCCATTTGTCATTGAAAGACGATTGTCTGATACGTTCTTGATAGTTCTTAACCCTTTCCCAAACATCCTTTAAGGCCTGGGTAAAAGTAGATGTTTTTTGGAAATCCTTCACATCTCTCCTTACATTTTTTTTTAACACTAACGTTCTTTTTTTTTAGATTTTATTTTTATTTATTTATCTTTAGAGGGGAAGGAGAGAGGGAGAGAAACATCAATGTACGGTTGCCTTTTGTGCATCCCCTGCTGGGAGTTGGCCTGCAGGGAACCTGCCTGCAACCCAGGCATGTGCCCTGACTGGGAATCGAACCGCCATCCTCTGGTTCGCAGGCCCGCGCTCAGTCCACTGAGCTACACCAGCCAGGGCCTCTCCTTACATTTTTATTTCATTCATCCTGTTATTTATTATTCTACTTCCAGCAGAGATTTATTGAGTGTTAGAAGAGAAGCAAATATATAAAAGAATAGTATTTTTGCTTCTAGGGAGTGAATTTACAGAAAGCCTTATATTTAGGCGACTTTATATCCTTTAATTTTTACATTAGTCTTGTGAGATGAGTATTACTACCTGCATTTTGTAGATGGGGAAACTGAGGATCAGAGAGGATCAGAGGTTATAAAGTTACTCAAAAAATAACCCACAGTTTGACCACTTGGACTTCAACTTGGACATTACTTCCTTTGTCCTTCCGGTGCAGCCTGCTTTACATTCATTGTCTTCTATGTATGTTTTTGTCTTTTTTTCCTGGACTCTGGGTCCTTTAAAGGTAGGGGCTGTGGCTCACTTTTCAATCAGCCACAGCTTTTAGTATAGTCCCTTAATGAAGACAAAGTTCCAAAAGCATTTTGGGGTGACTTGATATATAAATAGATAAGCAAACCACAGGTGAATGAATAATTTGTCCTCAGAAATCCAAACCAGAATCCACATCTCTGGATTCATAGGAGCAAGAAAGGCTGAAATGCTATTTCTGGAGCTCAGAATGTTTTTTTTAAAGATTTTATTTATTTATCTTTAGAGGGGAAAGGGAAGGAGAGAGGGAGAGAAACATCAATGTATGGTTGCCTTTCATGCGTCCCCTGCTGGAAGTTGGCCTGCAGGGAACTGGCCTGCAACCCAGGCATGTGCCCTGACTGAGAGTCGAACCGCGATCGTCTGAGTCGCAGGCCCGCGCTCAATCCACTGAGCTACACCAGCCAGGGCTAGGAGCTCAGAATATTATATAACTGCACAGCCTTCTATCCTCTGAACCGTTACACCCATCATGGGGGCACGTCTGGCGCCTTCAGGACTGAGCATTAGTGAAGAATTGCCATTAAGTAACTGATGCTTAAACCTTAGGGCTACTTCCATGCAAGGTCATGTGTATAAAATTTGCAAAAGTAAAACATTTTAAATGCATTGTTCGAGATCATGGTCTCTTGCCATTACGACTTTCCTTCCACTACTCTTTCTCTTGCATAGAAATGGCATTGGAATGGCCTTGTATGTTGGGGAATTAGCTAAGAGTTTGAATGGGAGCACAGGTTTGAGTTTAGCGGGAGCAGTTTATGTGATTCACAGTCACTTGTGAATGTTTATTTAGAATGGGAATTAGGCTGGGCATCCTGTGATGGGGATGCATCAGGGAATGTTCCTACTGGTCATTGTGATAACCGACCCAGTGTGGTGCCAGGAAGGTATGGGGAAGTTGTCTTGCACTATGAGTGTTTCTTTCTTTTTCTTTTTAAATATGTTTTATTGATTATGCTGTTACAGTTGTCCCATTTTCCTCCCTTTATTCCCCTCTATCCTGTATACCCCCTCCCACCAGCATTCCCCCCCTTTAGTTCATGTCCATGGGTCATATATATAAGTTCTTTGGCTTCTACATTTCCAATACTATTCTTAACCTCCCCCTGCCTGTCTTCTACCTACCATTTATGCTACTTGTTCTCCGTACCTTTTCTTCCTCTCCTCCCACCCACTCCTCCGCTGATAACCCTCCATGTGATCTCCATTTCTGTAATTCTGTTCCTGTTCTATTGTTTGCTTAGTTTGTTTCTGTTTTAGGTGCAGTTGTTAATAACTGAGTTTGTTGTCATTTTACTGTTCATATTTTTATCTTCTTTTTCTTAGATAAGTCCCTTTAACATTTCATATAATAAGGGTTTGATGATGATGAACTCTTTGGACTTGACCTTATCTGGGAAATGCTTTATCTGCCCTTCCATTCTAAATGAAACCTTTGTTGGATAGAGCAATCTTGGATGTAGGTTCTTGCCTTTCATGACTTGGAATACTTCTTTCAAGGCCCTTCTTGCTTGCAAGGTTTCTTTTGAGAAAGTAGCTGACAGTCTTATAGGGACTCCTTTGTAGGTGATTGTTCCCTTATCTCTTGATGCTGTTAAGATTTTCTCCTTATCTTTCATCTTGGCTAATGTAATTATGATGTGCCTTGGTGTGTGGTGTGTTCCTCCTTGGATCCAACTTCTCTGGGACTGTCTGAGCTTCCTGGACTTCCTGGAAGTCTATTTCCTTTGCCAGATTGGGGAAGTTCTCCTTTATTATTTGTTCAAATACGTTTTCAATTTCTTGCTCTTTCTCTTCTTCTTCTGACACCCCTATGATTTGGATGTGAGAACATTTAAAGATGTCCTGAAGGTTTCTAAGCCTCTCCTCATTTTTTAAAATTCTTATTTCTTCATTTTGTTCTGGTTGAGTGTTTCTTTCTTCTCTGGGTCCACACCATTGATTTCAGTCATGGTTTCCTTTCCGTCACTGTTGGTTTCCTGTACATTGTCCTTTATTTCACTTAGCATAGCCTTCTTTTTTCATCTACTTTGCAACCAAATTCAACTAATTTTGTGAGCATCCTGATTTCCAGTGGTTTGAACTGTGTATTTGATAGGTTGGCTATCTCTTTGTCATTTAGTTGTATTTTTTTCTGGAGCTTTGATCTGTTCTTTCAGTTGGGCCATTCAATTTGTCTTGGCTTGGTTGTTACATAGTAAGGGGTGGAGCCTAAGGTGTTCACAGGGGTGGGGCAACCCACATTGCTGCACTGTGATGCTGTACATCGGGGAGGGGTCCGGGAGGGAGCAATGGCACTTGCTCTGCTCTCTGCTAATTTGTAGTCATTTCCCGCACTACCCAAAAGCAAAGTGGGCCCTTCTGGTGCTGATTCCTGGGTGGGTGGGCTTGTATACATTCTAGGACCCTGTGGGTCTCCCCAACAAGTTTTCTTGTGAGGCTGGGAATTTCTCCTGCCACTGTCTCAACCCCCACAGGTATTTTCAATTAGAGGTTTGAGGCTTTATTTCCTAGAGCTGGGGCCCTGAGTTCTGCAGTCTGTCTCATGCCTCAGTTGTTCCCCCCAGTCATTCTGCACATGAACTTGGGGCCACACAGTCTGCCAGCTGCCACCTTGCTGTGAGTCCTTTCCGCCCAGCTGCCCATCTCTGTCCTTCCTACCCGTCTGGATGAATGTTTCTTCTTTAACTCCTTGGTTGTCGGATTTCCATACAGTTCAATTTTCAGTCCGTTCTGGTTGTTTTTTTGTTTTTAAATTTGTTGTTGTCCTTCTTTTGGTTGTGTGAGGATGCACCGTGTGTCTACCTATGCCTTCATCTTGGTCGGAAGTTGAGAAAAATCTGTGAGTGTTTCTTACAGAGCCTGGCATTGCAAGGATGGGAGTAGAGGAGGAGAAACAAAGTCGGAAATGTACAGTCAGAAACTAGTATGGAGAATTTGTTCAATTGTCATCTCTTACTAGAAACTTGGTTCTCATTGAAGCCTAGTAAATGTAAGTTCTTTTCTCTCAGAAATATAACCCAATAGTACAACAACACACACAATTATAAGGACACCATCACTTTTCTCTTATGATGAGAATTATGAAAAGTAAAAAAATTGGTATAGGGCCTTGCAAAGGATCCACAAGACTGAGGGGTCCTGAAGCCAAAACTTCATCTGCCTCATGGTAAATCTGCCTCTGAAAATGCTTACCAGAGGTGTTGTACAAAGAGATTGTCAAGGATGCAGAGAAAAAGGGAAGAGAAAATACTACAAAGGTGCATCAAATAGTTCCAAATGTCAGTATTTTTACACATTTTGTGACTTTTGTGATATTTTCCACAAAACTGTATAATATGTTGTGATTTTTTTCAGTGTGTAGAAATGTTCATTAAGTATTCTTTTTTCTAAAGAGTACCTCCCTCTCCCTGAAAAAATGCAAAAGCTCCAAGTCTCACAAGATCTGGATTTGCCTCTGCTGAGAGGAACTGTCCCATGACTTTGGCTCAGTCATTTCCTTACACACTCGTGAGATTCAGCTCACAGTGTTTCCTGTCCTTCTGGAGAAGCGCTCACTTTTCATTTTGTTCAGGTCCAGGGTATGTGGCATGTTTCTGATTTCTGTGTTTGCAAATTCCACAGTGGTAAGATTCCTATTGCTCTCTTTGGACTCTCTAGTCAGGATCTGGGAGAACATCGCTTTCTGTCAGTGAGCATTTGCCCAAGGCAACGCTCCCTGGCTTAGCATTAAAATATTGACATTTTGTTATTATAGTGGAGTAGCATTAACTGCATTTTATGCACAAATAGGCCAAGGCCCAGAGAAAATAAATTGTTTTCCCCAAGTTCATGGGAGAATAAATATCAGAGCTGCAATCAGAACTTTCCAACTCCCCAACTGTACATGCAATTTGCGGGCTTATAATCGTGAACAAAAAAAAAAAGGCCGACAGAGAACACAGATGGGCCTCTGACCCCTGCTAATGAGAGCATCACTCTTCATTGCTGGGATAATTAAGCAAATATTTAGTGGTCAAAACCCACTCAGACTTTAAATAAAATCAATCAAACCCCAATCCCTTGAGAGATGTTGATTTTTGGACTTTTTTTTAAACTCTGAAATGTGATTTATTGTGTGAGTGTAGTTTTTATTTTTATGATTTAAAGCATAGGGAATTTAATCCAGTTGCACTATGCCTATTGAAAAGCAGCTTCCCCAGGAAGGCCAGGCTGCTGACAATCAAAAGGCATTAGGTCAGGAGAGCACTTTTTCTTTGTTAATTGCTCTCCCCCCCCGCCCCCACCCCAGACTGTTCCTTCTTCTTCATGGAATTAGACCCTTTCAGTGACTTGCAAACAGTTTACCCTGTGTGAAGCGATGTCCAGTGTGCCATCCTACCCAACACAATCATTGACATTTCTTGTGTAAATAACAGCAGTTGCATTCAGCACTTTCAAGAATGGGAGTTGAAAGTTCTGAACTCTTTTTGAAGATAAAACATACAATACATTCCAGAAATTAGAAGGGTCTGAGGTATAAAAAAGAACAACAAATTAATACACAATCTGGTTTATTTTTGTTACAACCTGTGCATTCCACCCTCCACGCCTAACTCTTCTTACTCAGTGGTATTTTTTCCCATAGAATTTAGCACCTTTGAATAAACCGCAGACTTTATTTATTTATTACGACTATAGTTTATTAGCTGTCTCTGACTGCTAGAATGTGAGATCTGAGGGGACAAGAATTTGTATCTGGGTGTATCCTCAGCACCTAAAATAGTGTCTGACATACAATCGGAGCTCAAGAAATAGTTGTTGAATGACTATGGGCTATGTGTCAGCGCTTGGAGAGCAGAAAGTAAATATGATATTATATTTTCCTCTGAGAAGCTTAAGCACTTTCTCCATGGACTGAAATTCTAGAATTTTGGCATTAAGTATTTATACCATTATTTCTTATCATTCCTATTAGAAGCTCGACTTGAGGTGGCAATATGTCTGGTAAAACCAGCCCGTTGTCTACACTTTCTTTCCATTCTGGCCAACAAGACAAGTTTGATTCTATTAGGGACATCCAGGAAAGTTTTGCTTTCCTGGTACAGACATTTCCTGCTCCTCTTTGTCACTTGTTTCCTTTTGTCATCTGGAATGTGGATGTGATGCCTGGAGGGATAGCTGCCACTTGAGAACATGAGGATGAAAGCACAATGCTCAGTACGGCAGAGCGACAAGATAGAAATAGTCAGAGCTGGATGGCTACTCTGGGACTCGTTACAAGAGAAAAATAAAACCCTATTTGGTCAGGCTGTTTTATGTGGATCTGTGTTGTCACTTTGAAGCAAAAATAAACCTACCAAATATACCTACATCAAATTGTGACTTAGGTACATATCTTTAATATTTTCCGTAATCCCAATCTTTCTGAGGGTTAAGCTTATTGGGTAAATCCTACATTTCGGTGCTTTACTCTCATGGACCCAGGGAATCGCAGAAATAGAGGAAGAGATCGCTGCATAGTCTGCTACCAGGAGTACACTCAACAAAGCAGTCTAGAGTCATTTAAAATGCTGACGACAAAATATTTTTACCATATCTGCCTTCAGAAAGTAACCACTTTTTAGTGAGGCTTTTTGTTTTTCTTCCCTTCTCCAGCACTAGATTATAGTGGATTTATTGCTGTCCACATGCAGGGACTAAGTAGAGGTGCTGAAATCTCAGGTAAGAAGGCTGAATCGTGTGGAGATCTTTTGTGCTAGCACTGTGAGTCACACGCAAGCAAGTGTATGTATATGGGTGTGTGTTTGTGTGTGAGAGGGTGTGGAAGCCTGTAGCAGTAGAAATTTCCTCTTTGCATCCCCAAGTGAGCCCACAGTTTGGTTCTTTTTTTTTTTAGCTCAGCCGGCGTAAGTATTCTCACAAGTCACTGTCTTTTTAATATTTGTACAACAGTAAATTTCATTTTTCTTGTAAATTAGCTGGAAGTACCACACCGAGAAATAAAATATCCCCCTTATTTCTGGGAAATTGCTCATGCCTCTATTGCAGATTTTCAGATTTAGTGCTGTGATTTTTTTTTTTAAATTTAAACTTAATCCTATAAAGGGAAATTTACCACTCCCTTGTCCTGAGAACATTTAATAGCACTAACTGTGGATTTTTAAAAACATGCTGTGCTATCTTGTTCCAGAAGATGTCCCTTCTTAAACCTTTTTAAAAATTCAAAAGGGCTATTTTCTCATTTTCTTGAGTCAGATACCAAAAAATTAAACAAAACCAAAAACAAACAGACAAACAAAAAGCCCTAAGCAAGACATTCCATCCAAGGAAAACAGTTCAGTGATTTCCTTGTTTTTCCAGCTCTGCAGGAGGCCTTTGCCAGTACACTCTTTTGAGGAAATTTGTGTTGAGGAGCAAAATAAAAAGAGGCAGCGAGGAAACAATAACCCTGCTTTAGTTCTTACCTGTTTTATGTGTTTTAGCGACTTCAAGTTCCCCTAGGAAAAGAACTTTAATTGCATTTTATATGATTTTTTTTTGGTCTTGGATTCTTCTCCCCTCTGTCTTATTATTTAAGAATTGATTCCCAATTTCATATATTTTTTTATCTAGTTATCTTTTTTAATGAAAAGTTGAAGACTGACAAAACCAATTTATTCCACAATAAGACTCAAAAATCCTATCCTTTACTACCCAGAACGATGTCCGAGGAACAAGTATTCCTTGAATTCTCAGTGTTTGAAGCTAAGGCAGAGCTTACTTCTCCCCATCCCCTGATGCTCATTCCTCCATTTCCCTTCACCAGTAAATTCCGGAACCCAGAGTAAAGACGACCTGCAGAGCTCGGATGACCGTGTGAGTAAGTTGGGACTGGAATTGGTGTATACACCTTCTGGGAAATGGAGATGGTTTTTCTCTCTCCTCACTCTCTCTGTTGTTCTAGCCTGTGGGTGTGGTGGCTGGACCATCCAAAGAAAAAAAAATTCCAGTGTGTATTTTCTTGGGAGTCACCCAGAAGGAATTCTGATATTACACTGACATAAACACAGCTTGTGGCTAGGGATTCTCAAGGCTTATTTTTTTTATTTTACCCAAATCTGAGGTCAAAGTCTAACAAGGCATCTATGTCCAACACCTCTCTCTCAAGAGTGTGTACAGTGTTTTGGTATCTCTCCTCTGAGAGTGTACATTTGGGGGGTGTGGGGAGAAGGGGCAGCTTCATACCAAAGCTTTTCAATTTAACCTATTCGCTTGCTAGAGCCCCAGTAAAAAAATGGGTACAACCTAGTAAAAAAAGATGAGTTAATAGGCCTCTTGAGGATTTTTAGATAGTCCTAGGACAAGCACTTTCTGTATTGCTTGCTTCTATTTCTAGATTCATACTTTTCATCTCTGGCCTCCAATGTATCCACATTTTCCTGCCAGCCAAGCCATGCGTTCAAATGACATTTTAAATATTTTATTCAGCGTTTTAGTTATACCCAGAGGGATTAGTTGGCCATGTTGTTGGAAATAGAATTTTAAATTCTGTTTTGTATCATCTTCAAAAAATAGTGCTTACTTGATCACTTTATATTCATCAACATTACTTCTTTTATTTCCTCAGCATCCCTTATGTGTTTCCCTTCAGTTTCTTCTTTCCTTTCTTCCTGTAATCTTTTATTTTATCATCATTGCTCTTCTCTCATTCTTTCCTCTCCTCCTGTCACTGCCTTCTCCTCCTTTCACCTCCTCCACTTTCTTCTTTCTCTCCCCACTCCCTCTCCACTTTTTAAAAAGGAGTTAGAGACCCATCTTGGCATCCATAGTCCAAGATGCCTGTGGGTTAAGAAAGAAGCAACAGAATCACTGTCTGCTCCTGTGGTCAAGAATATATTGTGAACTTTTGGTTTACAGGCATTTGTATCATAAGGCATACTATGTTTTAAAACCTTTTGAAGATTAAAAGATCAGGTTTATTCAATATACATCTATTAAGCACCTGCTATAAACCAGTGGCTGAGGACCCAAGAAAAATAAGGCATGGTCCATGCCTTGAAGCCTTTACAATTCAGAGATGCTTACACACTGGTTCAGCCACTAAGCATGTGCTTCCTACTAAGCATAGCTCTCATCTGGCTTCAGAACAGCAGGCAGTCCTTGGAGAAAGGAAGAGCAGAGAGAGGCCTGTTGTTGAAGGACATGAGTTGATTATCACTGTGGACTTTCACTGGACTTAAAATATCACATTGTGGTGCCCTGGACTTTGTCTCGTTCATTCATATAGCAACATTTATTGAGGGCCTACTGCGTGTCAGGCACTGTGTGGGGTACTGGGGCTCTATGGGTGAATAAGATCCTGACCTTAAGCAGCCAGCTTTGTGCAGTAATTGTGCAGCACTGAGTACTGGGATAGGGACAGTATGAGGTGCCAAAAGAACACAGCGTAGGGGCAGATGTGGAAGGTTTTCTAGAGAAGGTCATCATTAGAGGTAATGATGGGAATTCCTCTTTAAGAGACCCATACAGGCTACCACGACACTTCTGGAATGAGTGACTGAAATAGTCCAGTCACAGCTACTGGAATTGTAGCTTTATTTGGGAAACAAACACTATAGTATTATTGCTTATATTACACATGTATATGACTGTTTTGGACTCAAAAAAATAAAAATGAAAGTCCTGGCCAGTGTGGCTCAATTGGTTGGAATGTTGTCCTATAAACAAAAAGGTCATGGGTTTAATTCCCAGTTCGATTCCCAGAACATGTCTAGGTTGTGGTTCTGCTCCCTGGTTGGGTTTGTGCAAGAAGCAACCAATCAATGTTTCTTTCTCACATATGGTCTTCCTCTCTCTCTCTCTTTCCCTCTCTTCCCCTATCTCCAAAATCAATAAGCATATCTTCCTGTGAGGATTAAAAAAATCACGAAACATTTTCTTGTGGCAGCACAATTGAACTCTCACATCCAGGAAAGACAGCGAAAAATCTTCTGCTGTTGAATGGGTGGATAAAATGACCAGGGGACTCCAAGTACCAGACCTCCAGTAAGTCCGAACAGAGATGCCAACCCAAAAGGATAAAAGAACTGCCTGCCCGTGGTTTCTTTGTGATCACAGCTTGGTGACCTCAAATAATCCTCTGCAAAAGAGATGGCACAGACCATTACAAAAAGTATTATATTGCTCCTCAGTATTTGAACGTATCCTAATTGAGATGAGTGAAGGAATGACCTAGAGATTGGACTGTTTCCAGAGGCTCATTCCTCAATTACCATAATGTAAAGTGAAAATAATTGCTTTAATAAAACCCGCTCCATTAGGATCATGCTTTATACTAGTGCCCCAACGCACATAAATTTTTATTAACACAGAAGTGCGAAGGGAGAAAACGGACAATTCAAAGAACTGTGGTCTGCCGGACACCTCTTGCTTGTGCTGCCTCTTTTCCCGGGTACGCCAGTAGGTGAGAGCAGGGCCCGCCGGATGACATTCCGCATGTACTCCTGGTTGGAGTTCACAGCTGAGCAAACTGCTCCGGAGTGTGGAGGGTCTGTGCGGTGTAAACAGAAACCAGCAGTGACCTATGGAGTGTCTCAAGACATAATAAATACCGTCTTCACACTCCCTCCTGCCTTCTGCTGACTTAGGTGTTTTCCTGCACCAAGGGGCTTGTCTCTGGAGCAATATTTCAAATCCAGCAGACCATTGTATTTGGAGGTTTTCTAACTGTGCTTTTAATTTTGGCAAAATAGCTTTTAGCTCTTTCTGAAAATGTCATCATACACATGGAGCTTCATTGAGAAAGAATAAAATGCTTTTTAAAACACTCCATTAGCTTTGGCTACCATTAGTTTTGCTATACTGAAAAAAGTTCCCCTAGATTTAGGGGATAAAAACAGTGTTCTTTTTTTTCAATCAAAAAATAGAATTTTTGTGGCAGAATCATTAATTTTCCTCTCCTTGAAGCCCCCCCAGGACCACTTTGTACTTCTTTATTGAGGGACATCCAGGCCAGTATTACCACTTGCCAAAGTAGGTTGGGCCCACATCTATCCAGCCACTGTCACTGGGACAGCCACAAAACAATCAGGAGAACCTACGCTGGTTCCTGCCCATCTCAGTGAAAAAATTCTCTCAGATTATGCTTTGCTGTCATCTAGCTCATAGTCAGCTGTGGAGATATTTAAGGCAGAGTTGCTTACCTACACCTGAGGTGATAGGATCTGGTGAGAGTGGACCATGCACAATGTTCCCTGTACCTTTCAGGGCAGAGGAGAAATAAATTTAAGAGACTGTATGAATATACTCATATGTGAGAATGCTTTCCAATTTCCGTCATGTATAAGATTAACATAGATTTGCTTGTCCAATGAACAAGCCTTGCAGAAGGCCTAAGGCCTTATATAATATCTGACATTGTGCTGCTAGACACAAACTGTAAAAGGGCCATGGATGAACCCCCTCCCAGCCTGCCCCAAGACAAACCAAAGAAAAAGCTCAATCCATAACCTACGATGATTTAGCCCAGATGGTCACACTTTCTTTAGACTGCAAGCAACTTTCAGTGAATTCACTAGTTTTCAATGTGTCTTGTTTTGTATTCTTGTAGTTAACATTTTAGCTTGCCAAGTTCTAGCCATCCAAGAAGGGGGAATCAGATGCTCATGATTAAATAGTTCAAAGTCAATGATATTTAGTTAGAATAAACAAATGGAGTAGAATGGACTTCAGACTCACTGGTCTAAAAGTTAAAACTGGACTGAGAATGCTGTCAGATGGTTTGGTTTTAGTAGGAAGTCAAGTGTTCACACAAGATAAAGTGAGTAACAATGGCACCAAGGAAAAATCTAGCCACTATATTGAAGGAATGGCCCAGATTCACATGTTTGGGACCATCATTTTAAATCCCAGCAAAACTTGCTTCCCATGAAATAAAACAACAAGAAACTGAAAGAGTGGGCTAGAATATTGGCTATTAACCTCTTCAACTTTAAGGCCTGGGGTGACTCAGGGTAGGAAATCTAATGAGAAGAAACAAAATTAAAAGTTAAAAAAAAACTAGACTTCTGGCCAAGATGGAGGCGTAGGTGGAAACACTGTGCCACCTCGCACAACTAAGTTTAAAGACAACAAAGTTTTAGTAACAAAAACGCAGCCAAAACACAGAAAATTGAACTGTATGGAAGTTCAACAACAACGAACCACTGAGCCAGACCGTGCCGCAACCCAGCGACTGGATCGCCCCGCCCTGGTGAACACCTAAGGCTCCGCCCCTCATACATAACAGGTGCAAACAGAGCAAAACATTATGGCTCAAGAAGAACTCAAAGCCCCAGAGCCTATAATTTTAAGTGACCAAGAAATAGCCAACCTTTCAGATGCACAGTTCAAAACACTGGTGATCAGGATGCTCACAGAACTGGTTGATTTTAGTCACAAATTAGAGGAACAAATGAAGGCTAAAGTAATTGAAATGAAGGGAAATGCACAGGAAACCAATAGTGATGGAAAGGAAACTGGGACTCAAATCAAGGGAGTGGACCAGAGGAAGAAAAAAATGACCAAACAGAAAAGAATAAAGAAACAAGAATTCAAAAAAAATGAGGAGAGGCTTAGGAACCTCCAGGACATCTTTAAATTTTCCAACATCCAAATTATAGGGGTACCAGAAGGGGAAGAGAAAGAGCGACAAGTAGAAAACTTATTTGAACAAATAATAAAGGAGAACTTCCCCAGACTGGCAAAGGAAATAGACTTCCAGGAAATCCAGGAAGCTCAGACAGTCCCAAAGAAGTTGGACCCAAGAGGGAACACACCAAGACACATCATAATTACATTAGCCAAGATTAAAATGGAGAGAATCCTAGAAGCAGCAAGAGATAAGGGGACAGTCACCTACAAAGGACTTCCCATCAGACTGTTAGCTGATTTCTCAAAAGAGACCTTACAGGAAAGAAGGAGCTGGAAAGAAGTATTCCATGTCATGAAAGGCAAGGACCTACATCCAAGATTGCTCTATCCAGCAAAGCTTTCATTTAGAATGGAAGGGCAGATATAGTGCTTCTCAGATAAGGTCAAGTTTAATGAGTTCATCATCACCAAACCCTTATTATATGAAGTGTTAAAGGGACTTATCTAAGAAAATGAAGACAAAAACATGAATAGTGAAAGGACAGCAAACTCACAGTTATTAACAACCACACCTAAAACAAAAGCAAACCAAGAGGACAGCTAGATCAGGAGTGAAATAATAGAAATGGAGATCACATGGAGGGTTAGCAACAAGGGAGTGGGAGGAGGAGAAGGGGGGGAAGGTACAGAGAATAAGTAGCATAGACGGTAGGTAGAAAATAGATAGGGGGAGGACAAGAATAGTATGAGAAATATAGAATCTAAAGAACTTGAGACACATGGACATAAATGAAAGGGGGGGAATGTTGGGGGAGGGGGTGTGCAGGGGGAGGGGAATGAAGGGGGGGAATAGGACAACTGTAATGGCATAATCAATGAAATGTATTTAATTTAAGAAAAAAATAAAAGTTAAAATTAGAACTCAAGGAAGTCTGACTTAGAGAATTGTGTGCATATATTTATATCTTAATAATTCTTCATCTTGTGCTAGGTACATTTAAAAATGAAAAAACAAGGATTGTGACTGGTTAAAAATAATTTCAAGACCTTTCATCAGTCATTTTTATCTGACACCCTCTTGATTTCCAAATTCATTGCTTTGTTTGGCAAATAAAGATATTCTTAGTCTACTTTGAATACTGTTTCTTCTTGTCCACCCTGTATGTGTGAAACTGTCCATGCTTACCTCCCTTTACTTCTTCTTGGCAGTGCTTAAATCTAGCGCCTGCCTAAAAATTTTCCCAATTTAGTAGATTCAACTTACCCTTTAATACAAAATCATTATGGAGATGTCCTCTCCCTGGATATCTAAATACCATTTTGCATATGTCCACACGGTCTTTGTTGGCACACGGGCTTTGCAAGAGCAAGGTTGGCAAAGGTCTTTTGTAAGCTTGTATGATTCCTACTCCTGTGTCATGACCCATATGGGCACTCAATAAAGTGAAATGCTTCCTAGTGCATTTATTGGCACATGTACTTTGGTAGGTCAAGATCCATCTCCTTTTGCAGTGCTCAGTGGTTTTCTTTTTGAATGTGTTCTTGACGAGGCAAGAGTTGTTGGCTCTCTCTGAAAACTGGTCACAGTTGGCTAAATGAAGAAGCAGTATGATTGCATTATTGTGTTGTAGCTGGGTCCCAGGTTTACAAATCAAAGAAATTCTACTTACGTTGTACTGATGCTTGTTCTTTCTCAATTGTTCTTTCTTATTCTTTCTTCCCTCCCTCCCTTTTCCTTCTTTTCCTTTCTTTTAAACAGTGCTTTCTGGTGAAGCTCAAACACGTAGAACAGGATGAATAGTGGGGAAGGGCTGTCTTTTTCAGCCCAGCAAAACTGAACAAACGCAGCTCCAGAAGCCTGTCCTCACGCCTCAGTTGAGGAAGGTTTCAACAAGTATGAGCTGAACCAAGGCCAGCCTGCTCTCTGCCCTGGGGATGGCTCTGGCCTCACCGGCAGGAACACCAAGCTTCTAGCGTCAGCCTTTCAGTTCTCTCTATAGCTTAATGGTTCACAGCCCTTTTATGAGACAGCTGGATAACAATGTGCCTTTATGACAGCCTGACTCTTTGTTCCCCTTTTAAATCTCAAACTGAACTGTATAATACATTCTGTCTCCTATCACTCTATCAACAAGGACTGAATAGCCAAGACAAGTGCTCCTCCAACACTTGTTTATTTCCTTAGAATTTTTTCTTTCTTTCTTTCTTTTTTTTTTCACAATTAAAGAATAAGGGGGAAAGAAGGTCCAGGATGTGAAAGACGGCTGGTAAAGGCCTCTGTGTGAGGTCCTTGGCAAGATAATCTCATTCTAAAGATCTGGGTGACTGGAATTTCCCTTCCTTCCATTCCCCTGCAGCATCCCCTCCCCACCATCCTTCTAATTCAAATCCTTAAGCATTAAGTCAGGCGGAAAATGAGTCTACTCTACATTTATCTTCCTGAATGGCAGTCAACTCCCGCTTAATCTTTCAACATATATTTGTTCAATGGATCAACAGATTGTGTAAGCAGCATGACGGTTGGGTTTAGAAATGTGTCTGCTCATGTTTGGTTTGTGCTGAACCATTGACCATTTTGTTTGTGAATCCATCATAAATTATATCTCTGAGTTACCCAGCAATAGGGACGGGGACAGAGGACAGTGCTCATACAGGCGGAAAGAGTTTTTTAGTCACTGTCATTTTCCTGCATTGAGAATGCTGACTTGTTTTATTTTGGAATGCTTTTTCATGTATTCATACTAGAAAACCTCAAAGTTAATGCCTTCCTTTTTCCCCCAAGGCACCTCTTACATATTCTTCTGCTATCTTTTCCCCATTAAAACAAAGTAGGCTTTGAAGATACAGAGTAAGTAATAAAAGAGTATTTAATATATGAATAAGATTAAGAATTAAAAACCTTATGATGTTCCTAATATCCAAATGGATACGTGGGTTCAAATCACTGCTTCTTAATCATGAGAAGAGTTTATTTGGGTGTTAAAAGATGGAGGCATTGACCAGTGAATTCATGACACAATTGATTTGACCTTTTTAAAAAAAATAAATTCTCAGGTGTTTCACTAAATTTTCAAGTAATCATTTAAAAAAGTAGCCAATATTTACTGAGCATTTACTGCATTAAGGGCAATGGCAAGGATAGGAAAAGATAATTTTCTTTACCTCAATACCTTAAATCAAGTTAAATAAAGATTTGTCAGGATTCCTAAATAAAAATGAGGGGAAGAGAAAATTTGTGTTGTAGGAGTTTAGTTTGCACACAGGAAGAAAAAATTTTTTAAAGGCAAGTTTTATTCATTTATTTGAAAACTGTTCAACAGTAGTTATCGAACACCTACTTTGCTAGGGGGGAGTACTGAGCATATATTGCACAGTGAGATAGATTTACTTGCCATCCTCATAATGCTTAAGAGAGAAATAAGGAGAGTGGAAGTGGGGGTGTAAATGAGAAAGGAAAATTCATATCAGCCATCACGTCCAGAATGCGCCCAACTCATGTTGTGGTTAGGCCTGAGGTCTGGAGCTACGAGAAGACTTTACTTGCCAGTTCTCATAAATAGATTTTGCATGTCAAAGTGGAGACTTGTTAGATACAGGGCATTTCCATATATTTTGAATGAATGAAGGGTAAGAAAACTCATCTATTCATTCTTTTTATTTTTTCCTACTGAGAAACATTAACCCATATTTTTTAAGCTCCAGATACATTTTAATATTTATAGGTGAATTCGTCTGCAGATGCCAAGACAAATTCTTTGCAAATAGAGATATCCTGTTACGGTGATTCAGTACCCGACTGATTTCTATACACTTTGAATGTGGAGTAACAGTAATAGAATAAGATGCATAATATCTAATAAACAAAATGTCAACAAAAAACCCTTTGGAAGCCACTGGATGGAGAGACATTCAGACTTTGGAGTGATTTTCTAGATTTAATGGCATTTAAAAGCTGTAGTCCTAGACCCAAATTTGGTAGCGGTTGTTCCCTTGATTGCAGGCAAAAAACCCCAAAATGACCCCCCCAATTCTCCCCCAGTCAGCTCCAAAATGGAGAAAGGGTACTTACAAGCTTTTGGGGGCCTGTCAGGGAACAGCCAATACACGGGCCTTTAAGGCCTTGTTGCTGGGAACACATGGGAACCATAGCTTTTCCCTGGCTAATGCAGGGTTAGGCAAACTTTGGGTTAGGTAGGCACCATGAGTCCAATGACCTGAGGGCCCCAAGGTGCATTATTTCAATTCAGATGAGGATAGGGTCAAAGCTAGCAATGGCCTGTGTCTTTCATTAAGAGTATTCTATTTATTCTGTTTACCTTAAACCACAGCTAATTGATTCAGCAGACTCTAAATGTTAAGACAATTTGATTAGGGTTGATCTGGTTATTTATAATTGCTGAGAAGCATAACATAGTTTTGTTTGCATTGTAGTTTATTATGTAATATTTGATTTCCTCTAAAAATAGAAGGAAATGGTAGTATTTAAAATGACCTTATCAGTCAAAGGCAGGGCCAGAAAATAGAATTCTGCATATTCTGGTCATATGGACTATGGTTATCCAAATGTTTCCTAATAGGAAAGAATAATACAATTATCCATTATTTAGTTATCTCTGATAAATATAGAATCTTTGCTAATGAGGGCCAGAGAAAATATATGAGCTAAGTTTTCTTTTTCTTCACAAAGATATTGCTGAAACAATGGTGCCTGGATTTGGCTTTTTCTATCTCCTCAAAACTCTGAGAAAATAAATACTAATCAGTGGTATTTTGTTATAGCTGTCTGAGGAGATTGATACAGACATTTTTATATGAGGAAGCTGATATGCAGAGAGAAGAAGTAACATAAGGCATTAGGTGGAGAAACCAGAATTGGAGAGTAGGCCCTTCTGAATCCCATGATGATGGTCCTTTTCCTACCTGGCCTACCTATTTAAATTCCCCTAAAACTTTAGTGTTGAAAACTCTTATTGGTGTCAAATTTATAGGCAGGTCAAAAAGTCTGGCAGGGAGTAAAATGCTGGGTGAAAACTAGAGTCACAACCTGGAAAATCCTCTTGTACTTGTGGGTTGGCTTTGATAAGGGAGCAAAGTGAACGCCCTGGAAGCCCTGCTCCGGACAGGCGCAGTGCTGAGTCACACTAAGGAAGTTGGTTCTTCGGAGGGAAGCTGAGAAATGGGGTTATTGTAATTATCAGCTGGAAATGGAATTGGGGAAGATGGGAGGAAGCTGGAGAATCTGCAGACTACCTCCTCCTTGTAACCAGACTGGGCAGGACCGAGGCCCCTGGGAGCAGCCCAGAAAGTAGATCTCTCGTAGAGGTGGTGAAGCTTTGAACAGAACTGGCAGCAGCATTCGCTGTTCAGGAGATTTAGAAATGCTGCCAGTTAATTTAACAACAGTCCGCCTAAAAAAAATCACATGGGTTTACATAACCTTCATTTGTATTTGCTAAGCAAAGCATTTCATCACATTTTTCTCTTAATTTTTTATCTTCCTTGTACAATGTTCAATGTTGAATTTCATCAGTGTTTATTTTTATCCTTGGATGATGGAAACCGCCCCCCCTCCACCAACTCCCCGCCTTTTTCTTTATTTTACAGAGACAGGAACTCTTAGAATTTGCCCTGGAGATACAATGTCTTCCAAATATTAGCTCAGGGAATAGAAAGGCTCTGAGTTGCCATGTGCTGTTGTTTGCTGGAATAAATAATCATACAAAGGCCTTGCTCTTTTTGCTACTCTCCCCTTCAGCAGAGTTCAAACCAGGGTTATTTGCAGGTATCCTCTTGAATCTAACTAAAAGACTGAATATCTTGGCTTTTCAATCTTGCTTTTGCCTTTTCTTCTACATCACTACATTTCTTTGTATTTCTTTCTGGGCTCTTGACCTTATTTCTTTATTTTTCTCAAACAGTGGAAGCTCTTCTCTGTGTGAGTGGGTGTGTATGTGTGCGCCTCTGTGTCTGTGTTTCTGTGTATGTCATAGGTGTGTGTATCTGTGTGTGGGGGGGATTAAGTGTATAATGTTTATTTCCTTTAAAAACAATGCTGAGTGTACCGTTGTTAAATTCTCAAGGCTCTGACATTCATGGCTCTAATTGCTAAGTATCGACAGACTTAAAGTGAAATAAATGGATGAATTACCAGATTCATATTGAATACAAAGAAATGGCAAGAGATGGGGGCTGTCCCTCCCATCTCTTGCCATTTAGAAAGTTAAATGTATAAAATGCCTTGAGGTGCCTTGAGGAATAAGGGTTACGACACTATGAGCTCAGTTTTCTCTAATGTTCACCCATGTACCTGTTTTTAAAAACAGATATTTTCTGTTTTGAAAGGTTAAATACCTTACAAGCTGAAAGTCATCAAAATTCTGCCTTTTACTATTCATCATACATTACACTCACCAAGCACAGATTAAGGCAGATTATTAACCTACTCAATTACAATGGAACTCCTCTGAAAATGTCTATTACAACCACATTAATATCTCATTAGTTTATCACGTTAATGTTATTACAATGGTTACCAAAGGAATTGGTACTGATTGGTACCTAATTCTGAAGGGTTGTTGCCCCGAGCATCACTGGAGAGGGAGGCCCGAGAGCAGAGACGGAAATCTGCTTTCCTCTTCCTCCAAAAAAAGAAAGAAAGAGAGAGGAAGGAAGGAAGGAAGGAAGAAAGAGAGAGAGAGGAAAAAAGAACAAATGAATATTCCTGGCAAAAATGTACTGCAGAAGCTGTCTGAGACTCACGATGTACACCTATTTTGACAGGTGTAGTCATTATTCTTACCATCTAGGATAGCAGTATTCTTTTGTTTTAACGGCAGAGAGAGCAGGAAGACAGAATTTGCCTCCACGTGAATGCATAAAAATGTAATAACAATTAGGTAATATAATTAAATTATTACTAATGATGGTAATAGCATGTCTGTGTCTTTACAATGAACATGTAGTTCTACTTATTTACATCTTTCCCCAAAGGAGTTCAACTACATTTGCCAAAGAGTTAAACCAGTCCCGCCTCACCGTTTATTTGCATATATTAAAAGAGAGAGAGCATAGAAGCTGATTGTGTCATTTTTTAAAATAGATTTTATTTATTTATTTTTAGAGAGGGAAAGGGAGGGAGAAAGAGAGGGGGAGAGAAGCATCAATGTGTGGTTGCCTCTCACTCGCCCCCTACTGGGCATCTGGCCCACAACCCAGGCATGTGCCCCAGGCTCATTTCCAGGCCGGTACTCAATCCACTGAGCCATACCAGCCAGGGCTGATTGTGCAATTTTATAAGGACAACAATGTCTCTTCAATTCCATGCCTTTAATTTAGTTGCTAATCTTTTCTGTTTGGGCAGGATGGTTGTACAGACATAAGGTTGATGAAACCAAGACTGGGGTCCAGGTTCCAGGAAATCAGGTGAGTGTTAATCTCAATGTGCCCAGGGTCCCTGGCTGAGGTGGGGTTGGGGGCGGGGGTCACAGATATACAGTAAGCTAGATCTGGACTTTAAGACAAGCATAAAGTAGATAAAATCTATTGCTGCTGTTGTCTTATTTTCTATACTTTCTCCACCTGTCTCCTTACTTTTCTCTTAGACTCCGGAGCTTGTCGTGGTATTTTAAAAAAAAATTTTGGGATAGGTTATCACAGCAGTTAACCTTTTGTTTCGCTTCTATTTTCTTAGAAAAAAATAGACAAGCTGAAAATGACCGGAGGGAGTTGTTGGAGGTTTGCAAAGAAAGGAGAAATTGTGAAAGGGGCCTCCTGAAGAGTTGGAGAGCAAACTGTGTCAGAAAACGTCGGATGAGGCTCGTCTGGCAGTGCCGAGCCTCCAGCTTAGGTTCGCACAAACATTAAATGGTGGGCAACAGTGTGGTCATAGGGCTTTCTCCTGCCATGTTCAACTGCTTGGATGCAGGCACGTGGTCTGACTGGGATCTTGCTGGGTATGTAAGACAGAAGGAGAGAGGTACAAGGACATAGCAGGCATACGCAAGGGAAATGGGTTTCTAACTAGGGGAGAAGGGGCCAATAAGAATACATGACAGATAGTGAAATGTGGTAAGGACAGTCAGTGGGAGGGCCCAATGAAGTCAGAGAATTATTGGATCAGGATTTTAGTAGGATGATCAAGAAAAGGTGGAAATTTTTGAAGGCAGCACTGATGGTAATGACAAGGTCTAGGATATTTAACATGGGAGTCAGTAGACAGTAGATTATTGCAACAAAGGCAGGTTCATGTGGTAATCTAATCTGATAGCACATGTTTCCATGGGGGAATTTTAGTGATAGCAGGAAATAGTAGTTTAGAAACAGAAATAAGGAGTAGAGGTGGAATATAGCCCCTTTTCAAGGCTTGTTGAATATTGGTTATGAGAATAAATGAAGCCACTGGTTGAAGGAGCTGCTCATGAACTGATGCTGGAAAGTTCCAGCCAGAGCAAGGAGGTGAAGGCAAGGGCCAGTGGGGGTCAGAAGCAGAGGGGACTTGGAGTTCCAGACGGCAGAGTGCAAGGTGCTAGGGAGTCATGGAGGGCTAGAAAATTGAGTCAGATCAGAAGTATCTACCCACAGGGGGGTCAAGTGGAACTGGTGAGAGATGCATCTGAGGAGTCAATTCCTTGTTGTGACTGGAACAGACATAACGGTGTCCTGATAACTTTAGAAGGAAGTGGAAATCAGTTCTTTGCCTAGCTTCCATCTTGTAAATGGCCTGTTAAATGCCATGTAATGGCGAGGCCAGAGATGTGTGCCAATGGGATGGAAGGCTCTTGCCAGGAACGCAACGGGTTCTGGGTTCTTTCTTAAATTATGTTTTGGACGATTTAACAGTGAGTGAGATAGGAAGAGTTTCACAAAAATAAAGAGTTTAGTTTAGAAATTTTGGGGTAAATATTCAAAGAAGAATATTTAAGAAGAATTATAAGAAGCAGCTAAAAGTATCTGAACTCATGAAAGGCAAGGACCTATATCTAAGAATACTCTATCCAGCAAAGCTATCATTTAGATTGGAAGGGCAGATAAAATGCTTCCCAGATAAGGTCAGGTTAAAGGAGTTCATCATCACCAAGCCCTTATTATATGAAATGTTAAAGGAACTTATCTAAGAAAAAGAAGATAAAAAATATGAACAGTAAAATGACAGCAAACTCACAGTTATTAACAACCAATTCTAAAACAAAAACAAACCAAGCAAACTAAACAGGAACAGAACCACAGAAAAGGAGATCACATGGAGTGTTATTAGTGGGGGAGTGGGAGGGGAAGAGAGGGGAAAAAGTACAGAGAATAAGAAGCATAAATGGTAGGTAGAAAATAGCTGGGGGTGGTCTTAAGAATAGCATATGAAATATAGAAGCCAAAGAACTTACATGTATGATCCGTGGACATGAACTATAGCAGAGGAATGCGGGTGGGAGGGGGTGTGCAGGGTGGAGGGGAATAAATGGAGGAAAATGGGACAACTGTAATAGCATAATCAATAAAATGTATTTAACAAAAAACTTTATAGTAAAACTTTTGGGGCTATTTAACTAAGAATAATGTGCATTTATTACTTTGATAAAAAGAAGCAAGTTAATAGAAACAATGAGTTTCTAGAGACAATATAAATTATTTCAAGAGAGAAAACTGAATAAAGGGGATGTGTGGCAAAGACAGTTAATTGTATATCCAAATACCCATTTACCTCTTCTTCCCTAAAAACAGAACCTGAGTTTTTAGTAGGGTACATTGCTCTACAGATGGTATTTCCCCAGCTTCCCTTGAAGCTAGATGGTACCCCAGTTGTCTAACTTTTGACCAGTGAGATACATTGGAAGTGGAATGTACTAATGATGGATTAAAGACAGTGACAAGTCTTTCGGCACTTCTCCCACTGACATAAGGAGTCTATGCCCCCTTGCCTTGAATCTCATCAGGCTCTGAGGCTGCTTTCTGCCTACTATGCTGTAAGAAGCTCAAGTTATATGCAGAGGCCACACATAGGTACTCTGCTTTGGGGTCTCCCAAAAGGAGAGAAATGTAGAATTAAAGTTCCAGCTAACCCACAGATACCTTGTGAAGAAAGTGAGAAAAAATGTCGTAAACCCCCAATATTTGGAGTTTGTTGACCTAGCATAATCTTGTGTGAGTTAATCAGTCCAGTTCTTTAAAGGGAGGGGCACATTATGCTGTCCCCCTTTCTCCTGTGTGTTGCTTGGAACATGGACAAGAAGGTTGCTGCTCTTAATTAGCTTGGACAGTGGGGTACGTGCTAAAAGTTGCTCAGCTGTGAGAGAAAAGAAGCTCAAGTCCAGGGTGACTATGAGCTGCCATATCTACTACGGGCTAGTTACCTATGGTCTTTTTTGGGGTGGGGGTGGAGGTGGGGGAACAAAGAAACTTGTTTCAAATTTAAAACAGTAGAAAAATGATAATGATGCTTCCTTGATTAGAGTTGCAGTCAAGGGGAAGAAGAGCCAAATGAGCAAAAAGACTGTAAAGAGAGGATGGAGCACGCTGTTGCTCTAAATATGTGTTTTTTAAAAAAACTATATTTAGCCCTGGCTGGTGTAGCTCAGTGGATTGAGCTCGGGCTGCGAACCACACGATCACGGTTCGATTCCCAGTCAGGGTACATGCCTGGGTTGCGGGCCAGTTCCCGGCGGGGGACTCAGGAGAGGCAGCCATACATTGATATTTCTCTCCTTCTCTCCTTCTCTTCCTCTCTAAAAATAAATAAATAAAATATTAAAAAATAAAAAAACTATATTTAAACCTATTAAAAAGAACTTGTAAATGCTGAGTAATTCTTGCAAACATGAGGTGCAAGATACGGACAAATGCCATTTTATCATTCCAGCTTTCAAAAAGGGGAAGAGAGATTCTGCAAACTATTGAATTATGAGCCATATTTTATTTCCTGAAGTTCTAAGAAGAGGAAGTGGTTGGGTCATCATTACGGTAACCTCATTTCCTTCTTCAACAGATATATTGAACTATCGTGCCAGGGGAAATGTGGCAGAGTGTATTATTGAACCAAAGCAAGGCATTTAAAAGGGCTTTCAAAGTGTCTTCATAGATCAATTAGAGGATTACTGGTTGAGTAGAGAGTTGAAAGAGTGTATGAAGAATGCATGGGACAACCTGAGGGTAGTTTCTTTTTTTTTTTTTGTTTCCTGCCATGGTATCAACTTCACCATGAGGGTTGGCTCCCCCTTGTGGTCAGAGGAGGGCTTCATTGATACTCGCCATGAACTGGGTGAAGGTGCCTTCTGAATCTTCCCTCTGAGGAGTCAGGAGCTTCTTTCCTGAATTGCGGCAACAAAACTTTTCTCATATTTTATTGATGCCAGCTGGATCAGATAGTCTATCAATGACCCAATTACTCCGACCAGGGAGAGGGATACTCTGCTTGGTTTAGGGCTGACTGGCTAAGCGTGCAATTGCCTTCCTCTAAAACACATGGGCAAGGAAGGATGGGAATGCGTATGGATACAGATACCTAAAGAGAGTTGAGTAGCTAACAAAAAGTAGAGGGAGTAAATTGTTTTGTAGGTAAACACAGTATTTACTATTTTGGGAATATTTTTAGTGTAAGATTTATAAAGTAAAAGTTTAAATTTTGATGAGGCAGGAATTCTGATAGATCTGTTAGGATTACATTAGCCACAAAATACACTTTAATTAATCAGATGAGTAAACCCAAGGAGCATAATTGTTTATCATTATCCATCTTGTGACAGAGACATAATCACCAAAATTATAGTTTGGGTTTAATTATAATCACTTCTACTTGAATATAATTGATCAATATGTTTACCTTCTTTAGAACATTAGAGGAGGATTATGTTCTCAGAATGGATAAGAACAGCACCATTTTTTTTAAATTACAAGAGAACATGTGTATAAAGATTTGCATCAGATTGCTCAGGTAAAAATTGAAAAGGAAGTGGCTGGAATGTAGTTCTTTTTATGCTGTTTGAAGTATTTAAACTTCAGTGTGATTTTAAAGGGGTTATTGCAAAAAAAAAACGTCTCTCAAAAAACCCTAAGTGTCTTGGATCATTTTATTGAGATCACAGAGACAGATTCTGTTAAAAAGTGCTTAGAACTGTCCAATACTTGCTTCTATTTTTAAACAGTTACCCTGTTTAGTGGAGCAAAATATGCCAGTGGTCAATGGTAAAAAGCCCATCTCGAAACTACCTTGTCTTTTATGCTGAATACTTGGCTGAGAAATCAATGTGTGTAATACATTGAAGAAAAAGAGACCACAGAATTGGGGGGGAGGGGTATCTGGTGAAATAATGGATCTGTAAGTTGGGGGAAGTAGTTTTGTAAGATGAGATCCTGTCATTCAAAAGAGAATCTGATAATGTCTCTCAGCAGAAGATTTTCTCCATAAGCCATCTTCCTCTGAGCATAGTTAAATATTTTACAACTTCTTGTTACTCAAACCAACACCAGCGAGATCATTATGACGGGGAGTTCGTTAGACCTGCAGAACCTCACTTCCATCCTAGACCTGTTGAATCTGAATCTGCCCTTTAATAAGACCCCCAGGGGACCCATGTGCTCATTAAAGTTTGATAATAGGTTACTAAATCTCAATTAGGGAAACTTTCACAGTGCACAGGGGATTAGGGGAGGAGGATCCTAGGCCAAAGAATCTGTGTTCTTTGGATTCTCTCGTAAAAACCCCTCAGATATAACACAGAATTAATTTCTATTTGCATTGACTGGGATGACTACATATGATATTCCTAACTAATATCTGTCTTACTTAATGAGCTGTCTCTAGAACAAAGGCTTGAAGTTGAGCGACGTAGGTTTGAAATCTGATCTACTTCCCAACCATCTAACTTTGGGCAAGTTTCTTCAACAATTGAAGCCTAGTTTTTTCCTCTCTAAAAGGAATTTCTAGAATGTCATTTCTGGGTGATAGTGACCTTGCTGTGGTGAGGACGAAATGAGATGAGATTAGCATATACAGCCCAGGGCCTGGTATCTAAAAGCAACTCTGCGACCGTTAGTTCCCTTTCTTCTTGCTGGAACATGCAGTTTCTTTAAACCCTAGAGTTACCTACTACAAATCATGCAAAGACTACTACAGAAAGTCTTCCGCAGAGAAAAACTGTCACCTAGTTTCTGCAAAACGTTAGATTTGAAACGGCTCTACTCGCCGGGTGATTCTCAAAACTGATGGATGCCAAATTACACTCACCAAAATGACAATTTGCATTTTAACATAATTGATAGTCACTCTTCTTCCCCTGTCTGATTTATCGACGGGTTTTGCTTTTCGTTTGCTGTTCAGCTTTTGTTCAGTGACTGCTTCTGCATCCTACTACCAAGTCCTCTTCTTCCTAGTTTTCTTTGACTTCCCTGCGATCTTTTCTAATGAGGAGTCAGGGTGGTCCATTCCCTGGTGCTCAGAAGTGTGGCTGGGTGGGTCCTGACGAGAGGCTGAAAGACAGCCGGGGCTGAGAGCTGTGACCTCTTTGGGCCACCGGTAGTTGGTTACAGTTAAACTATGACTCTGTCCTTGATCACATCATCCGAGGACAGGTGAATCGTGCAATGACAATTAAGCTGCAGGACAGTAGTGGAGGCCCAGAGGGACCTCAGTGCAATGCACAAATGCATGGGACTGACTTTGTGGTGGCTCCTCAGGGACCCTCCCTCCCTGTGGGCTGCCCGTCTCCACAGCTTCTTTTTCCCAGAGAACTCCATGGTGTAGGCTGTCAGAATAGCACCATTTATTTAAAACCTTTTTAAAATTAAAAACACAGTAAAGTTTAAAAGAGAACATGACAAATACCCATATTCCCACCACCCCCAGAATTAAATGTTAATATCCCATTTAACCATCATTTTCTACTTCCCAATCCCTCCACAAGTAACCACCATGAATAGTTTGGTGTGTGGTTATATTATCCCTTTATAAAAACTCTCTTCCTCTGTAGCCATAACCAATAGATAACATTCTTTTGTGAGTACTTTTTAAAATGTCCATAATGGTTTCAAAAGGTATCATTCTTTGTGAGCATTGCTTCTCTCCTTCAACGTGATGCTTTTAAGATCCATCCATGCTGGTACACCCAGTTCAATCCCTTGGCTATAGAGAGAGCCAATGCTATTTAACAGTAGTAGACCTCTCAGTCTTAGAAACAGACCCCACTTCACTACTTACTTCTTAGGATTTGCAGGTTGTAGCTAAGATCTACAGTGGTCAGTAGATCTGTGACATGTTGGCATTCCTGCCTCTACCCTACTGGTTTGCTTCACTACTAGAAACTGCTCTCTGTGTTAGGGATTAACACATTAATTGAAACATTACTCATCACTCTTGGTAGAGGGATGAATTGTATATTTTATTTTTGTCCTCAGAACTGAAAGGTGATGTGTGTACCCATTGGTGAGCTCAGAAACAGTAAATAAAGAATGGTACATTCAGCAACTCCTTTGGTAAGAACAGGAGTAGTCCATTTAAGTGTCCACCTCTAACTTCCTGGCTGTTTTAAATACAGACCAATGAATAGATTCCTTCCGTGTTTAGGCAGGTCCAGGCTTACTCCAGCATTTGCAGCTTGCCTCTCTCTTTGGTGGCCAGAGAAGCAAGTTTCTCCTGCCTGTCAAGGAAAATGTGTTTACCCTCATTAGTAAAGTCAACAGAATAATGGGACTAAGGTCTTTGAGGTCATCTTCACGGCACACTGAATGGAGCACTTGTTTTACTGGGAACATTATCCTCCATATACACTGTATTTTCTAGTTGCCACAAGGCTCTATTTTCTGACACCTTTTATTAAGAACTTATTCCAAATTGTCAAATAAAAATGTGGCTGTGTAAAGTTGTACACTGAAGTGAAATATAGTACAAGCAGTTAATCATCTTAGAATTTGAGTTAGGGTCTAACGTGAGGGGGAATGAACCTGTTAGCAGGACCCGGTGTGTGTGTGTGTGCATGTGTGTGCACACATGTGCAATGGGTGTGCAGGAGCCATACTTTTGATTGGGGTGTAAATACACATTATAAAGAAATTATGTTATGAGTATGCTTTTTTCCCCTATTGCTCAACTGTAATCCTTCTGGTTAAAGTCACCAGTAAACTATATATCGCCAAATTTAGTAGTTAATTCTCAAGCTTCATTTTACTCTGTTCCTTAGAGTATTTGACACATTAATCACTCCCTCTCTGAAACACTATCTTCATTTGGTGTCCAGGGAAAATGTTTTCTTCTCTCTTGATTATCTACTCTTTTTCAGTTTCTTTTGTGAGATACCTTTCATATTCCAGACCTTATATGGCAGTGTGTCCAAGGGTTCAGTCTTTCTATTTCTTTACTTTTTTCGGTGTGTGGTTATACGTGATCACATCTAGTACACACTTTTAAACGCTATTTATAAGGTAATGATGCCCAAATTTATATTTCCAGTTCAGATCTCTTCTTTGACATTCTGATGATTCTTTGGTCCAACCTGCCTTCTTGGCAACTCCTCTTAGAAACAAACTTCAGCCCTGATTGATGTGGCTTGGTGGACTGAGTGCTGGTCTGTGAACTGAAAGGTCACTGGTTCTATTCCCAGTCAGGTCACATGCCTGGGTTGTGGACCAGGTTTCCAGCTGGGAGTGTGTGAGAGGCAACCAATCAATGTTTCTCTTGCACGTCAATGTTTCTTTCCCTTTCTTCCTCCCTTCTCCTTTCTCTAAACATAAAGAAATAAAATCTGAAAAACAAATGATGAATTTCAACTTCTCCTTATGAAGTGTAAAACTAGAATCTTGAGTTCCATACATCAAACCTCAGGATTCCACATTTGCTTGGGCTATAAACCATGGGGTTGTTCCTGATTTCTACCTTCATACTCTACATCCAATCTATCAGCAAACCTGTTGTTTTCATTTTAAAAATATGTCCAGATAGTGACCGTTTGTAACCATCTCCACTGCTACCACTCCATTTGGATGGACTCTGGTGTGCGCTACGCCAATAGTTTCAAACCGTCTCTTTTCTGCTCTTGTCACTTTACAGGGTAGTTACAACATAGCAGCTGAAACACTAATCAGATTTTGTTATTATTTTGCTTGAAACCTTCAGATGGCTTCCCATCATTCTTGCAATGAAATGAAAAGTCCTTACAGTAGCCTATTTGTAGCCCAGTAAGATCCTGCTTTTCTTTTCTTTTTGTTATTGTTCAGTTATTGTTGTCCCCATTTTCCCCTCATTACTCTCCCCTGCCTTACCCACCCCACCTCCAACATTCAGGCCTCCCCCTCCTGTTGTCTTTGTCCATGGGTCCTTTATACATGCTCCTCGACTTGATCCTTCCCCTTGTTTCCCGATTATTTCCCTCCCTCCTTCCCTCTGGTTACTGTCAGTTTGTTCTTTATTTCCATGTCTCTGGTTCTATTTTGCTTGCTTGTTTGTTTTGTTGATTAGGTTCCACTTATAGGTGAGATCATATGGTATTTACCTTTCACCACCTGGCTTATTTCACTTAGCATAATGCTCTTCAGTTCCTTCCGTGCTGTCATAAGGGTAGGAGCTCCTTCTTTCTTTCTGCTGTGTAGTATTCCATTGTGTAAATGTACCACAGTTTTTAGATCCACTCATTTACTGATGGCTGCTTGGGTTGCTTCCAAAAGTTGGCTATTGTAAACTGTGCTGCTATGAACATTGGGGTGCATAGATTCTTTTGGATCAGTGTTTCAGGATTCTTAGGGTATAATCCCAGCAGTAGAATTGCTGGATCGAAAGTCAGTTCCACTTTTAGCTTTCTGAGAAAATTCCATACTGTTTTCCACAATGGCTGTACCAGTCTGTATTCCAACCTATATTGCACAAGGGTTCCCTTTTCTCCACAATTTGCCAGCATCTGTTTGTTGATTTGTTTATGATGGCCATTGTGACTGGTGTGAAGTGTGCTTTTAATGTGCTATCTCATTGTGCTTTTAATTTGCATCTCTCTGATGGCTAGTGATGCTGAGAATCTTTTTATACATCTCTGGATATGTCCTACTTAGAGAAGTGTCTCTTCAGGTCCTTTGTCCATTTTTAAATTGAATTGTTTGTCTTTCTGGTGTGGAGTCATGTTAGTTCTTTATATATTTTGGAGATCAAACCCTTGTCTGAGGTATCATTGACAAATATATTTTCTTATGCACTTGGTTCCCTTTTCCTTTTGCCGATGTTTTCCTTAGCCATGCAGAAGCTTTTTAATTTGATGAAGTTCCGTTTGTTTATTCTTTCCTTTATGTCCCTTGCTCTAGGGAATATATCAGTGAAAATATTCCTGCATGGAATATCTAAAATTTTCCTGCCTATTTTCTCCTTTAGGACTTTTATTGTGTTGCAACTTATATTTAAGTCTTTTATCCAATTTGAGTTTACTTTTGAGTATATTATATTGGTGGTCAAGTTTCATTTTTTTCCATGTAGCTGTCCAGCTCTCCTAAAACCATTTGTTGGAGAAGCTATTTTTACTCCATTTTATGCTTCTGTCCCCTTTGTCAAATATTAATTGACATGGGTTTATTTTGGGGCTCTCTGTTCTGTTCCATTGGTTTATGGGTTTGTTCTTATGCCAGTACCAGACCTTTTTGATTACAGTGGCCTTGTAATACAGTTTGATGTCAGGTATTGTGATCCCTCCTGTTTTGTTCTTCTTTTTCAAAATCGCTGAGGCTATTCAGGGTCATTTATAGTTCCACATACATTTTTGAAATGTTTATTCTACATCTGTGAAATATGTCATTGGTATTTTAATAGGGACTGAGAGTGGGATGTGGGGATGGCTGGGGTGGGGGGAGAAAGAAAGAAAGAAATACAGGATTGTGTTGAATCTGTAAATTGCTTTGCATAGATCTGGCCTTTCTTAGAGACTTAGTGCTCGCTGTTTTCTCAGCCTGAAGTGCTCTTTGAAGACATTCGGATTTCTGCGCACAGGCCAATTCATTAGGAAGCCTTTCCTGATGATTCTATTTAAAGAGCATGTTCCTTCTAATACTCTGTCTCTCCTTAACCTGCTTTACTTTCTTCCTGATTATTTGTGTCATGTCTGTCTTCTTCCACTAGGACATACTGTCCAAGCATATAAGGACTGTTTTATTCACCGATGCATCCCCAGATCTGAAAATAATGCCTGGTACATGCATGCGTTGACTGAATTAATGAGTGGATTCTATATCATTCTGCTGCCCCCTCTATGTTTTCATCATTATTATAATTATTGAAAATGTATTATTTTAGATTATGTTGTCAGGGAGCATCTAGTTCCCTTGCTCTTTTTTCCCCATCCTGCTCCTGGCATACCACACCTTCTCACAAATATTAAGAAATTTGTTCAAAAAACATTAATAGTTCTGCAGATACTTTAGAAGCCGTGGTACCTCACGCACTTCTCAGTTCTAGTCCTTCTCCTTTATGCTTTGATCAGCTTCAACAAATTGTGGGTTAGAAAGATATGAAATCAGCACCAATGTTGGATGTGGGATACCTTTGCTTGTTCTGAATAAAACGCCGAAAACCCTAAATCATCAGGGGTTTCATGTGCACCAGCAAGGTAGCACCTTTGGCTACCCCAGAGCATTGCCAGCATACAACACCTCCAAGTACCTGCTACATCACTCAAAGATGAAACAGAGTAAAAAAGCATTTATCATAAGATATAGTCAAAGATACTACATATAGCAAGACGCAAAAGAAAAGAAGTATAAAACCTCATAAAAGCATATAATAAAAATATTACAATGAAGCAGAAGGAAATATCATGTGCATATCAATGGTTTAAAGAATTAAATAGAGTAAATGTCACCCTAACACAAGAGCACAAGGAGAAGGAACAAACATTTAAGAGGGGAAAAGTGAAACATCGGAAAGAAATTCAATACGAAGTGCCTAGGGTTCAGGGAAGAAGTGGAAAGGAAAAAGGAAATCATCACAGAAATTAGGGCTAATATTTGGAGGACGAGGGAGGCAGCGGGGGCAGAGGGATACTCCTGAAGATTTAGGGTTTTGAGTATCAGCTAGTTGATGCTGTCATCCTGGAGGCGGACAGAGTTTAACATTTTCTCAAACTTCAGAATCTCCCCTCTCTCCTGCCTTGGCCACATATTCTTTCAATGAAATGATGACAAATCTATGTGCTTCTTTTTCTATTCTGGTTTCTCTTGTTATTCCTGGCTGCTGTAAAGAGGGTGGTATGGAAGAAAAAGCTCTTCTCCTTCACCGTTTTATTTCACAGACTCCTGGATCTCTGCTGGTAACATCAAGGAGCTTGAGGCCTGGGGGACATGTTCGGACTTTTCTTAAATATATTGGACATTGCTGAAACACCCAAAGAAGTTTTGAAGAAGGAACATATGCACACCAGCCTTAAGTTTTTATATGTTGTTTTCTATCCATGCTCATCAGCTTGCCAGTTTCAGAGAGCAAATCACTTTATTTGAATTTCTGCATAAGGGGATATCACATGAGGATCAAGACTATGTACTCCTCAGTTGTGTGAATAGATTAAATAAACCCTCATCCACCTGAAGTCCATCAAGTTTGCTGCCTGACTTATTATTAGTGCATCCAAAGGCATCTCATTACAGATGTGAGCAGGGCAAATATTTAGGAGAGCTGGAGCTTGTGGTCCAACACACAATTGTGTTGCTGACTCTAACTCCACCTTGATCTTCTCATGTGACCTTCTCTCTTGGTGGTCCCAGTGGCCTCACCAAGGGGCTTCACATGGTCATGGAGGGTCTGCCATTGTAACATCAAACTACTTCGAAATGTCAATAGCATATCATATCTGCCTTGGTGTTAAAAATCCCTTAGAAAATGCTTATTAAGCTTGATCCTCTGCCTCTCCCACCCTCTTCTTTTCCAGTGCATTTTCTTGGCATGGCATGATAGGAATATCCCCAAACCTTTGCAGGCTTCAGAAATACGCTGCCCCCTGAATAAGTTTCAAGACAAGATGTTGACAGGCTTCACATCAGGCCCATAAAATTCAAATCGAAAAAAATATATTGTGGGCCTGGGTCAAAGAATCTATTTCCAAGAAAACAGTTGGACTTCATGCAAAGGCTTTTTTGACACAGAACATACTCTTCTTTTAGACAGTCAGTGGGAGACGAGCTGGTCCACAGCCATGCATAAATCTGTCCGTGCGCAATTGGTAGCAGTTCCTAATTGGGGAAAAGGAGGGTGGGAATGGATGGGGCAGAGCGGGCTGAGACTGGCAGGTGGGGCAGGGCCAGGAAGGGAAGCGCGGTGCTTGCGGCCACCCTTTCTGAAAGCCTCCGCCACGGGGGCGACTGTGCTGAAAATAATTCACCCCCTTTCCTGGGGCTCAGGAAAATAAGACCATAAATAACGAAGAGATGTGCCGAGTGTATTGTGGAATAGCTGATATTGAGAGAGGGGGAGGAGGAGTGTGTCCAGGCCAGGAGAAGGGCCAATGGGGCCTTGTTTGCTGAATATGGTGAAAAGCTGAGTGGCCCAATTAATTTTTATGAAAACTCCTCCCTGTGCCCTGGCTACCCAGCCGGTGCTCTTCGATAGGGGGAAAAAAACCAATGCACTAGACTCCTGGTGGGTAGTAGATTGTAAATAGCCTCGGAGGGGGATTCTTGGCTGTCTGAAAGGCAAATTTCCAGGGACTGAGTTCACTCACTCTCCAGACTTCTCTTGAACTTTTCTTCCTCTGGGTTAGAACACTTAGTGCCACAACGGGAAAGCCTCTTTTGTAATTTTTTAGCCCATTATGTTGCAATTTTAACATCTCATGCATTTGGCACAGCATTTTTATAATGGTCTTCAGTTTATTTTTGGCTCAGTTTTACGGCTCACTGCCAGGCCCAAACTTCTGCTGTGTAGCTGACCCAAAATAGTTTCAAAGGCTCAGAGGCAACTTGATATCAAAATTTTCTCCTCACGTGTTTAAGTGAGCCCTGTACATTTTGGAAGCCCCACAGAAGTTTTCTTGGTTAGTTATCAGACTCACAGGGTGGGTTGTACGTTTTTTACACGTACAACGTATGTTGTTGTATGACGTAGGAGGTGAGAAAGGCAGGTGTTCCTGCCACTGTAGGTAAATCCAAATAAAAGATGCTTCTGCAGTAAGGTGCTTTCTACCAGTCAAAAGAGCCCCAGATGTATAGAAATAGAAATTGGGCTGACATTTAGAGGAATCTAAATATGCTGCATAGCTAGCTAGGCTGGTGAGAGTCCTCATGAATCTTCATCATCGGGCCCCTCATGACTCTATGTTACTCCATCCACCACAACCAAGTAATGACAATAACTATTGTTCTCTGATCACATATAATAGGCAAACCCTTATGTAACACATGAGCTTGTTAAAATGTCTCATTAACTCTTTGTGGTTGGGACTATTTTCCCCACTGTTTCGTAGATGAGGGAATTCGTAGTTTGAGCAATGGTTTCCAAACTTAGCTTAGAACTCCCTAGGCCAGGGTAGGGGGAGGCTTTCAGAAATCCCGATGACATTTTGGGTTTAAAGTGTGTTTGAGACACCTAAAAAGAGTTGTCCGTAGGAGGGGTCTGGACTAGCGATCTCTGTTTTTGGTGCCATTAGCAGGCTATGGAGGTATGGTTGTGGATGAGTGTCTGGCGATAAGGACCATACAGTGAGAAGAGAAAAAAAAACCCGGGACCAGGTTTTGAGGAACTCCGAATTTTAATTGTCAGAGGAGGGTGAGCAGGGAATGAGATGGCTCAGTTAGTATGAAGAAAAACATGTATTATGTTGGAGCTAAAGGAAGAACCTTTTAAAAAGGAGGGAGAAGTCAAAAATGCCAATACTGGGTCAAATGGGACGAGGACAAAAGCATCTGTTGCTGTGGTGGACATGTATGTCACCGGTCACTCTAAAGACAGCTGTTCTGATGAATTGTTCGGGTATAAGCAACAGGGAATGAGTTTAAGGAAATGGAGAGGAAGAAATAGACATCAGCTTCCTGTGAGATCATCCTGTCACCTTGGCGAGAGGCGGAAAACCAAACGTTCAGTTCAGAAGAGGCTCTCGTGGACAGCTCCACCGCAACAGGAGAGCTCCCAGCTTTCCAGAGGGGTCCCAGGGCCCCTGGCTGCTCCTTTCACTGTGGAGGCTCAGATTTCTGTCACTTCCAGGCTCAGCGAGGACATTCTCCAATCCAAAAGGAAGGTCACATGTGCTATCAATATGAATGTGCTTAGGAGGACAGGAAGTTTAAAGTACAGAATGGATGCCAGAGCTGGGACCCTGAGTAACTGTCCATTGACACAGCCAGGTGTATAAGGAAAGTGTCCGAGCATCTTCCATGTGCCCTACCACACACCACACCCCCCTGTGTTAGAGAAACAGAGGTGCAGAGAGCTACGGGACTTGTCTGACGTGGCAAGTGTCAGCTCAAGATTTCTGTCCTCTTCTCTAAGACTTCTCTGTTCTCTGGTCTACAGTGCCAGTCCACCACCCAGGGGAGGGCCTATTTCTGCAGAAAGTCTGTTCTTCTCTTTGTTCTTTGTATGTCTGTAGAAAGAGACTTGGTATACATCGCCACACATGCCAGTAACAGGACTTCTGTCTAAGCCTTTGCTCTTACCACCAGGACGTTCCTCACCCCCCACAGATTTTAGTACAGTTCCTCCCTGATGGTGGCCTGGTCGACCAGAGGGATGGATGGTAGACTTATCCGACCATGTAAACAATAGGGCCTGGTAATAACAGGGAAAACCAACAGGAAACAATAGAGGAGGGGCATGTATTATACATTATAAACACTTCTTTTCTATCAGTGAGACCAAAATCTGATCCTGAGAGGTTTCAATGTTCTCTTATTCAATCAAACTCTCTCAGTAAGAAAGGCTGCCATTGAAAAATGCCGCCTGAATGCCCAACGTTTTGAAAACATGTTTTGTAGTGTTCAAACCAGTTACACGAAATAGGGTTTGTTGCCCTTATTTCACAAGTGAGAAACTTGATCTGTGGTTGATTACAAATGGCTACCAATCCTTTGGCTCCCTCTCATCGAGAGGTTTGGCTTTGTTCTCCCTTCCCCTGAATCTGAGTTGGCCCTTGAGACTGGCTTAATGATGGCTAGCGTGTGGGGGAAGTGACCTGGCTTGCTCTGGGGCTGATCTCTAGGAGAGCTGATAGCTTTTGCTATTGCTCCAGCTGCCATACAAGAAGTTCAAGTGTCCTGAGGCTGTCACGATTTGAGGAAGCTCAAGACAGCCATGTGGAGAGGCTGCCTGGGGAAAGTGAGAGAAAGAGAAAAAGAGATAGAGAAAGAGCAAGTTGCCCAACACCAACCAGCTCTTCCAGCCCTCCTAGCCCAGCAGTTACCTTACACCTTCCAGCACCAGTCGGTACTGTGTGGAAAACAACTCCAAGGACTAACCAGCAGGCAAAATCTAGGCCCCAGCATATGTCCAGAGTTGGGTCATCCCAGTCATTCCCAGCCCTCTGTGGTAGGTACCCTGTCTGAAGCCACAGACATTGTGGAGCAGAGGCAATCTGTCCCTGCTGTGCACGGCTCTAATTCTAAACCCACAAAATTGTGACTATGGTCAGAGGCTTGTCATTTTAAACCAGCGAGTGTTGAGGTGGTTTTGTAATGCAGCAGTAAGGAAATAAGGGTTTCATTAAGCAATCTCACCCTATGACAGAGGAGGGAGCCGAGTCTGGATTGAAACCCGCATTGGTCTGATTACAGAGCTGTGGCACTTCCTGTTGCTTTGTGAGGTGTCTTCCTGTGGGACTTCCAGATTAGAGTTTAAATGTCCAGATTGGTGCTAGATTTCTTTTAGCTTAAGTCCTGAGCACATACAAAAGGGAAGAGTTGTTTGTTTTCCTTCCACTTCACAATAAAAATTTAAATAATAGACGAACAAGTTCTGAGGTTCATTCTGGGTCAGCCTGCTGTCATTCCCCCTCTTCCCCCCCTCAGACCTTAAGATGTGCTTTGGAAGGAAAAGCAAAAGAAGTTCCAGAAGACTACCCATAGTGAGACCTTCATCCCTGCCCACACCTACTTTTCACTTGTTCCAGTGAGACCGTATTTTCCCTGCCTCTCGATTTTTTAAAAGTTTTAAAATAAAATATGAGGAAGGTAATTCTGGCAGAGGAAAGAGGCGAAAGAAGAGATGTGTAAAATGAATGCATTAGCTTCTATTCCAAATTACCATGAAGTGGGAGCCCACACAGCCATTCTGTGGGAACTTGGGGAAATGGCAGGAATTCAGCGTACAGAATGGATAGGGGATGTTCCTGTAGAAGAGGTTCTGTGTTTCTGTGGTAGCAAATGTCCCACGTGGTGATAGCTCTGTGAATAGCTCTGTTTATCAAATTCCAAAGCAAATACTCAAGTGAAACACCATGTAAAAGGCCAGACCACAAGCTGGAGGTTCCCCCGGCACTGGTGAGTTTGCAAAAATGTCTGCGGTTTGTGAGTGTGTTTAAACTGCACCTCATTTATACATGCATCTATTTCTGGTGATGGATACACACAACCAGCAGAGTGGCTTAGTCCACATCTCTGACCTAATGCACAGTAGGCAGTGGCACTAAATTCTTGTGACAGACAGCTTCCCTATCCATAGAAGTATCATGTTATCTAACTTTAACTCTGGGCAAGGAAGACATCAATACAGAGATGCAGGAAAACATTGAGTGCGTAGGGAATAAGCAGTTGGCATCTGTGTAGGTGTTATGAACTCTGTCTTCGTAAAGTGCATATGCACTCTTTCTCTCCCCATTACCTCCAGAGGAGGTACACTTTCCATTCTAGTCATCTGGACTTGGCATTGAGACTTGCTTTGGCTAATGGAATACAGTAAAATATGACAGTGTGTAAGTTTTTAAAAAAATTTTATTGAATTTATTAGGGTGACACAGGTTAATAAAATTATACAGGTTTCAGGTATACAGTTCTGTAACCCATTATCTGTATATTGTATTGTGTGTTCACAACCCCAGGTCAAGTTTCCTTCCATCACTATCCCCCCTTTATGCTAGCTACCTCCTTTCAACCCCCGTCCCTCTGGTAATCAATATACTGTTGTCTGTATCCATGATTTTTTTTTGCTTAATCCCTTCACTTTGTTCACCCAGACACACCCTCCACTCTAATAGCTGTCAGTCCCTTCACTGTATCTATGACTCTGTTTCTATTTTGTTTGTTAGTTTGAACAAAGTTATAACAATGTTTATTATGTAGAACCTAATAAACAGCATTTTGTGAAATCTTATGGTATGTCTTTCTCTAACTGGCTTATTTCACTTGGCATTACACTCTCCAGGTCCATTTATGCTGTAGAAGGTGAGAAGGTGAGAGTTTCTTCCTTTTTATGGCCAAATAGTATTCCATCTTGGTAAATGGACCACAGTTTTTTTAAAAAATTTATTTATTTTTTAATTTATTTATCTTTAGAGGGGAAGGGAAGGAGAGAGGGAAATATCAATGTATGGTTGCCTCTCGTGTGTCCACTGCTGAGAACTGGCCTGCAACCCAGGCATGTGCCCTGACTGGGAATCGAACCGTGATACTCTGGTTCATAGGCCCGCGCTCAATCCACTGAGCTACACCAGCCAGGGCATGTACTGCAGCTTTTTTTATCTACTCATCTATTGATGGGCACTTGGGCTGCTTTCAATTCTTTGCTATTACACATAATGCTGCAGAGCACAGGGGTGCATACATTCTTTTGAATTATTGTTTTGGGTTTCTTCAGGTAAATTGTCAGAAGTGGAATCTCTGGGTCATTAGGCAGTTTAATTTTTAATTTTTTTGAGGTAAGTCCATACTGCTTTCCACAGTGACTGCGCTATCCTGCATTACCACCAATAATGCACCGGGTTCCCTTTTCTCCACATTCTTGCCTACAGTTGTTTATTGATTTATTGCTGATAGGCATTCTGGAAGGTGTGAGACAAGTTTAATATCTCATTGTGGTTTTAATTTGCATTTCTCTGATGATCAGTGATGTTGAGCATCTTTTCTTTTTTTTTTTTCAAAGTTAAAACCAGTTTTATTTATTTTTATTTTTTATTTTTAAATATATTTTATTGATTATACCATTAAGTTGTTCTATTCCCCCCCTTCAATCCCTTCCACCCGCACCCTCCCTCCCCCACCATTCTGCCCCCCTTAGTTTATAACCACGTGTCTCAAGTTCTTTGGATTCTATATTTCCCCCACTATTCTCGCCCTCCCCCCTATCTATTTTCTACCTACCATCTATGCTATTTTCTGTGCCTTCTTCCCCCTTCTCCCCCTCCCACCCCCATGTTTCTAACCCTCCATGTGTTCTTCATTTCTATGGTTCCACTCCTGATCTGGCTGTCCTCTTGGTTTGCTTTTGTTTTAGGTGTGGTTGTTAATAGCTGTGTGTTTGCTGTCCTTTCACCGTTAATATTTTTCATCTTCTTTTTCTTATATAAGTCCCTTTAGCATTTCATATAATAAGGGCTTGGTAATGATGAACTCCTTGAACTTGACCATATCTGAGAAGCACTTTATCTGTCCTTCCATTCTAAATGAAAGTTTTGCTGGATAAAGCAATCTTGGCTGTAGGTCTTTGGATTTCATGACTTGGAATACTTCTTTCCAGCCCCTTCTTGCCTGTAAGGTCTCTTTTGAGAAATCCGCTGACAGTCTGATGGGTACTCCTTTGTAGGTGACTGTCCCCTTATCCCTTGATGCTTCTAGGATTCTCTCCTTCATTTTGGTCTTGGCTAATGTAATTATGATGTGCCTTGGTGTGTTCCTTCTTGGGTCCAACTTCTTTGGCACTCTCTGAGCTTCCTGGATTTCCTGGAAGTCTATTTCCTTTGCCAGACTGGGGAAGTTCTCCTTTATTATTTGTTCAAATATGTTTTCCACTCGTGGCTGTTTCTTTCCCCCTTCTGGTACCCCTATAATTCGGATGTTGGAACGTTTAAAGATGTCCTGGAGGTTCCTAAGCCTCTCCTCATTTTTTTGAATTCTCATTTCTTCATTCCTTTCTGGTGGGATGTTTTGTTCTTCCTTCTGGTCCATTCCATTGATTTGAGTCCCCGTTTCCTTTCCATCACTATTGGTTTCCTGTGCATCTCCCTTCATTTCAATTAGTTTAGCCTTCATATATTCCTCTAATTTGTGACTTTGTTCCTCTAATTTGTGACTATAATCTACCAGTTCTGTGAGCATCCTGATAAATAGTGTCCTGAATTGTGCTTCTGAGAGGCTGGCAATTTCTTGGTCGCTGAGAGTTATTGGCTCTTGGACTTTGAGTTCTTCTTGTGCCATCTTTCGGGTTGTTCGTGCCTGTTCCATAGCAGGATCAGAGCCCTAAAATGTTCACTAGAACAGGGTAACTAAGTCGCTGGGTTGTGACGCTGTATGTGGGGGCGGGGTCAAAGAGGGACTATGGCGTCCTGTCCCCCGCCTGCCGCCACAGCCCTCACCGGTGCCGCAGTTGCTGCCGTCACCTGGCCCACGTGTTTCGTCCTACTGCTCGCGAGTGTGCCACCGCCGTCAGCCCTTGCCCCCTGGGGCCCGCGTGGTTGGTCTCACTGTGCGCGAATATGCGCCCACGGTCTGCCCCGCACCCCAACTGGTTCTCGTCTGCCTGCGCGCCTGGGTCAGGGGCCCTGTCCTGCCCGACCCTGCTCGCTGCTGGCTCCGCCCCTCTTACCGTCCCCGTTGACCGGTTAGATGTAGTCGGACTTCCGTATAATTCAATTTTCTGTCCTTTGGTTGTGTCTTTGTTTCTCCAAACCTTTGTTTTATTCAAACTTGGTTGTGGGAGAAGGCACAGTGTTTCCACCTATGCCTCCATCTTGGCGGAAGTCTGAGCATCTTTTCTTATGTCTATTGGCCATCAGTATTCCTCTTTGGAGAAATGTCTATTCAGGTCCTTTTCCTATTTTTTTTTAATTGGATTTTTTTGGTGTTGAGTTTTGTAAGTTCTTTACAAATTTTGGATATTAATTCCTTATTAGATGCATCATTTGTGAATGTTTTCCCATTTAACGGGTTTTCTTTTAATTTTTTTGATGGTTTTCTTTGATGTGCAAAAACTGTGTAGTTTGATGTAGTCTCATTTGTTTATTTATTTGTTTATTTATTTACTTGTAACCCTTGTCCAAGGAGACATATCAGAAAAAATATTACTACAAGAAATGTCTGAGATTTTACTCCAATATTTTCTTCTAGTATTCTTATGGTTTTGATTCTGACATTTAAATCTTTAATCATTTTGAGTTTATTCTTGTGTATAGTGTAAGAAGGTGTAGTTTCATTTTTTTGCATGTACCTGTCCACTTTACCCAATACTATGCATTGAATAACCTATCTTTATCACATAGTGTGTTTTTGTATCCTTTGTCAAATATGAATTGATCATAGAGGCAAGGGTTTATTTTTGAGCTCTTTGTTTGATGTTCTATTGATCTATATTTCTGTTTTTATGCCAGTACCAGACTATTGGTTACTAAGGCCTTGAGGGATTACCCTGTTTGATATCAGGTAGCATGAGTTCTCTCACTTTGTTCTTCTTTCTCAAGATTGCTGTAGCTATTCGGGGTGTTTGTGGTTCCATATAAATTTTTGGATTATTTGTTCTAATTCTGTGAAATACACCATAGGTATCTTGTTAGGAATTGCATTGAATCTATAGATTGCTTTTGTTAGTATGGACATTTTAACTGTGTTAATTCTTCCTATCCATGAACACAATATATATTTGCACTTATTTGTATCTTCTTCAATTTCTTTTTTTAGTGTCTGATAGTTTTCCAAGTATAGGTCTTTTTATATCTTTTGTTAAACTTATTCCTAGGTGTTTTATTTTATTATTTTTATGCAATTGTAAATGGGATTTTTTTCTTAGTTTCTCTTTCTGATAGTTCATTATTGGTATATAAAATTGCAAGTGATTTCTGGATATTTATTTTGTAACCTGCTACTTTACTAGATTTATTTATCAGTTCCAGTAGTTTTTTTGTGAAATCTTTGTACAGTATCATGTCACCTGCTACTAATGACAATTTTACTTCTTCCTTTCCAATTTGGATGCCTTTTCTTTCTCCTCATTTTCTTTCTCTTTTTCTCTTTCTCTCTCCTTCCTCCCTCCCTTCCTTCCTTCCTTCCTGATTTTATTTTATTTATCTATTTTTGGAGAGAGGAAAAGGGAAGGAGAAAGAAAGGGAGAAAAACATCCATCCATCCATGCCTCTCGTATGCCTCCATCTGGAGACCTGCCTCACAGCTCAGGCATGTGCCCTAAGCAGGAGTCAAACTGGTGATCTTTCAGTTAGCGACACAAGGCCCCGCCTACTGAGCCACACCAGTCAGGGTGTCACCAATTTATGAATATTAATTTTGTGTCCTGCTACTTTGATGAATTCATTTACTTGATCTAGTAGGATTTTGTTGAGTCTTTAGGGTTTTTAATGCACAATATCATGTCATCTCTTAATAATGACGACTTCGTTTCCTCCTTTGCAATTTGAATGTATTGTATTTCTTCTTCTTCTCTGATTGCTGTGGCTCGGATTTCCAACACAATGTTGAATACAAGTGGTGAAAGTGGACATCCTTGTCTTGTTCTCGATCTTGAGGGAAACACTTTTAGTTTTTGCACATTAAGTATGATGTTGCTTATGGGTTTGCCATATATGGCCCTTACTGAATTGAGGTAATTTCTCTTTATTTCCTCTTTACTGAGAAGTTTTATCATAAATGAGTGCTGGATTTCATTAAAAGCTTTTCCCTTATCTACTAATATGATTATGTGATATACCACAGGTACTGATTTGCAAATGTTGTTCCAATCTTGTATTTTTGGTATAAATTTCACTTGATCATGGTGTATGATCTTTTTAATGTGTTGCTAACACATTTAATGTTTGCTAACATTTTGTTGAGGATTTTAGTATCAGTGTTCACCAGGGATATTGACTGATACTTTTCTTCTTGGTAGTGCCTTTATCCAATTTTGAAGTTAGAATAATGCTGGCCTTGTCAAAAGATCTTAGAAATTTTCCCTTCTCTTGAATTTTTTGTAATAGTTTGAGGAGGATTGGTGTTAGTTCTCCTTTGAATGTTTGGTAAAAAGTGCCTTTGAATCCATCTGATCCAGGACTTTGTTTGCTGGGAGTTTTTGATTCCTGCTTCAATTTCATTAGTTATAATTGTTCCATTTAGTTTTTTGATTCTTGCTAATTCACTTTTGGAAGGCTGTATTTTTTCTAGGAATTTATCCATTTCTCCCAGGATGTCTACTTTTTTTATAGATACTTGTTCATAGTGTTTTTTTACAATCCTTTTTATTTCTTTGGTGTCACTTGTTATTTTTTTTCTTTTATTTCTGATTTTATTTATTTAGGTCCTCTCTCTTTTTTTCTTGATGAGTCTGGTTAAAGTTTTGCAAATCATCTTTATCTTTTCAAAGAACCAGCTCTTGGATTCATTGTGCTTTTGTATTATTTTTTTAGACTCTATTTCATTTATTTCTGCTTTGATGTTTTTTATTTCCTTCCTTCTACTCATTTTAGATTTTGTTTGTTTTTCTTTTTCTGTTTCCTTTATGTGCAAAATTAGATTGTTTATTTGAGCTTTTTCTTGTTTTTTGAGGTAGGCCTGTAATGCTATGAATTTCCCTTTTAAGATTGCCTTCCTTGTGTCCCACAGATTTTGGATTGTTTTGTCCTCATTTTCATTTGTTTTAAGGTAACTTTTGATTTCTTCCTTCATCTCATTGTTGACCCATTCATTGTTTAATAACATTATTAGGTTCTATGTCTTTGCATGCTTTTCAATGTTTTTCTTGTGATTGATTTCTAGTTTCATAGCATTGTTGTCAGAGAAGATGCTTGATATGATTTTAGTCTTCTTAAATTTATTGAGACTTGTTTTGTGTCTTAACATGTGGTATATCCTAGAAAACATTCCATGTACACTTGAAATGTATGTATATTCTGCTACTTTGGGGCAAAATGCTTTGAAAATGTCAATTAAATCCATTTGATATATTGTGTTGTTTGAGGCTGCTGTCTCCTTGTTGATTTTCTGTCTGAAAATCTATCCACTGAAGTTGACGGGGTGTTAAAATCGCTGATTATGACTGTATTTCTGTCAATCTCTTCTTTTATGTGCATCAGGATTGCTTTGCACATTTAGGTGCTCTTATATGGGTGTGTAAATATTTATTGGGTTATATACTCTTGCTGGATTTTTTCCTTTATCATTATGTGGTGTCCTTCCTTGTATCTTAATATAGCCTTGATTTTTAAGTTGATTTTGTTGGCTATGAGTACTGCTACCCCAGCTTCCTTCTCTTTCCATTTTCATGAAATCTCTTTTTCCATCCGTGTTAATCTCTTTTATTTTAGTCCATGTTTATCTTTTTATCTGAGATATGTCTCTTGGAAGCAGCATATTTATGGGTCTTGTTTTCTTATCCACTTAGCTACCCTGAGTCATTTAGAGCATTTAGGCCATTTGCAATTAAGGTGATCATTGATCAATATGTTTGTAGTGGCATTTTATTGTTAGACTATTTACCTCTGTTTCTTTTTTTCTCTCTCTTTTTCTCTTAAAGCAAGCTCTTTAACATTTGCTCCAGTACTAGTTTAATGTTAACAAACTCCTTTAGCTTTTTCTTGTCTGGAAACCTCCTTATTTCTCTTTCTATTTTAAATGATAGCCTTGCTGGGTAAAGTAGCCTTGGTTCTAAGTCCTTGCTTTTCATCACCTTGAATATTTCCTGTCACTCCCCTCTGCCCTGAAATGTTTCTGTTGAGAAATCAGATGACAGTCGAATTAGTGCTCCCTTGTATGTAACTACCTGCTTTTTCCTTGCAGCTTTTAAGATTCTCTCCTTGTCTTTAAGCCTTGTTATTTTAATGGTGATTTGTCTTGGTGTAGCCCTCTTTGCATTCAACTTGTTTGGGACTCTCAGAGCTTCCTGACTTGTGTGTCTTTTTCCTTCACCAGATTAGGGAAATATTCAGTCACTATTTCTTCAAATAATTCTTGACCCCTAGCTTCCTCTTTTCCTTCTGGTATTCCCATGATGTGAATGTGGTTATGCTTCATGTTGTGCAAATGTTTCTTAAGCTCTTCTTATTTTCTTCAATTATTTTTTATTTCTGCTTCTTTGCCTGGGTATTTTTTTCTATCTTATCCTCCAAATTGCTGATTTGATCCTCTGCTTCATCTAATCTTCCAGTATATTATATTTATTTCAGATATTTCATTCTTTATTTTTGCCTGGTCCCTTTTTAATGGTTTCTATGTCTTTTTTCATGTGGTTTAGTATCCTTAAAACCACTTCTCTAAACTCTCTATCTGATAAATTGCTTGCCTCCATTTTATCTAGATCTTCTTCTGGAGAATTCTCTTATACTTTGGGTTCTGTTTCTTTGCCTCCCCATTTTGGCTGCTTCTTTGTATTTGTTTCTATGTATTAGGTAGGTCTACAAAGATGGTGATGTAGACTTTTGTCAGACAATGCTTGTGACTGGCTCTAGTCATCCTATTTGGAGCTATCAGTGACCCACAGCATGTGTCTCACTCTTGCAGGACTTTTTGTGCAGAAAGAACCAGGATGTGCTCCAAGGCCAGCTGTTATCAACATTGGCCCTGAGGAGGATCAGCTGAAGTCTCCTAGAGCTCTCAGAAATCGTCCTTAGTTATTAAACTAGTCATTGATATAGCCTCAAGCTGTGATTAGCAACCTGGCTTAAGGTCCATAGGGCGGGGCAGAGTAATTCCTGTAGGTGGGGCTATTGCTTTTCCTCAGGCTGATGCCATTTGGAGAGGAGTCCACTGCCTGAGAAAGATGGCTTCTGCAGTATGGGGACTATCTCAGCACAGGGTTCCTGGTGGCTGTTCCTTCAGTTCTCTCCCCAGAGCCACTGGCCCCAGACTCTCCTCAAGTGTCTCTAGTCCACTCAGCCTTCCCTATACTGGAGCCCAGGGTAAGTGGCTCCAGATGAAATTTTCTGCTTTGGCCCTTTAAGAGGCTCTCTGGGTCTCTAGCAGTGTGTCCCTGTCAGACAGAAACCCTGCTGCTTTTCACAGCTGGATATTATCTGGTTTCTTTTCTGTCTCTGGTGCTATAGGTTGGGGAGTCCAACTTGGGGTTTAGACCCCACACTTATCAAGGGGAACCCTCTGGCTGCTGAAATATCCCTTCAGGACTTCAGCTGCCACCCATGGGATTCTAAACAGCCCTGTCATGTCATGGCTCCTCCGCAATCCCTACCAGCCTCACTGTGGTGAAATGCTGTCTTCCGTCTGTGGCTGTATGCCCTCACCTTTTATTTTTCCTTCTTGTCTGATTGCTATGGCTAGGGCTTCCAGTACTATTGTGAATAAGAGTGGTGAAAGTAGACACTTCTTTTTATGTTAGTACAGTTCTTCCAATTTTCTCACTTTGTCCCCCTCTCCCCAGCCCTCCTCCCATTTCCATAGTCAGTCCCTATACTGTTGTCCATGTCATGGGTAATTCATATATGTTCTTTGACTAATTCATTCACTTTCAACCAGTCCTTACCACCCCCTCCCCTCTTACAGCTGTCAGTCTGTTCCATGTTTCTATGCTTCTGGTTCTACTTTGCTCATTATTTCATTTTGTTTATTAGATTTAAAACAAATATAAGTGAGACCATATGCTATTTGTCTTTCACTGACTGGCTTATTTTCCTTATGTAATAGTCTCCGGTTCCATGCATGCTGTACAAAAGGTAAGAATTCCTTTTTCACTGCCGTGTAGTATTCCATTGTCTAAGTGTCCATCAGTAGATGAGTGGACAAAAAAACTGTGGTACATTTACACAATGGCATACTATGCCATAGTAAAAAACAAGGAATTCTTACCTGTCCTATTTTTAATGTTAAGGGAAATGCTTGTAGTTTTTGCCTATTGAGTATGATGTTGGCTATGGGTTTGTCATATATGACCTTTATTACATTGAGGTATGTTCCCTCTATTCCCATTTTGCTGAGAGTGTTTATCATGAATGGGTGCTGGATGTTATCAAATGCTTTTTCTGCATCTATTGATATGATCATGTGATTTTTTCCCTTCATTTTTTAATGTGGTGTATCACTTTTATTGATCTGCAGATATTATACCAACCTGTGAGTGTATAAGTTTTGGTTTTGGGGCCTTACATGCTTTGTGTGTGCCCATGCATGAACCACTGGGAACCTCTGACCCGTTCCCATGATAAGAGCTGCTGCCTCCTTCAGCAGGGGACCAGGAGTCATCATTGGGACATGGAATCATCTTAGCTGACTTGTTGCCTGAAACAGAGCCTTATGGTGTAGTCACCAAGATCTAGTTGGTTTTTTACTTAGCATTATTGTGACGAAAGCTGATTAATACAGCATGTCTCAATTTTTGTGCAAACTTTTCCTTCTGAGTTTGTGCTTAGGATTTGTGGCTGCTTTAGTGGTTGCAAGTGTGGTGAAACCCTGGAAAAGTTATTGAAATCAAGCCTTTCGTTTACTCAGACCTGTGAATTTTTGATGAAAAAGAATGTCTGTCGGCTGAAGGTAGGACAGGAGACTGTGTGTGAAGTTACAGAAAGGCTGCGGACTAGACACTTAGGTGACCAGACATGCAACACAATGGAGATGGAGCAGTTCTTCTGTGAGAGATTTATAGCTGCTACTTGAATTATGTACGTGAACAACTGAGCACGTGCTGTTGAGGAAGAGCCATATAAGATGGCATGGTAAAAGGGAAGGATAAAGATGGAGTTGCCACTGCCCCAGGAAGCTGAAGGCCTACTGCTCTAAAGTGTCTTATTCGAAAGGAGGGATCTGAGTTTGCTTTACAGTTGGCTGGATCCACCTGCTCCAGGAGGCTGTGTGGCTAACTCCCTCTATAAGCTTGAACCAACAGAACGAAATGTTTTCTGAGATGTCAACATTTTCCCTGGACTCTGAGAGACTACCAGAGGAAGAGTGGCCTGGGCAGACAGTCAACTGTGACCACAGAACAACTCTGTCATTTTTTTCAGATCATATGTTCTAGAGTGAAACAACTTTGCCTTTTACTGTGGACACATAAGCATCCTAGGAAAAACATCCAGAATTCAGCCATAGACAAGAAGTGTATCTTCATGAACTTTTCTGGCTGCTGCTGGCTTCCCTGCCTTAGCTGAATACCAATGATAGGATGCCAAGTGAGTACTATAGTGCTTCTTTGTGAGGTTGAAAGAAAATGTGAAAAAATATCCAACCAGTATTTACTGAATGAGTAACATGTCCTGAGGTAGATGTTTGTGTGGCTTACTTCATTTGCTCCTTATGCAACAATCCTGTGAGATAAGTATTATTAGAACAATTTTACAGATGAAGAGTTAATTAGCTTACTTTTGGCCACAAGGCTAAGTGGTAGAACTGTTTTGTAGACCTAGGATTTTTGGTTCTTTACCTAGTCTTCTTTCCATTATGCCTGAAACTTTTCTGAAATTTAATTTTTGGATTTGCAGATAGAATTTGGTGGACAGATGGTGGTGGTTGATTCTATTAGAAAGATTACGGTCAAATCACTATGCTATATACACTTTAAATTTATACAGTGTTATATGCCAATTATATCTCATTGAAACTAGAAAAAAAGAGAAACAGATGAGGGGAATGCAAGTGAAGATATCGCAGACTATGTTGTGGAGTGGGAGCAGGACAGGTAGATAGATGAAGTTGGGACTTCCTTCTCAATCTCAGGCTTTTCTGCAGGGCCTCAAAACTGAGTTAGAATAGATATTTGCAATAGGCAAAAAGAGGGCAAAAGTCTCCTCCAGCCTCTAAGCCTTTCTCCACTATCTAGTTTATGCTGCTGAGAAGACTTCTGATATCTGATCCACAGAGACTCCTATGCGATGCCAAGAACCCACAAAACTTAGAGAGGCCAGTGGAGCCCAGAGTGGAATTTTATTTTCCATTGACACTTTTGTTAGCTCTCAACCAAGAGGAGAAAGGAGTGAACTGGGCTCAAAACATTAGCCCTGCTGAGTAGACAGTTCCTTAGCATTTTCAACTCTTTGCCTTTCTGTAACATGTGGGAGTTTGATAGTATCAGTGCCTTTCCCCCACTTTTTAGCAGCAAAATCTTTTTTTTAAAATAAGATATGATGTAGAATCCTCAAATGTAATGTAGATTAAATTCTCCTGGATATAGCAAGGATTAGAGGCCTGGATCCATGTTCCTTCTAGTAGCCCCTGAACATCCCTGAGAAACCAAATTTGTGGACCAAATTTAAAACTGCTGATCTAGGTGATCTCTAGGGTCGTTCCCAGAATTAATAGCTTGGAAATCCAGAACGTGCTCATCTAAATTACCTTCTAAATTGCTCTGGTTCTACTGAACACTGATCTCTTCTGCAGGTGTCCCTTCCTTCTGCCCTCATCAACTCAACACAAGCAGCAGCTGCCTTGCTTTGGGTTCTTTCCCATGAACCACTGCTTTGACTAATGGTTCGGCATGAATGGTGGGTTGAGGGTCATATCACTTTATAGTACAACAGACACTTCAAAACTGAGTTTAGCCATCTCTGTTCTAAGTTGCCCCATACCCATAGCTAGCAATGGATAATTCTTTAAGGACTTTTCTCCTTGAAAAAACTTTCCTCCAGGGTGCTGAGTTCCCTCACTGTCCATACATTCTCTCCCCCCCACCCCTCTCTTCTTTTTGAGGTCACTCACCTCTCAGAGATTCCCTAGGCAACATCCAAATTCTTCTCCCTAAAAAAATTGTAAAAAGGTATTTATTTTTCCCTTTCTTTTATTGTCTTCTGGTCTTTTACTGTCTTCATAAACATTGTTCTATCTAAACAGCTCAATGAGGTATTTTGCTTAAAAAACAACAACAGATAATGCTGTTCCTATGAGAAATTCTGACAGAATACTTTAAAAATACATTCCCCTACATTCCAATTCTTTCTTATAAAATTCCATGAGGGATTTGGGTTAAGAGGTGGAAAGATAAAACAGGCAAAAACACTTGATGTCTGCCCCTACGCTGTTCAGAGAATAATTGTTAGACTCTAGGAAGCCACAGACTGAAATGAAAGTTCTGATGGCCTGTCGGCATTGCCACACTCGTCCTGGCCAGCCTCTCCCGAGTCCCGTGATGTCTCTCTGTTCAGCCATAACAGAATCGAGTGTTTTTCTTTTTTCTTTTTCCCAAGCCTTAATAATACTCACCCAAAGAAGATATGTTTAAATTTTAGGTGGATAGTTTGGGGATATTTGTAGATGTTCTGAAAATTTTAACTTTTTATTGTCTTTATATAAAAGAAGAAGAAATAGTACAAAGGAGATCCCTATTCCTATCACCTGTCTTGATAAATTTTCAATTCATGGCAAATTCTATTTCATCTAACTCCCTGCTGCCACCAGCAGACAGATGATTTGAAGCAAATCCAAGACACTAAATCATTTTATTTGTAGTATTTCCATATGCATTTTGAAAAGCTAAGGACTCTTTTAAGAAACATTATCACATGACCATTATTATAATCTCAAAAATAAACAATATTTCCTTAATACCATCAAATAACTAGTCACTGATCCTATTGTCTGCAAAACATTTTTTAACAATTGTTCAAATCAGAATTCAAATAATATTTGTATATTGCAATTATTCAATATCTTGTGATTTATAGACTGTAATTTGTAGGTCTTATAATTTATAGGCTGTCCCCCTCCTGGCTAATTTTTCTCTCTTGTAATTTATTCATTGGAGGAGCTAGTTCATTTGATCTGTATTTGGTTTTATAGATTGCATCATCACACTGTCATTTAAAGAGATCTTTCCCTTATATGTTTTAAAAAACAAAAGTTTGATCTGGGGACTTCTCCTTATTGGTGGTGGTATCTACTTCTGGTAAGAGTTACTTATTCAGTTACCCCTCTTTTGATAATATTAGGAATAATTAATGATGATTTCCTGCATTCATTAGTTTATTGGGTTTCTAAATGATGATAATTTATAATTCTTTTCTAATGTATAAGATGAAGTAGCTTTTTTCATCAACTACTTGGTTATCCTCTAGTACAGTTAGCATAGGAAAGGCAAGATACTTGCTTGATTCTTTCTTTTTGTTCACTAGTTTTTAGAATATTGAATTTATTCTCTATCATTCTCCAAAGGTGGCCAATAAGTAATTATTTTAGTGTCATAACAATTTAATACATTTCAACATATATGGTGTGTCTTAATCCATTGTAGTTAATATTAATGTCCAAATTATTTCATCTTTGGCTGTGAAATCCTTTTCTAGTTAGCTCCTGGTCTCTTTTGACAATCCGATAGTCCTAGTCTTATCTTAATCATGATAGTTTCTTTGCTTTCTAGTTTTCCAGTTTTGCTTTCTTTGCTTTCTAGTTTGTATTTCATGCATAGGCCAAGAATGAGCTGGTGGTTCCTTTAGGTGGGAAAGGTATCAAGCCAAAAATAATCTGGTACTTTTCTTTCATAATAAACATGTATTTATTGTAGAAAATTCAGAAATATATTTTATTTTTAAAAAAAATTGAATTAATTTATTTTTAGAGATAGGGGAAGGGAGAGAGAAAGAGAGGAGGAGAAACAGTGATGTGTGAGAGAAACATTGATTGATTGCCTCTCACACACCTTTAACCAGAGACCTGGCCTGCAACCAAAGCAAGTGCCCTGACTGGGAATCGAACTGATGACCCTTTAGCTCGCAGGCTGGCACTCAGTCCACTGAGCCACACCAACCAGGGCCAGAAATATATTTTAATAATGGAAAAATAATCATTTATCACTGATAATCCTTCACTCTAAAACAATCTGTGTAAAAATGTTATTGAATGACCTTCCACTCAGTACTCTCTTTAAATATATTTACAAAACTTGAATTCTTTCTGTAGATTTTTCTGTTTCCTTTTGCTTATGTCCACTCACATGTGTGTTTAGGCAGTGCATTCTGGTTACCTATGTTCTCTAAATTGAGAATAAAGATAATCAGTTGTGATGAGCTATGAATTGAAGGCCTGATTACTGTAAACCTATAGAGAACAGCCAGAGAAGTAAAAGGAGGGACCATCTGTAATTAGAAGACGAATTTCCCATAAAGAGACATATTTTCCTCTACTGTTCAAGTCTCATAGCTGAATACTTTGGAGGCCAGTAATTAGGTGGTTAGAGAATTCTCTAAATTCCCCAGAAAATAGCATCATCTTTCACATTTCTGCACTGTATATATGGAATGAGGTAGAGGTAGGTGACGTGACGAAAAATGGGCACTTTTGTTTTTTGTTGACCCTGTATGGAGGAGGATGATACTTGTTTGGAAGGAAACGTTCTTCAGCATTATCTTTGCTTTGGAATCCTCTTTTCTATGGGGTTGGGTTTAAATTGCAGGGTGCATCCTGTAGCCATTTCCTGCCACTTCATGAAGTGGCTAGAGTGTGTGAGGTTTAGCCACATAAAGACCAATGACATTTAGGAACCCACACTGCTCAAATGTTTTTATCACTTTTTTCTCTGTTCATCTCCTCTAAGGCATAGGGTAACTTGAGATGCTGCACTTGACCATTTTTTCCTGAACACACCCACTCAGCACTGTCTGTGAATTCCACATAGAAGGTAGGCGATGGCCTGCAGAAGTACAATGTGAAGCTCACTGTGGAGTGCATTTCTTCAGTGTTCCTACAGGAGGGCTGAGAGTGTGAATTGAAAAACAACATACCTTTAAAGTGCTTAAAATTGATGGTAAAATACACATATCATAAAATTCACTGTTTTAGCCCTTTTAAAGTGTACAATTCAGGGGCATTAAGTACATTAACAGTGTTGTACAACCATCACTGCTGTCTAGTTTGGAAACTTTTTCATCACCCCAAATGAAAAATGTACCTATTAGAATAATTTTGCATTCCTGTGCACCCCTTCCCAGCTTCTTGCGATTACTAACCTGCTTTCTCTCTCTATGGATTCGACTGTAATGAACATACATACAATATGTGGCTTTTTGTGTCTGGGTTCTTTCCCTTAATATGATATTTTTAGGGTTCTTTCATGTTGTGGCATTACATTTCATGCCTTTTTATCATGGATATACCACACTTATTTATTCATTCATTGCCTGATGGGCATTTTGGTTGTTTCTATCTTTTAGCTACAGTGGACAGTTGCTGCCATGAACATTTATGTTCAGGTATTTGTTTGAACACCTGTTGTCAGAGGAGGTCATTGAGAGGTTACGAGCACTGGTTGACCTGTGCGCTGGCCCCAGGTGATCTGAGGCTCCTCAGCCCCTTCCCTGCCCTCGGAAGGTGTGTTCTTCCTGTCTTCCCCAAACCAAAACTGCCCCAAGGACACAGCTTGGAGATAGCGATGTGTTGTTGAGACCATATGGACATGACTGACCCCAGTTAAGGCCTCTGTATAAACTTTTAAGATCCTGGTGGGCCAGTGCGGGGATCTACTTATCTTGCAGCCACCTAAGACGGGCTTCATTTGTAAGTTCCTTTGCTTATTAAACCTGCCACCTACCAGTCTGGAGTGTCCTGCCTATTCCTTTGATCTCTCCTAGCCCACCATGTGCGGGGGGCCTGTTTGTGAACCAACACCTGTTCTCAGTTCATTTGGGTGTGTAGCGAGGAATAGACTTGTTGTGTCATTTGCTAATTTGTTTAATTTTTGAAGAACCATCAGCTGTTTATCAGAGTTATAAAGAAATTAGGGCTGAGTATTTTGATAGTGAAATCTATCTACAGGTAAATTAGAAAGTAGTTTCAAAACTTTCTTCCATTTTCCTATCCTAGGACTCCTCACTCCTGGATTTCCAGATTTTTTTTTCCTGAAGCAAACCATTCTGGCCTATGTCCTTCTTTCTTAACTGCCAACTCACCATCAAACCTGTCTTTGTCTTGTGTTATTCTTTCATGGCACCTGAAACCTAAAAAACAGGAATCCATTCTATCATGTTTGGATGCTTAATGAGGGATTTCCACAGTGGACTGAAGCTAGGGTAAACATCAGCGTGGCCTAGGATGCTTTCTCAATGCTCACGTACTCCGAGCTTTACCTACTGAAACACATGTTCTGGAGGGCGAGGCCTCGTGTCTATATTTTGAAAAGCTCTACCAGGTCATTCTTTTGTACATCTCTGTTTAATAGTCAACAGGTTATGTTGCCTTCATAATTTATAATTTAATAGGAGTGTTCAGGGTGTAATACTCTATCTCAAAAGTTAGGGCAAATGATAGTGTTTCTGGTATTAAGGCAGGTAGATAGGAAAGACATTTTGACATTCTGGAGCATTTAGGGGGCCCGAGATACCTTGATTCACACTGAGTAAGGAGCTGGTGAGTTATAGAACTATTCATCATGATTCCAGGGACATATTGTTGGTTGTGGCTGAAAACAAGCTGGCTCCATTAGAAATGAAGATTCTCTAATCTTGTTTAGTTGTGATAAAGGGACAGTGAGTTGATTGGAAAGTGCTGTGATTTGTTTAGTACAAAACAAGTTAGGGATCCGGCAGGAATAGTTACTTCAGTGTGCTTCCAGAGGAAAGAATAAAGCTGAGTGGGAATTAGTTTTTGTAAGAAACAAGAAGATATGCAGTATTGAGGCTTGAATACGTCATGTCTCTTTTCTTGTCAACTGGTTGGTGCAACATCTAAATATGAAAATTAGCTAACAGACTGAGAGGGCACTGTTATCACTCAGAAGAGGAGATAGTAACCCATCATTTTCTAATTTAGAAATTTGTGGTTATTTGGAGTTACCTGGATTTGATATTTATGCTAGATAAGTACATATAATAACTTGTTTTAGAACAAGCTATTGATTTTAACTATTTATTTCTATATAAACACTAATTTAATAATTTTTATTGATTTTTCCTACCCTAAAACTAGCTGTTCTTAAATTGTCATGTCTGCTCCACCACCTACTAGAAGCACTTACTGTGAGGGTTTATTCACAAAGAGGAAATATAAAGAATGTGATGAGGTGAAGAGTCTTAAAGCTTGGGACGTCCTGACCCTTGTTCTTAAATCTACTGGAAATAATGGGATGCATATCTCATGGAGGTAGTTTAAATATGACTTAGCTAACATTTTGTGAAACTCATGGAAAATTACATATTTTCATAGGCTATTAGTAATGAGAAAGAAATCTTAATACTATCTTCTTTAAACACATGTCAGGAATATTACTAAATATATTTAATATAATTCAGGATATCAGTCAGTTGTTGCTCGGTGGATGGATATCCTGGGCTAGGAGAACAGGTGTGTTATGCCGACGGCACTGCCAAATTCACACATGGGCTGAGATATGAATAGTGGTGCTAATTACACTTTGCAGAGCTGGTAGCCAATTAATGTAATAGAGACTCTCACTAAACTTAACCTCACATCAGCGTGCTAAAAATAATATAATCCCAGTGGTGACTGATATGCTGATTTTATTTGCTTGTTTAGTTACCCTAAGAATATAGTACATTTTCTTATATTCTCTGACTGCTGTCGAAATAAAGATGGAATAAAAACACCATCGAAAAATACTGAAGAATTTCTTCCATAATATACATTCTTACAACCTGGTTCAGTTGCTTTATCTTATAGCCTGGGGCTATCAGGTTACATTGCATAGTAAATAAACTAGTTCAATGTCACAAAGAGATGGGTACTAAAAAAACCTTTTTATTGTATATATTAATTTGGAAGTTCATAGCTTAAAAAGTGAATAGGCTTACCCCTATAAACAGATGAGTGTCTTCTATGCCTTGACAATTTAAGCAAATAGTTGCCACACTTTACTTTAAAATTAAGTCACAATCCAAAATGTATGTTTTCCAAACATCATAATGTATAGACTCACTTTAGTGAAAAAAACCTTACATTCATTGTACGCCCACTGAATTAACTGATATCATTTTAAGAAAATGGTACCAACATTCATGCACTATAACTAGGTATAAGCTAATTATGGTTATAAATGCTAAATAATTTTCAATCAAAATGTATATACAAATTCAATATCAAGAAATTACCAAATTAAACAAATCTAAATTCTGTACTGATTTAAGAAAACATAGTTACTGAGTACGATGGACTCTGACTCTTGAATTCTCCTTAGTTTTGGTATCCTGGACTCAATTTTCCAGTTTTTTACCTGAGCCAGAGTGAGAATTCATTATTTATTTAGCTCACCAGGATTTCATTTGGCCTTTGACTGACACACATGTCGTTTCTATGTAAAGTCCTCCTCTGCCTTCTCTGTGTAAATCCCTGCAAATCGAATGGTACTACTTGGTGTCAGTGCAATAGAAAAATGAGAGCGCACGCACTGAAATAGAGCGAAAGCACTCATCAGCGCGGTTCTTACCCACCTGGTCCACAGTACGCTTTCACAAATTCTTTAGATTATCATTAAAAGGAAGACAAATAAACAAGCAACCTCAAAGAAACAAAAGAAGAAAACACAAAATTAAAAACCCCATTTTTGGCAATCTGGCAGGACTTTCTGCCCTCAAATTTCTCTGAATTGACTTGGTTTGTGTTGGTGCTTAATTTTCTGGTTCTAGATATACAGCTCTGTAACTTGGCTTCAGTACCCACCTCTGACCCAGATTCTGTAGTTCCTTAGAATTCATATTTTGCATTTTAGACTGATGAACCCCTCATTGGATTTTGGCTTTCTGACTCCTGCACCCGGAAAGGGGGCGGGGGAAACAGGTTGAATAAGAAATAGTGTGTAGAAAAATCTCCACTGCCCTTCAGCCTTCTCTGTTCGTGGCAGTCTGTTAGGAAGCCCACTAGCCATGCCGTATATTGGATTATATCAACCATCATTCCTTGCCTTCCTCTATTCTATCTCTATCCCACATTGTACTGCCTTATCAATTGCTCTAAAATGCAATCTGATAAAGACATTCCATTTTAACTGAATTGCCCGCCACAGTTCATACTCTTTTCATGTATTCAAAGACCCTTCATAATTTAACCTCAACTTACCTTTACTTCCCAAGCATCCCCGCCCCCCCTGCAGTACACCATGGTCCAGCCAAATTGGATCACGGTTTGTTCCCTGTGCTTTGCTACTTCTGTCATTGTTGCCATTCTGTCTGCTTGCAGTGCCTCGTCTCCCATCTGTGCGTTCTGAAATCTGACTCATGGCTGAATGCCCAACTCAGATGCCGCCTCCTCTGTGCTGAAAGCATTCCCCGACCATCCCTGCTGGAAGCCAGGCTCCCTCTGAATTCCTAGTGTACTTGGTCTTTCTTTCCATGACCCCAATTTCATGCTGCCTCACATTATAGCCATTTATGTGCATGTCTCACCTTTCACTCCTGGTAGAGTGTCAGATTCCTGGAGGCAGGAGCCAGGCCTAATTCACTTTTCTATTTTCCCCACCGTCTAGCCCAGTGCTTTTGGCATAAAAGAAAGTAAATACTATTTTCTGTATAAATAGAAAACTGAAAATCACAATTCTTGAAGAGAGGTGAATAAATAGTTTAATACAGCTTTAGGTAATAGTTGCTAACTTACCTTTAAAAAATAAGATCAATCAATAAAGTCTGATAAATTTTTTCCAGGTTTCGGTCCACATAGTTATTTTTGTGCATGATCAATAACAAATGTAACAATTTGTTTGAAGGTAAAAAAAATCACTATTTTAAAAAATAAGCAGCCAATTCAGTCAGTAAAATGAGAAGAGGCATTTTATGCACATGCAGGAGATCTAATGGGAAAACAGAGCAATGGCCCAAGACTCCAGTCCAAGGACATGCTATTAACCATTTAGAAAGTATGTTTACAGAAAAGAGCTGACTTCAGGGGATCTATGAGCCCCTGTACTTTCTGGCAATCATTTTTTTGCTGCCAACATTAAAACATGAATAACTAATTCACATCAGTTCATTGACTTCACTGACTTAGTTTTTACTTATTTATTTTCTCTTGGTGCAGCGTATATTAATGGGAAAATGAAAACACATAGAGATACATTCTTCTACTTAACTCCGACATGAAACTGAGGTCAAACTTATCATTCAGAGAAATGTTTTGGGTTTTAAATAAATAATTTTCTTCTGCTGGTCCCTATTAGTATAAACATCTTTATGAATGGGCACATTTTTCGCCTGCTAGAGTTTATTTTCAGTTGAGTCTAAATACAAGGTTTTCTCCTTATTACATCACTACAGGTTGCCAAAGTTATAATAGTAAATTTATCAAAAGGAGGTATCTGCCATGCAGAATGTTCTTAGTTACGAGGAGACTGCATGGTAGAATGTCTGAGTGACAAAGAGGGCCCCCCTTTGAAGTTGGCAGTAGTGAGCAGAATCATATGACCATAAGATGATCAGGAGACTGATATGCACATGGATGGCTGTCTCACTCCTGAGAATCTGACCATTGTCCATCAAAAGCTTTTGCAGTTCTGGAGGCAGTGTGACCAGCACATTGTTTTTGGCACTTTGGGGGTACAGTGTAGTCTCCTGGAAAAGTTGCAAAAATTGGATTTTCTTTGGAAAATTAAACTATGCCTATGGGCCAGTAGCAGTGACGTACAGGATCCTGAGAGCAACAGCCTTCCCTCGAGAATGGATGAAAGCTAACATAGTGTTATGACATGTAAAGAAAAAAAATTGCCTGTCAGAAAGAGGGGCAGTTTTATTATCCAGGAATGTACTGAGAAGAATCAGAGACATGTGTGGACTATGCCTTTCCAAGCACTGTGTGGGGCAGAGAGCATCCTAGCCAATGGCTGTTTAGTGCAAGATGCTGGTTGTACTGGCAATGCTCTAGGCAAGATTATATCTATCATGGAGAAGGGTCCAAATAGTTATAGCTGGAGCACTTTGGGTTTATTGGTATAACCCCCTCTACTATCAGCTGCAGACATCTGGTCACCTTGATGTGATGCCATTTGCTTTTGATTCATTTGACAGGTGCCTTGTTTTTGTTTATAACTTGCCTTCCCTTGTAATTTTGTTTATGATTAAGCAATGTACTCATTGTGCTGGCACAGAGAAGTCTGGTTTCTACGACACTAACATTTCTCAGGTCAAAGTAATAAATTTGATAACTTTGTGACTTGGGTAAAGTAAATGGATCTGTTCTCTGTGCACACAAAAATCTCTTTTCTGAGACTGGGACACTGAGGCTGAGAATCTGGGTTGAGGTGAAGCAAACTCACAAAGGAACTGCCATCTTGTGAGGCTGTTGGGGCCACTGCCCAGAAGTTTGGCCAGATGGAGGGGGGGCCTGCTCGTTTGGAGCATAGTCTCTGAAAGTGGAACCTGCAGGGCCCACACTCTTGGATGTTGGTGTGGTTTGTTCACCGCTCACAGATATCTACTGAGGGGTGAGTAGGCCTGCACTCTGGTGCCTGAGCAGGTCCACCTGCATGAAGGCTCCTTTTTCCAATTTGCAGAAAGGCACAGTTTGGTCCTGAACTGGAAACTTTGCAATGGTTACAATACTCATGAAAGGTATTTTAGGGCAAGTTATATATGTTTTAAAACATTACTGGTCATAACCAGAGATTTTGAGTGAGGTCTCCAAATATGTGGATCATTCATCATTATCAGGAAAAAATTGCAAGTATGAAATAGACTATATATTTATTTATACATGCTATTTGTGTAAATATTTAAATTGGGTACATGTATAACTGTTCTGATGTGCTATGTTCATTATTAAATATATTCAATAATAAGATACAATCCTAGCAGTGGTATTGCTGGGTCAAAAGGCAGGTCCGATTTTAGTTTTCTGAGAAAATTCCATACTGTTTTCCATAATGGTTGTACCAGTCTGCAATCCCACCAACACTGGACCAGAGTCCCCTTTTCCCCACACCCTCTCCAACATTTGTTGTTTATTGATTTGTTTATGATAGCCATTCTCACCAGTGTAAAGTGGTATCTCATTGTGGTTTTAATTTGCATCTCTCTGATAGCAAGTGATATTGAGCATCTCTTCATGTGTCTCTGGATCCTCTGTATGTCCTCCTTGGAGAAGTGTCTGTTCAAGTCCTTTCCACATTTTTAAATTGAGTTAGTTGTCTTCTTAGAGTGAAGTCATGTGAGTTCTTTGTATATTTTGGAGATTAAACTTTTGTCTGAGGTATCATTGGCAAGTATGTCTTCCCATACAGTTGGTTGTCTTTTTATTTTAATGCTGTTTTCTTTAGCTGCTCAGAAGCTTTTTAGTTTGATGATATCCCATTTGTTTATTCTTTCCTTTATATTTCTTGCTCTAGGGGACATATCAGTAAGAACCCTAAAACACCAATCCCAAAGAACCTATGCACCCCAATGTTCATAGCAGCACAATTTACAATAGCCAAGAGTTGGAAGCAACCTAGGTGCCCGTCAGTAAATGAATGGATCAAAAAACTATGGTACATATACACAATGGAATTCTATGCAGCAGAAAGAAAGAAGGAGCTCCTACCTTTTGCAACAACATGGATGGAACTGGAAAGCATTATGCTGAGTGAAATAAGCCAGGTGTTGAAGGACAAATACCATATGATCTCACCTTTCACAGGAAGCTAAACAACAAAACAAAAAAGCAAGTAAAATATAACCAAAGACACTGAAATAGAGAACTGGCTGACAGTGACCAGAGGAAAGAGGGGAGGGAATTTCAGGGGAAATAGGGGAGGGATATAGAGGAACATATATAAAGGATACATGGACAACAACTGAGAAGGGTGGAAATGGGAGGGAGGGGGAGAGCACAGGGGTGGGATGGGATGGGAGTAATAGACAGAAAACTGTACTTGAAAAATAAATAAATTTTAAAAAGATAAAATATTGAGAAAAAATAAATATATTCAATAATAAAAAGGCAAAATAAAAAGAAATGCAAAACAAACTTGTGTACTTCACTTTTGAGACCACTAATGATGATCAAAGTAGGCCTCTCCTTGTCTTAATACTAAAAGCCTATTTCAAATTTCAGTTATTTAAGCTTATCATTTCAACTCTAGAAATTCTTTACAATGATGAATTTTAGCTGTTAGTGTTTAGGTAGGATCTTAGTCTTGGCCATCTTTAAGAAAGAAATAAATCAATTAAATATCCAAAAATATACAAAAGCTTAAAATTTATTTATAATACTTTGAATTTTATGTTTCTGAAATGCATTTTCAGAGCACACAGCAAAGTTAAAGTTGAATATGTTTCTGAAAATTTCGCTATCTTGCCAACAATAGGTGTAATAATACATTTATGCTCTTAAAATGGTTTTAAGAAGGAGCCCAGTTGACCACATCTGGTGCAGAATTGGTTGTGGAGATCAACCTTTCCTGCTGCCATGATAGATTTCCATAAGTTTTGCTTTATTATCATTGATCACTTTGTCTGGTTGTCAGTTTCAGGTATTTGGTGATAAAACTATAGTGCTTTTCTTGTCTGCATCTACATATACTTTAGCACTGGTGTCAGACTCTGTTTGCCAGAGCGATTCCATGGAGAGGATTAATTAGCCTGGTTATGACTCCAGAAGAGCTATTCAGAAAGAGCCTGTATAAATTAGGTTAACCCCTCAGAAGTTACTAGAACTTCAACACTCACCTTGCACCTTACTAGAAGGGTGTTCTTCAGAGGCCAAGGGATTGTTCCGTATATCTGCAAGAACTATAAGAGGAATGAAATTTTTTCTCCTTTTATTTTTTTAAAAATATTTTATTCATTATGCCATTACAGTTGTCCCATTCGCCTCTTCATTACCCTCCCCCTGCACAACCCTCCCCCCTGCACAAACCTCCCCCAATGCCCCCTTTTAGTTCATGTCTATGTGTCACAAGTTCTTTAGCTCCTACATTTCCCATACTATTCTTCTCTTCCCTGCTGTCTATTTTCTACCTACCATTTATGCTACTTATTCTCTGTACCTTCTCCCCGCTTCTCCTCCCACTCCTCTGTTGCTAACCTTCCATCTGATCTCCATTTCTGTGGTTCTACTCCTGATCTATCTGTTTGCTTAGTTTGCTTTTGTTTTAGGTGTGGTTGTTAATAATTGTGACTATGCTGTCTTTCACTGTTCATATTTTTTATCTTCTTTTTCTTAGATAAGTCCCTTTAACATTTCATATAATAAGGGCTTGGTGATGATGAAATCCTTGAACTTGACCTTATCTGAGAAGCACTTTATATGCCCTTCCATTCTAAATGAAAGCTTTGCTGGATAGAGCAATCTTAGATGTAGGTCTTTGGATTTCATGACTTGGAACACTTCTTTCCAGCCCCTTCTTGCCTGTAAGGTCTCTTTTGAGAAATCCGCTGACAGTCTGATGAGAACTCCTTTGTAGGTGACTATCCCCTTACCTCTTACTGCTTCTAGAATTCTCTCCTTCATTTTAATCTTGGCTAATGTAATTATGATGTGCCTTTGTGTGTTCCTCCTTGGGTCCAACTTCTTTGGGACTCTTTGAGCTTCCTGGATTTCCTGGAAGTCTATTTCCTTTGCCAGACTGGGGAAGTTCTCCTTTATTATTTGTTCAAATAGGTTTTCCACTTGTTGATCTTCTTCTTCTCTTTCTGGTATCCCTATAATTCAGATGTTGGAAAATTTAAAGATGTCCTGGAAGTTCCTAAGCCTCTCCTCATTGTTTTGAATTCATGTTACTTTATTCTTTTCTTTTTGGTTGTTTCTTTCTTCCTTCTGGTCCACTCCATTGATTTAAGTCCCAGTTTCCTGTCCATCACTATTGGTTCCTTGTGCATTTTGCTTCATTTCATTTAGTGTAGCCTTCATTTTTCATCTAATTTGTGACTAAAATCAACCAGTTCTGTGAGCATCCTGATCACCAGTATTTTGAACTGTGCATCAGATAGGTTGGCTAACTCTTGGTGGCTTAGAAGTATTGGCTCTGGGGCTTTGACCTGTTCTTCTTCTTGAGATATAATGTTTTGGTCTGGTCATGCCTGTTACGTATGAGAGGCAGAGGCTAGGTGTTCACTGGGGTGGGGCAACCTGGTTGCTGGGTTGTGATGCTGTATGTGGGGGCGGGATCAGAGGGAGCAATGGTGCTTGTTCCTCTTTCTCTGATTTTGGTCCCCTCTGCTGCTTCCCACAAGCAAATTGTGCCCTTGTGGTGCTGGTTCCCAGGTGGGTGGGCTTGTGTTTGTTCTAGGAGCCTGTGGATCTCTCCAATGAACTCTCCTGTGAGGCTCTCAATCTCAACAAACTCTCCAATGAACTCTCCCAGCACCTCAACCCCTGAAAGTTTTTCAATTGGTGCTTTTAGGCTTTAATTCCCGGCGCTGAGGCCCTGCATTGCATGGTTTGTCTCACTGTCAATTTTTTCACCTGGTTTATCTGCATATGAATGTGTGACCAACCACCTTGCACCCTCACTGGGTCTGCCTGTTGCCACCCAGGGCCTGGGATCTGCCAACCTCTGCCTGTGCAACTGGGTGGGTCCGGCAGCCACCGCTTTTTCCTGCTGTAACCCCTCTCTGCCGGCTGCTAACTCTGTCCCTGTTACGGGTCTGGATGGATGGTTCCTTGTTGTCAGACTTTGGTACAGTTTAATTTTCTGTCTGTTTTGGTTGTGTTTTGTTTCTAAATCTTTGTTGTCCTTAAATTTGGTTGTGTGAGGAGGTACAGTATTTCCACCTATGCCTCCATCTTGGCCAGGAGTCCTGGAAAGAAACTTCTTGTTTGTACTTGGAGAAAATGATTTCTTGGGTTAGTAAGATAAGGAAAGGGAAGTGAATGATAAGGGGGAGTATCTATCTATAGACTTTTGTTTTATTGAAGGAAGTCCTATCCTTTGGATATTTAATATTTACTTATATTTGACATGTGCTGGAGAGCTTTGTTTGGTGATTATTTTGGTTACCTCTCTCAATGCTCAGTACTACTTTTATATATATGTCTTTGATCTCCTCAGAAATACCAGGTATCTGGTGAGAACAGGTATGTAGAAATCATAATCTAGAACCAATTATATATTATAGACTCACATGGGAAGAGTTCTCATTGATTTCACTGTTAGGGGCTGTAGAATTAAAATAATATGCAAGACTCATGTGTGAGTGTTGGTGGTAGGGACTCAAATATAAATAATTGGTTTTCAATTTAAATACTGAGTATTATTTATACATATATATCCATACATTTAATTCATGTGTGTGCATTTACAAAGTGATTACACATGTTATTTCATTCAGAAAGTGGAACATGCAATTTGATAAATTAATAAGGTAGATATTATTATTCCGATTTCACTTATAAAGAAACTAAATCTCCAAGAGTCTCCAAGATATTGAGCAAAGGTCTCCAAATATGTCGATAATTCATCATTATTAAAAAAATTACAGGTGTGAAAATATATATTTATTTATATATACTAGAAATATATATCTAAATTAGGTACATGTACAACTGTTCTGATGTACTATATTCATCATTAAACATATTCAGTAATAAAAAAGAAAATACAGAATAAATGCAAAAATTTTTGTGTACTTCACAGAAGTATAATGAATGTAAGAAGTATATTTAGCAAGTGGTAAAGAGCAAAGAGTAAATGCCAGATTGTGTAAATCAGGACAGAGAATACAGATTTTATACACCAAGAACAATGGGAAACTATGGCAGGTGCCTTGACTGATGCCCTGACATTATGATGATGATGATGATTACGATGATGATGATAAATGGACACAATCTTTCCAATGATGTCTAGATGTATTTATTTAACTGCTTATTTGACATATCTTCTTGGGTGCCTCTTAAGTGACTTAACTTGTCCAACATGAATTCTTTTTGTATTCCACAGCTTTTCCTTCCCAGTCTTCAAAGCTAAATGGCACTGCCATCATTCTGTTGTATATGTTAGATACCCAAGCATTATTCTCAATTCTTCCTTCTTTTTTGGCAATCCTTCACATCAAGCCATAGTCGATATATGAGATACATGTCATCACTTCCAAAATATATCTTCTCTCTGCTTGTCTTCATTGCCACTGTCAGCACATAACTGCACCACCACTGTCTCCTGCTAGGCTACACTTCCTCCTGTGGGGCTTCTATACTTCACTCTCACCTCCAGTCAATTCTCCATGCAACTGGTGTGATCCAATATGTAAAGTGGATAATGTTCTTTTCCTGTTTAAAAACCTGCCATGGCTTCCCATTCTTCTTGGTGTGTAAAATCTATATTCTTTATCCTGATTTACACAATCTGGCATTTACCCCTTGCTCTTAAGTGCTGGCTAATTATACTCATTATGTTCATTATACTTTATCTGCTCTAACCTTTCTTCAAGTTCCTTAAACATGCTAAATTCACTCCCACTTCAGATCCTTTCATGGTTAGCTCCTTACTATCTTTGGGTCTCAGTTTAAATATAACCTTTATATAGAGGCTTTCCATAAAAATCTCACTTGAAGTAGTTCCTTTCCAGTATGATACATTTTCTTACCTTTTCTTTCCTTCACAGAGCTTATAACAATTTACATTTTTGAACTATTTGTGTTGTTTATCTTCCTTTGTGAACTGTGAACTCCACCATGAACTATTTGTGTTGTTTATCTTCCTTTGTGAACTGTGAACTCCACCATGGTGCTGGATCTGGAAGAGGTAGGGACACTCCTGGACCAAGAGAGTTCTCTGGAAATATAGTAACTAAACATCGTTACAGTTTGAACTTCCCAGAGAGCCGGCTCAGTGGAAATAAACAAGCCTGAGGTTTATTGAGGAGTGCTTTGGGCATCAGAAGCTGTGGGAGGGAGGATGAAGAAGCAGGACCAGGTGGAGAGAGAAGTTGAACTGCAGGGCATTCTCAGTGGACGCCTCAGCCAACCAATGGGAAGCTCTGAAGCTGGATGATCATTCACAACCACACTGGCTTGGGCAAAGGGGCAGGGCCTTTATAACCACCACATCGACTCTTCATTGGATGTGGGCTGCCCTGGTAAGGTGGCGACCTTGAGTATGGAGGCTCTCTTCAACAGAAGCAATGTTTGTAGGGGTCTGACATTGGAGGGCTGTCTGCCTGCAGTTTTCCTAGTAGTGGGGGACTGGGTCCCTCATTCCTAGAGAAGAATCCAGGTGGTGCAGGTACATGTTCAGTCACTTGTGCACTCAGGAAATCCTGGGACAGATTGATACCTGGTCTACTGCTTTAAGATTTACTATATGTGGTCTGTATCCTCCTGGATTCAATTGGAACACAGTTGATCCAAAAACCTGTCTCTAGGAGAACTCATACCTGTTGTTTGGGGCTGGATTTGAATATAGACTTATTTTTCTGGTGCCTTATAGCTGCTGGCCAAGAAAAAAATAGAGTTGTTCTGTCCTATGAGTTCTGCTAGAGGATGGTGTTTTTGTAACATAAGATTGTGAATTCTAATCCTAGTATCATATGATTTAAATTTAGCTGGGAGTTGGGCTGGTTATGTGTCTTGAGCACATATCTATTAAAAGAAAGCCATGGGCTACAAGAGAAAGAATTATCACATCTTCCCCCAATGTTTTGAAAGTGTTGAAAGAAGGAAGAATATTTAGGAAGTGAGAAATTTAGTAGAAATTTGTGCAGACATGGGGTAACTAGTCTCAGGGAAGTTTTTTAAAAATGTATTTTATTGATTATGCTATTACAGTTGTCCCATTTCCCCTCTTCACACCTCCTTCCACCCACATGCCCCCCTTTAGTTCATGTCCATGGGTCCTACATATGAGTTCTTTGGCTTCTACATTTCATATACTATTCTTACCCTCCCCCTGTCTATTTTCTACCTACCATCTATGCTACTTATTCTCTGTACCTTTTCCCCTCTCTCCTCCTCCCACTCCCCTGTTTCTAACCCTCCACATGATTTCCATTTCTATGGTTCTGTTCCTGTTCTAGTTGTTTGCTTAGTTTGCTTTTGTTTTGGTTTTAGGTGTGGTTGTTAATAATTGTGAGTTTGCTGTCATTTTACTGTTTATATTTTTTATCTTATTTTTCTTAGATAAATCTCTTTGACATTTCACATAATAAGGACTTGGTGATGATGACCTCCTTTAACTTGACCTTATCTGAGAAGCAATTTATCTACCCTTCTATTCTAAATGAAAGCTTTGCTGGATAGAGCAATCTCGGGTGTAGGTCTTTGGATTTCATGACTTGGAATACTTCTTTCCAGCCCTTTCTTGCCTGTAAGGTCTCTTTTGAGAAATCCGCTGACAGTCTGATGGGAACTCCTTTGTAGGTGACTGTCTCCTTTCCTCTTGCTGCTTCTAAGAGTCTCTCCTTATTTTTAATCTTGGGTAATGTAATTATGATGTGCTTTGGTATGTTCCCCCTTGGGTACGACTTCTTTGGGACTCTTTGAGCTTCCTGGACTTCCTGGAAGTCTATTTCCTTTGCCAGATTGGGGCAGTTCTCCTTTATTATTTGTTCAAATAACTTTTCTACTTGTTGCTCTTCCTCTTCCTTTTCTGGTACTCATATAATTCGGATGAGTTAAAGATCTTTCAATGTTTAAAGATGTCCTGGAGATTCCTAAGCCTCTCCTCATTTTTCTGAATTCTTGTTTCTTTATTCTTTTCTGATTAGATGTTTCTTTCTTCCTTTTGGTCCACACTGTTGATTTGAGTCCCAGTTTCCTTTCCATCACTATTGGTTCCCTGTAGATTTTCCTTTATTTCATGTAGTGTAGCCTTCATTTTTTCATCTAAATTGCAATCAATTCTGTGAGCATCCTGATTATCAGTGTTTTGAACTAGGCATCTGATAGGTAGGCTATGTCTTCATCACTTAGTTGTATTTTTTCTGAAGTTTTGATCTGTTCTTTCATTTGGGCCATTTTTTTTGTCTTGGCATGCCTGTTACTAGTAAAGAGCAGAGCCTTAGGTATTCACCAGGGCAGGATAACCCATATCACTGGGTTGTAATGCTGTATGTGGGGAAGGGGTCCAAGAGGGAACAATGGTGCCTGTTTGGCTCTCTGCCAGATTTCAGTCACTTCTCCCACACCCAGAGGCAAATTGGGCCCTTCTGGTGCTGATTCCCATGTGGGTGGGTTTCTTCAACAAACTCTCTTGTGAGGCTGGGAGTTTCTTGCCCTGCTGCCTTAACCCCCACAGGTGTTTTCATTTAGAGGTTTGGGGCTTTATTTCCCCACGCTGGGGCCCCAGGTTGTGTGGCGTGTTTCACTCCCTAGTTGTTCCTCCCGGTTTATCTGTGCATGAATGTGGGACCGCCTGCTCCACCAGCCACTGCCTTGCCTGGTCCGCCAAATGCAGCCTTGCCGTGAGTCCTTTCTGCCCCACTGCCCGTCTCTGCCTCTCCTACCAGTCTGGATGAATTTGTCTTCTTTAACTCCTTGGCTGTCGGACATCCATACAGTTGGATTTTCTGTCAGTTCTGGTTGTTTTTTTTTTTTTTTAATTGTTGTTGCCCTTGCTTTGTTGTGCGAGGAGGCACTGTGTATCTCCTTATACCTCCATCTTGGCCAGAAGTCTCAGGAAAGTTTTAATGAAGTTAAAAATGTCAACTAATTGACTTGATCACATGTAAGACTTGCAACGCTTTGTATTTTTATTTTTAAAAACATCTGTTTTTCCTTATAAGACTTGTGTTATTTTTACTGATAAAATGTGTAGAGTTAGTACCTCTTTATATAAAATGGAAATGCGAGATGAATTAGCCATGCTATTTTAAAATTATAGGTTATAAAGAATTTTACAAATTAGTACTCACACAGAGTGCTTAGACCTGAGAATGGGCCAGAATGTTGCTAAAAATATGAAACAGGGGAGACTGTTCAATATGAATGGGTGGCTCATTTAGCATTAGGATTTTCACAATCTTCTCAGCAATTTGCTCAGCAGACATGAAGCCTCTTCACCTTAATTTTTTTTAAGATTTGTATTTATTTATTTCCAGAGAGAGGGCAAGGGAGGGAGAAAGTAAGGGAAAGAAACATCTGTGACATCGGCTGTATCTCGCAGGCTGCCAACTGGGGATCTGGCCTACAAGTGGGGACCCGGCTCACAATCCAGGCATGTGCCCTGACCAGGAATTAATCCAGTGACCTTTTGGTTCATTGGCTAGCGCTCAGTTCACTGAAGCACACCAGTCAGAGCTCTTCACCTCAATTTAGACAGTACCTCTAACGGTGACTCTGATAGAACTTTAATCTTATCGTGGCTTAGAACTCTACTATAGAAACATGGTAAAAAGCCCTCAACCATAAGAACAAGACTTCAAAAGGGACCTGGGAAATTCTGGGTTTGTGAACTTGCAGTGAAACTAAATACATGGTTATTTATTTTTTAGCTGCTTTCTTTTGCAGCCAGAAAATTCAGTGGAGAAAAGATGGTTTTGTTCTTTTGCATATCCACACTAGAGAACCAAATAAAATACGGAAGACCTAATAAGATTTAGTTTTCCAGCAATATAAATAATTTAATCAGATTAATGACATTGTTCCACCTGAGGGGTTCCATAATTAGTGGATTATTGAAGCCACGTGAAAGTTATCTGCCATTAGCACCTGGAGGAATTTCTGTTGTCTTAGATCATGGAGCCCCACGATATGAATATTCCTGTCATACAAACTGTAAAGATAATAAGCCCCCGGCATTTTGTAAGCTATATAAATCCACAGATTTCACATTAAATATTTAAGGCACAGGAGGTGTTATTTGTTAGGATATAGACGAAGGGAGTTCAACTGCTTCAGCAGTTCTTTTCCTTTTCTGGAAATCTCTTTTTTTCCTTAAGGTACTTTTACGCCTTTATCATTGTGTCCCCACCCGTCCTGGCCCCTTTTGTTTGTATATTGTTTTGGTTTCTCTGGAAGTGGTCTTCGGATTTTGTATGAGAAACAGTCAAAATATTTTTACAGAAGGTTTGTCCTTTTCATATAAAAAGGACATTCATACCAGGGGTGCAAATAGCAATGAATCAAATGGTATCTTGATATATGGCAAGTGCTAGAATTCTGTGAAAAGACCATCTCATTACTCTGTCCCTAAAATACTTAAAAAGCAAATTTTTTTCATCATTATGTGTTCATTTTTTTCATTTATGTGCTATTTCACTATGAGAAAAAAACTAGCCTTTAAATGTAGACCTATTATTTCACTTTTTATATTTTTGTAAGGCCTTTCATATAAGCAAAAAATCTTGCTTTTACTTAATTTTTATTGTAGTTTTTCCATTACAATTTAGTTCCCTTATTGTCTGTCCCTCGCCAGCAATCACTACACTATTCATAGATCAGATATTAAAAGTACTGTGTGAAATCATGTGACTAAATCATTAGCATAGAAAACAGTGTCATGTGGTTGCTAGAACAAGGGATGAGTAAAATGGGTGGGGAGAGCAAAAGGTACAAACTTCCAGTTATAAAATAAACAAGGCCTGGCGATGCAATGTACAGCATAGTGACTAGTTAATAACATGGTATTATTGTATGTTCAAAAGTTGCTAGGAAATATTTTAAAAGTTTTCATCACGAGAAAAAAATATTCGTAACAATGTATGGAGACATGATAATTAGACTTATTGTGGTAGTCATGTTGTAATGCATTCAAATAATGAATCATTATATTATACACCTGAAACTAATGAAATATGTCAATTATACCTCAAAAAGAAAAGAAAACACGGTCACTGTAGTTTATAGAGAGATGACATAGACAGTTTGGCTGTAGCAGGATGTGCTGCTGACGTGAAGTGTTTCCAGATTAGAGCGCTTCTTGTTGAGTAAAGGTGCTGCTTTCTGAACTAGGTTCTTTACTTACAATGATATATCACTCAGGTTACATGATATCAAATGGGTAAGCTGAGGAGAGATCAATGAAGAAGTATTTGTAGACCCATGGGCAAGGTTAATAGAGCCTCCAAGAAATGGAGACACACACCCAAGGTAGCAAGAGTAGAGAGCCCTCACCACACATAGACCATAGGCCGGAAGGGGAAAGCAAAGGGATTGGTTACCTCTCTCCTACAGCTGTAGATGAGCTGTGCCCAACCAGAATTAATGTGCATTATCAATGTCAGCCATGGACCCAAGATGCTGCCAACCCAGGGCCTGGCAGGAAAGTAGCTGGTGGAATAAATACCCCCAAACCTCTTTCCTCTCTCCCTTCATACCTTCCATCCACTGAACCCAATTGGAAGCCAGAGGACAAGGGAGCTTGCTGTTGCTATTCATGGAAGTCAGGCTCCCAGGTCACAAAGCAGGGTGGGAATGTGTGGAGAATCTATTAGGTGGCAAATGGTCGTATCTAACATGGTCGTATTTTTTAGGTTTGCAGCATTCTTCTGATATGAGATGTAGACAAAGTACTATGAGAATGGTATAATTTAAATAATGACGTGTGCTGTATGAATTTACAGCATTGTTAGCTAAACTGTGAATATATATATAGGAGGTGGGGACCTAGAAAAAACAGAATTATCTTCTGGAGGGCAGGCCCCTTGTAGCACACGCTTCCTCTGCTAGGTGAGTTTTCTAGGAATCCACCTGTGTCAGTGTACCAGCTGGAGTTGTGAGAGGCTGCATTCGGCCTCAGTGAATTTTTTTTGATGACTCTTTTAATGCATTTGGCCATTGCATGATGGGAGATATATGAGTACACCTGCCCACACCATGAATGTTTAGCGGCTCTTGACCAAAAAACAGCATGATTCCCATGCCCTACCCTCCCTATTCACTCAGTCTTGCTCCAGGTAACTTATTTTTTGTTTCTCTGGGTGAAAAAAGTCCTCAAAGGGAAACGTTTTGCTGATATGGAAGAGGTGAAACGAAAAATTGCAGAAGCACAAAAAGGCATCAAAATCGATGCATTCAAAAGCTGTTTTGAGCAGTGGAAAAAAGATGTCTTGATAGGCGTATTGCATTAAATGGCAAGTTACTTTGAAGGTGGCTGAAGTTTAAACAAGTAGGAATAAATACACAATTCTTTATAAATAAATTCTGTGTTTTCAGGCTCCTCATACTATACTGTAAATATATATATACTATATATCTGTTGTCTATCTATATACAATATTTGCATATACCACAAAGCATCACTGCTGTTTCCCTCGATAATTTATAAAATTATTGGCTAGTTAGTGGTAAGGGACTGTCTCTGTCATAATCATATTCAGATTCTTATTTTCTTAGGCTCATTCTGGAGTATCTGCGGACCTGATGTGTGTGGTGGGTCCTGCTCCATGACGGTCTGTGTTGGAGTGAACATGATTTTGCATCAGGGTTTTTATATTCACAAAACCCACTGCCCCTATTTCTGCAATTGTCCAAAGTTAATAGGTCAAATACAGAGTTTTCACAATATTTCTATAGTTCTGGCTATCGTTGTTTTTAATGTGCTATTGTATAGATCAATGCAATGCTAATATATAGTAAAATTTGATCTCCAACATTGGCTTTGAAATGACTAGTTAATTGAGGGTATTCCCTCTTATGTTCTCTATTTTCTGCAGTGGCAAGAGAAGAGATTTTATATACTTAAAGGGAAGATGTTAAAATAGTCTCTTAGATAAAGAAAACAAGCCCTGACTGGTGTAGCTCAGTGGATTGAGTGCGGGCCTGCGAACCAGAAGATCGTGGTTCGATTCCCAGTCAGGGCACATGCCTGGGTTGCAGGTCGGTTCCCTGCAGGCCAACTCCCAGCAGGGGACACACGAAAGGCAACCATACATTGATGTTTCTCTCCCTCTCCTTCCTCTCTAAAGATAAATAAATTAAATAAAAAAAAAAAGAAAAGAAAACTTCCCCACTTTGCTGAAATAATTGACTCTATACTTCTTTATATCCATCTGATGTTCTTTTTACTCCTTGTTGCTTATCCATACTGCTGTCCCAGGTGAGGCATCTTTAACTTTTTCCTTTGTCTATCTCATGCCCTCTTTCAATGGGTTATGCCTTAATACAGACTTTTTTTAAGAGGAAGAAGAAAAGCACTTGTTTGCACAGTAGTGAAGGATTGCAATTAATTTATACTATCATCCCTAGGTTTCTTGGTATGGGAAGTGTGAATATATAAAGCTGAGGGTTAGCATTTGGGCAGTGGTTTCTTCTATATAATTAAATTTATACCTTTGGTATCATTTGCACTTTGTTCCATGGAGTTAGCCAAATGGGCAACATGGAGAAATAAAAGGCCCATAAAAGATTAGCACATATTATGTGGTTTACAGGAACAGCAGGAGGCCTTTTGAAATGCCTAAACTTGCTGAGATGTTTTAATGGAAGAATGTTAAAGTTGTCACATTCATGTTAAAACTTTAGTGGAGATAACCAATGACCTTGACATACTTATGATGAGTTGTGGTTTGTATGCTTAAGAGGACAGTGCAATTAAAAATATTTATGTAATTGCTCTTTCAGAGAGCCTTGGACATTAGTATGAGGTTATAAATTACCAGAAGCTTCACTAAAGCAGAGAGAGGAGGAAATTCTCCATGGGGTGGTCCTGGAATTTATCTATAGAATTCTTGCATCTTTGCCAAGTCTGAAGTCATCCTGAGGGCATTTCAGGCAACTGGGAAGTTCCTGGTGGGCTGATAAAGCCACTGAGTTATAACATGAATCTAATTCTTCCCTCAGCAGTAACTGTAAAACATATATCAGAAATATATCACCTCCTTTTAGAAACCTCTGATTAAATAAGTAGTCAATGTTCTCTTCAATTTTTCTGGCATCAGTGGTGGTCTAAATAAATCATTTTTAAACAAATATGTTTGAAACCTTTTACCCTATTTTAAATGATAGAGTTGACTAAGTAAGTCTTTATCAAATGAGAGTGGTGCCTTTTACCCTGTCGCTGTCTCCATTGGAAACCCCTCGTTTTAGAGATTTGTAACTCAGATTTCCTTGAGGGAAGAATCTTGGCATTCAAGCTAGTGAGAGCAAGTGACAGCTATTCATTGTTACTTCTTGCTGCTGTTTGTTTTTATAAAGTGCTTTATTTCCAAACTGAATTATGGAAAAGCAAACAAAAGCCTTAAGTAGGTCAAGGGTAGGTTTTTTTCTTTCTTTTTTCACTAGTAGCTCAAGCTTTAATTATATAACAAAAGGTATATACTACTGAGAAAATTACCCAGTCTGTGTTGGACACGGGACTATTTTCTGACTCCTTCTTGTCATCAACCAATTTTTTTCTCTGTTCTCCTCTCCTCTCCTCCCCACTACCCTCCCTGAAGTCCTTATAATTTTGACTAAAATGCTCACCCCAATATCCTCCGTTGTTTTAAAGATACTTTTCTTACTCTTAAATATAGTATGGATACAAATGTTTCTATTTAAAACAACTTAGATAATTTGCAGTAATTTTGGGTTAAACATTGAATTGTTTAAGCACTCAATCATTTGGAAATTGTGCAAAAATGTTTATATTCTATCCCTTGGAAAGCCCTTTATGGGGCTCATGAACTAGGTAAGCCTGTGTAGTGGAGAGAGGTAGAATTTTACTAGCGAAATGATTCTTATCCAAGATAAAAAAGTTGGATCAGAAGAAAAATTCCAGCGATTTTGTACTGGGAAAGGCGCTGATGAGATGATAGGTCCAAGGGGAATTGTAAATAAAAGAGATTGGTTGAGAAACTGGAGCCGAGAAACAGACACAAACAGGTGAAGCTAAGGGTAGAAACAAAATGAAAAAAGCAGTGTGGGGACAGGTAAATGCTGACTGTCCGAATGATTTTGGAGATCTGGAACAACCAGGGCTGTCCAACCTTTGGGCAGCTGTGGGCCACACTAGAAGAAGAAGAGTTGTCTTGGGCCACAAATTAAATATATAAGCACTAACAAAAACTGACAAGCAAAAAAAAAAGGTTTTAAGTCAATTTATGATTTTGTGTTGGGCCACATTCGTAGCCATCCTGGGCATCACGTGGCCCACAGGCCATGGGTTGGACACCCCTGGATGGCTTCTTTTTATGCGTTCCAGTTGTATTTGCATGCAGGTGAGCTAGACTGAGTTAGAGCCATGGGTGTGGGCTGAGAACTCTTTATTTTATACAAAACTTAAAAATTCTGGTTTTATTGGTATCACTTCTTTAGTTGGTGAGTTGCTATGGTATAGCGTGGTCTGTTGGGGGAGTGTGTGTCTTTTTTCTATGGGTTTTTTTTTGAAATATATTATCAGTTTTTGACTGAGTCTCTGTTAACTTAAAGCTTGTGTCAGGATCAATGACATAAAAGGAGTGATTTGGGAGGGAGTCTCGAATTCAAGGGTTAGGACAAAGCTGAATTACTCAACCAATTCTTCCAATTAGGATAACTGGAAAAATTGGACAGCATACTAAAAAGCATCTGCTTGTAGGCACAGGAAAAAACAAGAGTAAAGAAGAACTGAACTAAAATCTGGGGAAGTTCAGAAGCCCAGGGATGAGTTTTGGTGGCTTTTCCTCTAGAGCCATTTGCTCATTCTGGAGGGTGTGGCTGAAAGATTTAGTGTCAAATGCTGGGGCAAAAACTGGAGTCCAGTGTCACAGGGGGGAAGTGGGGGACTGGTGACCTCTCAACACTTTTGGTTAGGAATCCAAAGAGCTGAACCTTAAGGAAAAAGGGAACTGGGACAAGGTGTGCCTTTTTGGAACTTCGGCTCAGCTGTAAATCATTTCAATTTCTGAAGTTAGGGTGAAGTAAACCCATATCACTAGTTCCCCTAGCTGCATGCCAACATTAAATTTAGATTCTCTCTGGTAGAAGTTAAGATTATTTCACATTTGCAAGTTATTTCTATAAAAAGTTTTATAAATGCAATGCTTGGCAAACAATAGAAACATAAAGAGAAAAGAAAACATTAGCAAAAACAGCAAACACAACAGACAATATAAACAAACCCACCAAGGCTCCAGAACTGGAATTGCCAGATAGAAATTTAAAAATAACTATTCTTGTTATATTTAAAAAGATAAAAAAACAAAATAGAGAATTTTTGCAGAAATCAAACACTATACAGAAAAAGGAAATTCTAGAACTTAAAATTATAAAGCCAAATTAATACATTCAGTGGATGATATGCTAAACATATTAGATGTAGATGAAGAGGGAATTCACAAACTGGAAAGTAGATTAGAAGAAAAATCCAGAAGGAAGTATTGAATTACAAAAAGATGGGACACACAGAAAATAGATTAAAAAAAAAATACAGGATAGATGTTCTATAGTTTTAATTAGAGTCTTAAAGGCAAGGAGATAGCAAACTGGAAAAGCCATATTTAAAGAGATAATAAGCAAACTGGAAAAACCATATTTAAAGAGGTAATAGTCAACAAATTTCCAGTGTGATTAAAGACATCAAGCCACACATTCAAGAAGTGATATTTTAGTATGATAAATTAAAAAAAAATCCATCTCTAGATACAAAGAGAAAAATCTTAGAAACTGGCACAGAAAAAAAGAGAATCAAGTCAAAGGAGCAATAATTAAATTAACAGTTGACTTCTCAGCAAAACCAGATATGAAATTAGCAAACAAATTAGGAATCAAATCAGAGAACAAGATTAGATTTAATGTCCGGAGAGCTGGGACCAATAGGGTTGCTAAAGTCAGGACAGAAGATTCGTAGGAAATGATAATGGAAAAGTTAAAGTGAAATAACTCAGTGGTATAAGTTGTGGAGTTGTATATGTACAAGTGACTGCATTTATGGACTCTTCTCAACATCATCAGTGGTTAAGCTTTGAAATGTTGGTCACAGATTTCTAGAAATTGGCTTTTTATTCTTGGTCTTTAGTACTTTTATTCCAAGGCAAGAAAGATGTTACATAGCATTGTTCCTGACTTCTTCATAGATTACAGTGGCTTACCTGGATCTTTTAATAGTTAATGATGAAGAAATTATCATAAAACTAGACATTGCCTTGCTTGATGCAAAAGAACATGGTTAGTCACTACATGATTTAAAGCTAGTCCAAAGCCATCACTATCATTCTATTCAAAACTTCAAGGTAGTGACAGATGACTGTGAAACAATACTTTCTATTTAAAAAAAAACATAAAGGAAACTCATTTCAAAGACCTTGGTCAAAAATATTTGGCATGAACCAATATTTTACAAATACTGTGGTTTGTACATTAGCAACAAGAAACATATCCTTGAGTTCAACAGTCTTTGAAATCAAGAATTGTTCTTGTGTTAGTACTCGCCTATAAAAATAGAAATGTTCCCCTCCCTCTTAACAAAACCAATGGCTTGTAACCATATTCTAAACAAAGTGTTCTCAGCTGTCAAAGTGCTAAAAGCATCCTCTCAATATTTGCAACAAATCATTGTAAGTCAGTATACTATATTTTAAAAATATATTCCAAATAATATCATGCCTACTTCAAATATTTTAACCACTTCCAACTGCATCTATTCTTATCAAATTGCCTATATTATCTTCTCCATTTGACCTTCTCTATTTGATATCAGGATAAAGAAAGGAAGCTCAAGAAGAGATTTTGGCAGATGCAAGGCCATAATTAATGAAGGTGTTTATGTCGAGATCTTGACAACATGACTGCCAAAAGCTGCATCTGAAATTTGAGATTCCCTGAAATAAAGATAGACTCTGTGAACATTTTCCAAATAGATCCAGTTCAGACAAGGACAAGTGAGTAATGCCTGAACCAGCTGCAGAAAAAAGATCAAGAATTAATATGACTATGTGACACTGACCCAGTCAGGAGGAAAGGTATGACTGGGTAATGAATAGATTCGGGACCCAGTGCCTTTCTTTTTTTTAATTTTATTTAATTTTATTTGTTTATTTATCTTTAGAGGGGAAGGAGAGAGGGAGAGAAACATCAATGTATGGTTGCCTTTTGTGCGTCCCCTGCTGGGAGTTGGCCTGCAGGGAACCGACCTGCAACCCTGGCATGTGCCCTGACTGGGAATCGAACCTCGATCGTCTGGTTCACAGGCCCGCGCTCAATCCACTGAGCTACGCCAGCCAGGGCCTAGTGCCTTTCTTTAGGCTTTGCTTCCCAAGACCTATATGACCCAAGAAGAGGTCTTTCCTACTCTTTGAAGAGCACTCAGCTTTGCATGGAAACACTTGGCCAGAAATAAAGACGGCCACATATACATGTCTTAATTCTATTATTTGGTTAATTGATTTAAAAAAGGAATTATTGAAGCAGATGATCATTTAATATAGCATCCTGTGACCAATGTTTTCTTTCTATAAATCCTTAATGCTAAAGGGATCAACATTAGAAACTCTTCTATGTTGATCATTAAACTAAGTGATAATCTTTATAATCCCTTGGAATATAAATTCTGTGAGATACAGGGTGATGGAAAGCAGAGAGGAAAAAAAATTCAAGTACTTTTTGCAGGCTTTGGCTTTTTACCATCTGCTTGTTGATTCATTGGTCCCATTTCTTTCTCATCTGTTTATTTGCATAGCGGCACCAGCTGCCCCCTCAAATTTGAATTGCCTGACTTAATCAGACAGGCCCCTGATTGAGAACTGAGTTACAAATTGGCAGATGAATACCAAATTGTTTTTAATAAGACACAGAGTTCTGGGTGCTTTGTGCCCATGCTATAACTGTTTGCTGGCAGCTACAATAACCAGCAGCGTTCCTTTCATCTTGAAGAGAAAGGCAAAAGGCATTCAAAAGAAGCCTTTGAATTTTGTACTCAGAATTTCCACTCATCTGCCTAATGTTCTTTTTTTTAATTAGAAGGATACACATATGACTTAATTAATCAAGCCTGTCTTAGGGAATTATGCATTTATTAATGGTTTATGCACTCGAGCACGTTATTAAGGGATTTGTGCTAAGCACCTGACATAAAGCAGACTAATTTTGCTTGCTTTGCTTAATGTATTGAGAAACGGCATGTTGATCAGATTTCAAAACATTCAAACTATGAACTAATGTCCTATTTAGAGGGTTTAAAAATTCAGTGCATTGGAAATCTAGTCTTATAATGCTTTCTTTACAAGGCACTCTATGATGAGAAAGAATAATGTGATGGGAGGAAAAAGCACTAAAAGGTAAAAGAAAAGAGTAGGGAGGGAAGCCCCTGAGGATAGAGCAAGGCCTTTAGAAGTTGAATTTGTGGTTGGTTGTTTTGGTTTTCCCACGGTGTTTGGTGACTACCATCTGAACTGATCTTGCAAAGCCCCCCACTGGGTACGTGAATGGCTGAAATGACTGGATTGCACCTGTTATAATATATAGACCTTGTTAGAGGACTGAATATGTTAATCCATATTCAAATGGCTTATCTAATTGTCTTTTGAGCTCCTTATATTACTGACCATTTGATCATTTTTATTCATACCAGTAATTAAAAATATATCACCTAGTGTAGTCAATACCATTATTAAAAACACATTACACATTGAACCAGGAATTCCTTCACATAGACCACCAAAATCTCACACGTTAACTTTTCATTCTCATGGTTTTAATAACTGAAAAATAGCATGAGAAATATATCATAGAATTATCTGTGTACTTATTCAGTAAAAAGAAATCTGGTTTGACCAAACGGAGAACAAGCTTTGAATTTGGGGCCTTTTTCAGAGGGTCTCATTTGCATCAAACAGTGGCTAGAAGATGGCACAGGAGGGGAGCCCCCCACGAGCTGCAAATATTAAAGTCCGCTCTTCAACATTGTTCTAGGAAAGCAGAGAATGTAACAGGGATTATTGGGGTCCCCCCAAATGGGGAAGTTCCCCCAATAACATGGCTGGGGGAAGGGAAGTAGAGCAGGGCCATTGAGAGTTACTTTGCATATCTAAAGAACTTGGCCAGTGTCTTAGTAATGTTAGGTAGCAGTGCCTGCAACCCTCCAAGACAGAGAGGACAGAACTGTAACTCTGTAGCCAGAGGGGCTTGCTGCACCTTTGAGAGAGGCTTGGAGGTTGCTCCTATGTCATGGGGCCATGCCTGCCCAAACTAACAATGGCAGCCGAGAAAGGCAGAAGAGACCAGACTACTGGCAGGTGTAAGAAGTCAGAAGTGTGGTTATGGAGGAAGGTCCACATAGGAATTTAAACCCAAGTGTGGGGCAGCCATTGCTCTGGACCACGCAGCTTGGTAAGAAGAAGCCTCTTGACTACATAGCAGCAGTGTGGGGTCTTGGCGATGTGGTTTGAAAGGATGCGGAAGGACTCCCACCCACCCACCATGAGGATGTGGTTTTGGATTAAGACCAGGAGCCTGGCCAAGCATGGATGACTGGAAGAAGCTGGAATACAAAGAGGAATCTGCCCAGCAATCTAGACTTCTATTTTTTTTTCCTGAGAGACAGTACCTCTGACTGGCCTGGCTTGGCAAGGGGAGGCAGGGCTTTGTTTATAGGTATTTATTTTGTTTGTTTCTAAAGTGAGTGGGATTTAACCCTTTATTTAAACCTGTATAACTTTTGGATGAATAGTTCCTGTCCTTTTCATACGACTCCGGCACTGGGAGCCATGGTTCTTATTGGTGGTGGGCAATAGAACCCAGAACAATAGAACCCAGTGGTTTTGTTACAAGAACACAGATCACCTGAGTTCAGGGCACATGGTGGTTAAGAGAGAGGCCTATTGAGCCAAATGGCTGGCCTGGATTGGAATCTTGACACCACCACCTAGTAGGTTAGCAACCACACACAGCTCATGTAGCCTCTTTAGATGTCACCTCTAAACTGTGGATAATAATATTAATGACCTACTATCTAGATTTGTTGTGATGATTGAATGAAATAAGACAAGCAAACAAAGTATGTTCACAGTATAATTATTAGTCACTCATCAGCTATGTGGCATAGAATTTATTATCTTAAACTACCCCCTTTTTAAAAACAAAAGTAAAAAGCACTGTCACCACATGGTCTTTCTTTGTTTTTTTTTTCATTTATTTTTTTCCCAATATTTTTATTTAATTATTTTTCAAGTACAGTTTTCTGTCTATTACTCCCATCCCATCCCACCCCCATGCTTCCCCCTCCCTCCCATTTCCACCCTTCTCAGTTGTTGTCCATGTATCCTTTATATATGTTCCTCTAAATCCCTCCCTTATTTCCCCTGAAATTCCCTCCCCTCTCCCCTCTTGTCACTGTCAGCCTGTTCTCTATTTCAGTGTCTTTGGTTATATTTTGCTTGCTTGTTTGTTTTGTTGTTTAGCTTCCTGTGAAAGGTGAGATCATATGGTATTTGTCCTTCAACACCTGGCTTATTTCACTCAGCATAATGCTTTCCAGTTCCATCCATGTTGTTGCAAAAGGTAAGAGCTCCTTCTTTCTTTCTGCTGCATAAAATTCCATTGTGTATATGTACCATAGTTTTTTGATCCATTCATTTACTGACGGGCACCTAGGTTGCTTCCAACTCTTGGCTATTGTAAATTGTGCTGCTATGAACATTGGGGTGCATAGGTTCTTTGGGATTGGTGTTTTAGGGTTCTTAGGATACAATCCTAGCAGTGGAATTGCTGGGTCAAAAGGCAGGTCCAATTTTAGTTTTCTGAGAAAATTCCATACTGTTTTCCATAATGGTTGTACCAGTCTGCAATCCCACCAACAGTGGACCAGAGTCCCCTTTTCCCCACACCCTCTCCAACATTTCTTGTTTATTGCTTTGTTTATGATAGCCATTCTCACCGACCACACGGTCTTTCAAGGTATTTATTACACCTCGTCATGAAAACACTACTTGAAAGAATGATGTACTTTTACCATCTCTTCTCAATTTTCAGCAATTCCTTAAACCATGCAGGTTCTATAGACATCACTTCTTCATTTAAGCTTCTCTCAGGATTGACGTGTGGTGTGGTGGTCCAGGGGACACTTTCTAAAACTTATTTGACTTAATTTCCACATCTGGATCTCTGAACAGGCAAGCCTGATATATGCCAGACTGGTGTATTTGAGAGTCTAACACATTCATTATGGGAAAGGCACTATGGAGAAGTGGATAAACAGCCTGGTTGGGAATCTGGGCTCCCCCATCTTATTTAAGATGAATGGTGGACAACATTCTCCATTCCTGCTGAAAATCTGTAGGATTTTGTACCTCTGTACCTTCAGTTCCTGTTATGTCAGATTGGGTTCTGGCAAGGAAATAAGCACTGTGAAGGAAATAAATTTATGGTATTATCAGCTATTATTAGCTCTTTTTTTTTAAATTTTATTTATTTATTTATTTATCTTTAGAGGGGAAGGAAAGGAGAGAAGGAGAGAAATATCAATGTATGGTTGCTTCTCGTGCAACCCCTGCTGGGAACTGGCCCCTGCTGGGAACTGGCCTGCAACCCAAGCATGTGCCCTGACTGGGAATCGAACCGCGATCATCCTATTATTAGCTCTTAAAAGAGTTAAGGGATGGTCCTGATAGAATGGCACAGAATAAAAGATGGATTTTGAATATTTAAGGAATTGGTGTATTGGAATGACGAGCATATTTCTGGTAGTGGAATACCAATATGAAGTAAGGATACTGAGGAGCTAGATGAGTGAAGTAAATTATTTCATATATTTTACCCTGTCATCTAACAATAATAAGCAAAATAGAAGCCACCACATTACTGTCACTGCTTATTGAAATCTGGCTATATGGCAGGCACCTTACCAAAGGTATTATATGTATAACCAGCTTTAATCCTCACAAAAATAATGTAAATTAAATACAATTAACACCCTTTCAAAGACATCTAGAGATAAACAAGATTAAGCAATTGGCTGAAGTTCATAAACAGGTAAATGACTAAGCTTAGCTTTGATTCATTCATGTATTTATTACCTGACAAATACTTTTGAGTAATATTATATGACAGGCATGGTTCTACCTTTGGAATATAACAATGAAGAAAACATCCTTGATGGGTATTATATTCTAGTGGGTGAGATAAAACGTAGCACATGGAAAGGACTGGTTATTCATAGCATTAGCCCAGTTTTGAACAAGTTCAGTTGATTAAAAACAACTTGCATCAGTATACATATTTTGGCAAGCCAACCCGATATGCTTCTCGTTTTTGAAAATCAGGCAGTTATAAACAGATTCACACTATTAAGCACACTCTGAGTCCTAACTAAACACAGTCTCACCTGAGTATCTATGCTTCTTTAAATATCTGAAAATCTACAAATTCCTGAACTGCACGCTTCTAAAAATTCCCACCTAAAATCAGCAGTGTGATTTACTGAAGGAGATTAGGCCTAGTCAATATAGCTGTCTTGTTTTCAGAAAAAGAAATTGCATTGCTGAACATGCAGAAAGATATATAAAAGTTGACCTTACTCTGGCTGGTGTAGGTCAGTGGATTGAGCATGGGTCTGTAAAGCAAAGGGTTGTGGGTTCGATTCCCAGTCAGGGCACATGCCCGGGTTGCAGGTCAGGTCCCCAATAGGGAACACATGAGAGGCAACCACACACTGATGTTTCTCTCCCACTCTTTCTCCTTCCCTTCCCCTCTCTCTAAAAATAAATTAATAAAATATTTTTTAAAAGTTGACCTTACATCCTGGATCAGAGCTGCAATACGAACTATAACATAAGATTTTCTTGAGATAAAGAATACAGACAAGTATTTACTGCAGAATTTAGAATTTTTTTAAAGATAATTCTAAGTATCAGAGGTGCAATAACATTTGTTTCAACTAGTTAATTTATTGTTAGTCTTTCACCAGAGGGGCAATGGTTAAATGAAGCATGAAGGAAAAGGCTAGAAGAGGATTTAAGTAACCGAGATGTGCATAATTAAAAATCTGACTTTGAGAGGATAAGAAAAATAGAAAATGCATTACATAAATTTACTTTAGAAGTCTTTCTTAATCAATGATTAGTTAAAAATGTAAAATTATAAATAAAACAGAGACAAACAAGTGATTTTTAAAATGGGCTCAGCTGGAAGTAGTCAGAAAAAGTAAATTGGAATAGGAAATTGCCAATTTAGAAGATCTCTAACATGTGGCAAACAGTTTCAAAAATAGCAATAAAGCAAATCTAGAAATAAAAATAATGTCTGGGTCCTTTAAATAAAACCACTAGCCCTCGAAATGAAAATAAGAACAAACAGTCTAAGAATCAAGAGCTCATAAATAGGACACCTGTAGATATTGCAAGGAAAATGTCACTGGAGGAGCCAATACCCCATATTACTCAAGGAATAAGCACTGTGAAACAAAAGGCACTCAAGAAACAAAAGGTCAACTCTCCAAAATATGTCCAACGATGCTACTTCAAGGGAAACGTTAGTGCCCAGCAACTTCCTGTCCTGAACTCACAAAGTGTATGATCTAGAAATATAGCTGAATAATGCTATAGTTTCTTGTTGATTTGGTACCACTCTAGTAATCATTACTCCTACTAGATTATCAATCCCTTTGGATTATTGAAACTGCCCAAGTAGTGGGAATTTATAACAATCCTGTATTTTTTCCATGTCTGAACTTTTAAATATTTCTTTGGGACCATTATTACAACACTCTTTTTTTTCCTTTGATCCACCCTTACACATGTAGTAGAGATTTATTTTGCAAATGGTACTGCTAGACAGAATGCACCACAGAAGTATTTCTGTAAAAGAAACATGATTCTTCCTACAAAATAAAATTGCAGTTGACCTGGATTAACAGATAATATAGATATTATGTATTATTTAAGAAATATCTGAAAATTTGATATGGTTCTAGAATAGCTATGGGAAAAAGACTCTATGAACATAGGCAAAATAATTGGAACTCAACTCATATGAGTTCAGATTGATTCTTCTAACCATTTACCTTAAAATTCTTTAATATCCTCTTAAAATTGAAGCCAAAGAAGGATATAAGCCATTTGTGAGCTGCTTAATAGACAAGGGATTAACATCACTTGTATGAGTTCTTATCAACCTCAAAAGTATGGAAGGGTAGAAAAGACAAATGAAATATTAAAAATGAAATTATCTAAAGTAATGGATACCCTTGAACTTATATGGCCTAAAGTACTCACTATCCTCAACTCTTAGCCCTGTGCTCTTTCCTCTCAGGAACTCATAGATTGTCTTCCTCTGAACTAGTCACTGGTGGGCTTATGTGAATAGGAATATTTCCTTTCCTTTTTTTATTGTGGTAAAATTTACATAACATGATGTTTACATTCAACCATTTTTAAGTGTACAATTCAACAGGGTGCCGAGAATTATAAGGGAATGTTATGAATAATTTTATGCTAAAAATTAGATAACTGTGATGAAATGGACAGATTCATAGAAACATAAACAGCTGAAACTGACTCAGGAAGAAATAGAGAATCTAAATAAGGCTATACCAAGTCAAGGGACTGAGACATAGGGAAAGAGCATTGCAGTCAGAAGGAACAGTAAAGCCCTAAGTGGAGAGAGTACTTAGTTTGTTCAGAGAATGGCAAGGAGGCTGGAATGGCCACACAGAGTGGGTGAATGAAATCATGGTAAGAGACAGAGTCAGAGTAGATAATCAGGTGAAGTACAAGCCAGGTTGAGTCTCTAGAGCACCTTTTAACATCATATCCTAGGGGATTAACAAAACTTTATTTCATGCTGTTTCCGTTTTGGGCTGACAGGGACTCTGCTTCACATGGTGTCTGAAGTACAGGAACTGATGGACCTGTGCCACAATGCTGCAGTGCTATTTGGAACACATGGATTCCTTGAGTGTTACGGAAGAGAAAAAAAATGGACAAAGTACTTTACCTTAGTTCTTCTGTACTTTGGCCCCAGCTAACTTCAAGGAACCTGCAGAATGTGGTGGCAGCAATAGACTCTTTGGTGAGCTCCATTTTATCATCACCATAGGAGGGTAGGGAGCAGGATCTTTGAAGGTCAATGTAAAGAATAAGGTTTTAATTTAAACACATTAACAGGATCACTGTGGCTGCTGCATTACATGGAAAACAACAGAAGGTACTTAAGGGTGAAAGCAGAGAGGGAGAGAGGTAAGTTCAGAGCTTATTGCAATAATCAGGGTATAACAAGATGATCCCTAGAACCAGAATGGTAATGATGGAGGTAATCAGAATTGGTCAGATTCTGAGTGTATTTGAGGCCAATATATTCTATTAATTAGCTGAATGTCATACATAAGAAAAAGGGAAGAGTTAAGGATAATTTTATTTGTTATGGTTTTTATCTTGAGCCATTGTGAGGCTGGAGGTATTATTTACTGAGATGAGGAAAAGCATGGGAAGAGCAGGTTTTAAGGAAAAAAAACCCCAGAAGTTTTGCTTTTGACATGTAAATCTGAGATGCCTATTAAATATTCCAAATTAAGACATGAAATGGATGGTTGGATATGAATTGAAAGTTTGGAGGAGCTCTTAGTAGAGCTATCATTAAACATTAGAATTTGAGTCAAGGTCCTCCTTTCAGGTCTAAAGCCCTGTATCTTAACCAACTCTATACTTGCTTAGACATCCAAAGGAGGAAAAGTTTTCGCAAACTTGCACTTAATAAAAATACCAGTTATGTTATTCTATAAACAGCCTGAGTGCATACTGGCTTCATCTGAAATAATATCACAGCACCAGCTAACCAACAAGAAGCTGTACTTTGAAGTAAGTTTTGGTTTGGTGGTGGTACCTTGAAGATGATAGCCCACATATTTTATTTTTTAATCTTTTAAGATTAGGGGATTGAGCAAAGAACATTTTTCCTATTATTCCCAAAGGCAAAAAGTAATTTCTGGGGTGTTAAATATAAATCATTGGCCAATCACTTCAAAAGGAGAAATGCCACTCTCAGATTTTACAATCATATGTTTTTGACATAGTCTTTCTGTTTAAAAAAAACAATTTTCACTTAATAGTTCAGGTTCAAAGCTCCTGTTAGATATAGAATGAAGTCCTGTATGGTGTGGCAAGAATTATTTAAGTATTTATTTGCCTTCCAATCAATAGAATATACTCTGAACAAGGGGGAACATACAAGCAAAAGTTCATTGACAACAAGCAAATACTAAACATTGTTTTACGTGTTACAGAAAAGTATACTCACTTGCAAGTGATTTCAAGGGGTGTCTGTCAGCAGCTGTCAAACATTTTATGGACAGTAGTCATGAAACTTACATTTTCAGAGCATTATTATGTCAAGAACAACCCAAATAAGGCTACAATTCTAGTTTGCAGCATTAGAAATCTTTCCCAAGACATACACTGTAAGATGATTAGAATTTTGAACCAGGATGCAAAAAATTGATGATTCATAAATTATGCATGTCTATATTGTTACAAAGTTGTGTTATACTTTCTATGTGCTTAATGTATTCCCAGTGCCCATGACCCACATTTCCTTTGTAAAGAAGCCATAGTTTTAAAAAGAAACCATCTATACCAATCTTCACAGAGAGTTCACACTCATCCATTGATGTCTACAGTTAAGAAGGTAATAACAAATGGAAACAAACAGTAAAAGAAAGTTACGGTTTTTTATTTTTTTCTGGCTTCAAGTATTTACCCAGGTAAGGGTTTTGCATAGCACCAAGAATTGAATTCAATGGGCTTGAGTACTGTGAAATTTAGGATTGGAAATGAATTTAGAAAGACATCTGCTTTCAAGAGAATAACATCCCTTTACTGTTCTGAATGGATGGTTTTGTTTTGTTTTCTGGCTGGTGTGTCATCTAGTTTTTTCCCCCTGAGGACATACTGTTTTCTTAGGTTGAAAAAGGAGAGTGAGTCACCAATTCTTAATCTATTTAACCATCCTGTTATTTTGAAAATCTGCTGAAGTGTGTGGTCATTTTTTCCTGAAAGAGTGTATGTAATTAAAGATATAATTGTTTATAAGCAATATCAGGGTTCATACCTATGGGTCTCAAGTTTCAACCTAGGTAAATCACATTTATTTTTTGATTGTGACAGATGGTACATCATTATTGTATTATTCAGGAAGCACACATGAATCTAAAAGGAATTATTTTAAGCAAAAACACAAAAAAACTTGACCTTTATGATACACATGTGTTTAATTTCATTATATGTAAAATTTCACTATATGTACATATGTATATACACACACACTTATTTTATGTAAATAATTTCAAGGCAGTGGAGGCTTCAGTGAGGTCAGAGAATTGTAGCTGGAGGGTCTTTGAGTGGGTGAGGTGGAAGTATGGGTTATGGGGGACATAGTGTGGGGGTTTGACCTGGATGCTTTGTAGGTGGTGATAAAAAGGTCTAGGACTTGTTCACAGGATGTTGGCTGAAGAGGAGTGGAGAATAATATTGTTCTAGGTGAGAAGTTTAAGAAACTGGAATCAAGGTATCATCTGGCTTACCTATCTATATGCTGAAGCGACTGAGAGTGCTAACAGGTGTACTGGTTGAGAGCCAGGGTGACATGATGTTCACAGATGGCAATGTCAAGGTGGAGTAGTGTGTAGTACAGCTAGATGGGATAGGCTTCAAAGAGCTGTTTTTTTTGTTTCTTTTTCTGATGAAGTAAAAAAAGAAATTGTTTGAAAGTGCCAAGAATAACTATTAAATTTCTTTTTAAATTATATTTGATTGTTTATGCTATTATAGTTGTACCAAATCATCCCCATTGTCCCCATCCATCCAGCCCCACTACATCCCCTCAGGCAATCCACACATCACTGTCCATGTCCATGTGTCATGCACATATATGTTCTTTAGCTACTCTATTCTCTATGTGGTACTTTATATCCTCATTACTATTCTGTAACTACCTTGTTGTACTTCTTAATCCTTTCACTTTTTTTGCCCATCCTCCTGATCCCCTCCCATCTGGCAACCATCAAAACATTCTCTGTGTCTATGGTTCTGTTTCTCTTCTATTTGTTGCTGTTGTTGTTGTTTTTTAGATTCAGTTGTTGATAGATATGCATTTATTGCCATTATTTATATTTTAATCTTCTTAAAGAGGACCCTTTAATATTTCATATAATAGTGGTTTGTTGGTGGTAAACTCCTTTAGCTTTTTCTTACCTGGGAAGCACTTTTTCTGTCCTTTGATTCTAAATCATAGCTTTGCTGGGTAGAGAAATCTTCACTGTAGGTCTTTGCTTTTCATCATGTTGAATATTTCTTGCCTATCCATTCTCCTGCAGAGTTTCTTTTGAGAAATCACCTGACAGTCTTACGGGAGCTCCCTTGTAGTTAACTAACTGCTTTTTCCTTGCTGCTTTTAAAATTTTCTCTTTGATTTTAGCCTTTGGAATTTTATTTATGATGTGTTTTGTTGTGGGCCTCTTTGGGTTCATTTGTTTTAGACTCTCTGTGCTTCCTGGACTTGTATGTCTATTTCCTTCACTAAATTTTCTTTCATTTTTTTCAAAAAGGTTTCCAATATCCTTCTCTCTCCCCTCTCCTTGCAGCACCCCCATGATGCAGTGTTGGTACATTCGAAGATGTCCCAGAGCTCCTTACACTATCCTCATTTTTTAAATTCTGTTTTCTTCTTGCTGTTCCAGTTGGCTGGTTTTTATTCCTTTTCTTAGAAAAATAAATAAAAATAAATCTTGCAAAGTTTTTTCTATGTTTGTCAAAAGCATACCTCAAAAGTTTTATGTATAATCTGACAGTATAATAAAAATGAAATAATTCTGTCTTCATTGCAAGGAATTAACTAATGAGAAGTTATGGTGAAGTTTTTAAGATAAAGATGGCAGACAAGCTCACTACTATATTATAAAATACTTTTAGATCTTAGGATAATGTCAAATTAACTTTTAATTCTAATACTTGGAAAATTACTGGAAATCATATAATCTTTGATTATTTTGGATTATCAATGATTCTTTCAAGTTTTCTAAGGGCAAGATAAATTAAGATTTGGAAAATGGCATATTTAATCAGAGGCTAATCCATTTTATGTAGGACTGAATGAGAATGTAGAAGAATAGAAATCTTTCAGTTAAACTAGAATTCAAATTATTTTAAAATAAGGTACCTGTGACTCCATGAAATAAGTATATTCATGCAGGTGGCGGTTGGCAGATCCCAGGCGCTGGGTGGCAATAGGCAGACCCAGTGAGGGTGCAAAGCAGCTGGCTGACCTCGGTCACACATTCGTGGGCAGATAAATCAGGCAAAGGAGTGAGCAGTGAGACCAACCATGCAAACCAGGGCCCCAGTGCCAGGAAATAAAGCTTAAAAGCACCAATTGGAAAAACCTTTGGGGGTTGAGGTGCTGGGAGAGGCTCCCAAGCTCACAGCAAGTTCATTGGAGAAACCCACAGGGTCCTGGAGGGTGCACAAACCCACCCACCTGGGAACCAGCACCAAAATGGCACAATTTGTTTGCAGGAAGCAGCAGAGGGGACTGAAATCTGAGAGAGAGCAGAAAAACGCCATTGCTCCTCTCTGACCCTGCCCCCACATATAGCATCACAATCCAGCAACTGGGTTGCCCCTCCCTGGTGAACACCTAAGGGCTCTGCACCTCATGTGTAACAGGCGCAAATAGACCAAAACATTATTGTTCAAGAAGAACAGCTCAAAGCCCCAGAGCCAGTGCTTGTAAGGGACCAAGAGATAGCCAACCTATCTGAGGCACAGTTCAAAATACTGGTGATCAGGATGCTCATGAAACTGGTAGATTAGTCACGAATTAGATGAAAAAATGAAGGCTACACTAATTGAAATGAAGCAAAATGCACAGCGAACCAATAGTGATAGAAAGGAAACTGGGACTCAAATCAAGGGAGTGGACCAGAAGGAAGAAAAAGAATGACCAAACAGAAGACAATGAAGAAACAAGAATTCGAAAAAATGAGGAAGAGGCTTAGGAACCTCCAAGACAGCTTTAAACGTTCCCACATCCAATTCCAAAGAATTATAAGGGTACCAAAAGAAGAAGAGGAAGAGCGACAAGTGGAAAACTTATTTGAACAAATAATAAAGGAGAATTCCCCCAAATAAAGGAGAATTCCCCCAATCTGGCAAATGAAATAGACTTTCAGGAAATCCAGGAAGCTCAGAGAGTCCCAAAGAAATTGGACCCAAGGAGGAACACACCAAAGCACATCATAATTACATTAACCAAGATTAAAATGAAGGAGAGAATCCTAGAAGCAGCAAGAGATAAGGGGACAGTCACCTACAAAGGAGTTCCCATTAGATTGTCAGCTGATTTCTCAAAAGAAACCTTATAGGCAAGAAGGGGCTGGAAAGAATTATTCCAAGTCATGAAATCCAAAGACCTACATCCACAATTGCTCTATCCAGCAAAGCTTTCATTTAGAATGGAAGGACAGATAAAGTGCTTCTCAGATAAGGTCAAATTCAAGGAGTTCATCATCACCAAGCCCTTATTATATGAGATGTATAATAGAAATGGAGATCACATGGAGGGTTAGCAACAGGGGAGTGGGAGGAGGAGAAGGGGGGAGAAGGTACAAAAAATAAGTAGCATAGATGATAGGTAAAAAATAGATAGGGGGAGGGCAAGAGTAGTATGGGAAATATAGAATCTAAAGAACTTGTGACACATGGACATGAACTAAAGGGGGGGAAGGGCGGTGTTCAGGGAGGAGGGGAATAAAGGGGGAAATGGGGCAATTATAATGACATAATAAAACACATTAAAAAAGAAACACTTATTAAGCTAAAAACCCTAGTGATGATGAGGCAAAAATAGTGAGTTTTTAATGAATCCAATAAAAGGAAGTATAAAATTGACAAAACAGAGTATGATAGACTTACTGCGTCAGTAGCCCAGTTAGTGGTTCCCTGTATCATGCTATTTGTCCCATATTTCTTTGGTTGCTCCTACTCTGAATTTGTGTTTTGCTAAATGAATTGCTTTGGTCAGTGGAATGCTACACACACAACATACAGAAATTTGCATGATTGCACTTGCTCTCTCTTGCCTTCATTATCAGAAAATGCCCGGGGTAGTCTGGTGGATCTTGAGACACATGGAATAGAGTTGAATCAGCCCAGGCATCCCAGCTGAAGGCCCAGACATGTGAGAAAGCCCAGCCCACTTCAGTAAATTTCCCTCGTCGACCCAAAGCTGACCCCTGACCGTAGCTGCAGTCTGCCAGGCACAGCTCAGATGAGCAGAATACTCAGTCATTTAGAAGAGTCATGAGCAAAACATAAATATTTGTTTTTGTATACTCCTGAGGTTTTCTGGTTGTTTGTTATGTGGTTTTATTGTGGCAATGGGAAACTGATATACAAAGAAAGGATAGGCATTCTGCAGTTTCTTTGCAAGATATTGTACTTTTCCTATTTTTTGTTTCTGTTCATAAATGATGTATATATATAAATGCAAGCACATGAATTCAGACTGACTAAAATTCCATTAGAGTATTTCCAAATGTGTGAAAAAATAAAGAATAATAGGGTGATAAAAGTAGCAGAGTGGCTTCTATGGTCCATAAAAGAGATGCCTTTTTCAAGAATACTTCAGGCTTTAACATTGGCTTATGTTTGTGTTGACGGAGACTTGCTATATGGGGGACTCTCACAATAGCATCATTCCTACTGTATCAGAATGAGTTCAGTTTATAGTGAGTCCGATATCCAATTTATAACATGATCATTTGGTAATTGAAGCTATAAAATTTTGCCTTAATGTTGATACAACAAAAATAATAATAATTAATACAGGATAGCATTTATTATATGCAGGTACTATTTTAAGGTTTTTACATATATGAACTCATCCAATGTAGGGATCCAATGTAGGAACTAAAATGATATTCACCATCAATAGGGGAAGAAACTGAGGCACAGAGAGGTTGAGTGTCTTACTCGGGTTCACACAGGGTAACAATTGGTAGAGCTGGGGTTTGAATCCTAGTAGTCTGGCTGCAAATCTCATACTCTGAACATGCTGTGTATTCAAATTTGTATGAGGTGAGGATATGTTTTAATTTACTAAAAGACATACCTAAGTGGGAGAGAGCTTGAATGGTAGTATCTACCATACGTGCTCAGAAAGTTTTTTTTCTTTTTAGTAATTTAACATAGAAAATGAGAACATTTTACATGTAAAAGATGTCACTGATCAGATTTCTTCAGGATAATAATTCTTTTGTTTGTCTCATTGTTGTTGTCAGAGGCTAATTTTTATGTTATAATTGTAATGTGTGACATAGCAATTGGGTAGGAATAATAGGCAGAATTATAAGAGGAATAATCAGAGGCATAAAGTAGGATTAAAACTTAAAGTTATGATGAAACTATGTTAAGAACCTCATTCTTTAACAGAGAAGTTGTCCATATTTAGTACACACATGACTCACTCTGCAGAAATCTGGATTTCAGATTTCTTTAGGGCATGTAGGGGAGGTAGCCAATTGATGATTCTCTCTCACATTGATGTTTCTTTTTGTCTTTGTCTCTCTCTCTCTCCCCCCACCTTCCTTTTTCTCTAAAATCAATAAGCATATCCTCAGGTCAGGATTATGAAAAAAATGGACAGAGGACTTAAATAGACATTTTTCTGTGTGACCGTCACCAGGGCCCGCGAGTTTCGTCCCACTGCACGCGAGTGCGCCACTGCCATTAGCCCTCCACCACTGGGTTTGCCCCCTGGGGCCTGCGTGGTCTGTCTCACTGTGCGCGAATGTGAATGTGCGACCGCGGTCAGTCTGCCCCACACCCTGACTGGGTCCGGGACACTTGCTCGCCTAGGTCGGGGGTGGGGTGGGGGGGGGGATCGTTCCTGCCCGACCCTGCTCTGCTGCTGGCTCCGCCCCTCTTACCGTCCTGGTTGAACGGGTTCGTTGTTGTCGGACTTCCTTATAATTCAATTTTCTGTTCTTTGGCTGTGTCTTTGTTCTCCAAACCTTTGTTGTATTCAAACTTGGTTGTGGGAGAAGGCACAGTGTTTCCACCTATGCCTCCATCTTGGCGGAAGTCCTTATAGCCTTTATTTAAGGTCTAATTTAGCTCAACTAGTAAGGAAAGACTCTTCTGAGGATTCTACCTTAGGCTTTACATATTATGACGTCTCTTCACTCTGGATGGTGATATGCCAACTATTCTCCACATGTTTTAGCTCTGGGAATTGTTTGACTTTCTAATTTCCAATGTTTTTTTCTAAGGCCTCATGAAGTTTTACTCGAGACCTGTATGGTCAGTCGAAGAGTAGAAGAGACTCTGTTCAGGTCTCTAGAGCTCTTTCTCTGGGCAGTTTCTTCCTTCCCAGTACTCCTGCAAATTCTAGCTGCTTCAACTTCCCTGAACTCCAGTCTCTGTTTCCTTAACTCAGGATGGCTTGATAGGCTCTGAGTTTCCCATCTCTGCCCTGCAACCTGGAGAACGTCTTTAGGCAGTAAACTGGGAGTAATTGTGGAGCTTGTTTAATTGGTTTCCCTTCACTCAAAAATCGATTTCCTGTGCTGCCTACTGTTAATGTCTGAAAACAGTTATTTCACATATTTTATGTGTGTTCCCAAATGTTTGCAGTGGGACAGCAATTCCTGTAAGTTCTTCATGAGCAGAAATGAAAGTAAAATAATTAATATTTAAATTACTTAAAGTGTCTTTAATAAAAAAGAACCATTTAAAAATAGAAACATGTATTTTAACTGTTTAATTATGTTAGCTAAAATGTTAGGATAAATTTAAAAATTTATGTCAATAAGAAATTTTACGTGAACAATTTGTTCCTTTTTATATTTACTCATCATCTGGAGGAGGAATGCATTCTCTATTAATTCAAACTGTTCCTCAGCATGAGTGATTTGTCAAAGGAAAAAAGTTCTTTCTGTGATTCTTGAAGAAAATATTCTTGTACAATAATAGATGGTTCTAGGCTGTATTATAACAGTTCTCAAGACCCTAATAAATGTAGATGCTTTAGTGACTTCCTTCTTTTTATTAGTGAATCTCTTTAAAATCTCATCAGCAAATCTATATCTCCTGAGTGAGTCACCTTTAACCCTCAGGTCAATCCTGGTTATCATATGGATAAATTATAATTGTAATTTTATGTCTTAGCGGGTCTCCCTTGGTAGTTGAACTTTGATCTTAGAAGCAAGTGTGAAAATTTTGGCAAGACAATAGTGTGTAGAATGTACTTTTTGCTTATTTGTCAAAAATTTCCAGTGTACTTTTTTATATACCATTTTACATCATCAGCAGTTATAAGCATAATTCTAAAATATTTTGATTTTTAACATATCTTAAAACCTTTTAACATTAGTTCCAATGTTTTAATGAAGTGTTTAAGCATAATAAATACATCTACAGATGAAAAAAGTTTAATCATTATGCTTCAAGAACTCTGATTTACTTACTTTCTTCTCAGCATTTTGAAGGAGAAAAAATGATGAGATAAATAATGAAAACAAATTTCTATTTGTTGATTGATGGAGGCTTCCTAGTTTAAGGCCTGCCTCTAAATCAACTAAAAAAGAGAAAACCTCGTGTGAAAGGGATACTACAGCTGAAATGGATCAATGAATTGGAGACTAATGGTTCAATCAAGATGTTGAAGCCTGAGTCTGGACAGGTGTGTGAGGTTATAAATCCTATAGCTGTTTTATATTTGCAGCTTGGGAGGGGAGTTGAGAGAAGGGAGAAATAAGTACACCACAGCAGAGAACAGATCATGGAGTGGTCATGAAGAGTTTGTTAAGAGCCAAGAAAAATGAGAGAAACCCAGTTCATTATGATTTAATTTACTTTAAAGTCTCAGCTGACCTGTAAAGACTATTGACTTATTTGAGAAAACATATTTTTAGGGGATGAACATTTTATGGGGTGGGCATCTGTATTCTGTTGGGTGTCACTTGCATGACTAATGTTTATAATATAATATAATAACTTTTTATAATTTTAGAACTATATCTATCTAGCTATCTATCTATCTTACCAGGAAAAAATTGGGGGGGAAATCATGTTCGCTAGATATCCTTTTCTGCCCACATGTTTTGTTTTCCCCAAAAGTTCTATGGAAATATTATTTAAGCTTATTCCAATGTGTGAAACCTATAAAGGAAGACTTTCTTTCGACAAAGCATACACATATATAAATATATTTGGTTGCAAGTATAAAATCGCTGATAGTCAACCAGTTTTGACCTACAGAAATAGTGATTTCATATAATTCAACCTGGTGTAAGTTTATATCTGAAAATGTTTAAAAACAAGGGCACTCGCTAAAATGTTAAATCCATTTGAGCATGGGGTGGTGCTATCACTAGGTAAAGGCCTAATAGCCTAGCTCCTGGATCACACCTTATACTTTGGGCTGAATTGAAGGTCTAAAAAACTCTCAAACAAATAACTCCTCCTTCAAATGTGTAGGACTTCCATACTTGCTTTCTAAAGAACCGCTGTGTCCATCTGAGAAACTCTCTCCTTTTCTAACTAAGAGTCAGATAAACAGTCAAAGCTTCCTGTCCTCCCCAACCTTGTGTCAGTTTTCTTTATTCTTTTGGGTAAATTGGCCTATGGGGGAATTTAGGAAGCTTTTAATTTTTTAAAAGCTTTAATTTAAATTTTTGTAGTTATAGTATTTGATTTAGAAATTTCTTTTATGTCAATGTTTATATATTTAGAAATTATTATATGCACACATGTTTAGAATTTCTGTATTTTACTGTTTAATCAATCCTTTTACCTTTATTTTTTTTAATTTCTGGTAATACTTCTTACCATAAAGTCTATTTTGTCTAAAGTAGATAAAAGCCTAACCTGTCAGCAATGGCCACACATTTCTTGGACTCACAGACCGCTGTTAGTCCCATGGCTGCCTTTGGACCTGGCTTCCGATTTTGTAAGAACACTTGGTGGGAGTTTTAAATATGTTTGCTTACATGAAAGCATTAGCAAACAGCTGAGTAAGGCTAGAGCCATAAAAATGCTTTTTCAATTGTATTTGGAGATTTTATTTTCAATTCATTCCTCGGTTTCTTAAAGATGTCTGCCTTTGTATATTTTTCCTGTATTTAGGTCAATAGTTTAATTTCTAGTTTTTATTTAAGGAAATGCCTCTGGAGTATTGACCTATGAACACACTGGAATTATTTTGGAACAGGGACTGAATTTCGCTGCCAAGAGGCTGCTGTTCTGGTTGAGATGCACATGATTCCAAAGGAATTGATGAGTCCCAGAGAGAAATGAGCCATGGAGTGGGTCCACTTTCACTCACAGGAATGTTGCAGACTTGTCTTCAGAACAGCAATAGTGTTGATTCAGTGAAATAAGAGTCAAATGTGTTCCTCAAACAAGCTTGAGTGGATGTAACCTTTTCGCCTGTGCAAGGTTATCTCTATTCCAGAGAGAGAGAGAAAGTAGTGCCTCAAGTTATAGGAATATGTGATACTAGTCAAGACTCCTTGGTTGTGAGGAACAGAAATTTGCTATCTTCATTTTCTCAAGTGACATAGGGGCTTATTTAGAAGGTTAAAGGAAACTCTCTCATATTAACCAAAGAGCAGGCACCATGACTAAGTTGAGCTGGGATTCACTGGGCGGGATCTGCATTCTTGGAGGCTGTGGTGCTCAGCTGGTGCCAGTTATAGGATGTCATGTAGGTGTTTGGCTGTTAATATCACTTTGCAAACCTCTTTCTATGTGTACTTTTTGTTCCTCTCAGGCCTGGTGTAGTCACATATGGGTTTGGAGGTAAGCAAGAGAGAAAAAATTGATCAGGGACTGGGGGAAGGCTGAATGCACACCAGCCAAGGAAAGGTTCTGGTTCTAGCTGAGATACATTGCTTTTGAATAAACCAGTTTTTATAATAATGCTAGCATCTACTGGGAATGAGACATAAAGCTGAAAATTCTACCCATGTTTGTCTTTTTAAATTTAATCTCAAAGCAATGCTTTAAGGTTGAAAAGGCCACACTTGTCTTAAAGATGAGGAAACTGGAGCTCAGAGAGAGAAGACAAATGATTGATCCATCATTAATAGATTAAAAATTTTTACAAAATATTTTCCTTTGCATTTTTAAGCTGTTTTCAGTAAGAGGACTCTATGGGATAAATTGTGTCCCCTCAAATTTGTATGTTCAAGTCCTAACCCCCAGTACTATGGAATGTGACTGTAACTGTACTTGAACAAGAATTAAATAAAAATTAAAATAAAAAAATAATAAATTAATTAAAAGAAAAAAAAAGAAAGTAACTAGTGAGGCCATATGGGTGGATTCTAACCCAATATGACTGGCGTCTTTGTAAGAAGAGGAAATTAGGCCACAGACACACACAGAGGGGAGATCGCGTAAAGACATAAGAAGAAGATGACTGTCTATAAACCAACGGAGCGCCTCAGAAGAAGCTAATCTTGTTGACATCTTGATTTGGGATCTTTGGCCTCCAGACTGTGAGGAAGTTTAAACAGATTTCTGTTGTTGAAGCAACTCAATTTGTCATACTTTGTTATGGCAGTCCTAGCAAACTAATACTGTGATCATTCAGTATATCTAATATGGTGGTCTTTTTGCCTTTCTTTAAGAGTCCCTACAGTGAGAGCTAACAATCATAGCACATCTCTGGACCCAAAAAAGATAAACAAAGAATCCAGAAGAGCCTATTCTTTGTAACATTTTAAAAGATCATTTAAGTTGAATTATAGGGTCATCACTATTATATTTATCTTCTGCTTCCTTTTCAAGACACGAGTATATCTTCTCTATGTAGCCTCATCAGACTGTGGTAGCTACTTGTATAGAAGTAATTTCAGAAATTCTCCTTGCTCCTGATCACTGGTGTTCAAAAGTTTATCAAAGAACCAAGTCTATTTGTGTATATGTGTCATTTGCAAAAATTTCGATGAAGGGATCATATGAGTTGGAGAAGGAGGATGAGGCTTTCCAGCACACTTTCTGCCCAGGGCAGCTTTTGTAGTGCCCACTTGGGCTTAAACAGGAGATTAAGTAAATATCCACAAAGATTTTATCTGTGCAATTTGAAATTTTAAACGTGGGGCCAGTACTTTACCACAAAGCATCATAAAAGTCGTACAGTAAATCTTCAGGCAAGAATCTCTCTGTCTCTCTCTTTATTGTATGCTAAGCAGATGAAGACAACCTTCTTGCTTTATCTGCATCTTGTGATGTGCATCTTCTTATACATTGTATTTTTTATTCAAGGTGCACATTCTGTGTCCTGACCTGTGTGTATGTGCACACGTGTGTGTGTATGACATTCCTAAATCTTTTGACGCTCTTGATCTTTCTCAGTGCTGGGGAATTTTGCCTGGGGTATGCTTTTAAACTGAAAGGCATCTGCTAGAAATCATTTTCTCACTTAATTACTGAAATGATCCTTCAAATGTAATTCGATATTATATTTCTGTACTATATTGTAGGTTTCACTTTTTAAGAACACCAACACAATGGGCAAATGTTTTCCATCAAATATGTTTGATGACTGATATTTTATGTTACCAGTGTAATGAAATGAGATTAGTGATGCCAGATTTGCTTTTCTTTTTTCCTCCTCTTCATTTTTGTTTAAAGAAATGACTGTTTAAATTACTAGGGTTGGAGAAATGCAGCTGCTTTCTTTATGTGCTGCATAATTTCACTCTCTTGATTTCCTGGTTTACTTGGCAAGGTTTCTAAATCAATGTTTAAATAGGAAAATGTCCTGACCAACTGAAAAACCCTTGTGGTTCACAAATACATTTATGAAGCAACACTTGATAATCTCCCAAATAAGAGAGAAGTGTGTAGCTTATGCTTCTCTGGAGAACAGGCTATTTTTTTTTAATTTTAATTGTTTTCTTGGCGGGGGTTAATTGCTAGTGCTAGCTTTCAAAATTTAAGGTCTTACTAATATCAGTTTAAGAAAGAGAGATGACAATTTCCAAAATAGTTTTTCAAGAAGTCTTTATAGCAACTGATTAGCAAGGAAGAGTTAGGAGTTGGGGTAGAGGAGGTCTCTAGGAGGAATTAAAGCCGATGACCTTTGATACTGTATACTAGGCTAGCGTTTGAGAACTTTGCTCACTTCTGACTCCTCTGAATCCATAATAATAAACTTTCAACTAAGATACTGGCCAAGATATTTCCATTTGACAGCCAAATCAATTGGTTGTGCTGATAGAGTTTCTTTTTAGATGGAAGTTAGCCATTTTTTTTTAAAATGTTGATCCAGACAATTCTAACTAACTAAAAAAAAAGGAAGTTGTAACTACAAACCACTTGTTTTTCTCTGCTGACTCTGGAGCGGCTCACTCGGTCACTGACTCTACTCACTCGCTATGCCCCTTACCAGGCTCCCTTCGGCAATCGGATATTTGAGTCATTCTCTCCCTTGGCTCCTTCTTCTGTCACTGTCCTGATTAACTTATGTCAAGGGGGAAATATGAGCAGGTAATGTTGGCTGAAGTTATGTGACTCATCTGCTGGTTGGACAGAATGAGAAACAAGTGAAAATGTCTCTTACTCTCCTAGAGGTCTTTGCCAGGCTGCCTTAAGAGTGCTAGAAGGCTGTAAATAACCCTCGGCTCATACTTGAGTCCTCCTTCTTATAGGTCAGACTCTTGGTTGATATGCAAGTCTTACTGTCAACATAGAATCATGAGCCTACCTCTAAAACCCTTGATATGAGAGGAGCTCTGCCTGATGGTCTCAATTTCAGCGAAGGTGACATGACTGCCTGCTTAGGCCACAGGATGTTCTGCCCTGATGAGAGTCTAGGCTTGTTGTGTGTGCCAGCTGTGGGCTTAGATAGAGCTTAGCAATTACATTCCAGGAGAGGATTCACTGTGGAAACTATGTCGAGCATGAATACACTTGAAAGTCCCTTAAGTCAGGGTTTCATTATATGACAGTGTGTTTGTGTGAAAGAGTCCATATTGGAGAAGGAAGAGAAGGGAGAAGTGTAGAGTAGAAAGATGGAATGTATGTGCTTTTAAAATTAAAAGACAAGTTCTTGTGGTGTCCTGGGTCCCTATTGTGTTTTGAGGCTTTTAGGCTTTGTGGATGAAGGTGGTCATCAGACCGCAGACATTGCCTCCTGCTTCTTACAGAACAGTTGAATAAGCACTAGGTAATTGGGTGGTTTATGGTCAGCCATAATTAAGTCTATAGTTCCATTTGTAAGAGGAAAATATTTGGTCCCTCAAACAAGTGACTTCAAAAGTTGACTATTAAAACTTTAACTCAGGTCACGAGAGAGACTAAAAATGACAGCCAACTTCTGCAAGTTTTTGCTTGTTCTCACATCTTCAGTATTTACCTATCTGATTAAAGGTTAAGATTTTTACTGTGAGAATTAAATGCTGAGTGAAGACAGGCCTATACTATTGCTACATGATGACATTTAAATTTCATGATCTTATCAGGTGCACAGAAATAGTTCTTGGCTTAGAAAACTTGTCATGTTGTGATTCTTACATGCTTATCTAGCTTCCTCTCTCCCCTATACCTGCTCCATCTCATCTCACTCTGCTGCCCTAGACCTTTGTCCCAATTCTGACACTCATGCCTCAATGCCCTCCACCTTCATCTGTGTAGGAATCCTTGCTTATGCTCACAGGAATTTTCTAAATTTTTTCCCTATTCCATGAAATTAGGAATACTCCTGGTCAGGACCACTATATTGCACAATTCTAGGATGCAGCACTCACGTAAGGTATCATGTGATGGTTTTCCCTGGAGTTGTACCCAGTGTCTGCCCTTGCTCTCACTTCTAGTTTCCTTGGTGGCAGGGAGGTGTGACCACAGTTGCTGTTACAATTGGCAGAGGTGACCCAGGGTATCCTAGGTGAACTCTGATTTCCTGTTGAATAGATTCTACAGAGTTCATTGTACTATATGGTCAGGGGATATTATGGGAGGAAAAGAAATGCATGGGAATCTGTGTGTTTGGGTATATGGAATCCAATGTTCAAGCAACAAACTTAGGATGAACCTTTTGGGATATCCTTCTAATGTGATAAGGTGGTCATATCCTCTGTTAAATGTATCTGGTCCCCCTTTTCTTTGTTCTTTTTTAATTGAATATATATATATATATATACACACACACACACACACACACACACACACACTTTGCAGAGATGCATGAAGGTGACATTATCATATATACTGAAGTGGTTTTTTTGCAGCCTTTTATTTCTTTACTTTTTCTTTTTTCTTTTTTTTTTTTTTGGCTTAGCTTCCTTCTTCCTCTATTTTCCTCCTACCCCAACTTTACTCACTCCCCACATCCCCGGAGAGCCCAGGCTGACAACCTTGTATGTGTCCTCCTGTGTGTTTCTTTGTGCTTATATGATTATAGGGAAATCCATGGTACATATCTACTCATATATGTGTTCATTTAACCATATGTAAGTATAACACATACATAGTTTTTGGTCAATATTTCTCTTNTTTTTTTGGCTTAGCTTCCTTCTTCCTCTATTTTCCTCCTACCCCAACTTTACTCACTCCCCACATCCCCGGAGAGCCCAGGCTGACAACCTTGTATGTGTCCTCCTGTGTGTTTCTTTGTGCTTATATGATTATAGGGAAATCCATGGTACATATATACTCATAAATGTGCTCATTTAACCATATGTAAGTATAACACATACATAGTTTTTGGTCAATATTTCTCTTTCTTTCAAAAGGATTGCATTGTATTCACTTTTCTGTATTTTGCTTTGTAAGTCATTTCTTTTTAATGGCTGTATAATCTTTCTGTGCTAGTGTGTGTTAAAGCTGTCTGATTACTTCCGCGTGGATGGGTATTCATTTTATTTCCCATGGCTTGATAACACAGTGTTGCAGCACACACTCTTGCTCCTATTTCCCATGGTTAAGGGTGCTTAGATATTACTACTTTTCATTTACATGGGATAGATCCCTAGCGGTGACTTGGCTCTGTTGAAATAAATGAAGATTCTTAACTTAAATATAAATATTGCTAGGTTGTTTTCCCTAAAGTCTTTAATATTTCATTCACAGTCTCACCTATCATGTGGTGAAATACTTTCCCCCCCATAACCCTGGCAACAATATACATGATCAGACTTTGTCATTTTTGCCTAATATCTCCTTGTTATTTTAATTTGAAATTTCCAGACTGCTAGTTTATTTTAATATATTTCTTGGTTTTGCTTTTCTCTGAATTGCCTGCTTCCCATCCTACCCATATTTTGATTGATTTATCAATATCATAAATTTGGAAGACAGTAACTACATTAAAGGCACAAATGCTCTATTTCCTCCATTTCATCTGCTTTTTTAACATTGATTGTTTAATAGATGTTTTGCTCTTTTCCCCTAAATATTTGAAAAACATGGAGCCAAATAGTTTTTCTTGTTTTTGTACTTTCTTAATGTCCAATCTTGTTCAAAAGGGTTTTAGCCACCTAGGTTGTATAGCCTGTATATAGCTATATTATTTTTGTAGAATTGTAATTGTTTTTATTTTTTACCCTTAAGTTTTTAATAAAACTAGTACATAAAAAACAATCTTCTTTGTCGTTGAACTAAAATAGTATATTTGTCCTATTAAATTCTCAAATATGTTGGCATCACTTTTGAATTACTTGTTCTGTACCAATGAATTCCTTTGTCTATTCCTAGGTCAACACCATATTGAATTAATCATAATTGGCTTAGTAGAATTATCTGTTATGAGGTAGAAAAAATCTCCCCTTGCCATTCTTTTATTTTGACTGTTTTCTGGGATTTATTTCCTTCTTGGAAATTTTACAATCGCTTTATCTAATTACAAAAACCTCCTTAAGTTATATGTTTATATATGTAAGTATGTATGTGTCTGTATCTGTGTATTTACCTTTCAGACTGGCTTCTCTGAGACTGGCTCCTTTTACTTAGCATAATGCCTTTGAAATTCATCCATGTTGTTGCGTGAATCAGTAGTTCCCTTGTTTATTCATTCAGCTGTTGAAGGGCATTTGGGTTGTTTCCAGTTATTGGCAATATGAATAGAGCTGCTGTAAACATTTGTGTACAGGTTTTTATGTAAACTTAAGTTTTAATTGCTCTCAGGTAAATAGCTAAGTGTGGGATGGCAGGGTTGTAAGGTAAGTGTCTTTTTAACTATAAAGTTAAAACACTGTGAAAGTGTTTTCCAGAGGGGCTCTGACATTTCCATTAGTAATGCATATGAGCTCCAGTTGTTAAGCATCATTGCTAGGACTTGGTATTCTCAGTATTTTTAATTCTGACCATTCTACTTGTCTAAATTTTAATTTGTACTTACCTTAATGACGAATGATGTTAGGCTTATCCGCATATCCTCTTTGGTGAAGTATCTGTTCAAGTCTTTTGTCCATTTGAAAATTTTTTCAATTACAATTTATATTTGGTATTATTCTATATTAGTTTCAGGTATACAGCATAGTGGTTAGATAATCATTTACAAAGTGGTATCCTGATTTTTCAAGTGCCTATTATTAAGTTGGGTGTTTTTTTAGTTTTGAGTTTGGAAAGTTCTCTGCATATTTTGTTTAAAAATTCTTTTTCGACAAGTGATCTGCAAATATTTTCTTCCAAACCATGTCTTGTCCTTTCAGTGTTATAACATCATCTTTCAATGAGAAAAATTTTTATTTTTGAAGTATGATTTATTAACTTTTAACTTTATGGACTGCGCTTTTGGTCTTCACTCCAGATGATAAAGATTTTCTGTTTTTTTCTAAAAGTTTTATAGTTTTATGCTTTACATTTAGACCTATGATACATTTTGAGTATATTTTGCATAAAGTAAAATTAAATTTTATAACTAAGTTTTATGTTAGGCCAAGGTTTAGTTTTTTTACACATAGATGTCTAATTGTTCCAACACTATTAAATGAAATCACTATTTTTTCTCAATTACATTGGCTTTTCTCTTCAATCAAAAATCAGTTGGCCGCACTTGTTTTGGTCTAATGATTCACTCCTATTCTGGCCCATTGACCTATGTGCCTACTTTTTTTTTAGTGCAGAGCATTTTGATTAATATAGTTTTATGGCACTTCTTAAAATGAGATAGCGTGATTCTTCTAACTTCATTCTTTTTCAAAAATGTCTCTTCCAGTCTCCTTGCCTCTCTGCATAAAATTTAGAATCATTTTATCAATATCTATAAAAAACTTGCTTAGATTTTGATTGGGATTGTGTTAACTCTCTAGATCAATTTGGGGAAAATTGACATTTCTACTATGTTGAACCTTCTAATCCATGAATATAGTATGCCTTTACATCTATTTAGGTCTTTTATTTCTTTCATCAGGACTTTGCAGTTTTATTATACAAATAAAAGTATAACATATTTAAAGTGTGTGATGTGCTGATTTGATATGCATATATATTATGAAAAGATTTTCTTAATCAAATTTATTAACATACCCATTACCTCACATATTTCTTTTTTTGTTTTGTTTTGTTTTGTTTTGGGTGAGAATATTCAAGTTTTCCTTTCTCAGCAAACTTCAGTTATACAATACAGTGTTATCAACTATAGTCATCAAGTGATGCATTGAGCCTCAGACCTTACTCATCTTACTGCTGAAATTTTGTACCCTTTTAACAACCTGTCCCCATTCCCCATACTCCTCAGTCCCTGGCAACAACCATTTTCTACACAAATTTGACTTTTTTTAGATTCTACATATAAGTGATACAATTTTTCTTTTTCTTTTTTATTGTTGTTTGAGTACAGTTGTCTCCATTTACCCCTGCCACTCCTCCCCACCCCACTCATCACCATTTTCCACCCTTGAACCTACCTCTCTTTGACTTTGTCCATGTGTCCTTGAAAACCCTTTCCCCTCTCCCCCATCATTGCCCCCTCCCCAGCAGTTACTGTCAGTTTGTTCTTTATTTCAATGTCTCTGGTAATATTTTGCTTGCTTGTTTGTTTTGTTGATTAGGTTCTACTTATAAGTGAAATCATATAGTATTTTTTTCACCACATGGCTTATTTCACTTAGCATAATGCTCTCCAGATCCATCCATGCTCTTGTGAAGGGTAGGAGCTTCTTCTTTCTTTCTGCTGCATAGTATTCCGTAGTGTAAATGTGCACTATGATCAAGATCACTCACTCCCTCTTTTAGGGAGGGATCACTCACTCCATCACTTTCTCCCTCTTCTTTTAGAAGTTCCTTTAGCATATTTTGCAGTGCTGGTTTGGTGGAGGTATATTCTTTCAGCCTTCTTTTGTCTGGGAAACTCCTTATTTTGCCTTCCATTTTAATTGAGAGTCTTGCTGAGTAGAGAAGTCTTGGTTCCAGGTCACTGCTTTTTATTACTTGGAGTATTTCTTGCTGTTACCTTGTGACTTGTAGCTTTTCCATTGAGAAGTTACAGGACTAGCCTTATGAGGGAGGACTTATCAGGGCTCTCTTGTATGTCACTTCCTGTTTCTTCCTTGCCACCTTCAAGATTTTCTCTTTGTCTTGGAATTTTGCCATTTTGATTATGATGTGTCTTGGAGTGGACCTCTTTGGGTTCCTCTTAATTGGGACCCTCTCTGCTTCCTGGATTTGTTTGACTTTTTCTCTCATCAAATTAGGGAAGTTTTCTATTATTACTTTTCAAACAGGTTTTCTATCCCTTGCTCTTCCTCCTCTTCTTCTGGTATCCCTATTATATAGATATTTTTATGTTTCATGTTGGTAATACCTGCAGTTCTCTTAACCCCTCTTCATTCTTTTTGAGTCTTTTTCCCTTTTCTTGCTCTTTCTGGGAGTTTTTTTTCTACCTTGTCCTCCAGCTCATTGATTCAATCCTTTGCTTTATCTAGCCTACTTTTGATTCCTTCTAATGTGTTCTTCAATTCAGAAATTGTGTTCTTCATTTCCTTTTGACTCTTTGATAGTTTCTACGTTCTTTTTCATGCTGATAGAGTTTGCAGTAAGTTCCTCCTAGTTTCCCTGTAGTTTTTGGTAATTTTCATTGAGCTCACTAAACTTCCTTATAACATTGTTTTGAACTCAATATCTAGTAGTTTACTTGCCTATATTTCATTTAGTTCTTTTTCTGAGGATTCTTTCTTTCCTTTTGATTGTGGGTGGTTTATTTGTCTTCCCGTTATTTGTGAGGCTCTTCTTGTTTGCTTCTGCTTTTTAAACTGATGTGTTTTGACTCCCTGAGTTTGTGGTGTGAACTTCTATGGTAGGAGATCTGAGGGATTTAGTGGTGCAGTCTCCTTGATCTCCTGAACTTGCTAATCTTGGGATGCCCTTTATGCTGCTTATCTTGAGTCTCTGGATGTAATTGGGTTTTGATAGTTGTTGGGTCATTCTTTGGTGGGTCCTTCCCTCTAGCTGGTTGACTGAGTCACTCTTCCCACCACATCTTGTATACTGTTGTGCAGGTGCAGTCAGATTGTGCCAAAGCTGATTGTTCTCGCTGCCTGAGGTTATAAGCTTTCTCTCTCATTGTTGTTCAGTTGTTTGTCCCAGGTGATTTCTCCATTAATTAGGTTAATTCCAGGTTGGTTCTGGGAGGATGTCAGTGTGGCTTTCATTCAAACCTCCGCCATCTTGCTGGTCTCCTAACTTTCTTTATCTAGATTAATTTACTTTGTATAATATCCCTCCATGTTCATCCTTATGATTGCATATGTCAGGGTTCACATTTTTTAAAGCCAAAATAATAATCATTATCCCATTTATCTTTAAAAATTTATACCATACAGGTATCATTATATCATCTATATCATTTATATCATTAGATATATCATATTGAGACTTATCTACTTATCTGTTGATAAATAGTTAGGTTTTTCCCATGTCTTGGCTACTGTGAAAAATTATTCAATGGACATGAGAAAATAGATTTCTTCTTCTCAAGATAGTGATTTCACTTCCACTAGATATACTTAGGAAGTAGGATTGCCAAATCAGATGATAATACTATTTTTAATTTCTTGAGGAACCTCCATGATGTTTTCCATAGTGACTGTACTAATTTATATTTTTACCAACAGTGTATCGAGGTTCTCTTTCTTCATACCCCACCAGCACTTGTTATCTTTTTCCTTTTGGTAATAGACATCCTTTGAGCCCTGTGGTGATGGCTCATTGTGGTTTTGATTTGCATTTTCTTGTTGATCAGTGCTGTTGAACATTTTTTCATGTTCCTGTGGCATTGTCCTCTTTAAAAGTATGTCCACTCTTCCCAGTTTTTTAAAAATTTTTTTGCTATTGAGTTGTGTGAGTTCTTTGTATATTAACTTCTTATTGCATGCGTGGCTTACAAATATTTCCTCCCATTTTATTTTTTATTTTTATTTTTTAAGATTTTATTTATTTATTTTTCTTTAGAGGGGAAGGAGAGAAGGAGAGAAACATCAATGTATAGTTGCCTTTTGTGCATCCCCTGCTGGGAAGTGGCCTGCAGGGAACTGGCCTGGAACCCAGGCATGGGCCCTGACTGGGAATCAAACCACGATCCTCTGGTTCGCAGGCTTGTGTTCAATCCACTGAGCTACACCAGCCAGGGCTATTTCCTCCCATTTTATAGGTTACTATTTCATTTTATGGATGGTTTCCTTTGCTTGCACAAATTTTTTAGTTTGATGTAGTCTCATGTATTTCTTTTTGCTTTTTGGTAACATCCAAAAAAAATCACTGTTAAGACCATGTGGAAGAGATTATACCTTATATTTTCTTCTAGTAGTTTTAAATGTTAAGGTTTTATGTTCAAGTCTATATTCCATTTTGAGTTGATTTAACTCTTTCAACTTTTCTGTATCCCAGTACAGTGTGCTTTTTTTTTTTTTTTTCCAAATAGACTATAGATCACTTAAAGTCAATTAGATAGTCTCTCCTTCACTGGAGGGATTTAGTTCATGTAGCAACCAATATACTGGATTTTTTTCTCCCACTTTAACTTATGACTATTGTTTAGTTTTTCATTGGTGGCTCCTTTTTATTCTTTCTAGTTTGCTCAAGTTAATATTTACTCTGTTTTCTTAGTTAATCCGGTAGTTTACTATATTTTTGTGATCTATTATTACTTATATTCTGTCTCTCTAAACTATGATAAATACCTATTGCTTTTATGTAAAACAAGATACAATTATCCCCACTGAGAGGTATAGCTTTCCTTACTAAAATACTTATTTTCTCCCTAATAAAATGAGATATTTAGAACATTTTTACTCTCTTTTCTTTTTTCTTCACTCCAATATTTCTGGTTTAGAATTTCCCTTGAGTATATTGAGTATATTCTTACTAAGAGGTTTTGACACTTCAATTTTATATTTTCACAGAATCAATTATTAACTGGCATTTAAAGACATGTATATAGACATAGTATAGATAATGCAAATATATATAATATGTATGTATTTTGCATGCAAATATACACTATATAAATTATAAAGTATATGTACATATATGGTTGTGTGTATATAAATAAATTACATTTTATGATTCAACATGCTTTCTTCTATTATTTACAAATTATAAGATCAAGTTCAGGTTTATTTATAGTTCTTTATTATTTTTCTCAGGTGATATACTTGGGTGATATCCTTTATGCATTCTTGCATATTTATCTTACCTTGATAGGTGAGTATCAAAGTAAGATAATTACCTATATAATTTTGGGAATCTATAATTTATACTTATAAATTTATAATTATAATTTTGGGAATAAAATAATTACTTTTATTAGTATTATTCCTCCAGCTTCTAATTAGAAGTGTAAGAGAATGATGTATTTTCTTATATAGGCAACTTATTTCTTTGTACAGGTGCTTGTAATATTTCCTCTGTATCCTCAGAGGTCCAGAATTGTACCAAGATGTCCCAAATACGTGTTTTTTTCTCAACAACCTGGCCTGGAATTCAGTGAACTCCACAATGATCTTTTTTGACCTTAAGGAAATGGTCTTTTGTCTGTTCAGTTATTTCTTTGTTTTTACTTTGTGTCTTCACTTTCTGAATTCCTACTATTTGCAGTTTAATTCTCCTTATCTTCTCTTTCTCGTAATCATCATGATCTTCTTATAATTCATACCCCTTTATATTTTGAGATATTTGTTTCATTTTGTCTTTCATGCCACTAACTTTGGTCTCAATGATGTCTGGGTTGTTCAGTGGGTGTACCTTTTTTCTTCCTCAAACATCATTTCTGCACTGAACTTGAATTGTTATTTGTGTTTCTAGTCAATTTTTTTGTCTTTTCTAGCAGCTTTGTTCACTGTGTTTGAATTCTTTCTATTTAGACTCGTCCTTGTCTCTGACATCTGGCTTCTGTTTTTGTTGAGTTCCTAGGACTCAGGTATGATTGGGATATGCTGAGTGTCGGGGCAGCCTAGAATGAATTTAAGAGAAAGCAGTCTTTCCCGTGCACTATTGGCCTTGAAGCAAGCAGACAGAGGCACCTGGAGTGAAGAAAGCCTCTGGGTACTTGGGTTCTTTGCGTTTTGCCAGATTAAGGGAAGGAAGGCCTGGGTCCACTTGAAGGCTCCTTCTTGGTCTCTCAGGGCTCAGAAGTCAGGCTTTTCCTGAGGGTTTATCCTTAGAAATACACAAATCTCCACAGTCAAATGATCTCCCTAGAGCCTACCAGTTTATGACTTTCACCCTCAGTTCTAGTCTCAGATGTTCAACCAAGTGAGAGAAAAGCACAACCTTATACACATTCTTTCCACCGTGACTCTGGAAAACCCAAGAGTTAATTTGCTCCTTGTAGCTTGAAGGTCTGAGCAGCTATTCAGTGCAGGACAGGGAGATGAACTGAATTGGTATAAGAAGAGAAGACAGTTATAACCAAGCCACATCTTCCCAGAATCACCTGCTTGGTTCTTCTTCATGACAGCTGTGTGAACATTCATTGGCTTTGGAAGGTTTAGCTGTGTCTTGAAACACAGATTTGTTTTTTTCTTTATGTTGCATCATATTTGTCACTTCAATTAAAGAGTTTTAAATATCAGAATTGATATTTTACCAGTTGAAACATAAAAAGTTTAAACAAAGATAGTAATTTTTATCTGAAACCAAATTTAGGAGATTTAAGTAGAAAAAAATATTACTCGTTAAGCCAACTATCAGGTATAGACTAATTTTGGCTTTCCGTGCAATTTAGTTTGTTTTTCTTATAAAAGTCCTCAAATTTGTAATGTTCCTAAAACAGAATATTCATGTATTCTAAGTATATAGTACATTAATTAACATTATAGCATTAATTATGAAAATTTTTGTTCTAGTTAAAGAAAACCATGTGTGTACGTGTGTAAGTAATAGTGATTAAAGGGTCACATTAAAACATTTTTCTCACTCAAAGTGAAGAGCTTCATTTTATACAGAAGTAATCTGAGGCTAAAAGGAGGAGAGCTTTGATTTTTCTTATCCCTTGTGACTTTTTAATGACCTTTGGATGCCAACTAGAGCTAAAGAATATTCTGAAGGTTAAAGAGAGAAATTGCTTGGGGGGATTTTTCAGGTATGTTTTTGTTAAATGTATAACATCACTGAATTCTCAGATCTTACATATTTCCATGACACAGTATACACACTCCAAATGCAGGTGTACTTCTTAACTGCAAGTATTTATTTAACAAATTTCCTTTCAAGTCTTCTGGTGTCAGACACAGCATGACAGTAGTTAAGGATCTGTCACCAGTCCCATTAAAAACCCTATTGTTTAGGCTTTGCTTCCTTGACTGTTTTAAATTACCTCTAGCTGAAACTTGCCAGAGAAGTTGTCAGCTTAGATATGACTTTGATTTTGAAAACTGTTGAAAATAGGAAAGCCATTTATAGTGACAGAAAAAAAGAGAATTTGACTGGCATCAAATGTCTTTTCTCGCTGAAATATACTTCTCATGAAGTTTTCCAAACAATTGCAGTATGGATTAGTACATTTTGACACTTCTGAAATAAGTGTGCTTTAAAACAGGATAGATAATTAACTGGAAAAATATATGTCTGCATGTACATTAGAGATTTTTCCTGGCTCCTTTTTACTGTGAGAGTCCAATATGATGAGACTGTCACTATGATAAGACTGAAATGGCAAGAGTCTATTTTTACAGAATATGAATCAGGAACATCTCCGGAAACATCTATCACAAAAGAACATTTGCATAAGAATGTGAATTTTCATCTCTTTGCTATAATCAAGGAATTAGGTTAAAGCTATAGTTTTTTTCAATAATGCTAAGATTCAGAATAAAGTAAAACTCAATAAATAGGTAAATCAGTAGTTAGATCTCTCAAGACAAGATTTTTCTGAATTGTAAAAATCTAACAGAATCAGCCAGAATACAGTTCAGAGAGATAAGGAGATGGGGAAAATGTAAGAGAGATTTGGAGGCATTGAAGAAAAAATTTAAAGCACCAATAAGAGAATATAGAGAAGGGAGAAGAGTTTATATAATAAGAGATTCTAGCTGAAAATTTTATAGAATTGAAAAAGACATGATTCCTCAGATACAACAAGCAACATTAGGATTTGCTAAAAGATCCATACCTAAAGTATAAGAGATGCCCAGAAAAAATAAGCCATGTCATTTTTGTTTTCTAGATAATTTTACTGGTGACAGAATTCTTACAATAAAAAGTGGATGTCAGATATCAGTTAAATAAGTATTCAAAGTCTTACAGGAAAACAAGCTGGGATTTTGTTCCTAGCTAAAATGTCGGTCAAGAAAAAGTAAAAAATATAGATGTAGATACATAAACACTGAGGGTTTATTATCCAGTTCATCATTTATAGAGTTTATTATCCTGTCTGCTGAAAGAGCTGTTGATATATTTACCTCAGTAAAGAACCAGAAAAAGAAACAAATTAATGAAAAAGGATAAAGTGGGAGGCAACTAAAAAGGAAAGCATGTCAGTAAATGCAAACAAGTATTCACTGCATGTGTTAAAGCCATGTTAAGGCCCTTTCCTGTTTGAGGGAAATCAAGATTTTGATTAAAAATAGCATTTGCTAAAAAAACGCATGTTAAAAATTCAAGGACAACCATAGAAAGAATAAAAATAAAAACAAGGAAGTGGAGACAAACCAACCTCTGAACTACATGTTAATCTCTAGTTTAAGGATACACTGTTTGGTCTTGACCTCCATGTCCAGGTCAATATGGGGGCTGGTGTGACTCCAGTTCCCTTATTAAACAGAAGTTCACCTGGCTGGTCCTTTCTTTTTAACCCATCTTTTTTTTTTTCATGCAAAAGAAACTGGCATCCTTTAGAAAAAGTTAAGAATGTAGACACTCTCATCAGTTATGTGTAGATACATGGTGAGGGTTAGGGAAATATTTTGTTAAACTCCATTTGACTGAAGAGATACACAGTTAGTTGCTTTGATGAAGGGAAAAGAAATGCTTGAAAAAATGAGAATGCTCTAAATGCTCTAAAATGACAGCGATGATGACAGCTACTGTTTATTGGGTATCTACATATGCCAGGCACATTATATTAATTTATAGTCATGCAGTGCATAATGATGTTTTGGCCAATGATGAACCCCATATATGAGGGTGGTACCATAAGATTATAAAATAAAGCTGGAAAATTCCTATCACCTAGTTATGTGGTAGCCTTCATCATGTCGTAGTACAACACATTAATTATATGTATGTGGTGATGCTCATATAAACCAACCTACTGCATTACCAGTCTTATAAAAGTATGGCACATATAGTTATCTACAGCACATAATACTTGATGATAATAATAATACATGACTGTTACTGGTTTATGTATTTATTATCCTCTATTTTTTAATCATTGTTTTATAGTGTGCTGTGTACTCTTCTTACTTATAAAAAGGTAGTTTGTTGTGAAGCAGTATGCCCTGTTAGGCCAGCGGCAGAATCATACATCTTTGTGTTCACTACGTCTCTTGACTGATCATTTTTTCTTGTGCTTGATTTAATTTCACGTTTTGTTCCTTGTGGCCCCTAAGTGTACAAAATCCACTGCTAATGTTGACAGTGAGTCCATATTGGGTGATTGACCTGGAAACAAAATTTAAAGTGATTAAAGACCATGAAGGCAGACAATCAATCAGGCATGTCCCATTCCACCATAGCTACATTCTCGGATAACAAGAACAAAGGGACAGAAGTTGTTAAAAGATCTGCTTCACTGAAGACAACAAAACTGATCAAAATTTGAGAAGGACCTGTATCAGACATGGAGAAACTTCTGGTGACCTGGATGGAAGACCTGACACAAAAGCAAATCTTTCTCAGCCCCATGAGGATCATGGCCAAATCAAAAAGATTGTTTGCAATGTAGAAAGAGAAGGCTGGACCCGATTACAATGTTCAATGCGCTGAGATAGTTCTCGGTGAACTGGAACAGGAATGCAAAGCTAAAGAAGAGGCGAGAGAAGAGGAAACTGCAGAATAAACAAACAAATCTTTCCCCTCTCAAAAAAATTTCACACTGAAAAATTTAGCAGAAACTTTTACAGACCTCAACAAGCTCATTAAAAAAATCTGAACATAGAGACCTTGACCCTAAAGTGTTTTCATTAACAGAGAGGAGTGTTCATAGTGCATTATGTACTTATAAGCAATCTATGAAAAAAAGCAAGGCAAACCACTTTGGACATATTTCTGAAAAGAGTGACACCTTCTCCAGAGGAGCCTCAGGCAGGTCCTTCAGGAGGTGTTCCTGAAAAGGGCCTTGTTGTCATAGGAGATGACACTCATGTATCCTTATTGTCCTGGAAAACCTTCTAGTGGGAAAAATGTGGAAGTAGAAGACAGTGACATTGGTGATCCTGACCTTGTGTTGGCCTAGGCTAATGCATGTATTTGTGCCTTAGTTTCGAACAGAAAAGTTAAAAAAATGTTTTTAAATAGAATAAGCTTGCAGAATAATGCCATAAAGAAAGAAAATATTTCTGTACAGCTGTACGGTGTGTTTATGTTTTAAGCTATTATTACAAAAAGTCAAAAAGTTAAAAAAATTCAAATTCATAAAGTAAAAATGTTAGTGAAGGTTAACTTATTATTGAAAAAAGACATTTTTTTTTTTTACCAATTTAGCCAAAGTTCAGTGTGCATGAAGTCTACATTAGTGTACACCAATGTCCTAGGTCTTCACATTCAACTCAACACTCACTCACGGACTCATCCAGGGCAACTTCTAGTCCCGCAAGCTCCATTCATGGTAAGGTCCCTATACTGGTATCCCATTTTTATTTTCACACTGTAATTTTACTGTACCTTTTCTATGCTTAGATATATTTAGATACACAAATACTTACTATTTTGGTGTGATTGCCTACATTATTCAATCCAGTAACGTGTAGTACGAGTTTGTAAACTAGGAGCACAGAGAAAATAGCCTAAGTGTGTAGTAGACTATGCTGTCCAGGCTTGTGCGAGTACCTCTATGATGTTCACACAACAAAATCGCCTAGTGATATATTTTTCAGGGAGCATTCCTATGATTAAGTGCCATGTGACTATATTTAACTCAAAAAATGACCTTATGCTTCAGAAATTATCAACCCCATTTTAAAAATGTAACAGTGTAACAGCTTGTTAATGAAGGCCCTAAATTTGAGCCCAGGTCCCTGTGATTATTCATTTTCTCTACCCCATTATGCTGTCTCTTGTATAATATTCTCACATAGAAGCATTTTATTCTAATACTTGATATATATAGATCTTTTGAAATGGAGAGAGAAATTGGTGTGCAGAGTAAGATACACAGTTTTTTATTCTTTAATAGTTACTTTCTCTTTAGTCTTTGACATGCTATTTGACATGTCTAATTAAAAGAATATAAAATAGGGCTTGTCCACAGTGGGCTAAATCTTTAAGTCCCTTAAGAATATTAGTGGACTTGTAGAAGGCACTCTATACTGCTGTTTGAAATGTGTATTTATCTATTTATTCATTTGGAAGCTGATTGGTGGTTAGTAATTTTTCTAGGAGAGCAGATAGAACTAAAGTGATTATTTAAAAAAAAGAAATCATGTTTTGGTTAACCAAATTGTAAAGAGGCAATAGTTTATTAGTATCTAAAGAAAAAGTTGTCTGTGTTCATGGGGGTTGTGTTATGTGGTATCTGGCTCTATGAGAGCTTGAGGTTTGCAGATGTTTTTGTGGTGTCCTCATGTGTGAGTTCTAACCAATATAGAAATAGATCAGATTTTTTTTATCTATACTAATATTCTTTAAGTTGCTGCTGAGAAAACTGTACAAAATTGGGAGAAAACTTTGTCCATGCTACCTTTGATGCCATCACTAAGAGAGGCCTCAGGGCCTCCCAGGTGTGTTGGCTTCATTCTGATCTCAGAATGTATGAATTTTCCAACTTCCTCCTCTAGTTCATCTCAGGCCCTCTAAGCAATCTCTTGATGAGAATTTGGCTTCCCATGTAGATTTCACCACAGAGAGGAATATACTGAGCAATAGTCTGGCTGCTACATTAGTGTCTTATGAGTTTGAATTATGGGTTTTTGTTTTTTTTTTTTTTGCTTTTGAGAAACTAATTCTGCCTAGAAGATACGAATTTCTGAGCCTTTACAAAGGCCCATTTTCGTATTGGGATGACTCCTTCCATGAGGCCTCTTGGCAGTTGGCCAGTCAGAGTTTTCCTACTGATGACCATTCTCTGCGTATGCCCCTTCAGCTTACATGACTCCTTTCCCTCATCTGTGCTTTATAGTTATTTTGTTTGTTCTCTGTGTGTTCACAGTTCTCCAGTATTGAAATTTTAGTTTTAGCTTTAATCTCTGTGATTTTCTGGGGGGTGGAAGAATTATTTCTGAAGCAAATCTTATGGGCAAATTAAAAAGAATATGATATTTTGTAAACAAACACAAAACTTACATGACAAACCTAAATGAAACAAAATTCAGTTAACCTGTATAAGATGGATCTAAACTCTCTAGTTCAAGTGTGTGCGATAGCACAACTTTCTAAGTCTCACATGGCATATATATGTTGCTTTTGCTTTCAGGGTGATAGAGATTGTGTATTCACTTTAAAGTTGAATCCTTTAAGAAATGTCTTTTAGAATCCTCAGAGTTAAGAAAAATTTAGGGTCTAAAATTTGCACTTATGTGTGCAAAAAGATTAAACTTCCTGTTGTTTAACCACCAGTTAGCTGGAACTGCTAATGGTTTATAAAACTAAAGTAACAGAATCGTGTGGCATTTTTATTGAAAGCAGCACACTATGAAAATACAATGAAGACACTGAAAGGTAGACTACCTGTGACTTCCCCAAATACTTTGGGGTGGTTACCATGGAAAGAATTTAAGTTTGAATCAACACACAAAGTACAAACAAGATCCAGGGAGAAGAGGACGTGGAAAGACAAGGATGTGGTTTGAGTTCATAAGGATGGAAGATGGGTTACACTGGCTTTGCTCAGGAAATCTCTTTTTTTCCAGAGGTGTAGTGTTTTCTGAGGGCAGATATTTACTCCTAGTGCATTGGGGGTATTCTCACTTAATACAAGTATTGAGAAATGAAATAGTTACAACCGTCAGTGGCAGAACTCTCTACCATGAAGAACCAAAGGCCAAGAAGATGCAAGGCCTCATGTATGAATTCCACGTCTGTCTTTGGCTTTCCCTCTTATATTGGCCACCTGGATCTCACAAATGAGTGATTTTGTGTTCCTACACCTCACATTGGTGTTGGACATCTGAGCCTCCCTCCCCTCATCTACAACATGGGGGTAGTAACATCCACCTCCCATCTCAGGAGGGTCAAATAGATCAGTGTACATAAGGCATTTAGAATAGTTCCTGGAAGGTAAAAAGCATTTTAAAACTCTTCCACCACTTCCTTCTCCCACCACCTACTCATCAAATCACAATTTCTCTGGGGGAAAAAAGGAAACTTAGTTCCTTTCTTCAGTTTAGAAAATAGGCCGTGTTAATTTCAGTTATTTTACTTCTCTTCAAATACCCTATGTGTTAGTTTACTAGAAGATGTCATAACAAAGTGCCACAGAATGGGGGGCTTAAACAACAGAAGTTAATTTTCTCACTGTTCTGAAGGCTGAAATTTAGAGATCAAGGTGTGTTAGGAACTGCCCTGCCTGGTTTCAGAAGGTGTAACCCACCCCCCCCATGACTAAGGTGGAGTGAGAGACCTTGGGACATAAGCCACTAAGGAGACAAAGCTTGTTTCCCTGGCAGGGGCACCACCTCTGCCCCTTTTACTTCACCCTGCTTCACCCAGAGCTTGACTGGTTAGCCAATGATGGTAAGATTCCTCAAGGGAGGATGACCTAAGACAGGCATGGTCATGAAGGGGTCCCCAGGGAAGGTCTTGGGGGCTATAGAAAAAGGGGGTGATGGACCCTCACCCCTCAGCTTTGACATAGCCTGAGTCCTCATTCTGTCTGCGAGAAGTATCCTAATCTCTTGGCTGCCTGATTTCCCCTGCCTGACTTAAGCCTGAAACAATGTACAGGGCCATGCAGCCTTGGGCAGGAATGGGCAGTTTCCCAGGGTGATCAGGCCTGAGAAAGAATGCATAAAATCCTGTGAAACCTGCTTTGCTAAGAATGTCCTCAATTTTCTGATAAGGGCCCAAGCATGAAATGAGTTTGTTTCCCAAGTTTTATAACCCTTTAGCCAACTGACCCTGACTCAGGATAAGCCCTCATAGTTCTTTGTATGTTATCTACTCTTTGATCCTTACTGCCTGACAATGACTGATGAGCTTTACCTGTATTCCTGTGCAAATTGAACCCAATAAAAGCCCGTTGAGGAAAAAGCTCATGGCTCGTCTCCTTTGAGAGATCGGCTACCTTTCCTCCCCAAGCAGATCATGTCTTGGTAGACTTATTATAATCTGTGGTGGCCAGGGGAGCCCTGTGGGTGGAGCCCCCCCCCCCCACAAAGGTATTGGTGGCATTTGTTTCTTCTGAGGTCTCTCTCCTTGGCTTGTAGGTGATCACCTTCTTGATGTGTCCTCACGTGACCTTTTTTCTGTGCTTACCCATTCCTGATGTATCTTCCTCTTCTTATAAGGTCACCAGTCCTATTGCACTAGGCCCTCACCCTTATGACTATTTAACTAATCACCTCTTCAAAGGCCCTGTCTCCAAATACAGTCACACTGGGGGGGATGGTTTCAACATACACATTTTAGGGGCTACAATTCTGTACATACTTTCTGTAAGGTAATCAAAGACTTGCATTTAGGTGAGTTCAGAGTATTTCTGTCCACAGTTACCAAGCATGGACCTCAGCCTTCTTGAACATATTCACAGGTTATCTTTTGGCCTCAGTGAAGGTAAATATGGTGAAAGTTAATATTTAGCTCTGTGCAGTCACCCTCCCATACCTTCCCCCCACCTACCACCACCACACCTGCTGTTGAACACTCCTGCGTTGAAAGGCGCTTCACTTTTTTGGTCATGCTGTAGAAGGTAGACAGCTGTAGAGAGTGTATAAAGAGGTAGGCCTCACAGGATGGTTTTGTGTCTGTGCGACAGTAGGTCCAGTTCTCATCTGACCAAGTCCCTCAGGTGGAAGAGTGGGATTAGGGCACTGGGGAATATGAATCATGTCTCTAGGGGCTGGACCAGGCTAAGTCTGGGACACTATGGGCTGGGGTAGCACCAAGTGGAGTATTATCATCCCTTCCTTTTGTAGGTCCCTGTGACAATCATTCTCTTCAGATGCCAAGCTCTTTGTTGTGTGTGAAAGTTCTCAGGTTTCCCAGAGTGAGCTGCCATACCAGATCTCTAGGTTGGCAATGTAACAGCTTCTGATGGGTAGTGGAAGGCAGGGCCTGAGGTCTGGAGTTTGTGGGGTGGTGGGAGTTAAGACTGACTCAGTCACCTTCAGTCAACCCAGAGAACTTGTTGGAAGTTTTAGGGGAGACGGCATTCTGTGATGCAGTTACATGGATTGTGCGGGGACACTGATATAATTACTCAATTCAGAAATGGAGAGGTAGGTACGTAGGTGGGATCAGAAGTGTGCCTGGTCTAGTCTCTCCACTGCTTTTCATGGTCTTTCTAAAATACAACTCTAGTCATGTCACTCCAAATCTTTCATTGGTTCCCAACTCCTGTACTCCAGGGTGAAATCATCATACCCTTGGCTTGCATGCAGGCCTCTACATAATCTGTCCCTTACCCACCTTTCATTTCACCTCACTTCTTGTCTCTATTGGCTCCTTCTACACTACTACCAAAAGTGCCATTACCCATGCTCTCTTCACTGGCAGGGAAAGCTGTCCCAACCTCCTCACCAAATTCCTACTCATTCTTCATGACCTAAGTCAAGGATCTTCTGGAGACATGCTGGAACCACTCAGAGGATTAATCACTCCCACCTTGCTTTGATTTTAGTATTTCATACTAAAATTACAATAGTTAATAGTTAGCTAATTACAATATTTAGCTAACTATTACAATAGTAATTACAATAGTTAGCTAATTTTGTCATTGTGATTTTCATCCTTTTTTTCCCCCCTCACTAAATCCTGCTTCCAAAGACTTCAGGCTCCACAGAATCTGAATCCACCCTAGGACATAAAATTAACATTTGGGTGTAATCATATAGGAGACGGAGCTACAAAGGAGCCTGAATGTGCTTCCTTGATGCGTCTTCTAAGGTAGAGTCGGGGCCCTGACTGGGGAGTAGTGAGTATCCTGTAGATTCTAATTATTTCCTTACATGCCTCTTTCCTCTTCTAAAATGTTAGAGCCTTAAAAACAAAAACTATATTCATTTTCAAATTCCTTCCACCAAGCAGAGAGCAGAGCACTTTGTAGACACTTGAAAATGACTTGCAGACTAAATGAACATTGGACTAGATGTAGATAACCATGGTATAGAACGACTAGACACTGGGAGCAATATTGTCCAATTGAAACAATTGAGCAGCCTATGTAATTACAGTTTTCTAGAAGACTTAAAAAACAAGAAGTAAGCAGGTTAAATTAATTTTAATAATCTACTTTATTTAACTCAAGCTGTCCACACTATTAGCATTTCAACAAGTAATTATATAAAAGTGATTAGTGAGATATTTTACATTCTTCATATTAATCTTTGTAAACCATTGTGCACTTTACATTTACGGCACATCTCAGTGTAGACCAGCTTCTTGAAAGTGCTCATTAACCACATGTGACTAGTGGCTACCATGTTGGACATGCAGATACAGAGTATGATGTAAAAACAGTGACAGGAAGGAGAAATACTTTTGATCCAGCAATTTAATGATGGTTATATCAGTGACTTCTAAGTTCTAATAATATTTTCTGCCTCCTAAAATTACATTAATTTTTATGTCAGAATGCCCTCTTCACACAAACCTTATCGTAGATTGGGAGTGAAAGAGGCACAGGTATCAGTATTTAAGTGTAAATGTGGAGGCCAAAGTATTTTTAAAATTACAGTAGAATAAAGGCAGCCTCCCGGGGTCAGGTGTTTTAAACATGCAAATAGCATGGTGAAGTCCTAAAAAAGATACAGTTTTCACTTAGGAAGCATTTTAATAATGCCAAGACCCCTTATTTTATAGCAGAATTTCCTGAGCTCGTTATGTGAGGAGGAGTGTATTGTCTAGTACATTCAGTCCTGGGAAGCTCATCTGCTCCAACTCCGGTAGAAGTGAAAGCTGTATGTTTACATGAGAAAAAACTTCATTAGGCATCCTGATGGTAAATTCTGTAGACAGGGAGACTTGCATAAATCACTGGGGTGGCTTTGCCGACTTCCTAGTCAAACTGGGGCTCTGTGTCACTGCTCAGAGCAAATTAAATTTTGATGAGCTTGGGAAAGTAATTGGGCTGTGAATGTTACCCATTACTCAGAGAATTGTAAATGTCCGGAAATGAAACCCAATGATGTAAAATCCAATTAATATTTTGGGGGCAACCAGGACCACAGACAGATTGAGCAGTTAGGGACCTAAGTCCAACCTATAATATTTGTCAGCAAAAATCCCCAAGGCCCTAAGGAGTTTGTCTATCCCCAAGGACTGACAAGCAATTGTGGTTACATCTGGGCATAGGATCCAGTTTTACAGACTCCTTAGCTCCCTGTTCATTCCTCTTCGTCCTGCCCACATTTCCACGCACCTCTCCCTTTGTGTAGCTCTGATCATTTCTCTGAAGTTTGTTACCTTCAGGAAGGAGAGGGAGAGGAAGACAAACTGAAAGTTGTCCGCACAAGCTCCTTCCATCGCGATGCGGCAGGTGATAATTGCTCCTACTTCCTCCAATAGCAGGATGGAAACATATGATGTGACATGTAAATGTCAGTGTGGGGGCAAAGACTAATTTTCTGAGTCAGAAGCTGATTGAAGTAAACGAAAAAACAACGAAGTGGGTCACACAACTAAACGGACCTTGGACAGGAAGGACAATTCTGCTTGGGACGCAGCTGTTGAGAAAGGTAAATAAGTGCTTGATCAATATTGATTTGATTGATTAATAGAAAGAGATGGCAGAGGAAGGAGCGGCAGTGCTGCGGGCTTTTGAATTCAGAGGAGTTTGGGGTTCCCCGGGGGTAGAATACAGGGGTGACTTAAACAAGGAGACATGTGGGCGGGCAGGTTGTCTGCTGCAGACAGACGCAGCACGGGCATCTTCGGGTCTCAGTCCTAGATCGGCTGTTTCGCGGCTGTGTGTCCTGTAAAGAGTTTCCTGCTCGCTTTAAATCAGGAGGGCGGACCGAAGTGACTGTTGCTGGAGTTTCCACACCAGTCCTATCATTCTGGCATCTGCGGAGGTGGTGGGGGACCAATGTGACTATTCATGAAAAATGGAGGAATTGGAGGAATGAACATGTCCAGAGAAAACAGGCACATCGATGCCATCTGCTCCTTTGACCTCTCCCATCTTTCTTGGTGGCTTAAAATAATTGGCTGAAGGGGCCAGTTCCCACCCTTCACCAAGCCAATGGAAGGAGGTTTTCTTCCCATCCTCTCAGAAGTGCTAATATGGCCCCTCCCCCTTCCCCTCCCCCCCCTCCCCTCCCCTGTGTTCAGGTTTGGGAACAAAATCATCCCTGTGCCTCGGTACATGAGTCCTGCAGCATTGATTTAACAGTGTTTATTTTAAGTCTCTGACTCGGCACTGAGGAGAGATTGAAAACCGCCAGCCTCAGGCACTTTTGATCTCCTGCTCCTCATGAATGCGGTATTCATCACTTAAACGTAATATATTTATAATCAGGGCCAAGGCAGCATGACCTTGTTTTATTCTAAATAGATCACAGGCAGCTAGACATGGGGGCTTCCTGCTTTAAATCGGATGCAAGATGTGTTAGCCATCAAGGACTTCGTTAGAATTCAGTTGATCTCTTTAGGTTTGATCTGTTTCTGTCTTTGTTATTTATATTTTAAAAAAGAACAACAGAAAATGGGTGGTGGGTCCCTTTACATAAAACCAGACTTCAGGGGCAGTGGAAGGCTACTCCTCGTGGTGGCCTTCCCACCGGAACAGGGGCAGGGTGCGGGGGAGGCAGGAAGACGGCATGGCCAGGGCTTAGATCTTCCACCACAACGTAATTAATTTCTAAGCCACATTTTTCCCCTCTGTGGAAACATTAATCATGAAAATTAAAAAAAACAGAATAAATTGTTTTTTATTGCTTGCCGGTGCCGCAGTGCTCAAAGACACTCACCAGGGGTGTTCAAACACATTTTTTCCCTCCCAGTACTGAGTCCCTGGGCCAGCCTTGTCTATAAATATCACAATAGGGTAACCACTCCAACCTCCTCTGGTCCCCTGTCCTATTCTGCTCTGCCTTACTAGGCTTTAACTGTCTCTACTAGATAAAGATGCAACAATCCCTTTCAGTGACTTGAATTGTCCTTAAAAGTCAGAACGGGCAAGTACTGCTTATTTTAGTCATCGTAGCAAGTGGAATTCAAAGATCCAGAACCGAACATTTACGTAGAAGAAAATCCACAGGGGCATAATTGCTTTAGGCATCTGATTATTTATCTGCCCAGGCCTGGTTCCTTCACTCTCCCACCCCACCCACATACCCACCCACCCACTGTTTCCCCTAGTTACAAGGTGTTCCACCTCGGGGATGAAACAAGTGAGGGCTAAACTAATTAACTAACCAGCAGTGATCTACGGCCTCAGCACCTTGCATTCCTGAAGATTTATCCCATTTCAAATTCATTGCCATTTCCCTCCAGGGAAATAAAGATTGCTGCCTATTAAAGATGGGGACAGAAAAAGGCACCTTCACTGGAGACAGCCTGTACAAGAAAATAATACTGTAATCATTCCCTCCAATCAGCTGAAAAGGATTAAATCTTCTGCTTCTAAAGTAATGTTCCAATTGAGCCTTGGGGAAGAATAATTCATGATTAGGGAGAAGGCTGGTCTAGCAAATGTGAACATTATGTCCATTACTTAAACACACTTCCTGGGCTGACTGCTAATGTACCCAAGGGACTCACAGCCCCAGCAACTGATAGGCGCAACGAAACAGGCAGACAAGGACAAGAAGTATTATCATCTGCATTCAACAGCACTTACATAGACTCTACCACTGCTAAATCACTGCCTTTGGTAAATAGCCCAGATAACTCATTTTAATAGAAGAATTCTTCTCTTCTTTATGTGTATTAAACAACAGACTCTTATGAGCGGTGGCAGTGTATTGATTCCTGGGAAAGGCCGTGTGAATACCAATTCTGTAATTTATGCTGTTTTGTGGCTCGAGCTGTATTTGTTATGCATAGTGTATTAAACATTCAATAGCTCAATTTAATCTTTGCAGCCAAATTGCACAGCACATCATACCAGATAGTGGTTGTTTCATATACACAGCCCATCTGCTTCCTGTTCTATAATTCATTCAGCAGGCAAAGTTTCTGGCAGCTTCAGGCTACCAAAATATATATATATCCTTAGGGTACCAGAAGTGCTTGGCACTCAATTAGTTTTCCGGGTTTTGAGTGCTTTGTGTGCATGAGCATGAGTATGTGTTTCCACTTTTATGAGGATTAAAGATGAGGATGGTTTGCTAAGTTCTGTGTCCTCATCTGGACAACTTCTCATGCACTTGTGGGCTTTCACAAAATCCAAGGAGAACAAAAAAGTTAGAAATAAAACACAATGAAGTTTCTCCCTTGGGGAATTATCTATTGAAATAAAAAGTGTTCTCTTAGCCATCCCTATCTGATTAGATTGATTTGTGTCTTGTGGGTGGGGGTAAAAAATAGAACAAACCCCCAAAGCACTAAAACGTTTGGCTTCTTTCTCTGCACGAACCACTTGGGATTTGTTCTCTCCTGGCAAATGTTTATTTTTCTCTAAAATCTCCTCCTCTCTTGGAGAGCTGCTCCTGTCTCTTAGTGTTGATGGTATCTTCGTCCTTTCCTCATCTCCACTTCTGTTTGCTTTTAGAGTAGTTAGTGCCTAAATGTTGCCCACTGGAAAACTACATTTGCAGTTTATTGAAGTCTTTCTGCAACTTGCAGCACAAACGCCTGACTTTCAGAGCACTTTATGGCCTTTATACCACACACAGGAGACCTGGACCACCCTGGGTGTTGGGTGATCATTTTACACCTTTTTGGGAAAAGTGACCAAAGAACCCATCTCATAGACTGTAATTACAGCCTCTGAGAGCGGAAGTAGATCATCCATTCCAGTGACCTCATTTTATAGGTAATAGCAGCCAGCGCTTGTGTGATGTTTCAGGGCCAGGTCAACCACGTGGATGCCAACAGAGCCCAGTGAGGCCTGGCAGAAGACGAGGCTGAAGCCCGCCTGGAGGGGAAGCTGGGAACTGCAGGGCCCTCTCCTGAGTCTGATCAGGGCTGCTGGTGTGGAGCTATAGACAAGTGTTGCCACACTGAGGGCAGGCCTACTGTTTCCAAATCTTTCTGGGTTTCGAGAGAAGCTGGGAATCTGGATTTTATTTTTAAACAAGAAAAAAATTTAAATGTTGGCATTAAATGATATGCTATTATATACTTTAAAACACTGCCTGGGCCAAACAAAACACATCTGTGGGTCTGCTGGAGCATATGGGGCTCCAGTTTGCACACGATTTCAGAGTTTATGCCACCCTACTCCGTGCGTTCTTGTGGCACTTTCCTGGTAGGACACTGAAGTCTAGGGGGTTATACTACAAGGGACTAGGAATACATCTCTTGTGCTCCAGGACTCCTGTTTCTCCCTGTGGTGTACAAGGATTCACCTAACATGCCTTTTGTAGCAATTGGGATCTTCCCTTTGAAGTAGGGAAGTCCACTTTGCTTCTGTCTGTAATATTCCTCTGGTATTCCCATCATTAGCACACATTATTTTAGTTTGACTCATCCCTACCTTTCTTTAGGGTTATGTTCCCTGTATAACCTATATGTCCAACAAGTACAACTTATGATGCGAACTCAAGGCCTTATTTCACTGCAGCTATTCATTGGTGATAATCTCTCTGTCTTTTTTTGGTGAAATTTTATGTTTTTTATTAATATCAATGCAATGTTCACACAATCTGCCTATTCAGTGTTTTTGCTGTGCAGCCTGGCACTGCAAAGCAGCCTGGCACTGGGAGTGGTAACCCTAATGCCTGGCTGGGCTGCTCATTCCACAGCGGCTGTGTGGTCCCGGCGGAGGCACTGTGAGCAATCTCAGCAAAGTAAGTCTTGTTGCACATCAGCTGGACTTCAAGCTCCTTGACGAACTCCTGGAAACCACTGGGTAGTATGTGGTTTGTTTTCCTGTTGCCCCATGAGCAACATTGGGCTTCAAGTTCTGCACATTGACCCTTCTGCACACCTGTGGTCAGCGCATCTGGGTTTCTGCCAGTCACACTCAATTTTGATGCACTGGTCTGACTGGTGCTAGATGAATTTCTTGGTCCTCTTTTTGGCAATCTGGGGTTTCCTGTGGGGTCTGAAGGTGGCCATGATGCTGAAATGGCCGCCACCTCTGCAGGTATTGTCCGGGAGGAAGGGGAGGGGCGGGGGAAGAGGGCGCACAAAGGCTGATCCGTAACCTCCCACTTTACCTCTTCTCCCTCACCATAAAAACAACACAAACACTAGAATTTTCTTCACTAACAGACAACCACAATTCCTTTGTGTTGCAAAGAGACTCTTGATGTAGTAATTTGCATGTTCAGACCTGAGGAGTAATCAAAACTTCTGACCTGACTTTTTTCTGGTAGGAAAATTTATAAATGACCTCTGGTGACCCTTAGTTTCAAATAATCCCCTTCCCTTGGATTATGAGTGAAATTGGGAAAGCTGATATTATATCATTTTTATGATTATGTTACATGATATGCCAAAAGGGAGATTAGCTTGCTGGGCTGATTCTAATCACATGAAGCCTGTAAAGCAGAGTTTTCCCTGGCTGGTAGAAGGGAAGTAAGAGAGACTCTAAGTCTGAGAGGGATTCCATGTACTGTTGTTGGCTTTGTGGGTAGATGAGGCCATGTGCAAGAACCAGAGACACATAGGAGCTGAGAGTGGTTACTGGTCAACAACTAGGAAATGGGGACTTAAGATACATAGTCATATGGAGCTAAATTCTGTCAATGATCAAATAAACTTGGAAGTGGGGTCTTTTCTAGAGCCTCAAGATTAGGGCCTAGTTGGCTAACACTTTGATATTAGCTTGTAAGACTCTAAGCAGAAAACCCAGCCAAGCAATACTAAACTTCTGACCTACAGAACTGAGGCTAATAAGCGGGTGTTGTTTTAAGCTGCTAAGATTGTGGCAATTTGTTATACAGTAGTAGCAAACTAATACAGTTGAAAATTTCCCCTTCCTCAGATAGACACTTAGGGGTAAAAGGGAGCCTCTTGGTTTTTCCTGCTCTTCTCTCCAGGCTCAACTTCTCCCTCTAGCTAGCTTAAGTTATACTGTTGGGGAGAGGCGGGCAGAATGGGGGCAAGGAGATGTAAGGAGTAGAACAGTGCTTACTTGGCTAGTCAGGCATCTGCCCTCTGGGCCTGCAGAGGGTCCCCACTAGCTCTATGATGAGCATTTTCCCAGGAATTTTGGAGGTTCTCTGATGCCCCTGTTGTTTACAGCTCTCTGAGCCTAATCTGATACTCCCCTGCAGCCCCTACTTGCTGTGATGAATGCTGGGGTTGCAGGTGGATTCCACGCTCTGTGTGCTTCTGGCAGTCACGTCCTCTCACTCTTTTGTTTTGCGGGCTGGAGTTGGGCTCCAGTGCATAGTCTGCTTTGTCTTTCTTGGGAATGAGTCAGGCACCCGTTCTTTTTGTATGTCGTTAGCAGGAAATCTGCCTCAAAGCTCTGCGAAGTGAACCCTTGGAGACTCCCTCACTAGGCATGTGGAGTGAAGGCAGTATCTCTCACCTTTTGGCCTAAGGGACCCACGGTATGGTGGAACCAGGCTATGGTTTTTCACAGTGCTAGGGGGTGGTGGGTGGGAAGCAGCATCCATATTTCATTACGTATATCTCGCAGCCTCCGGAGTCCAGAATACATAGAACACATTAAAGGCAATTGGACTGATGCCCCTGGGTTGTGCAATGGGATTCCGCCTGTGACAGGGATTCGCTATGGCTTTCTTCTGGGAAGAAAACCAAAACCAACCCTTCACCAGTCCTCTCTCTCTAGTTTCTCTTCCCCTTTATCTTCCCAAGGTGAGAGCCTGGGGTCAAGACTGGAGGAATAGGTTCCCTATGTTGCTATTGCTATTATAAATTCTGCTTGTGGGAGGTTGTATCTCACAAGTAGTTTTTTTCTCACAAGTAGTAGTTTTGGTATTTGTCATACGAGCTTATTGACAAATGGGATGTGAAGAGTCCCATTCTAACATCCTATTACAATTATCTGTCTGAGCACCGACATCAGTAGCCAGAAAACTGAAGCACTCACCAAGGAAGGACCAAGGAAGGCACTGAGGGGGGATTTTTATTTTTTAAAGATTTTTATTTATTTATTTATCTTTTAGAGGGAAAGGGAAGGAGAGAAAGAGAGAAATATCAATGTATGGTTGCCTCTCGTGAGTCCTTGCTGGTTGCAGTCCTGGCCTGCAACCCAGGCATGTGCCCTGACTGGGAATTGAACCGCGATCCTGTGGATTGCAGGCCCGCGCTCAATCCACTGAGCTACACCAGCCAGGGCGGGATTTTTAGAAATGGTACCTGGATTGGATGCCCCAGCCATGCTGCCCCCTCCCTCTCCTTTCTAGTCATTAGGTCCTTCCACGAGCTAGGAGCTGGAACTGTCATTGATTAGATATTTGTCATTTGTCATATGTGTCTGGGGGGTTCTGGGTTCCTATCTCAAGCCTCGGTTACTTTTCTACTGGACATCTGTGCTCACTTAAAAGTTCTTTTTATTCCTGAGCTATTCTTATTCTTTGGGTATGTGCCTATGTGTGTGCGCGCATGCATGTATGTGGCCTTTTTTTCTTTTAATCTATGCCTTTCCTGTTTTGAATGCTGGAATCTTGGTGGCGTTTTCTTCAGGAAACCCAACCTGGCCAATATCCATGATCACTCTCTCCTGCTTTCGCTCACCCACTGCCTACACTTCCTTTCTGTTCCTGCTTACTTTCTGCCAGGCCCAGGCCCTGGGAGATGAGCTTGTTGGCAAAACCTGCTGATGGAGAACATGGGTTCAGGTGGTGAGGCAGCTTTTTGACACAGCTGGTGCTCTTCACGTGGGTCACCTGCATTGCCAGAAACACAGAGATATCTTGTTCATGAAACTTAGAAACAGCCATTCGGAGTGAATGAGCGAGTGTCAGCCTTGCAGGTTTTGGGTGAGAGTTTGCTTTAACCAGCCGATGATTTCCTAGGTTAGAAGATGACACTGGGACAGCTTGCCTGAAGGGCATCTGAATATTTTTCTTTTCCTATCTTGAGTCCTAACCTATTACTGTAAGACTCTAAGTTAGATTGATGGTACCCGTCATTCGCTTCCCTCCTCTTTATCACAACATGTCTAGGGACCACACACACACTGTGATATACAATGACTGACAACTTAAGGTGTTAGCAGTCCTAGGGTATTCAGAACCTTCAGTGACATGGCTTTAAATTTCTGATATTAATCCATTGTGATAGGGGAACATTGAATGGTGTGTGTGTGTGTGTGTGTGTGTGTGTGAGACAGAGAGAGAGAGAGAGAGAGAGAGAGAGAGAGAGAGAGAGAGAGAGATGGGGCTGGCCCAGAATTAGCCACCTACTATTATGCAACTTGAGCTTTTGTTGCCTTCCTTTCCCCAAGGGCTGCTGAGTAGGTGATTACCTTGGTGGAAATTGAAGATCCTCCCAAACCGTAAACAACCATGATATCTACTCCAGGGCCTGCCTATTACCTACAATTTCTTTCAGGAAAATCAGAGTCATGAAGGTATAAAAATCCCCATAAAATTTTTCTAAACTTACGTAGTAATCCACAAGTCCTCATTATTTAGTAGCTTTCTTTAAGTGTATAATGAATACTTGCCCTGTCTGCACTATGCTGGAAGCTATGAGGAATACAGAGGAGTCAGCTAGATTATAAAAATTCACTTCTCCAAGGAGGACATACAGAGGATCCAGAGACACATGAAGAGATGCTCAATATCGCTTGCTATCAGAGAGATGCAAATTAAAACCACAATGAGATACCACTTCACACCAGTGAGAATGGCGATCATAAACAAAGCAATAAACAACAAATGTTGGAGAGGGTGTGAGGAAAANGGTGCCCATCAGTAAATGAATGGATCAAAAAACTATGGTACATATACACAATGGAATTCTATACAGCAGAAAGAAAGAAGGAGCTCCTGCCTTTTGCAACAACATGGATGGAACTGGAAAGCATTATGCTGAGTGAAATAAGCCAGGTGTTGAAGGACAAATACCATATGATCCCACCTTTGACAGGAAGCTAAACAACAAAACAAACAAGCAAGCAAAATATAACCAAAGACACTGAAATAGAGAACAGGCTGACAGTGACCAAGAGGGGAAATAGGGGAGGGATTTAGAGGAACATATATAAAGGATACATGGACAACAACTGAGAGGGGTGGAAATGGGAGGGAGGGGGGAGCACGGGGGTGGGATGGGATGGGAGTAATAGAAAACTGTACTTGAAAAATAAATAAATTAAAAAAATTCAGTCTAGTGAACAGATGACAAAGTGCACAATGCTTTGATGTGGATGGGTCTCTGAGAGCTCTGGGTGTTGTCCTAGATGGGGGACTAGATCAGGAAGAGGAGACTGCTGGGTGTCTAAGCATTGTTAAGACTAATGAGAGGTATGCAAGGAGCAGAGAAACCATAGACCATCTCGACTCTGTGATTTTTGTCCAGGCCTTTTCCTTTTATGTCTGCTTTACAAGAACCTCTGTTCTCTTTTTGTGTCATTCCTGTTTTCCTCCATCTTTTCTTGGCGCTGCTGCTTCTCTTCCATCTCAGCCACCACCTCGTCCCTGTTGTGCTTCTTTTCTCTAAAGTTGCTGCTTCCAGGAGGATAAAGGGGAACAGACACCTAAATGACCATTTTTTTTCCGTATGCTATTCTGACTTCAAAAAAAAAAAGAAGAAAATTTGACCTTAGATGTTCGTCACTATTTTTTTTATCCTTCAAGCAAGTCCGAAGTTTATTGAGGAGAGTGGTGATGCCCTGGGAATGAAAGAAAGAAGGTTCAGAGTGGGTTACAGTATTGGGATTTATAGTTGACCTTCTCCTAGGCTAGTTCTCCAGCAAAGAATCCTCAAAGAGTGACCCAAGAATAGGACAAATCACATGGTAAGTTTATAGTGGACACAAACCTTTAAGTTTCCGGATGCAAAGTGAAAATTGCTTCACCTGCTTAAGGCTGTTTTCCTATTATTGTACTTCTTGCTTTTCAAACTGGCCTGCAAATGAGTTCCCTATGCTGATATTGTTTTCAGCTGGAGTGTGAGAACAGCAGTGTGGTTTGTTGTTGCCTAAACTAATCCCTGTACTCATTTTGCACCAGGAAGGACACCAGAGCTTGCTTCATTTTGGGAAAACAGTAACACCCTCGCTTGTATTCTTTACCACAGGGCACAGGACAAATGGCTTCTAAACTAATGTCCAGCAATGAAATGAGAGACTAGGCTTCTTTATTTGATAAGCAAATCTCATTGTGAGCACAATAAAATATTTTCACAGCTTTCACAGCCAGCGTACTTGGCCAGTGAAACAGAAGGGAATTAAAAACAGGAAAACAAACCTGAACCAAACATTATACAAAGCAATAATAAGCTTAGTACTAATTGTTCTCTCCATGGAGATCTGAAAGCTTTACAACACTTTCCTTAAAAAGGGAGATGGTTTTTGCAAATTAAATGAGGTTGGCGAAAACCAGACTCCTTTACAGCGAATGGTTTGGTAAAAACTATTTTGGAAAAGGCATACACTCTCAAAGCATCATGAGGCAAAGGCTGTAGGGAATTGTGCAATAAAAGGAAAAATGTTTGCTCAATGAAAACACTTTCCAAGTGAATATACGTATTCACTTTAAAAGAGATATCTTGAACTCTAACAGAGGTACCATTCAGGTGATAAGTGGTGACAATAGTTATCTATGCATTTCCCTCTGCCCTAACAGTGAGCCAGAATTGGAGGGAGTGCAATGTATGGGAAACTATAAGCACTTTATTCCCCCTTTAACTAGATCTTGTTCTGTAAACACATGGACATCTGATGTTCCCACCCAGGTTATTCATTCTAGGAGGAATGCATGCTCTCTCTCACTTTAACCATTTGGTTGCTCAATGAGAAGCATCAAAGCATCGCTATTGCCCTGCTCAACCCATTTAGCACCTCCAAAAGTCACTACATGGATCTCGTGATTAATGATGATTGATTTTTTCTTGCCAATTTAATCGTCACACTTGAGTGGGGCTGATGTAGGCCCAGCTGTGCTTAATTAGCCCTCAGGACTTAGAAACCATATTTTAAAGACAGGCTTGTAATGGAAGAAGCCTTGGTGATGCAGACTGCTGAGGTGAACCCAGACATGTGGCAGATGCAGTTTTTCATTAGGCCCAAGGAACATGTTGGGGAAATGGATGTTGCATAAAAAAGACGTATGTTCTCCCTGGACTTGGGAGAGCTATCGTTCCCTTCTAGAACACGGGTTATGAGGGGAGAGAGCTTAGTATGAATTTCTCTCTCTGTGTTATGATCTTGGATAATTACTTAAGACAAATGCTTGTTTCAGTCTAGAGGGTAGTTGCATTATACCATACCATTCTGTGTGGTATATTGGTTTATACATTTTTGGTGAATTTACCCATCTCTAGTGTTCACCTTAAAATATGAAGCTATTCTCCTTGAAAACATCTCACATCTAGAAGGATGGTTTCTTTTTTCAGGATCCACAATAAAAAAAATCAACCTTCCTCTTTCTCTTTCTTCTTTGCTTGGTCAGTGGAAAATTCCCTTCCTTCCTTCCTTCCACTAGACATATCTTTTTAGTCAATAGAACATTATTTCTAACCTCAGTTCTTCCCCCATCAGCTTGAGAGGCTTCATGATGACCTCTGTTACATAGACACTTTCCCACCGGGCATAGTTTCCAAACCAGACCCTCATGTCACATACACAGTAGAACATCATCCAAGCACTGTTATAGCTTCAGTTTCAGGTGGCATCTGGCATCAGTCAGATTTATACTAAATGTCATAGGAAAGCTGTAATTCTTATTAGTATTTCTCTTAACCTAGAAGGTCCAGAATAACTTTATGAAAATAGGATGCTCAATGAGTTTTCAAGGGATAATTGTAGGAATACTTATATATATCACTGGGAATTGTAGAAATGTTCATAGGTGGAAGTCATAGGAGACAGAGAAAAACCTCATTGTGAGGTTTGGTGCTATACCATTGGGCTACTGACTAGGGAAACTGTTGATGTAGTTGGAGGGGAGGGAAGACTAGTGAGAACTGTGTGGAAGAGAGTAGCGAGTAGGGGGCATCCAGATGAGGCCCAGAAGCCCGAAAATTGATCCTCAGCACATTGCCTTCCAAGGGTGGCGGGAGTGCAGATTGAAACTACTATGAAGTGATGATGAAGAGAATTGTCAGTATGAAAGGGAACATTTTGGTGTTAGAGAACAATATTGTATTTAAACATATTCTAAACTCTTTGGTCTGCAAGTGACAGAAACTCAATTTAGGCAGTTTAAGCAAAAAGAGGAATTTATTGCTTACGTATCTTAGAGGAAGATAGGTATAGCACATAGAACTGAAGTTACAGTATAGGACCCAAGGCTTCAAGAACTGGAACCATGCACTTGCCTCCAGAAGTCTTTCTCTGCTTCTTGCTATCATCTTTATCCATCCATTCACCCATTTATCTATCCATCTATTCATCCATTCATCTGCCCACCCACCCATCCAGCTATCATGTCTATCTAGGCTGGACTTTGTTCTGCAGATAGAATTTCTCCAAATGACAGAGTTTAGCAATCACAGTGGAAAGAGCTTCTTTGCTCAATCAGTATGTGGCAATCTGAAGGAGGAACACTAGCTTGGGGTCATCTGATCCTCCTGTAACACAATCCAGGGGAATTAGATATTATTTGGCTGGGTGTGGGTTATGTACCATACCCATGGGTGACATTTGAAGAAGAGACAGATTATAGCAGCATGAGACGAGGTAGAATAGCTTGCTGAGCACATTACCCCAGCTGTGTATAAATTTCATTATAATAGTGCCACTAATAAGCTAAATAAAAATAACAGTTTATTTTATTCAAAGCATTTTTACCTACATATTACTGACATTTTTGGTCTAAAGAGACTTAGTCTCACTTCATTGTTGAAAAACATCTGGTATAAGTTGAATAGTAGTACATGTATAAAAAGGCATAAAATAACTGATATATATATTTAAAAACCCCAGAAACCTAGGTCCAGTTTCAGTTCTGCCGCTAATGAGCCCCTTGACATAAGCAAATCAGTCACTGTTTTTGGTCTCAGAAGGAGTTGGATTAGATTAGTAGTTCTCAAATGTTAATATGCATCAGATTCATCTTGATGGTTTCTTAAAATGCTCTTTGTTGAACCCTACCCCCCAACCCCCCCAGAGTTTCTGATCCAGTGAGTTTGGAGAGCTAGAGACTTTGCATTTTAAACAAGTTCCCAGCTGTATTACTTTCCTACCCATGCTGTAATAAATCACCACAAACCTACTAAGTTAAAACAAGGCAAGTTTATTATCTTACAGTTCTGGAGATCAGAATTTTGAAATGGATGTTATAGTCTCTCTGTGCTAAAGTTGGGTGTTGACTGAGCTATACTCTTCTGGGATCTCTGGAGGAGAAACTGTTTCTTTGCCCTTTCTAGCTTTCAGAGGCTTCCTGTCTTTCTTGACATGGCCCCTTGCTCCGTCTTCAAAGCCAACTGTGACTCCTTCAAATCTGTTTTTACTGACTTCATCTACTGCTTCCCTCTTCCACATTAAAGGACCCTTGTGATTGCACTGCGCTCACCCAGATAATCAAGGACAATCTTTCTATTTGAAGGTCAACTGATTAACAACCTAATTTCATCTGCAATTTTTAATGCCCCCTTGCCACGGAACATAACATATTCTCAAGTTCGAGGAATTAGAAAGTGGACATCATTGGGGCCCATGATTCTGCTTACCATGTCAGATTTTTTTAATTTACTGAGAACTACTGGACTAGAACAATTATTCTATCTTACTCATATGAAAAATTTTCAATTCTGAAATAGCTAAGCAGAATCGTTCTCATTTGTTTACGAATGCATTAATTGCCTACCTATTTTATGTATATGCTTTCCACTGGTTGAGCCTTAATACAAAAAGAACTTGTTCCAGACATAAATCACTCCCCAAATGAAAACCAGTTATTTCTTTTTTAAATAAAGATTTTATTTTTTAGAGAGAGGGGAAGGGAAGGAGAAATAGAGGAAGAGAAACATCAGTCAGCTGCCTCTCACATGCCCCTATTTGGAACCTGGCCTGCAACCCAGATATGTGTCCTGACTGGGAATCAAACCTATGAGCCTTTGATTTGTAGGCCTGTCCTCAATCCTTTGGGCCACACCAGTCAGAGCAAAAGCCACTTATTTCTGCTGCAATAGGAATGAACGTACTAAAGCACTACATCTGAAGAGTTCTCTGTCCATGAGGTTGGTTCTACCTGGGTTATGATGTAACATGAGGTATGAGGCTTGCAAGGTCCGTATTCTTAAGATTTATCTTAAATCGTCTATCTCAAATTTACTTTGTGGTTTCAGGTTATCTACTTTTACCATTCTTGAAGGATAGAAGTGTTCCTAGCATTAACTAACTGCAAGCAAAAAGGCACCTGGAAGGCAGAAAATGCTACAAAGCCCTCTATTTCTATCCTCTGGGCTTAAGTTAGTTATTGGTGAGACAAGGCTTTGGGTCATATCTCCTGAGAATTGCTGGGAGTTGCTATGGGAACTGCTTGGTTGTCTACAATTCCTGCCTTCCTGTCTTCATCAGTTCAAATCTGAGCAGACAAATTTCTGTCTGACAGTATCTCACATTCGTATCTTGGATACTGGGAATGGATAGAGTAATTCTCACCTTTTTCCTTTCTCTCCCTTAATCTTGTCACTTATCTGAGTGAATCTAAATGTTTCCTTTGCAGAGGAAAGGCAATCCTTGTGTGGTAATCGATATGAATTAAAGCTTGATTTTACTTAGAAGTCACCATATTATAACCCACTCTATGACAATCTGCCAAAGTAGATGCTCTCACCAGGACAAAGCTTCCCTGTGGCCATCTTTGTTTCTTCTTTTCATTTCTATTTATCATCCTCCTGTAGTCACCTCTTTTCCCTTTGCAGCAATTTGCTTTGAATTTAATGTCCTTCACTTAACATGTATTTAAACATTTCATAGGGGAATGCTTTAAGGTAGTGATTTTCAACTGGCGTTCCATGGCACACTGGTAAGCACCAATAATTTTTAAAACATGCAATACCTGACTATTTAATTAGGGGCACTGTCCTCTTTTCCCTTAAGTTGTCAAATAAAAAGAAAATAACAACAGCCCACACAACAATAGCTATCCAGTGTGAATGGAAAAAAAAGTATGCTATTTTTTTGTTAGATCAGCAAAAAACACATATGTTTTTGGTGTGCTGCAGAACTTTAGGAATATGTGTGCCATGAGATAAAAAAATCACTGCTTTGAGGTATAATGGAACAAATCTCTAGTAACAGAATACTAAGGAAAATTTCTGGTGGTATTTTTTTTGCAATTTTTTTATTTAATTATTTTTCAAGTACAGTTTTCTGTCTATTACTGCCATCCCATCCAACCCCCAGTGCTCCCCACCTCCCTCCCATTTCCACCCTTCTCAGTTGTTGTCCATGTATCCTTTATATAGGTTCCTCTAAATCCTTCCCCTATTTCCCTGAAATTCCTTCCCCTCTTCCCTCTGGTCACTGTCAGCCTGTTCTCTAT